>NW_028227265.1:65337692-65937692 GCF_978045245.1 Mus caroli
CTGCGCCTCCTGGGCAGTTCCAAAGTATTTCTGTTGAACCATTGGCACATGGTCACTTAGACTCTGCCTAATGGCCGATAATCATAGGATACACCACCTGGATAGAAAGCAGCTTTAACTTGGGTTAGTCTGGAATCTGTATTAAATACTATAAATAAAATGGATAGTGGCTGCAATTAATCATTTATTTATGCATGCATGCATTTGTGTGACTGGTTGAAAAATCTCTTAATCCTTTCTTAGGGGAGTAATTTTTTTCCTAAAAGAGAATATATTCTGTGGGAAAAGTGGTATAAGATAGATTTTTTTTGTTGTTGTTGTTTTTTTCGAGACAGGGTTTCTTTGTATAGCCCTGGCTGTCCTGGAACTCACTCTGTAGACCAGGCTGGCCTTGAACTCAGAAATCCACCTGCCTCTGCCTTCTGAGTGCTGGGATCCCGGCTTAAGATAGTTTGTTTTAATAAGCTTATTTTAGGATACTAAGCTTGATAGTGAGATTATTAAGCCTAGTTTATTTCACATGCTAACAGGGTTTTAAAAAGAACATTTAACCTCATTGAATTTTGATGGCTGAGTTATGCTAGGAAATTAGCTAGTAATTCATATTTGTCACTATTACATCTTTCTGATCTGTATTCATTTACTATATCTACTAGGAAGGAAAATTACGAGCCATTGAAAATACAAAGGGGTGAGAGAAAGATACATTTGTGTATTTGGTGAGTTTGTTAAATTTTCCATTGTTGATACAAAAGAAAATTCTGACTGGGATCTGCCTTTGGTAAGGGAGATCTGAGAGAAGGGAGTAGGAAAAGTGGCTTATGGGAGTTGTTGAAGAAAAGCTTACAGCAGCAGCAACTTGATATATGAAGGGAACAAAACACAAGAGAAGATAAGCTACAGCCATGGGTAAGTTGCCCATGTCCAGAAAATGACTACAACCATACCTGTCCTCATGTAGGTAACCGTACTTCAACTCACTGAGCCAACACAGGTAAGATGAACTGAATCAGATGAGTGCTTGTTGGGTAGACGTGGGCTTCAGTAGGAGAGAGTGACAGAGGAAAATGAGGACTGAAATGATCAAAATTCAGTATATAGTTTATATAATATGTATAATATATAATATATTTAATATTTAGTATAATATATAATATAAAACAAAGTACATAATAAAGCATATAATATAAAATATACAACATATAATGTCATATAATGTAATATATAATAAATGTATAATCTACAGTATGTAATTCATAGTACATAATCCATAACACATAACATATAACATGTAACACAATATACAATACAACATATAATATATATATGACAAGATAATAGATAATATATGTATGAAATTGTCAAAAAAATTAAATCTAATAACAAATATAAAACTCTTCTCTGTCTTATATTTTGTAAACTAGATGTTATTCACATTTATACTAAGGGGGAAGAAGGTAAGCCTATGATAGTATTGACCATTTAATGTTGAAATGTATTGTTTAATGCAAGGTAAATGTAACAAAAGTGAACCATGATTTATCTTTCCACTCAGTGAGTATTCATTAATCTCCAGTCTGCTGTGGTTTCTGGAGCAAGTCCAGAAAGGGAAAATGAGAAGCCATGGTTCCTTTAGGTTCTACTATGATGAGGAAGAACTATGGACACATCTACTGCAGTCAAGCATTATGGGATGTCAAAGGGGTGAAGTGGGATGATCCATCATGTGACCAAGACTTCTGTAACATACATTGTAGTCAAGCAGTGAATGAGATGTCAAAGGGATGAAGTGTGATGCACGATGTGACCAACACAAGGATGAGTAGAATTCCAAAACCTGAGCGGTGCTAGAGAAGACAGGAGGGTGGGGTATTCTAGGCTGAAGGAAGAACAGGTTCCCACACTCCGTTTGCCTTCTGATTCATCCAACAGAATAGCTTGACTGCAGCAAGATCTAGGAGTCTTCAGGAAGAGAGATCAAATAGGTAGCCTTATCTGGTCAAGAAAGACCAGGAAAAACTAAGGTAAGAGCAGGACTCGAATATAAGTACTGGGAAGGAAGATCTTGTCTATGTGCTACCGGAGGCACTTAAGCAAGTAGAGTGAAGCAGTCTATAATGTTTCACAGGGAACACTTGTGTATCTAGATGTTGGGGGCTGAAGGTCTCTCGGACCATCCTAAAGTCTCGGTCTTTACTCACTCTGAGAACGTCACAGTTTAACCACCAACAGGAAGAAGAGACGTGGGAAGGAAGTTAGGATCAGGAGCATTGTCTTGGTTATGCTGAAGGCAGTGTACTCTAGGTGACATCTCCAGCTGAAACCTGCAGGCCCCCTTTCAGACTCTGACAGTGCAAAGCAAGAAACAGAAGAGAACACTGTAAGTTATGCTTCTCAGGTTTGGGGTAAAGTTGGTAGAGAGTCAAGAGTGGGATGGGGAAAAGCAGACATTAGAGATACATAAATGTAAGAACAAGATACTTTGGAAATCCAGGCCTCTTCCCTGTGAATTTATACAATTTTTAAATGAGGTTGGTTTTCCTAAACAGAATCTGGAATTTCTTATATCTATATTTATTCCTTGAAAGTTTCAGAGCTTTATATGTACATCGTAATCCTATTAATACTCAATTCCCTCCTAACTCCTCAGTTTTAATTCATACACATAACAGACACACCATTATATGTTTCTCTTTTTGTGTCTAGTCAGTGATGTGCATATATACATTATCATGGGGCTGTCCACCGGGACATGGCTAACCTGCTACTGGTCATCCCTCAAGGAGAAGTGACTATTTCTCTCATAGCCACCATTACCTGCCAGTTGCTTCTCAGCTAGAGGTAGGGACTCCGGGAACCCTTATTGCCATGGACTGGGCCTAATCAGCCCCACTCAACCCGTGGGAATCAGGAGTTTGGACAGATGGGCATAGAGTCAGCAGGGATTGACAGACACTGACATGAGAGAGTGTGCTGGATCGGAATGTAATTTGTTAAATCGAGCTTCAAACTTTTTATACAGAAGAAAATAGGGAAGTTGGGTCATACATCAGCAAGGTACAAAGAGGTTACTGGATTCTTACACAAAACAGAGGAATGCGAACATGGAAGGACTGGCAGGAACCAACTGGGATAAAATTCAATGTTAACAGCTGGGATCAAAAACAGCTCCATCTAAGGTCCACTTAATCTTAGAACCCAGGAGCAAGGGCTCCTTGCCTTTGCCATAGTTCCTATTCTAGTCTCTTGTATAGTCCACCTTCCCCCTAGGTCATTGTAAATACTTGTGTATGGGTGTAACTCAGCTATCTATAGTTCTAAGTATCTACTCTGGTTCCTCCTTAGGTCACAAACTTCCTTCTTCCTAGATAATGGTAAATTCCTGTGTAGGGCAGTGACTTAGCTATGCATGCCCAGGGTCGGATCAAGGACTGCCTAGAATCTAACTTAGCTATATGTCAAAAGATCAATCCTTAGGAGCACTTATAATAAAGCAATATTAAGGGAAAGCACACAGATCAGTTTACCAACTAAAGCAAGGACAGATTTGGAGCATTCGTTATACAGGATGCCACTATTCCAGGAGACTAAGTTTCCACGAACTTTTCGCCTCGGGACAGCGCCCAGGTTTTTGGGGCCTGTCGCGCTTGTCACTACTGGAGTGGATGTAGCACCTTGTCATCTATGCTGGGACTTTAAGCTGATTTGATGTTGGATTACAATCCTGTCATACCTAGAGCACTGCATCTCACAGAACTTATTCTCACCATCTAGCTCTTGCCATCTTCCCACCTCTTCTTCCTTAATGTTCCCTGAGCCTTGCAATTGATCCAGACCTTTATGGCCAAACACTCACAGCCGCTCTTCTCAGCACTTCATGGATGTTACAGACTTTTTATTGTTGCGAATTATTGTTTATGGATATTTATCCTCCAGTACGAATTCTGAGTTTACTTTCAGGAATCCAGCCAAGTTAGAGAGAAGATTTGTTGATAATCAGCTATAGTCTGAGAAGCAAGAGATAATGGGAAAGACATTTTTGTAAAGCCAAGCCAAGATCTGCAGGTACAAGCCCAAGATGAATTGAGAGACAAATGAAACCCCAGCTACGTACCAACCTGAGCTGTTCAGGTCCTTTTCTTTTAGTGTATGTGTGCATTTGTTCTTATGTG
Organism: Mus caroli; assembly: GCF_978045245.1. NCBI lineage: Eukaryota > Metazoa > Chordata > Mammalia > Rodentia > Muridae > Mus > Mus caroli. The sequence goes on from NW_028227265.1 coordinate 65,341,865, forward strand.
TGTATGTGTGCATGTCATGGATGTCAGAAGCTGAAGTCTTTGAGACAACCTGGACCCCACTGATTTGGCTAGATTAGCTAGGGAGTTCCTGGGATCTCCCTGTCTTTCTGCTTCAACAGTTGTGGAGTTATAGTTGCAATATAGGTACACCGTGGACAGACCCAGTGTTTATTTGTTTGTTTTGGTGTGTTCTTGGGAGATTGAACTCATGTCATCTATGAGTTGCAAGGGCTTTGCCAACTGAGCCCTAATCAGTGATTCAAAGTTAAGAGAATCACAGAAATATAATTAATTTTGCTGGCTGGATAATGGGGACAAAATAGGACTGAGACTTTTGTTTGCCAAGGGGCAGTGGGGAAATGATTTAAGGCAAATAAAGTGAGAAGGGAAAATGACAAAACTCTCAGTCAGCAAAGAGTGTTTCTTCCTCTGGTGACCCATGGGCAAAGAACGGAACTGTTTGGGTAAGTCCGATGCAGTGCAATTAAGACTAATATCATGAACCCAAACAAAGGAAAAACCGAGCTAAGCAAAGGGCCATTGAAAAAAAATTTCTAACAGCCAAGACTGATTATAAAACATGCTCTCATGGGAGGGTACTTTAGCTAATGTGAAGTGAAATGTTTAGAATTAAAATGAACTGTGTGATATCATATGCACTACTAAGAAGTATGCCAACCATTAAGTGATAACTGAATAGAGCAATAGTTTCTGTGTCTCGTTTCTAAGATCTTACAAAGCTCCAAAGTTTCTTTTCTTAAGGCAAGAGGAGAGTCTGTTTTAGTGATTGTGGTTACTAATCTCACTGAAGATACTGAAAACCGTAAGAGCAAACACCAGCACAGCTTGGCTCACGTCCTGTTTTCAATCTGTTCCCTTTATGTCTGCCTGGAACAAAAAAGGATCAGCCCATGGCTAAAAGGCCCATGGATGCTTTCCTAAAATGCTAATTTACACAAGACATGATTTAAATGAATGTCTCCATTGACTGCGTTGGGAGACCAATGTGAGATATCCTGTCTCTAGTACATTTAAAAACCATGAAAAACTTGCTTTGTCTGCTAGAGGAGAGGGGGCAAGGTAGAATTCTAACTTCTTATATAGTCCTTTTGGTTTGGACAGAGTAAAAAAACAAATCACTTGAAATAAAATATTTGAACACTTGTCTCAATTATTCTGCTGCAAATCATAGCTCTCCTGGTGCCAGCAGAACTGGCAGCTTAATCAAGAGATGCTGGCAGCTCGGTGTAAGGCATTCTCTCCACCTTAAAAGGAGGATGGGAGACCAGAACACTCCAAAGCTAGAGGCCCTGGTCTCAAGTGGAACAGTTGAACCTTAAAGACCCTTGGTCATCGTTGTCAGGGATGTCTGCCAGATATCAGTTCGGATAATTGTATTTTGCTTGTCTAGTGCCTCTAGCAGTTGGGAAGGGGAGGGGGAGGGTCTTCATTTCCCATCAGAAATTGCTCAGCAGGTGAAGCTCTGCTTAATTAAACAACTGCTGTGTGGGTGTCCACAGGTGGGATTTCTGTCAGTGTTCAGTGAAGCGATCCCTCCACGGGCTCAGGACAGCCATATTGCCTCAATGTGAATTCTCTCCGGGGAGTATTCCAGTCCATTGTCTCCAGGAAGGAAAACAAATCAATCTTGATACAATAAAAGAGAGTTTAGAAATCAAAAGGGCCCTTGGAAGTTTTAAGAGGCTTTGTTTTTATTTATATATTTTTAGATAGCTGTTTCCTTTCCTCCTCTCTCTCTTTCTCTTCTCTCTCCTTTCCTTTTGACAAGACTACGTGTATCTGGACAGCCTTGTGGTCACTGTGCATTTGAGGAGAACTTGTGTTTATGATATAATTGCCTCTACATCCCAGGTGCTGGGATTACAGGTCTGTACCGCCGGGCTCAGTTTAATATTGCACTGGAGATGGCTGTGCATAGATCTAGTGCTTTGGGCCTACCAGACAAACACTCTGCTCACTGAGCTACATCTCCAGTCTGCCTTCATTCCTAAACAACAAAAACAAACAGACAAATACTTATAATATGTAAATTATTTTTAAAATTTCACTAAACTTACATCATTTCCTCTCCTGCCTCTTCTCTCCTTCCACACTCCCACTTGATCCTCTCCGCAACACAGAGGCCTCGTCTTCTTTAACTATTTTTGTTACATTCACATATAAATGAATAAATAAAGGCCTACAACCTTCTGAGTCCATTCAATGTTGCCTATATAAAGACATTTTTAAGGCTGACCAATTGATGTTGGATAACCGAATGGTTATCCAATCAAGGGACTCATCCTTGTGGAAGACTCATTCTCCTCTCAGCAGTTTCTTAACTGCTTGTCACTCTTCATCTCGGGATGGGGCTTTGTGAAATCTCCCCCATTCCTACTGCCTGTCAGCTGTTGAAATTGTTCAGGTCTTGTTTAGGCAGCCATGATGTTGAGATTTTCTTGGTGCAGTTTCTCTGAAATAGCTAGAAGTCTCAATCTTGCAGCAGAGGTCCTAGTCTTTGGCTCTTACAATCTTCCTGCCCCATCTTCTGTAATGTTCCTGAGTCTTAGGTGCAGGAGTTGTGCTGTAGATGTATCAGTTGGGGCTGGAAATAGCTCTGTCATTTGATTTCTATATTTTGAGGAGTTGTATCTTTTTGTAATGGTCTCCTTCTCCAATAAAAGAAGCCCCATTGGTGAGGAATGAATGTTATACTTACGTGGGGGTGTAAGGGTAAGTATGAAGGATGCAGTTAGGAGATTAACCTGGCATCTTTAACAGCATCTTAGCAAAGTTTTTTCTTTCATATACTTTCTGCACTTTAATCCTAATTGCCTACTCCATTTTTCTTTTTCTTTTTCCTTTTCTTTTTCTTTTTCTTTTTCTTTCTTTCTTTCTTTCTTTCTTTCTTTCTTTCTTTCTTTCTTTTTTTTTTTTTTTTTTTTTGAGACAGGGTTTCTCTGTATATCCCTGGCTGTCCTGAAATTCACTTTGTAGAACAGGCTGGCCTTGAACCCAGAAATCCACCTGCCTCTGCCTCCCATGTGCTGGGATTAAAGGCATTCGCCACCATGCCAGGCTCTTCATTTTTCTTTCTTCAGTGTATGGTCCAGTTTAGTCTGGTTGTCTATTACTAAGCTTTCTACAGGAGTCTTGGGATCAGTCAGGCTTGGTAGAAAATGTGAATAATAGAAAGGGCTTATCTAGTTTGCTGGCCTTTGTTCCAAGGATTTGAGAGGACTTGATTGGTAAACCACCAGGGACTCCTTAGTCGCCTTTTCTTTGTTTTTATTTACTAAGAGTGTTGTCAGCTAAATAGTTTCATTAGATGGAAAGTCAGTTGGCAGTCCAGATGCAAAGTACTCAGGAATATCGGTGCCTTGAACGGCAGGCCAACGTCATATGGCTGAACTGTTAGTGTCATTTTGAATGCGTTTCAATGATGAATTTTCCACAGGATTGCCTTGTAGAAAAAATTTATACTTAAAAATAAAAGTCACCTTTCATAGACTTAAAATCTGGCATTAGTAGGATAACTTTTTATGTGAGGTATACTTTGGTGGGTTCTGTTAGTGTGGTAGTATAAACATATTGCTCAACCTTATTTTTTTTTAAATGGCTTTTTAGAAATTAAGAGATTAAACTCAGGGTCTCTATCATGGAGTGACAGTCACCATTGTTCACTGGTAATTGGTATTGTTCCCTTTTGTTGTAAAAGGAATGATTCTTCAATGGCGTTTCTTCTAGTGATTTTTAGATTATAGTGGAGATTTATAATAGCAATTAAATACAAGATGCTGTATTGTTATTGACTTGATTTATAAAATTGATATTTAAAAATACAGTTTTGTCATTTTTTTGAGACTTTCATAATTCATACAATGTATTTTGATCCTATTGAATCTTCCTGGCACCTCTTCTGGGTTCCCTGAGCTCTGGACGAAGGTGATGCAGACGTCCTATTTGTGACTGAGCCCTTCACTGACCTTTATTCTCTGGTCTTTGATGGGAGGTAAAGCTGCAGTTTTTATATAGGAGAACTAGTATATTGTTTGGTTTGTTTTTGTTTTTGTTTTTTTTTTTTTTGTTTTCTTTTGATAGGAACTATGGAAGAGAGAAAGTATCACTTCTCCTTTTTTGTTTTGGTCCTCCCTCCCTCCCTCCCTCCCTCTCTCCCTCCTTCCCTCTTTTCCTTCCTTCCTTCCTTCTTTCCTCCTTCCATCCCTCTCTTCCTGTCTTCTTTCTTTCTTTTGAGAATAATAATACATGTGTTTACCTACATACCGAGCTAAGAAACTAAAAAGTGAATTTTACAAGAAAAAAAAATCAAACACCAAACCGAACCCCACAGTTAGCCAGCTTTGTTCACTGAAGGGAAATAAAAACACAATATCCACAGCATACTCTCTGATCAGCTTTCCTTCATTCTCACAACTGACACCTATTTTTATGTTTTTAGCAAATATCAGAAGGGGAGTTAAAGTTTCTAATTTTCTTTTAAAGTGGTAACGTCCTTTTGCAGAAAAGTGAATTTCTGTTGCTTGGGGGGAAAATCCATTTTGGCAGCATAACTGATTAACCTTCTAAATGGTGAGATGGTGGTCATCAGAATTCAAGCTATTTCTCATTTCAAGATAATGTGCTCTCTGTAATATAGTCTAAATTTCTTACCCTCTGACTTTGTTTATACACTTACATTTCTTTTTCAGTTCCAGGAAACGGTTTATATGGTCACAGAAAATAAAATAAAAAGAAGTAATATAGAATGAATATGAATAACATGAATGAAGAAAAAGGATTTAAGGAGAGAGAGATTAGAGAAAGGATTAAACTTTTGGAGGCAGGAAGATGGTAACAGGTCAATATTTCAGCTCTTCTTCACTTCTAGAAGAGAGTCATGAATTTGAGCTACACAGACCATAGAAAACTGAAAAGCAATCATTGCCAACACTGAAATGTCATGGTCCCTGCTGTATGTCTTTATCAAGAAGACTACATTTAGCCTAGTCATCTGACAAGCATTGAAGAAACTTTACCATTTATGTTTTACAAACTCCATGGTTGATGATGAGAAGAAATAGAAAAAGGCAAGTCAGAGTTTCCAGAGTCAGCAAATTTGAGGACAAGGAGCACATTCAGACCAGCCAAGCAGACAGTAAATGAATCCCTGTATTGTTCTATTTTTTTCTCCTTCTACAAATCATTTCCTCATTTTAAGTAAAGAAGGAAATAGAAGGCTGAGAACTTTGGCTGGAACTGGCTTTTTCAAAGCATTTCTCACAAATGTGAAGAGGAACTGGGGGTTGCAAGGTTCTGTAGGAAGAGCAATGTAGCCGTGGCCACACAGAGATGAAAGAGCCACATTTTCCTAAGTATTTCTTCTGTGATTGGAGTTTCAAAGTGCGATGGATTTAAAAGGGCAGCGGGGCGGATGCTTGCTTTGTGACAATGTAGTTCTGGCTGGGAAGCAGTGTGCTTAGAGAAAGAGAGTAGAATGTTTCACAAGTAAGTTCTGAGTCCTACAGGGATATAACCGCAGGTGAAAAAGTAAGAAAAGATGGTGGAGCTATTAAGTTTCTTGGATAATTAATTTGGCATTCCCAGCTCTGTTAAACCAATTTAGTAATCTCTTAAACAGATCTGGTTTTAACTTTAGAATTAATATACCACCGGAACTGAAATGTTACAGATATTCCTTTCCTCAAACCATAAAGCAGCACACAAGTTATTATGTCTCAGTCCCCTTTATCTCACTTAGGGCAGGGATTTGGGTAGGCACACAGCATTTCCCTGGGACTTTCTTTGTGTAGTTTTAGTAATTTTCTTTTCTGTGGCACTGAGGTTGGTCTCAGGGTTTAGTGCAACACAGAAATTTCATCATCAGATTATACCTCAGACTTTTTATTTTTTTGCTTTTCCATGTATGCACGTATGTGTGTGTGTATATGTATGTATGTATGTAATGTATGTATGTATTATTTATTTATTTAGAATCAGGATGTCATTAAGTCTCCCAGCCTGGACTTGAAATCACTCTGCAGCTCACACTATAGAACTATAGCCTGTCTTTTCCTCAGACTCCCAAATAGCTGAGATTGTATACTTGGGGCACCAAGTTTGGTGTTTACTGTATTTCTTCACTATGTCTCCCAGACAGGCTTAGAACCCACTACATAGTGTGGCTGGCATTGAACTTGCAGTCTGGTCACCTGTTTCTCAAGTGCTAGGGTGTCAGGGATACATTACTATGCTCTACACAGAGTTCTAGTATAGAGTTCTGCTTCAACACAATTCTGCCTTTTCCCTTCCCTTATACAATGAAAGGAACAGGACACAGTTAAACATCACTGCCTGGGAAAGGAGAACTTAGATCCACATCGAGGTGCTCTGCTGACTCGTATGAGATTGCCTGAAGAGAACATCTTCCACTGTTCTGCGATTTGCTTCGAGCCACATTTAGTAGTCTTTATATGACTGCTTTCTTTTAATCAGTAAAAACATTTTGAAGCAAAACCTTTTCTTAGAAACACATGATGTAAACTCACAGTCAATGAGCTAAGTTTTGTGTGTTTTGGTCTCTGGAGACTTATTGCTTGATTGTGTTAGCTGCGACCTGGCCATAGTTGTGAACCCACTACAAACACTACTATATATATTCCACACACACACCTGTTCATAGAAAACTACTTCTTCAGACAAGGAAATAAAGGTGCTTCCTGTACTCTTAAAATGGATATCATTAAATATGCATTTTAACTTATGTATTTGTTTTTGATCCTTTTAAATTCTGCATTTGTGAATGTGGAGTAATTTATATGAGATACAAAAATTAAGATAAATTACATATACTTAATAATGTTCAATATTAAGCCTATTGAACCAAACTTCAGTGAAGCTGGAGTGAAAGTATAACATTTTGCTATGTGGTTAACTCATTTCTCGTTTACATTTCAACAGCTGCACACAGTTCAACAATTGTCCAGGAATGGTCAAAGCCAACAATAATGTTATTCCCAGATAGCAGAGGTTTTTCTTACTTAGGAAGTAATAGGGGAAAAGAAAAGAGAAAGCGAAAAAGACCATAAAGATGCCACCCATCGTGGAGTAGCACAATGTATGAAAAACACAAGCTAAATTTGGAATTTGCCAAACTCGACTACTGTAAGAGCCCCTGGGTATTGGTTTCCCAGCTACACTGAACTGCTGAACAGCAGCGTTTTAAGCTAAAACTATATTTTAGCTTTTACTTCACCACTCAAGTTCTGATGATTTTGATAGTTGATTTTGATATCTTATGCCTTTCATGAAAATGACACGTCTTTATTCTCTTATTCTTTACTTTAGGCCAAATTCATTTGATAGTATTTGTTGAGTGTCTGTACGTGTTGAGAGCAGCAAGTCTTCCTGAAGCTCTTCCACGAATTCTGAAGTAAACCATAGGGCTTGGCCCATGGGACTTGGCACTGTTAAGAGGTGTGGCCTTGTTGGTGGAATTGAGTCACTGTGGGGTGGGCTTCAAGGTTCTATGCTTAAGTTCCCACCAGGGTACAAGAGACTCTCCTCCTGGCTGCCTGCAGAAGACAGTTTCCTTCTGCCTGCCTTTGGGTCAAGATGTAGAACTATTGGCTCCTCTAGCACCAAGTCTGCCTGTATGATGTCATGCTTCCCACCATGATGATAATGGACAGAACCTCAGAAAGTGTAAGACTACCCCAATTAAATGTTTTCTTTTCTATGAGCTGCCTTGATCATGGTGTCTCTTCACAGCAATAGAACTGTAACTAAGACATAGTTCCAGTTGTCATGTCTTTTGGTTGTCGTGACAAAATACTGTGACAAAAACAAATGAAAGATGAAGGTCTAAGAGCTAGACAAATTTCTCATCAGGGAAAGCAACCATAAAGAAACAGTAAAGATAACAAACTTCTAGCTTCTTCTTTACTCTCCTGACCTGAGACAAAGGCCCAGCCAGCTTTTGCTTCTGCCAGTAAGAGCCCCTCTTCTGGCTAGCTGGTTCAGGATGGTCAGATATGCTCAAGTCTGATTCTGAGAGTGCGTGTGCATGCACACACACACACACACACACACACACACACACACACATTCACTTTAAGCTGTATGTCTATAAACTCCAATCCAAAATTATGGAGATGGACAAATACCCCATCTCTTCCAGAGAAAGACAGGCTTGTCCACTTGTTCTCTCTTCTCTGCATGGAGTCTTCCCTCCCCACCCCCATATCTCTCTGTGATGTTTCCTGTCTTTTAATTCCTTAATTGTCAGAGAAAATGAATATAAACAAGCCCCCTAGCCGGTGACAAACAGGAAGTGTTTATTTTGGCTGTAGTTCCAAACAGGATTCAATCTCTCTTGGGGAAAGCATAGCAACAGGCGCTGGAGGCCAGGTTGTAACTTTTCAATAAAAACCTCAAGGCCTGTTCTCAGTGACGTACTTCCTCCATTAGGACTCCACTCCTAAAGGTTCCATTACTTCCCCCAACAGGGTCAGCAGCTGGGAATCAAGTGTTCAAATGCATAAAATGATGAAAATTTCACACCCAGATTATAACATTTCCCAAAATGACTCTTTCCCTAGGTGCCTCATGGGCATCATTACTTGAGTTGGTTAGTAATGATAATAGATCCTGTATTTCGTCTTTCTAGGCTCAGAAGCCTGGCTTCTTAATCTCTGAAAGTAGCTTTGTCTCTTAGGGAGAGGTACTGAAAACTGCATACTCTGATGTGTATGTATGTGACTATGTATGCATGTAAATATATGTGTGTGTAACTATATCTCTCAAAGTGACTGAATTACCGACCTCTGCAGTACTGTGTGATAGCAAAAATGGTTATATTCTGTGTATTAGATGAGTGTTTAGTTTTTTCCAGGCAAGCTGTGTGCCAAGTATTTGCTTGTGAGCAATGGCACAGTTAGGCTTATGATCTGAATGTTTCAAGACACTAAGTAAAGAACATAAGTGTGGCTGATGTCCACTGACGCTGTAGCTACAGAAAAGATGTACCATTTCATCTTCACGGTGCTCCAACATTGACTAGTTTTATCTCTGAAGTCTTCTATTTTCCCCTTTGTTTCTCTAAATAGATTATCACATGCCTTTGGGCAATTTTACATCATTTCTACTCAAAAACATGACAAGTTGAACTTAACATTTATCTTCTATGGAACAATACCATTTGCCACATTTTCAACTTGTCATAGACATTGAAGTGTCTATAGGACCCAGAATACCATGCACTGCAGGTTCCTGGCAAAGCCGCTGTGTGAGTTCACCGAGGATTTGATTGATTAAAGACCTTGTATCCTGCAGCGTCTTTAGAGAGAGAGCCTTTTGGTAGAATTGACAAACTGGGGCTTGTTTTTCTTGTGGGTTCCGAATGCTCTCTTATTTTCTATTGCTGTGGAGATGCCCTGTTTCCCTTTAAGCTGCACCTTTCTCCGTAGGTGGGCTGAGAGAAAAGGTAGCCATAGACTTTGAAGATGAAAGTTTAAAAAGTAGCTGTGGAAAAATAGCTTCATGTGCTCACTCTACGGCTTCCCTTTGATTTCTTGCATGCCGACCGGCCATACTCAGTGCACCATACTAATTACTTTATGTTGGCTGCCAGCTGCCAGCTGCCAGCAGCCTGGGCTTCCTCAAGTCTCAGCTTGTAGAAAGTGTACGACTCCATGATATTTAAATACAAATGATTCTAGGTCCCAAGGGGTCACTAACAAAAGTGGTGGCAATTTCTTAGTCACTCTTTCCTTTAAATTCCCCTTTGATGTTTCTCTTTTCCTTACGTTGTGTCGCTCCCAACTGTGGTCTACTTTCTTCTCTCTGTCAATGAAATAAAGCCATATTTTCATCTCCTCAAACGCTGCCCACAGGATACACTAACAGCATTGCTACAAATGATTTGCAGATCACATAACAGATTTGGGAACTAGATTTAAGAACTGCTATCATCTCCTTAGTTGTTTAGTTGTACACAATAGTTGGTGTTATAAAACTATTACTTCATATATATATGTGTGTGTGTGTGTGTCTGTGTGTCTGTGTGTCTGTGTACCATGTACATAGTGCAGATGGTGGTACAGTGAACAAAGTGTTGACAGAAGGCAATGGACCTCTAGCTCCAGGATGGCCTCCATGTGGGCATTTGGAACAGAACGGGGGTCCTTCAAAAGAGCAGCACTCTTAACTCATGAGCCATTCCTCAGCCCAGTATTCTAATATTTTTTAAAAAATCTTTGTCTTTTTCAAGAGTGGAAAAAGATTGGTAAACTACATGCAGACAGGAAGAACACAGGAGTTATCTCCGAACCAATGCCCTCCAAATGAAGGAAGTATTGCGACTGTATTTTGGAGGAATCTATATTAATATAAGAATGCATTTTATGGGTAGGTACATTTTTTGAGCATACTCAATTTAAGGTGATATTTCAAGAAGGACAGATGACGAATGTATATTTAGGCATTTACAAAAGGCAAAAGGTTAATGTGACAGGAACAGTTTGGGACAAGCTAAGCTTACTTCGTAAAGACAGAGCATGCAGCCATCTCTGGGCTTATCCAATCTTCTCCAGTATATAGGCGAGAGAGGAGGTAGTCTTCTCTTCTTTTCTATTTCTATTAGCTTATATTAAATACACAACATAGAGGTTTCACCATGAAACTTTTGCATATTCACATGAAGTGACATTTTGAATGGACTTTCCCTGACAAATGTTTGTTTCACTTAGGGTTTGGTGAATTCTCCCCGCCCTCGGAAGCACCTTGTGGGAGTAGCCTTCACTAACTGTCTGCGCCCTAGAACATTCTAGGAAAGCTCAGCCACAAGCAGTCGTGATTTGTTCTTATAGTTCTGTCACTTGTTCCTTTTCCAGCCTTGGGTCCCTTGGCTGGGCCAGCTTGTCCCCAACTTCTTTCTGCTGCATTCCTCTATTTTCCCTATTCTAACCCCTCCTTCTTGGCTTGCTGCTGGGAACTCAAATCTATTTTTATGTATTGAAATGAATTTAATTTATGAGGTCCCATTTGTCAATTCTTGATCTTACAGCACAAGCCACTGCTGTTCTGTTTAGGAATTTTCCCCCTGTGCCCATATCTTCGAGGCTTTTCCCCACTTTCTCCTCTATTAATTTCAGTGTTTCTGGTTTTATGTAGAGGTATTTGATACACTTAGACTTGAGCTTTGTATAAGGAGATAAGAATGGATCAATTTGCATTCTTCTACATGATAACCGTCAGTTGTGCCAGCTGGGGATCCAACACATAATCAGCCACCAAATCCAAACACTATTGCATATGCCAGCAAGATTTTGCTGAAGGGACCCTGATATAGCTGTCTCATATGAGGCTATGTCAGTGCCTGGCAAATACAGAAGTGGATACTCACAGTCATCTATAGGATGTAACCCAGGGCCCCTAATGGAGGAACTAGAGAAAGTACCCAAGGAGCTGAAAGGGGTCTGCAACCCTATAGGTGGAACAACAATATGAACTAACCAGTACCCCCCGGTGCTCCTGTCTCTAGCTGCATATGTAGCAGAAGATGGCCTAGTCAGCCATCACTGGGAGAGAGGCCCCTTGGTCTTGCAAACTTTATATGCCCCAGTACAGGGGAATGCCAGGGCCAAGAAGTGGGAGTGGATGGGTAGGGGAGCAGGATGGGAGGAGGGAATAGGGAACTTGTGGGATAGCATTTGAAATGTAAAAAAAGAAAATATCTAATAAAAAAGAAAGTAAAAAACAAACAAACAAACAAACAAAAGGAAATGAATTTATTTTTTTCATCCTCCTAATCACATGCTGAGGGTTGTATTTCACAAGAAAGACATTCTGAGTTGCTGGTAAAAGGGAACTTTTTCAGAATGATCCCAATATCAGTCTTTAATTTCTTTGTACCTCTTACAAGTGACAAATCACACAGTTAGCTAAGTGGGAAAGCCAGGACAAGGCTTCCTGTGTCTTAAGCCAGGACTGGAGATGTTTAAGCACAGCACCTGCTACATCCACTTCTGTAGCATCTGGATAGATGTCGCTTGGCAACATCTCAAGTGGATCCAATGCATCCTCCTTGCTCTCTTCGTGAGCCCTCATAAATAGACCTGTGCTTTTCATTGTCTTGTTTGTATCTTTGTTTTCCTTTTTTTTCTAAATCTGTATTCTGTAAAATGTTTACATATATGTATGTGTGTGTCTGCATGCGTGTATGGACATGGGCGTGCAGGTTCTCACAGAGGTCAGGCAAGCACGCTAGGTTCTCTCAAGCTGGAGTCTATGGTGGTTATGAGCTACCTGACGGGTGCTGAGAACTGGACTTCATTTCTCTGAAAAAGCAGTAAATGTTCTTAACCACTAAGCCATCTTCACTAAATTACACGTATATATATTATATGTATATAATATAGTGTGTGTACTTGCATTTCTTTTTCATGAGTTCTGTGTATTCATAGTATGTGTCTGTTCATACTATGTGTATTCATACTGTGAGTTTTAACATGTATACAAAACACATGCATGTGAGTGGGGAAGTCCCATAGAGACTTGACGTTGATTTGTGAGGGATTCCTCTTCCTCTTCCTCTTCCTCTTCTTCCTCTTCTTCCTCTTCTTCCTCTTCATCCTCTTCTTCCTCTTCCTCCTCCTCCTCCTCCTCCTCCTCCTCCTCCTCTTCCTCTTCCTCTTCCTCTTCCTCTTCCTCTTCCTCTTCCTCTTCCTCTTCCTCTTCCTCTTCCTCTTCCTCTTCCTCTTCTTCTTCTTCTTCTTCTTCTTCTTCTTCTTCTTCTTCTTCTTCTTCTTCTTCTTCTTCTTCTTCTTCTTCTTCTCTTTCAATCATTCTCTCACCTTATCCTTTAAGGCAGATCATTCACCCACCTTATCCTCTCAACCAAACCCACAGCTCTATGATTTGGCTAGTCTCACCTTGATAAGAGCACATCTTGCTAAGAGCATCTTCTATTTCTACCTGTATAGGCTAGAATGACAGCTTGTCAACCCAAACTCCCATTAGCACCGGTTCTGGGAACTTGAGCTGTGTCCCCTAAGTTTGTAGGACAAGCACTTTAACCACTGAGCCATCTCCCAGGCTCTGGATCATCCTTGACAAAAGTTATTCAAAGCATGTTCATATCTATATAAGCCTGTTGATGTTTGTGATAATAAAACCAGCAAACAGCTAAGCATTGCTGCCCATATGCTCAAAAGCCCCCAAAGTGGCAATGATGTCATCCTCTGTTATTTTTGACCATATTTTCTGTCAAGAAAGAAAATAATTTGAATAACAAAAATGTCTTAAGTATATAATTACCACCATCATTAGCTATTCCTTAACTACTGGGCTTCTCTCTTTTGCTCCTAAAGGGTGTAAATACTCTTTCTGGCTTTGAAGTTTTATGACAAAAGGTGAAAAGTGTGGTGCAGAGGTCAGGGCAGTTGCTGCCTGAAATGAAGACCTGAGTTCCATTGCCTGAATCCACAGGGTGGAAAGGACTTGTCCCTCCACGTCCTCAGGGGTGCTATGGCATGCATCTCCCTACAGCCCTGAAAAATAATACATGTAAATTTTTTTTTTTTTAAAAAGAAAACCGATTTCTCTCCTGGTTTTCTTGGTGTGGTTGAATTGAAAATAATGACAAAAGTGAAATTGTGCTGTGATGTACAAAGAGCAACACACGCACTTCTTGATGGACACTTGGTGGGGGCTACGGCATTCAGCCTAGGGCTGTGATGTTTTATTCTAAAAAAAAATTAAACTAATTTGCAGTGGCTGTCATGGTTAGTCGTGATGCTTAGGGGAGAAATAAACTGTGAACCTCAGGGATGTAAGGGACTAGGCTATCATGGTGCCACCGGAGACGCAGGCACCGTTAGATTAGTTAAGGGAAAGTACATTGAGGTGGATGAAGTTGAGAATGTTATGAGAAGAAACAGCACGGTTCCTAGGAGAGGATCCAGGGGGAAATTAGGGTATTACTTTGGGCAAACCCACTTTCATATTTCTATGGTTTCCTTTCTCTGCCACTTTAATTTTTATGATTGCTGTAGGGAGCCACTTAGATAGCAAGGGAGCTGGAATGGAGAAAGTGATTTCCAACTTGCACAACCAAAGAGAGCTGTCTTTTTGTCGTAAGGCTTCGGCTGCAGTCCATGGGGCTTTGAGAAGCTTTGCAACTGAGTCAAATTATGAAACTTTTAGTACAATGTTTGCAAAGTACTTCTTACAGAAATTGGGTGTAGTTTTCCAAGAGAACATTTTCCCTGTAAGTTTCAATAATGCACATTTGTTCATTTGTGTGCCTTGGGCTAAATTATTACTAGTTTATATTAAAAACTAATTTTCACAATCTTTTCAATTCCCCATCTAGATTATTATATGCCGATCATGCATTTTTGTGTAGGTAGGTAACCCAAGCACGATAATTGCATTGTCAAAAATTCATTGCCTTCTGTGCAAAAGGTTTGCTGTTTCGCCTGATCAGTTATGAGTTGGGTATATTGTTGAGGCAGAAGGCAGAAAATGTTTTCTAATTCTGTCTATGCAGTGACAGAATGTTTCTATATGAGCACTCACCTAGTTTTACACCATCTAGACAATAAGCCTGATTTCTTGAAGGTATTCTAAAGTGAAAACATCATAAATTCTTAAAATGAAAATTAAAAAGACCCTTTTTTGCATACACTTGTTATTTTTTTCCTCCTGGAAAAAAATAAGTCACTGTCAACAAAAGTCTTTTCTTGTTTTCTTTTTATACTTAATAGTAAGTTATTAGTAAGATTAAGAAAATAAAAACTGGGACATCACCCATGACCAGATATAAAGTATTCTAAGGAGAGAAGTGAACATTTATGACTCCAGAGGAGGAGTGAGGATTTGCCAGGGCTTTTGAGCTCTGGAATGCTAACTGTCCCCAGATGGGGCTGCAGCCTCAGGAGCGGCCAGCAGAGGAATCTGGCTTGTCTTCATGGGAATGACTCTGTTCTGTATTTTGTGATGCTTCATTCGATGAAATTAAATTAATTTGAGAGGGTTAGTCATGGTTAGTCGTGATGCTTAGGGGAAACATAAACTGTCAAAGGCAGCTATGCTGTAATTTTTATTATCACTCGGACAGTTTTCTAACCACATAAAAGTCCTTGGGCCTTAAAATTAAAGTGAAGATGGAATAGCATTTATGATTGAAGAAATGACTTAGGTTGTGTAACTCGGGCAGCTGAGCGTCACTGACATTTCACAAAATTAAGGGTTATGAGGAGGAACTGGAGTATCCTGTCTAAACTTTACAAGTGCAGAGGAGGAACTCCTGAAGTTTGCATTCTACAGTCTTATACAGTTGGGGAGAAAGGAGTATCAGTTAGTGTGAACCAAATATGGGAGTAGAGCTCACGACTCAGCAATTACTTTAGCTGTAAGCTCTTGCCCTTGTTGTTAATGTTTGTTCTATGCATTGATATCTGTTCGCTCTCTATTTAAATATCTGTCTTCACTCTATATAAGTATAGATTTGAACAATATGTGTGTATTCATACACATATATAATGTACTGATAAAGATATATTCATATATGTATGGGCATATGTGTAACTCATTCATTGGCACTTAACTAATTTAATACACGAAAAACCCATTTCAAACTAATGAGATGATAATCTTCCATACACACTGAAATTATTTTTAGTAATAAAAAAAGCACAAGTAGTCTACTTCAGTCTAGTTCAGTGTGGGCACATACACTGACTGAAGGGTGAGTAGGATCTTATGGCTTCCCCATCTCTCTCTGAGTTAATGATTTATAGCATTCTGACATGTGGATGTGTGAAAAAGTGATTGATACCTTCCTCATATTTAGGTATTATTGGCAGTATCCTGACAAATACAGAGGCAGATGCTCACATCCAACCATTGGACTGAGTGTGGCCCCTCCTCCCCCTCTCCCTCCCATGGAGGAGTTGGAGAAGGGACTGAAGGAGCTGAGAGGGTTTGCAGCCCCATGGAGGGAGCAACAGTGTCAACTGGCCAGACCCCTTGGAGCTCCCAGAGACTGGTCCACCAATCAAAGAGTATACATGGAGGGACCCATGGCTCAGGCTGCATATGTGGCAGAGGATGGCCTTGTTGGACATCAATGGGAGGAGAGGCCCTTGGGTCTGAGGGGATTTAGTGCTCCAGTGTAAGGAAATGTTAAGGAGGGAAGATGGGAGTGGGTGAGTGGGTGGGGGAGCACTCTCACAGAGACAGAAGTAGGGGGGATAGGATATGGAGTTTCCAAAGGGTAGACCTTGAAAGGGGAAAATATCTGAAATGTAAATAAAGAAAATATCCAATAAAAAAAATCTTATTTTGAAAGACTTGATAGTAGGAGAATTAGCCTTTGCAGGTAACACAATCAGTTTTAACGTGACTTCATCCTGAACTGTGTTAGAAGAAAGGCCTGATTTCTATTCATTCATAGAGTTTTGGTAGTATGTGGCTGAATATTTTAACACCTCATTACAAGGCAGAGATTTAAAGAAAGTTTTATTTTAATTTTTTGGGGAGCTGTGGGCAAAAATACAGAGGTCAGGGGCCTAATTGCAAGAGGTGTGTCTCTTCTACAATGTGAACTCTAGGGATGTAACTGTGGTCCCCAACATGGATGGAAATTGTGTTTACCCGTGGAGCTTTCTCAACAGCCCAGAGACTTTTTAAAAATATGACTTTGAAATGTCACTATGTTCTCAACATCCTTCATTTATAAAGATACTAAAATTTCATCTGATATCTACATATGGATGTTTCTAAATCATAAACCACTAGGCCATGAAGTTCATAACGAAGTGCCTTGTAATGATGAGTCACTGGGCACACCCTCTCTGAGAAACCCACCAGAGAAGCATCTTATGAGGAAGGGAGGATTTTTGTTCCCTGGGGGATGTCAGTTGTGGTCAATACTACTGGATCTCACTTTATGAGAAGGAAAGGGAGATGCTACAGTGTTGCACCACACTACAGCTGCACACATGCCACACCATCATCTGCATCAGTTGATAGCATAACTGAGTAGTTCAGCACAGTGATCGAACCTGGAAGCCACTGGAAGTCTCAGAGTATAAGTACTTGTGGCAAACACAGTGACTTCAGAATATGCTTTGCTTTTCATGTTAAGGGTGTGTAAGACTTAACTGACATGTGCCTTTCTGCTTGAATCCAGAAGTAATATCCCTTAACAACTTGGGATACATAGGCCTTTGCAGAGAATAGACATAATCAGTAACTGCCCAGACCTTTTTGTATGGCTCTAAGGGAAGTTTGATTTATGGCTTGGTCTCTGGTGTTGGAAAGAGGCCTGAGCCACTGGAAATCTCTAGAGTCCTGGGAGAGAGCTGAGGCTATGGTCCACCACACTTGTGGAGTTCCAAAGCCCCATTTTCTTTTGGCCAAGTCTAAATGTTAATGGTTTGCTGGGCTCTTACTTACTAATCCTAGCTCTCGTAAGAAGTGAAGGTTGATTTTTAAATGATGTCTTTGAGATTTTAGACTAAATGCTCAGGACTTCTTTATAACATTTTCACTTATCTGAGAGTTTTGTTAACAGTAAGTCACTTGTTGCATTTCCCAGTTTATTTTTTGAAAAAAGAAATACACACCCTTTCTTCTCTTTCTCCTCCTCTTCCTTCCCCATATCTCCTCCTCCTTTTTTTTTTAAACTCCAAATTGTTCTCCTGTCAGTTCTTCTTTTCATTTCCAAATCTGTACATGTTTAGACATTACATTTTTTTTAGCCACCTCTTTTATCTATATATTGGCATTCTTTGATATTTAGGTAGGCAAAATACCCTAAAGGGGTGTCATACAGAAAGCAGGTTGGAAGTTGAGAAGATGCCCCAATTAACTTCCTGAAACTCTTCTTAACAACTATGAGCATCAGTCTCAGGACCCCACAGCTTTTCCAGATACTTGTACACAGTTCTAGGAATGGGTTCATCACATAAAGTCTCCGATAAAGCAGTTTTTATGCTATTTAATTTTTGAGTTTGTGTATATGTATGTGTGGTGTTTGTATGAGTATGTATGCATGTGCATGGGTAGATGTACTTGGGTGTGTGAATGTGGAGCCCATTGGAGGATTGTCTGTGTTGCCACAGTTAGCTTTTCTCAACTTGACACCAGCCTAGACATTCAAGAAGAAATCTCAACTGAGGAAAGGCCTGCACTGGATTGGCATGTGGGGTATTTTCTTGATTGCTGGTTGATGCGAAAGGACCCAGGCCTCCTGTCCTACCCCTGGACACCCTTAGGGTGTATAAGAAATACAGGCAAGCAAGCTGTGGAGCTCAAGACAGGAAGCAGCTTAGTGTCTGCTTTAGTTTCTGCTTCCAAGTTCCTGCCTTGAGTCTCCACTTTTGCTTCCCTCAATGATGGACTATGTAATCTATTACCAAATAAACTCAATCCATACTAAAGTTGTTTTTCATTATGATGTTTGCCATAGTATTAGGTGTCCTCTAGTCTCTGACTTATTTCCTTGAGTCAGAACTCACTGAACCTGGCATTTACCTCTGTTTGGCTGAGCATGTTGCCTCCAAAGCCCCACTGATTCTCCTGGTTTAGCTACAGCAAGCCTCCCCACCCTCACCCCACCCCTGTGTATGTGCACTGGAGTTACAGGTACGTTTGGCCATGTCTAGCTTTTATATGTATCCTGGGGATTAGACTTCAGGTCCTTATGCTTCTAAGGTACCCTGACTATCTAACCCTCTAGGCCATCGTCCCAGACACACTTGAGATGTTCCTCCATTTATATTTTATTTTTGATAAATTATTCCAGTGTTTTTCTTTTACAGGAGTGGGACAAGTGAATTTCTCTTTTCTATACCATTTCCCTCCTTAAGTGTGTTAGAGAGCTATACAGAGGAATGATACTCAGTGTAAGACATGTCCGTCAACCTAGAGAATATAAGAGTAGAAGTATAAGAGGGAGGTGCTTACAAGAAGGGCTGAGGTTGACAGTACTCTGCTACTGAGCCTGATTTGTAAGAGGGATGAGCATCACTTAGGTGTCAGGTCTCAAGCCACCATTGCCATTTTACTTCAACACATCTATGGTATTGTCTATATTGTCTATACAACATCTGGGCTTCCACTGTCTGTCAGCCTGGTGTGTCTTCCTCTGTGACACTCGTGTATCTGGGGTCTGGATCTCAGACTATCCATGGGAGTTTTCATTCTGTAACAGAATTAGTCTGTACAGGTAGGGCAGTTCCATCATTTGAAAGCAAGTGTCTACTTCTTAACCAGTTGAAGCAGGATCACAGAGACAGCATTGCCTGGAAGGAAGCCCAAGGAGACTCAAGCAGGAGGGAAGGGAAGTTGCTGGGATTTTACACTAGTTCCAGGCTTCATAAAGCACAGATGTCATCCTGTCCTTAAGCTCGGTGGTACGCTAAAGCGGAGGTTCTCAACCTGTGGGTCACCACCTCTTGGCGGTTTGCAACAGCCCTTTCACAGGGGTCACATATCAGATAATCCTCCGTATCAGATATTTACATTATAATTAGTAACTGTATCGAAAGTACAGTTATGAGTTAGCAACAAAAGAATTTTATGGTGAGGAGTCACCACAGCATGAGGAACTGTATTAAAGGATCTCACCATTAGGAAGGCTGAGAACCACTGCTCTAAAGGGTTTCCATCAGTTAAACTAATTTGAATTAGATTACTGGTTAGTAAAGTACCAATATAGAGCTCAGCTATAGATTAGACATAAATTACCCTCAATAAGAGAGTAATGGCAGAAATATTCTCATCATGTTAGGAACGGGTTGCTATAGAACAGTTAAATCTATGCTTTAGAGAAGGTGAAGAAAACTAAAAATGTTACTAACTGCTTGGACCAACTCAAAGATGACTGTTTGAAATTTGATACTAAGGCAGAAAAGGGCCTTGTAAGGGGAAATGAATTTGTAATTAAAAAAAAAGTACCAAGAATAAGATTTATTAGAGAGCTATCTAGACTTTGATGTTAATCTAATAACTTCAGTTTCCACCAGAGAATTCCTAAGTCTGGTATGTGGATAGCCATGCGTGTTGGGGGCTGGGAGAAGATGCCAGTAAGATGCATCCAGCAGCATGGGGTGCTACTGTGTCAGGATTCCAATGTCATCAATGCTTAGTTCAGTCAACTGGGTTTCCAACCGTGATGTTTTTTGCTCCACTTTATGACTGTCTGGAGATCTCTACTCTATGTGGATTACCAAGCCTCATGCTTTCCACCTGGAGAAGGAATTTTTTTTTCAGATGGCTGGAGTGTAAGCATGAGTTTTAAAAGAGAGCTTTGAAAACACAGCACACTGTTCAATTACTGGGTATGTAATGGTGGTGATATTTGTCCTTCTATCTTTGGACTCAGTGATATTTCCAACCCTACTTTTCTGTGAGCCGTGATTTTCCTATCTGATAATGTCTAAAGTGACACTTCTTCATGTGAGAACATCTTGTTAGTGATGAAAGAACATTCATAAGAATTAATTGGCAAATCATCACATTCTTCATTACTTGTAGTATTGTGCAGCAAAATGCAGTAATTCTCCTTACTCAAGCAGCTGATGGAGTGTGTCCTTTGTAAACATAGGTTTTAAAAATTATGAAACCTGTCTCTAGTGTTTTTGGGTGGTGAGTTACTCCTTCATGGCCGTATTTCTTCTTTAGTTGGATTTCTTCAATCTGAAGGAAAATAAGCACATTTTTCAAAACAAGACCATCTGAGGGTTTCCTAATGAAAATATCAGCTTACATTTAACTGATTTATAAACGTCAGAATTCCAGAGTACAACTTTTATCGTGTAAAGCATATTTTATTCATAGACTGCGCCTTCAGAGTTTGTTCTAATTATGATGGAGATACAAATGAAGCAAGTGATTATGTCTTCTTTAGAATCCCAGGAGGAAACTTGTGCTATGTTTCAGGTGGTTGTGTTTTGCTATGAATCATTGAGACGATTTGCACAAATCAGTGACATCATATTTTAATCCCATGGGACTTTACAGCTATGATTTATAATGTTGAGGTTAAAAGTCTCATTTCAATAGAACATTAAAATTACACATAAATATTCTATGAATTAAAAAAATAAGCCAACAAATTTACAACAAGCACTTTCTACATACTGAAGAAATTATGTAAGGAAGTGACCTTTCTGCAGATGATTTAGATTCGTATGGAGAATTAGATAATGTGGATAATGATTTCATAAAATATGCCTTCTGTGCCCCAGAGTTTTCTCTGTCCCAATTATTTCCACTTGAAGAAAATATTGCTTCTGACAAATATAGTTTATTGCCCCCTCTACTTTTCTTCTCAGTTTGCATTTTCTTCTTTTTACTTATGTAACTTCTGATCAGGACTCAACCTTCCTAACTACTAAAAGATTTGTTTCGCTTACACCCAAAATATTGTCAAAAGTAAATACACGTTGCCAATTGTGGTGGTCTGTGCCTTTAATCCTAGAACTCAGGAGGCATGGGCACGTGGATTTCTGTGAGTCTGAAGCCAGCATGTTCTACATAACAAGTTTCAGGCCAGTCAGGACTAGATAGTAAAACCCTGTCTGAACTAATTAAACTAATTGAATGTTCCAAGAATTTGTTGTAAAAAATTGTCCTTAATCATTTAAAAATCTGTTACATAATATAACCAGTACATTTCCCCCCTGGGCTTCTATTATCTTCTTTTAAACTTACTAATTTAACTTAACTTTTGTATAATTGCCTTGTTTGTGTGCATCACCATGGGCGCTGTGCGCCTTAGTGCGTGTGTGGACATCAGAAGATAACTTTTAAGAGATGTGTTTTTGTCACTCCACCTCGTCCAAGGCAAGGTCTCTGTTATGTAAATATTTAACATCAGTCATGAGTTTCTGCCCTTTCACAGATAAAAGATATACAATTTTATATTTATAATAAACCTGTAAAGCATTAGAGGTGCACAGATATCTACGCTTTAAGTTATTCAAATCTACTTCCCTAACAATAACTCCGAGTTACAATGTGCCATGTTCCACCTCTTAACTCCCATTAGCCAGCCCTCGTGGCCATGCTATCATGACTCTCCTACCCCATGTTGTCTTCTGCCCCTTCCATCTTTTTCTCTTCCTTGTGGTCTCTCCTCAGAGCCCAAGTTTGGGAACTGAAACTCCATCTACCTCTCTTCTACCCAGCTATAGGTTGTCAGCATCTTTACTCAACCAGTAGTTTTAAATTAAGGAGCAAGGTCCCATAGTATTTAGCATTACAATGCATTGCAAAAGACTAAACCTCAAAAGGCTCTCTTGCTGTTCCTGCTACAGCACTGTCTGCTCTCATGTTCCAGGCTACCTGGCCTGTGAGATTTCAAGCCACTCTTCTATCTCTGCCTCCCACCTCACAGGAGGAGTGCTGGTTTTGCATATGTACGCTGTTTAATCTTGTTCTTTCACATGGGTTCTGGAGATGGGAGGCTAATCATCAGGGTTGCTCTGCTAACACCTGTCTATCTTCTCTGAGCTATCTTCCTGGCTCTCCACCATCCTCCTAGTGGTATTTAGGTCTAATGTTAATATACTTCACAGCATTTGATTACTATGTTCACATATTCCATACAATTTGGATAGGAATTTCTTTAGTGCTATGAAACTTTTAATAAAGACTGAATATTCTACGCATATTCTGTCAAATGTCGTAGCTATTAGCCATACATGACTATTGAATGGTTAAAATTTATCTAGCAGTTGAAGAACTGAATTAAATTTAATTTAAATTTTCTGAATGTACATAACCACAGGCAACAAGTTACAATCTTATTAGATGGTACAGATGGGTTATACATAAAGATCCATCTTTTCCTATTGTTGTATATTAGACCCCTATCATGTAGCCTTGACCTTATCATCTATTATTTACCAATCTAACTGTGAAGAAATTTCACAGCAGCACTGAAGGAAAAGATTAAAGGTTATTCAATGATTTACCAAGTTTAGAAGGCGCCACCTTCTCCTGAACCACGACTCACTCTGCAGATTTCCCTGCTGTGTTCTTGCTACAGTGGGTACTTCCCTTTCAAGTCCAATTTCTCATGGTACTTTATATCTCGTAGTCAAGTTCTTATAAAACTCACCCCATGTCATTGTGAGTTTTGCACCTGTCTTATCTCCTCTTTTAGATACTTTGATGATAGACTTCAAAACAGAGGCCTGCTTGATCTTTGTATCCATCACAGAACAGTAATTTTGGCCACTGATGGTGAAATGGAGGCTAATATTCTCCAGGTGACCATCAGTTGGAGGTTTATGAGAGCCCCCTGCTCTACAGCTAGGGCTCAGCTCAGATGCCTGGTCTCCTATGGAAGGCTTTCCTTTCATTTGTGTTCCTAAGTAGCTCTGTTGAACTCTGACTTTACATTCATTTGACACAGCCTTCCTCTGGGACCAGTTTGAATATTTCCTTTGCTTTGTTCTATTTCCTTTTTCTGCCTTAGCACTCACAGCTCTATAATGATCTTTTGGCTTCTAAAGCAAATGTCTTTGTATGGAAGGGATGGTGACTTCAGATTCATATTTTTTTTAGAGTGTTATAGCAATGTAGAAGCAATGGATAGGGCCTGTTAGAAGAAACGTTGTGACAGTCTGGTTATTTAACATTTTCCATCCTGAGTTTCCCTCTTCACTGTCTTAAGGGCAATCTGTGGCAGTTATGACTTGGTAAAACCATGGTGTCATTAGAAAAACAACCACAGAGAGAAAGATAAACAACCAGACAGTGAACTTTAATGTGGCAAGCCAGAGCAGACAGGTGAAGAGGTACTGTTTAATGACTTCTCTGTCATTAATAATTGCACCGCCTTGGAGTCTAAATACATGACATTTCTATAGCCGTTACCCACTGTCTCTGGCGAACATCTGTGTGCACAGAATTACCCTTGCTGTGTCCCTTTGACCTGTTTCATTTGAACTGTTTGGATGTGAACTTTTTTTAGGCATTAAATCTCAGTGCAGGGTGTGAATCACAGCTGGGTGATGATAGGTAATTGGACGGGGAACTTACCAGGGGCATGAGAGCATCAGAGAGCCCATGTTCTCAAAGGAAAGAACTTTCCTGAAAAAGGAAAGCAATACTGGGAGGGGAAACTTTTTTTTCCCTCCTGGAGAAAGTAAGTGATTTTTAAGAGAAATTCTATTTTAAAACCAGGCCAAATGTTTTAAGAAAATGCTGAAGATTTATGCAGCCTGATCGCAATATCTTAGTATTCTCTTAATACTTTAATTAATAGATATTTTTAAAGCTCATGTTATGGGAATTGGATATGTGAAAGGCATGTCTGTCATTTACCTACGGGTTATTTTGCTTGGATGGAAATTGAAACATTCAGTAGCTCTGTCCTTTCATACAATATAAGAACTCAATATAATTTTAGTAATGTGCTTCCAGTTAATATATAATCTCTTCTTCATGGGAGGTAAAGACAATTGTTTCTGGCCCAATTGCAGAGAAGACTTTGTCAGACCATGTATGATGTCTGAGTGATTGCACTTAAAGGACAGAGCTAAAGTGAAATATATTGCACAAAGACCACGCTCCAATGTTGGTGTGAAGTGAGTGGAAATTAGTTTGCAGTGGAGTTCTAACACATCTAATCAAAAGTATACTGTCAGGCGCGTCCAACAACTTTCAGAGCTCTGGACTTGATCCTAAATGACTGTGTTGAATAAAACTAAATAAACAGTATATTGGTAAATGAAAGATATTAGAAGTACTTCATGTATGTTTTAGTTTGCACAGTAAATATGCATGTAATTTTCAATTAAAATATTAATTGTATTAAAGATGAAATACTTTAGAACAGTAGTTTCATGTTTAAATTGTAATTCTAACATCAAACAAAACTCACATCAATTCTTGTGGGTCAGTATTACTAACCAAATAAATTGTTTACTATATGATAGGTAAAGAATCTCAACTGGAAGTAGATTCTAGAATGTTCTCTGAGTTTTGCATAGATTAACTTGTTTCTTCCTAGTCCTTATACTTTCCTTTCAATTAGGTTTTTACTAGAAGAAACACTTAGTACACAATTAAAGATTACATCTTTTACTTAATAGTTAATAGTTGGTCTGAGGGTTTAATTTGTTCCAAGATGAGTGTGAGTCAGGGGTGGCACAGATGTTGCAGAAACAAAAATTTTCATAGTACCAACAGGAGTACATTCCCCAGACGTGTGGCCAATGTCAAGAGTCCTTGGTAAAACGCTAGTGTTTCCAGAGACAGAATGACTGAGAGTCTTAAATACATAGTAGTTTGGGGAACAGAGCATATGAGCTCAGCAATGTATAAATTGAGACAATTATAGTTATTTTCTTTAAATAAGTAACTATATTATATTTCTACTTACCTATGAGTGAGGTAATAGAGTTGCTTTACTTTCCAGCCAGTAGAACTGTACTGAGGGTTAGAAGACAGAGGGAAGCAGATATTGAGGTTATCTACCCATTGAAGGCAAGGAGAGGAATTAGTTAAATAGCTGGGGACTCTCTTCACAAGGAGTCGGAAAAGTTATGTCAGTAACTTCATAGAATGTAACTCAGATACTAGGACATTGCTCATACTTGATGGGCTCCATACTCTAAACTGTAATATTCTGTTAGAGCCTTATGTTAATTATATTCTTCAGAGAAATTGATTCATTCTACTAACACACACACACACACACACACACACACACACAGAGAGAGAGAGAGAGAGAGAGAGAGAGAGAGAGAGAGAGAGAGAGAGAGAGAGAGAGAGAAAATAGAGACAAAGCATACTTCCTCAAATATTTAAAGAACTCTATTTTATTTACAGTTTTGCTGTTCAAACCTGAACAACTCTAGAACTGTGATCTGACCCAAGAAGTCATAGATGAGAGAGCCGGATGGGATCATAGGATAGATCTTGACTAGGTACTGTCAGGCTGGGATGCCAGAAATATCCAGGCGTCAAGGAGACAAGAGGAACTTAAGCAAATCTGTCAGAAAATGGGTCCAGAGAGATAGTCCCCTGGTCCTAAATCATACTACAACCCTTTGTCTCAGTGAAGGATGGATGTCCTACGGGGAGCTGGAAAGGGAAGCAGGAAGTGCACAAACTGGGCAGTGGCCACCTTGGCGAGGACAGAGTAGTCATCGCTCCAACTGTGCTGGCTGCCAGACGTTTGACAAATTGTTTCATCCCCGGGATTCATAGGGCTACACTTTAATAAAATATTTCAAAAGACCAAAGTACTGTTGGAAAAGGTTTTCTAGAAGCAGTTGAACTTTGTAGACACAAAGTTTGGGCAAGTATGTTTTTCCTGTGCCACACTTTTCCTTCAGCCCCACAGCTCTTCTGTTGCCTCTAGGCTCCGACACCAATTGAAGATAGCTAGGATGCCCAATTGCTAAATGAGGCAATGTATACTCTTAAATATCATATTTCATGTGTCCTTGAGCCTCAGGTAACTTTCCAAGTGGGTTTTATCTTGATGTAACTGCACTGAGAAAATAAAGACTACTGAACCCTCCCTCCCAACCCCCATCACGATCCACTTTTACTTTCTGATTTCTGAAGTTACTCCAGGCTCAGATCTAAAGATTCGAAGTTGAGAACCACAAATGAGAGAGTTTGTTTTTCCCGGTCTGGGTGACATCGCAGAGTGTCATATTTTCTAGTTCCATTAATTTGCCTTCAAATGTCATGATTTTATTTGTCTTCAGAACTGGATATTATTCCATTGTGCATACACTTTTCCTTATCTATCCATCAGTTAAAGGACATTTAGGCTTTTTCCACTTCCTAGTTATTGTGAATAGAGCAACAGTGAGCAAGTATCTGGGGAGTAGGATGTCGAGTCTCATGGGTGTCTGCCAAGGGTGTTTTAAGTCCCTACTGTAACTATGCCACTCTACTGAAAACCACCCCCTGTCCCTCAAAGTGAGATAGGGCTACAAGCCTTCAAGGGGCATCCCCTCCCCCTTTCCTTCATGTATTCCAGATTTTATAGACACAATAATGCTGCATTTTTCATTCATTTGATAATTTGTTCTGCCAGGAGGTAAGAGGAAAGACACAATGAAGAATGTCCGTGGGGAAAAAAGTATTCTAAGAAGAGAAACCTGCATGAAGAAGACATTAAACAAATGAAACAGCCAGTGATGTTGTTCTTATAAAATTATGTTTATAATACAAGTTACATTTCCCTAACAAACACTAGTTCTTCTCTCTCAGAAGCTGTAAAGAACTTTAAGGTAAGTAGTCATTGCTTCTTGTGCCTGACCTGGTTAGGGAGTTTTGTCATATTTTGGTGTCATTTAATTCTGCCTGAAGTTTTCTTTTGTCAAGACTGTGAGCTCCCTAAAGGGCAGAGTGGGCAGTGACATTTATTTTTAATCTCACGGTCAGACATATAATAGGGATGCAAGAACAAAGTTCAATTCTGGCACACTACATAGCTTTAGATGCTCACTGAGTTGTTCCTGTTAAGTACAATCATTTCCCCAATGTCTGTTCATTCTAGAATTTGGTGGCTCTGTTAAAGTGTTCTGGAGATAGGAATGGCATGCAGTTCAGGTGGATATGGCACCGCTAAGGCTAAACATAGTCTCCCTACATGGCAAGTGAAATTGCCTTATAGTTGTTAAGTAGAAAAACATCATGTTCAGAAATGGCTAGATATTAGGTCTTCTTCAAATTCATTGCCTTCCCCAAACTTGGTTGTTGAAAGATGTGAACAGTGTTGTCCTTCTGTGTAGAAATTGTTATGAGTTTTTGGGGCAGGAACAGCCATGGTTCATACGAGAGGGGTGGTATACATCTGCTTCATAGGATTTCCCCCCTCGCTGCCCCCTTATCACCCAGCAGTGACAATGGGAACCTAGTGTGAAAGTTTGAGGCATGAGAGGTTTTTGTTCCCACTAGTAAAATGAATTCCCATGGGTGGATACTGTTGGCATTAGTACCTCTGAAACCTGTGACATCACATAGATGACAGAGCGACCTACACATCTGTTGCCAAGATAATGGCCACCATATTCCCAGAATTCATTGGGCTCATATCCCACCTTTACCTGTGACACGTCACTATTGATATATATATATATATGTATATATATATATATATATATATATATATATATATATATATATATATATATGTCGATGAGGAATGGCCCTCATCTTTCTTCACCTGTTTTTCTACCCTCCTTGCTCTTCTCTCTCCCAATAAACCTCTTACACATGGAACTGCTTTGGCCTGGTGTGATGTGTTCAGATGCAAGCACGATGTCACAATGACAGGAAATGAACGTTGCAAATGATTATTAACATAATTTAGGCTTTATTATTTTATATACTTAAAAAAAAATCCTTAATATTAGCATAACCATGGAGCAGCCTGAAAATTAATGTCACCTCTAAAGTAAATATCAGAAAAAATGTGATCTTGTGGCAGTAGGACTCCCTGAAGCATCTTTCATATCCACCGACTCTCAAATGCACAGGCACTTGCTATTTCATGGATTCACGTTCCCTCCAAACAATGGCAAGCCCATATCTGACATCAAATGTTTCCTCTTGGGCTTCGCCTAAGTTCTAGCTAATTTCTGGCATCTTCCTCCTTAGTATTGTGTGGTTTTACAGGCAGGATCTGGCCTGAGATGATGCTGAGCAAGGGGTGTAAGTGGACATCAAGCACAGAGGAGGATACTTCTGTCTATCAAGGCAGCACTCAGTGGTAGGCCTGTTTGCTTTTCCTGTCAAAACTATTTTCACTGAGAAGTCTGAGCTTGGACTATTTTTTTTTTTCTATTTTCTTTTTTTTTTAATTTTTAATATTTTTATTACATATTTTCCTCAATTACATTTCCAATGCTATCCCAAAAGTCCCCCATAGCGCCCCCCACTTCCCTACCCACCCATTCCCATTCTTTTGGCCCTGGCATTCCCCTATATTGGGGCATATAAGGTTTGCAAGTCCAATGGGCCTCTCTTTCCATTGATGGCCGACTAGGTCATCTTTGATACATATGCAGCTAGAGACAAGAGCTCCGGGGTTCTGGTTAGTACATCATGTTGTTCCAACAATAGGGTTGCAGATCCCTTTAGCTCCTTGGGTACTTTCTCTAGCTTCTCCATTGGGAGCCCTGTGATACATCCAATAGCTGACTGTGAACATCCACTCCTGTGTTTGCTAGGCCCCGGCATCGTCTCACAAGAGACAGCTATATTTGGGTCCTTTCAGCAAAATCTTGCTAGTGTATGCAATGGTGTCAGCGTTTAGAAGCTGATTATGGGATGGATCCCTGGATACGGCAGTCTCTAAATGGTCCATCCTTTCATCACAGCTACGAACTTTGTCTCTGTAACTCCTTCTCTGGGTGTTTTGTTCCCAATTCTAAGAAGGTGCACAGTGTCCACACTTTGGTCTTCATTCTTCTTGAGTTTCATGCCTTTAGCAAATTGTATCTTATATCTTGGGTATCCTAAGTTTTGGGCTAATATCCACTTATCAGTGAATACATATTGTGTGAGTTCTTTTGTGATTGTGTTACTTCACTCAAGATGATGCCCTCCAGGTCCATCCATTTGGCTAGGAATTTCATAAATTCATTCTTTTTAATAGCTGAGTAGTACTCCATTGTGTAAATGTACCATAATTTCTGTATCCATTCCTCTGTTGAGGGACATCTGGGTTCTTTCCAGCTTCTGGCTATTATAAATAGGGCTGCTATGAACATAGTGGAGCAGGTGTCCTTTTTACGGGTTGGGACATCTTCTGGATATATGCCCAGGAGAGGTATTGCTGGATCCTCCAGTAGTACTATGTCCAATTTTCTGAGGAACCGCCAGACTGATTTCCAGAGTTGTTTTACAAGCTTGCAATCCCACCAACAATAGAGGAGTGTTCCTCTTTCTCCACATCATCGCCAGCATCTGCTGTCACCTGAATTTTTGATCTTAGCCATTCTGACTGGTGTGAGGTGGAATCTCAGGGTTGTTTTGATTTGCATTTCCCTGATGATTAAGGATGTTGAACATTTTTTCAGGTGCTTCTCTGCCATTTGGTATTCCTCAGGTGAGAATTCTTTGTTCAGTTCTGAGCCCCATTTTTTAATGGGGTTATTTGACTTTCTGGAGTCCACCTTCTTGAGTTCTTTATATATATTGGATATTAGTCCCTTATCTGATTTAGGATAGGTGAAGATCCTTTCCCAATCTGTTGGTGGTTTTTTTGTCTTATTGATGGTGTCTTTAGCCTTGCAGAAGCTTTGTAGTTTCATGAGGTCCCACTTGTCAATTCTCGATCTTACAGCACAAGCCATTACTGTTCTATTCAGGAATTTTTCCCCTGTGCCCATATCTTCAAGGCTTTTCCCCACTTTCTCCTCTATAAGTTTCAGTGTCTCTGGTTTTATGTGAAGTTCCTTGATCCACTTAGACTTGACCTTAGTACAAGGAGATAGGAATGGATCGATTCCCATTCTTCTACATGTTAACAACCAGTTGTGCCAGCACCATTTGTTGAAAATGCTGTCTTTCTTCCACTGGATGTTTTTAGCTCCCTTGTCGAAGATCAAGTGACCATAGGTGTGTGGGTTCATTTCTGGGTCTTCAATTCTATTCCATTGGTCTATTTGTCTGTCACTATACCAGTACCATGCAGTTTTTATCACAATTGCTCTGTAGTAGAGCTTTTAGGTCCGGCATGGTGATTCCACCAGAGGTTCTTTTATCCTTGAGAAGAGTTTTTGCTATCCTAGGTTTTTTGTTATTCCAGATGAATTTGCAGATTGCACTTTCTAATTCGTTGAAGAATTGATTTGGAATTTTGATGGGGATTGCATTGAATCTGTAGATTGCTTTTGGCAAGATAGCCATTTTTACAATGTTGATCCTGCCAATCCATGAGCATGGGAGATCTTTCCATCTTCTGAGATCTTCTATAATTTCTTTCTTCAGAGACTTGAAGTTTTTATTATACAGATCTTTCACTTCCTTAGTTAGAGTCACGCCAAGATATTTTATATTATTTGTGACTATTGAGAAGGGTGTTGTTTCCCTAATTTCTTTCTCAGCCTGTTTATTCTTTGTGTAGAGAAAGGCCATTGATTTGTTTGAGTTAATTTTATATCCAGCTACTTCACCGAAGCTGTTTATCAGGCTTAGGAGTTCTCTGGTGGAATTTTTAGGGTCACTTATATATACTATCATATCATCTGCAAAGAGTGATATTTTGACTTCATCTTTTCCAATTTGTATCCCTTTGATCTCCTTTTGTTGTTGAATTGCTCTGGCTAGGACTTCAAGTACAATGTTGAATAGGTATGGAGAAAGTGGACAGCCTTGTCTAGTCCCTAATTTTAGAGGGATTGCTTCAAGCTTCTCACCATTTACTTTGATGTTGGCTACTGGTTTGATGTAGATTGCTTTTATCATGTTTAGGTATGGTCCTTGAATTCCTGATCTTTCCAAGACTTTTATCATGAATGGGTGTTGGATCTTGTCAAATGCTTTTTCTGCATCTAACGAGATGACCATGTGGTTTTTGTCTTTGAGTTTGTTTATATACTGGATTACATTGTTGGATTTCCGAATATTGAACCATCCCTGCATCTCTGGGATGAAACCTACTTGGTCAGGATGGATGATTGTTTGATGTGTTCTTGGATTCGGTTAGCAAGAACTTTATTGAGGATTTTTGCATCAATATTCATAAGGGATATTGGTCTGAAGTTTTCTATCTTTGTTGGGTCTTTTTGTGGTTTAGGTATCAGAGTAATTGTGGCTTCATAGAATGAGTTGGGTAGAGTACCTTCTGTTTCTATTTTGTGGAATAGTTTGTGAAGAACTGGGATTAGATCTTCTTTGAAGGTCTGATAGAACTCTGCACTAAACCCATCTGGTCCTGGGCTTTTTTAGTTGGGAGACTATTAATGACTGCTTCTATTTCTTTGGGGGATATAGGGCTGTTTAGATCATTAACCTGATCTTGATTCAACTATGGTACCTGGTATCTGTCTAGGAACTTCTCCATTTCATCCAGGTTCTCCAGTTTTGTTGAGTATAGCCTTTGTAGAAGGATCTGATGGTGTTTTGGATGTCTTCAGGATCTGTGTTATGTCTCCTTTTTCATTTCTGATTTTGTTAATTAGGATGCTTTCCCTGTGCCCTCTAGTGAGTCTGGCTAAGGGTTTATCTATCTTGTTGATTTTCTCAAAGAACCAGCTCCTTGATTGGTTGATTCTTTGAATAGTTTTTCTTGTTTCCACTTGGTTGATTTCGCCCCTGAGTTTGATTATTTCATGCCATCTACTCCTCTTGGGTGAATTTGCTTCCTTTTGTTCTAGTGCTTTTAGGTATGTTGTCAAGCTGCTAATGTGTGCTCTCTCTAGTTTCCTTTTGGAGGCACTCAGAGCTATGAGTTTTCCTCTTAGAAATGCTTTCATTGTGTCCCATAAGTTTGGGTATGTTGTGGCTTCATTTTCATTGAACTCTAAAATGTCCTTAATTTCTTTCTTTATTCCTTCCTTGACCAAGGTATCATTGAGAAGAGTGTTGTTCAGTTTCGACGTGAAGGTTGGCTTTCTATTATTTATTTTGTTATTGAAGATCAGCCTTAGTCCATGGTGATCTGATAGGATGCATGGGACAATTTCAATATTTTTGTATCTGTTGAGGCCTGTTTTGTGACCAATTATTTGGTCAATTTTGGAGAAGGTACCATGAGGTGCTGAGAAGAAGGTATATCCTTTTGTTTTAGGGTAGAATGTTCTGTAGATATCTGCCAGATCCATTTGATTCATAACTTCTGTTAGTTTCACTGTGTCCCTGTTTAGTTTCTGTTTCCATGATCTGTCCATTGGTGAAAGTGGTGTGTTGAAGTCTCCCACTATTATTGTATGAGGTGCAATGTGTGCTTTGAGATTTACTAAAGTTTCTTTAATGAATGTGGCTGCCTTTGTATTTGGAGCATAGATATTCAGGATTGATAGTTCCTCTTGGAGGATTTTACCTTTGATGAGTATGAAGTGTCCCTCCCTGTCTTTTTTAATGACTTTGGGTTGGAATTCAATCTTATCAGATATTAGAATGGCTACTCCAGCTTGTTTCTTCATACCATTTGCTTGGAAAATTGTTTTCCAGCCTTTCATTCTGAGGTATTGTCTATCTTTTTCTCTGAGATGAGTTTCCTGTAAGCAGCAAAATGTTGGGTCTTGTTTGTGTAGCCAGTTTGTTAGTCTATGTCTTTTTATCGGGGAGTTGAGTCCATTGATATCAAGAGATATCAAGGAAAAGTAATTGTTGTTTCCTGTTATTTTTGTTGTTAAAGTTGGCATTCTGTTCTTGTGGCTGTCTTCTTTTAGGTTTGTTGAGGGATTACCTTCTTGTTGTTTCTAGGGCGTGGTTCCTGTCTTTGTATTGGTTTTTTTTCTGTTATTATCCTTTGAAGGGCTGGATTCCTGGAGAGATAATGTGTGAATTTGGTTTTGTCGTGGAATACTTTGGTTTCTCCATCTATGTTAATTGAGAGTTTGGCTGGGTATAGTAGCCTGGGCTGGAATTTGTGTTCTTTTAGTGTCTGTATAACATCCGTCCAGGATCTTCTGGCTTTCATAGTCTCTGGTGAAAAATCTGGTGTAATTCTGATAGGCTTGCCTTTATATGTTACTTGGCCTTTTTCTCTTACTGCTTTTAGTATTCTATCTTTATTTAGAGCATTTGTTGTTCTGATTATTATGTGTCGGGAGGTATTTCTTTTCTGGTCCAGTCTATTTGGAGTTCTGTAGGCTTCTTGTATGTTCATGGGCATCTCTTTCTTTAGATTTGGGAAGTTTTCTTCTATAATTTTGTTGAAGATGTTTGCTGGTCCTTTGAGTTGAAAATCTTCATTCTCATCCACTCCTATTATCCGTAGGTTTGGTCTTCTCATTGTGTCCTGTATTTCTTGGATGTTTTGAGTTAGGATCCTTTTGAGTTTTACATTTTCCTTGATTGTTGTGCCGATGTTCTCTATGAAATCTTCTGCACCTGAGATTCTCTCTTCCATCTCTTGTATTCTGTTGCTGATGCTCTTATCTATGGTTCCAGATTTCTTTCCTAGGGTTTCTATCTCCAGTGTTGCCTCATTTTGGGTTTTCCTTATTGTGTCTACTTCCCTTTTTAGGTCTAGTATGGTTTTGTTCATTTCCATCATCTGTTTGGATGTGTTTTCCTGTTTTTCATTAAGGACTTCTACCTGTTTGATTAGGTTATCCTGTTTTTCTTTAAGGATTTGTAACTCTTTAGCAGTGTTCTCCTGCAATTCTTTAAGGGATTTTTGTGCTTCCTCTTTACTGTCTTCTACCTGTTTACCAGTGTTCCTTTGTATTTCTTTAAGTGTGTTATTAAAGTCCTTCTTGAAGTCCTCTACCATCATCAGGAGATATGCTTTTAGATCCGTGTCTAGCTTTTCCGGTGTGTTGGGGTGCCCTGGACTGGGCGAAGTGGGAGTGCTGGGTTCTGATGATGGTGAGTGGTCTTGGTTTCTGTTAGTAAGATTATTACGTTTACCTTTCGCCATCTGGTAATCTCTGGGGTTAGTTGTTGTCGTTGTCACTGTTTAAAGATTGGAGCAGAAGCTGTGTTCCACTCACCAGCAGTCTCAAAATCCTGTGGCGGGGGTCGTGGGTAGCTGGCAGTACCCAGGTGCTGGTCCAGCCGGAAGAGGCCTGTGGTCCTACTCAGGCTGGTTTTCTGCTTCCCTAACTAATGAAGTCTCCAGTCCCGCGCGCAATTGGATTGGAGCAGAAGCTGTGTTCCACTCTCCAGAAGTCTTAAGATCCTGTGGCGGGTGTTGTGGGTAGCTGGCGAGTGTCAGCCGACCCTGAGCCCTAGCTACCCCAGTGCTTTTCTGACCGGATGGGGCTTGTGGCCCCATGTAGGCCGGATTTCTCCCTCCCCAACCAAAGCAGTCTCAGGTCCCGTGTGATTGGACTGGAGCAGAAGCTGTGTTCCACTCACCAGCAGTCTCAAAATCCTGTGGCGGGGGTCGTGGGTAGCTGGCGGGTGTCAGCCGACCCTGCGCTCTAGCTACCCAGGTGCTGATCCGGCCGGATGAGGCCTGTGGCCCTACTCAGGCCGGTTTCTGCTTCCCTAACTAATGCAGTCTCAGGTCCCGTGCGCAATTGGATTGGAGCAGAAGCTGTGTTCCACTCACTAGAAGTCTTAAGATCCTGTGGCGGGTATTGTGGGTAGCTGGCGAGTGTCAACCGACCCTGCGCCCTAGCTACCCCGGTGCTTTTCTGACCGGAAAAGGCTTGTTTTTTCTATTTTCTTAATGTACTGGGCTGTTAGGTTAAAAGTCCCAGAAATATTATTTGATGAATTATTTTTTATTGGTTTCAGGGGAAAGGAAGTAAGATGTACTTAGACTGCTGAATGGTTTTCTCTTTAAACACTGAACAAGCAGGAAAGCAAATCATGTTTCAAAACATAAGGCAGACAAGGTCCTGAGGAACAATACCCAACACTGACCCATGACCCTCACACATATGTACCTACACAGACATGTGTGCCTACATGTACACACACACCCACACACACCTGTGCATGCATGCACATGCACAGACAATGCATATACATGCACATGCATGCATATACACATGCACACATGCACATAGACACTTACACAGACACACATGCAGAGATACACATCATATTTGAGTAAAAGTCAATGATGAATATGGAAAGAGATTATGAGGTAAGAGAAAAAATGAGATGCTATAAATTTGAGGCCTATTAAGGAAAAAATATATTTACATTTTTTCAAGTAGACAGAAGTGAATAGGTAATGAATGTTTTTGGCACTAGTCTCAACTGAATATATTTAAAAGCATGATGAAACAGTATTTGTGCAATGCATCTTCTCAGACGGTGAAGTTGATGGTAAATTTAAACCAACAGATGGCCCAGGGAGGTTAATTCCATGATTTCCCAGATATTCTTGGTAGAAATACTTTCACTAAGTGAAGAACACCATTCCTACCTTTAGCAACTACCATGCACAAGCTGGACAAGCCTGCTCCAGCACCCTGTTTCTTATATACTTGTCAGTGTCAAAATAAGAATGTGCGAAGGCTGCAGCGTTTTCAACTCCCTCCAAAATTGTATGATAGTGTCATTTAAAATAGAGATGTGGCTCTAGTTCTAAGTTTACCTAAAATCTCTTCTTAAAACCTTCACAGCCATCCTGTCCTTTCTTCTTATGCTATAGCTCCCCATCTTAATACCACCTATGCATATGGAGCACAGGGGTTAGCTGGGGTGGGTGGGATCTGAATCTAGAGTTCTGCCTTGTACATCCTTGTATGTACCAAGTCAAAATCCCATTGGCGGCTCCCATCCAGGTTTACATTTGCAAATACCACAGAGGATCCTGAACCTGCACACAACCTCACTCCCAAGTGCTGCTTTACAAAATAAGAGCTGATGCAGAAGCCATTCTCCCTAAACCAATGTAAAACAATTAGGAAACCTCAACCGACTGCCCATGTGTGTGCTTCCTTTACTAGAAAGATAGGTAAATAGTTATAAAACCCTTTTTCTGTCCTAGAGGAGTAATTAATTTTTGTGTTCCTTTTTGAAGCTACACTTGATGATGGACTGAGAAACAAGACAGGCCTCACACTGAAATGAACAAATGTGCCTGTCAGGCAGCCCAGTTCCTGAAAACACAGTATCTGTACCTTTCTCAGAGTCCCTGCTATGATGAAATGGGTCCCTGAGTTTCCCATGCTGGACACTAAATCCCAGGAACGATTATGTTGGAGGGTGGAGTTCTTTGGGTTACTGCTGTCACAGAAAGGATGTGTTTCTCTGCTTGGTGTGGACAGAGTAGGAAGGCACACATAGGATGCTGGTGGCTTGATCCCGGACTTCCCCAGCTTCCCAGCGTAGGATTTAGTTCTTCCTAAATTCCCCAGTGTCAGGCAGTGTATCAGTAGCACAGAGTATCCGATCCTTTCTTCCTGCCTCTGATCAACTTTTTTGACTTTCCTCATGATGAAAGCCTAGCAATCGTATGAGGCTGAGGCTAAGGGTGACTCAGGAAATCATGTATTTGAAAGTCCTTCTAGGGCCTGGGGAGATGTCTCACGATGCTAATCAAGCCTGAGGACCTGGCTGGATACCCAGCATCCACCTTAAAGCCTGAGCATCACCGCATCAAAGATACTTCTTTTTGCCACCAACCAGCTGTTGTAGAGATTCACAATTGGTCAAAATTCAGAGACCAAGTGACTGTGGGCCACACAGCCCTAATAGGAAAAAGTATAACACAACCCCTTCACCCAAGGTTCAGGGAGCTGAATGGGTGAGGCGTGAGGATAGGATTTTAATAGCTGTGGGAGCAGGGTGCCTCCTGAGAGATAGTGATATAACAGTGAGGTTACACCATTGAGCTCTCATATGGTTATATGGCTGCCTAAATAAGACCCGTGCAATGACAACACCAGTTGACAAACCTCCATGGATGGAGGAAATCTCACAAGGTCTCATACCTAGGTGAAGAGTCACAGGGCAATCAATGGCTGCTGGAAGAGGGAACTTGAGTTCTGTCAATGAAAAAAACTCTCTGATAAGGTTATCCAGTCCAAGTAGCCATCCCCAAAGAAGGAACACTAACACGTGAATGTGTATTTATATGTGTGTGCATGCGGTGTATGTGCAGCAGTAATAACTGCAGGAGAGGTAACGAACTGGAGTGGGAGTGGGCAGAATATGGGAGGTGTTGAGGCTGAGAGGGAAGGGTAGAAATGCTGTAAATATAATAGACATGTACGAAGTCCACACTTTTTACAATAAAAAATAGAAATGTAATATAATCTGGGAATAATGATATATACTTCCAATCCTAGTTCTGAGGAGGAAGATATATTACATAGATTCCTTGGGTTCACTGTCTAGACATTTTAGCCTAACTAGTGAGGCTCAATTCCAGAAAGAGTCACTATTTCAGAAAGCCAGATGAGTAACTCTTGAGGCAACACCTAAGCTTGCTTTCTGACCTCTCCACTTAAGTGTGCATATTTGCAAGTACAACGTGTCTCACACATAAAGCAACACCCCTGCACACACACCATTTTGAAATATATTTGAGATGATTAAGGTTGCCTTTGACATATTAAGAGAATGACTTATTCCAAAATAATATAAAAGTACAGTAGCTGTGTCCTTCCTTAGATGTTCATCTTGTCACAGGCTGCATATTTCAGTAAATAAAACACTCTGCTGTGTAGTCTGGGCCTCACATGTAGGAAACAGAGAACTTCCACAATTTGTCCTCTGACAACACGTGTACCATCACACACACATGTGCATACATGTACACATGCATTCCTCCACACAAAGTAAAAAAAAGAGAAAAAAAAGATATGAAATTTATCTCTGTGCTCCTGGGACCCAAGTGCTTTCTGAGAAAGTAGAGTTGTTTTGTGGGGAAGTCATCACTAAGGCCACCGATCCCAAAGTGTTTAGGGTCGCTTTTCCTGGCTGCACAGAAGTCTCACTACAGGAAAAGGATCTAGCCTGCTGCTCTGGGACTGTGTGTGTCTGCTCATCTTTAAGGACCTTGTTGTTTTGTGGACTTGGTTCTCCCTGGGCATAAGGATGGTAAAGACTCGGGAGCTCAAACAAGAGTGTGTTCCTTCGTTGCACATGTGCTTCACGGATCTCTGAGCCCTGCAGTGACTTTTTCAGTAAGCAACCCCATTAACTCATCCAAATACAGGACCAAAGATGCTCGAAATTCTTCCTGAGAGTGTGAGAATTGCTTTTCCACTACTGCTCAGAGGAGAAGATTGCCTGTGGGAGAAGAGACTTGCCAGTTGGATGGGGTTTTCCACTTGAATTTCCTTTGTCACTCCCAGGAGGCCCTTGGAATATAAAGTGTGTACTCAAAACCATTATACGAGGTTACGTTCACATTCAGGGCATATTAGAGCATTTGTGCGAGCAATTGCTATTAGACATTTCCTGCTGAGATGTTACCAGGTGCTAGAGAAGTTGACTTACTCACCAGGAGAAAACACATTACTCACTTTAATAAGGACCATGCCTTTTATTTTTTTCTGTGAAACTAAATTTCTTGTGGGATTTTATAAAGATACAGAAAAACACAGAAAGTATAAAACAACCAATACCCATTATGATACATATGTAATAAAAATTTTCAGACAAATTTTAGATTTATTTGAAGGCCCTGGGTATCTTTCTGTAGTAATTGACACCCTACTCTCCTCAGAGGGTGTTATTGGCCTGAAATTGGCTTTTATCTTTCTATGCACTATTTTCGCTGTCTACATATATGTTCAAATAAAATATAAAATGAGGCCCAGTTTTAAATTTATATATATATATATATATATATATATATATATATATATATATATATATGGAATAATGTAGTTTTGGCTTTTTATGACATTTCAAAAACGTGTTCATGTGTGGTACAGTTTCATATAGTGTAACTCTTGTTTTTTCTTATGAGAATGTATGTACCTCAGTTTATTTACTGTAGCATTCCCCTAGTTTTTCGTTATTATTTGTGATTCTGAAATAAGTCTTTATCAGGACTTACCCACAGATACAGTGGTGGCATGTATTTTATGGGTGTAATCAACTATTTTCTGGTTGGATTTAAGGCTTGCTGTACAAGATGGAACTCATACCTGGTATTGTTAACTGGATTAAGATCCCATAGCTGGGTTAGTCTTACTCTCAGAGGGAAACTTCCGTTATTCTACTAAATGAACATTTTTATTTTAAAATAAAACTTCGTAAGTACTTATCTATGCACTTATCCATAAATCAGTATGCTGTTCAACCCCCTCAGCAACGTTTCTGTCTTCAGTAGATGGGGATTAATAGAGGCCTATAGAGAATAATAATTTCTGGAGTACTCAAGTTTAGTTGGGTATCCACTATCTATGTTAAATCCTTGATCCCAAGACTCACGCATTTGTAATGGAAGTGGGGTTGCAGAAAAATTGTGAAAGTCAGAGCCATTAGAATCCCGCAGTGAAAGTGTGGGGTTTGTGGACACACTAGGGCTATTTCACACGTGCGCACATAGCAGCTGTGGCCTCATTAACAAGCCTGCATAAGATGAAGCTCACATAAATCCCTGCCAATAAGGGGAAGAGGCTAAAAAAAATATCTTCTCAGTAGCTGAGGAGATATTGGCAAATCATGGCTGCCAGAGGAGGAAGAGTCAGGTTTCTTCAGGAATGCCATCCCTG
This sequence comes from Mus caroli, assembly GCF_978045245.1. NCBI lineage: Eukaryota > Metazoa > Chordata > Mammalia > Rodentia > Muridae > Mus > Mus caroli. The sequence continues at coordinate 65,382,166 of NW_028227265.1, forward strand.
AGCGGCTACCTAGGCTTCAGTAGATGGTCCCACCCACATGTACATGCTGATAGTCTGAAATGGACTCAACAAACTTTATAGACGTTCACATGAAGTTGGGAGGGAAGAGTAGTGATGGAAATGTAGGGGGATTTGAGAGAGGGAAGTTGGGGGAGATCTGATCAAAACGAACATATTATATATGAAATTCTAATGACATAAAAGTAAAATGATGTGTCACACACACATATTCCTGTGTATATGAATACAGATTCTTTTAGGCTTCACACATAGAAACAAAATTGATGAGTGAAAGTTCATCTTTATGAGGTCAACTTTCCCAGGCCACGAATATCTTTCAATATGCTGTCTTCTAAAAACTTCAAAGTCCACTTTGTACATTTTACATCAACCTAAAATCAATTTTCTGTATTGTGTGAGGGAGGGATGGATGGATCATTATGTTGTGCAGTCTGGAAATCACTTGACATAGCAAAAGTTATTGACCGGCTTGCTCAGTTTCCTCTAAGATGACCCTACTTTTGGAGCATACCAAGTCTCTATGTTTCTGAGTTCTCTATCCCAGCTTTTTGTCCATTTGCTTCTATGCCAGTACCACATGGTTTTAATTATTCTGGTTATATAAGAAGATTTGATATTCTAGTGGCAATATAGCCTTTTGAATATTTTAATTATTCATGCCTTTTTAATTTTTCCTTATGGATTTTATCACTATCTTTGGAATTTTTGTCCATATGTCTCCTGTTTAATTAAATTGCAGGGACAAACAGATCAAGTTTGGAGCACCACTGTCTTCATTTAGTGGGACTTCCTATGCTTATAGGACTTCTGTTATATCTTTTAATATTATTTATTTTTATACCTGTGCAATAGTTTTGGATTTGTTCTCCTGTGTCTGAAAGTTATTTTGTTACTGTAATTATTCTTCCCTCCTTGGCAGAATTCATCATATGTCTCAGAATCCAGTACACACCTCCTCCTGCAGGCTTGTGCCTTTCTTCAACTTAGACACATTTTTATTATTTCTTATTTAGGTTTTATTTCCTTATTTCTCACTTTTCTTTTCAGTAGGTGTTGGGATTCTTGTGCTCATTCTCAACCTCTCTTAGTTTACCAAACCTTGCCTACTTGGCAGGTGAGTGGAAGACTTTTTTGATTTTATCATGTGAATTAATCTGTTTAACCATCTTTTCTTGCGTTTGATTTTTCTTCAGTTCTTTTAATTTTAGTAATCATATACTTAATTTTGCAGACCACCTTCCTTGATTTTAATGTATGCATATGAAAGTGTTTGTGTGTATGTGTGCATATATATTAAATGTGTATATTCATATGTGTGTGTGTCAGTGCACATAGACTTGTGTGCATATGCATGTAGAGACGTCCTCTTCCTTTAAAGCCATCCACTTTGGTTTTGAGACAGGGTCTCTTACTGAACCTGGTGCTTTCTGCTTCAGGAAGACAGATTGGCTGGCAAGCTTTAGGCTTCCTTCTGTCTCTACCTTTCCAGTACTGGAGCTACAGGCCTTTGTGTGGATCCAGGGGATCAAACTCAGATTTATTTTTTAATTTTTTAATTAATTAGTTAATTGGTTAATTATTTTTACAATCCATATTTTATTCCCTCCCACCCTCCGACTGTTCCACATCCCATACCTCCTCCCCACCTCCCTGTCTCCACGTGGATGCCCCCACCTCCAACTCTATCTGATTTCTAAACTCCCTGGGGCCTCCAGTCTCGTGAGGGGTAGGTGCATCATTTCTGAATGAACACAGACCCAGAAGTCTTTTGCTGTATGTGTGTTGGGGGCCTATATCAGCTGGTGTATGCTGCCTGTTTTGTGGTTCAGTGTTTGAGAGATCTCGGAGGTCCAGGTTAATTGAGACTGTTGGTCCTCCTACAGGGTCACCCTTCTCCTCAGGTTCTTCCAGCCTTCCCTAATTCAACAACAGAGGTCAGCAGCTTCTGTTAATTGGTTGGGTGCAAATATCTGCATCTGACTCTTGTAGCTGTTTGTTGGGTCTTTCAGAGGGCAGTCATGACAGATCTTTTTTTGGTGAATGCTCCATAGCCTCAGTAATAGTGTCAGGCCTTGGGACCTCCCCTTGAGCTGGATCCCACTTTGGACCTGTTGCTGGACCTTCTTTTCCTCAAGCTCCTCTCCATTCCCATCCCTGTAATTCTTTCAGACAGGAACAATTATGGGTCAGAGGTGTGACTGTGGGGTGGCCCCCCCTCTCCCTCATTTGATACCCTGTCTTCCTGCTGGAGGTGAGCCCTATAAATTTCCTATTCCTACTGTCAGGTTTTTCATCTAAGATCTTTCTCTTTGATTCCTTAGAGTCTCTCACCTCCCAGGTCTGGTGCATTCGGGAGGGTCCCCCCAACCTCCTATTTCCCAAGGTTGCCTGTTTCCATTCTTTCTGCTGGCTCTCAGGGCTTCAGTCCTTTTCCCTCACCCAATACCAGATCAGGATCCACTCTCCCCACCCCCCTACTGGATTCCCCTACCCCATCCACTTTCCCTCCAAGGTCCCTCCTCCCCTCCCCATTATGACTGCATGACAAGCACTGTACTGACCAATCAATCTTGCACCCTTCTGGGTGTCTTTTTTTCCTTTTCAACATTAGCATACATTGCATCTGTGCGTTAGCTATGCTCCTTTAACATCTGAGAGTACCATACAGACCATTTCAAAAGTCTCTTATATTACCTATGCTGCATATCTTTCCTTGAGATAAGATAAGCAAATCTTGATTTTTCTTTTTCCAAATTGCTTTTCCTCAAGCACTGTTTTTGTAATGCCTATATCTTTGTAGGAAAGATTGGCTGGTTAGAATAGGTAGTAAATATGCATTTTATCAGCTGTCTAGATGCAGGACTGGGCTAAGAATAGTCTTCAACCATTTCCAAAGTAGGAAGTTCCATGTGGCCCAGACTCTCATAGATGCCTCTCTTGGCTTTGTTTGTTTCCTTTTGTCTTGTTCTGTGGTTGTTACTCGACCTGAGTTACACACTAGCTTGATGCAAAGATTTTTGAGCTTATATTATAGCTCCATAACGGACTAGTTATGTGACCTTGGGAACATCTTTTCCATTTCTCACCAAAGTGAGGAAAGTATCAGAATTTACATTGTAGGATCATAGTAGAGTTAGTGCTGGTGAATTATATGGCACAAAGCCTGGGATACGGTGGTATACCATAAGCATCAACTGTGTTTCCTGCCATAAGGATAACATGAATATGGACATACTTTCTGAAAAGACTTGCTTATAGATATACACATTTGCTTTGTTTTATTGAGGCATGTTTAGCTCTGAGCTTTCTGTTCAGCTCAGCAGTGGGTAGTGGGTGACAGTGAAGGTACAGATGCTGTGACCGTCTCCTTACTTTTTCATTTGAGGTACTCCTGAACCTTTTGTGACCACATTTGTAATTTTCTGTGTCATTTTTACTCCAGACTTCTCCATTCTTCTCTCTCTGCCCTCAGTCCTATGGGCTTTCTGTGGTTCTTTTGGAGCAATACCTCAGCTTTTCAAATGTATAGTTTTCCTCCCATCTTATTTCTTGTTGAAGCTATAATTCTTTTTTTTTCTTCATTAAAAGTTATGTTCTTTTCAAGAAGTAGACTATAGGAAGTGATCTAGAGAACTGTGTTTGTTCCATGACCTTGGTCCAGAAGTCATCAGTGCAAGTTAGTTTTAACTATCAGCTTGTCACAATAGGATCAACTAGGAAGATAGTCTCATTGGAAGGACTATGTCATTCAGGATGGAGTGTAGGGATGATTGTTAACTGATATAGGCAGAACCTCACATTTTGGGTGCTACCATACCTTTGTTGGGATCCTGGGCTGTATAAAATTAGAGAGGGATGGCTGAATAGTAAGACCTTAGCAGGCAAGGATGCTGTTGTTCTTTCTTTGTTCTTGACTATAAATGTGAATGTGAATAGCTTCTTGAGCTCCCATTTTGACTTCCCCTTCAGTGATGAGCTCGAACTTGGAAGCATAAAATTTTCTTCCGTGAGTTGTTTTTAATGTCAGGATCTTTTATCAGAGCAACAGTAATAAAAATAGACTATTCACTTAGACTTTTGTCTTGTTTCACTTTCTGATGTTGGGAGAGACACAATGACCAAAACAACTCATAGAAGGTAGAGTTTGTTGGGCATACAGTTTCAGAGGTTTAGTCCATGGCCATCATGGTGGCAGCCAGGGAGGCAAAATACTGGAGCAGTAACTGAGAAATCATGTTCTAATTCACAAGTACAATATAGAGAGAAGAGAGCCATGTAGGAATGGTGTGGGTTTTTGAATCCTCAAAATTCACGCAGGGACATGCCTACCGGTCCTTCCCAAACAGTTGCATCAACTGGGGACTAAGCTTTCAAATGTATGAGGCTGTGGGGGACATTCTCATTCAAAGAATCATAACTTTGCAACAAAAGACCCCTGGGTGACTGTGGTGAGAAGAGTTCTGATAAGATGCTAGTAGTTATGCAGATATCACAGGCTGGGTTGTGGGGAATAGATGCAGAAGCTAAAACAGCAAGTTCAATTGTCTCAACAGTAGAAACATTTTCAAATTCAATTATCTTCTGAGATGTTGCCATGCCGTCACAATATCTGCGTGTGTGCAGTAGAAGGCTCATACAGTGTTTTAGAGGCACTTACCACATGGAGGCCAGCATGTGCTTTGTAACTGCTGAAGTATGGATCTCATGCTGACAGAGGACATGAGAAGCCGGAAGTGCCAGTGCCAACATCTATTCAAACACAAATTGGTTAAGTTTCTTTGAAAAAATTATTTAACCTTGACTATAGAATCTTATTTCCTGTCGCCTGCCCACTTCAGGGTTGTTTTTTATGAGCAAAGTATTTGCACTATTTTCATAGATATAATATCAAGGATCTATATTGGCAAAACTCTCATTGCTCATTTCCTCTCAGAAAAGGAATTTCCCAGGCCAGTTTTTCTGTAAAATATTTGGCTTCTTAGAGTTTAATAACTGAATTGCATGGTTAAAAAGATTTCTGAGTTACAGTTCCAATACTACTAAATCAGACTTTCTGTGGATGGGCTCACAATTTACACTTGACTTGCTGATAACACAATTGCAGTACCATTGCTTTGTGCCAGAGAGCTCTAGATATTGGCCAATAGAAGAGCTAATTAGTACTTTTGTTTGGTTACATTCATCTGTATGTCAAAGGGTAATCACAGATTAATAGAGGAAAGAGTTTGAGAAGAACATAATTTGAATGATCTTCAACAAGAGCAAATAGACATTTGGTGGAATTGGCTTGGTCTGTTGTTTATGGTATAGGTGATCACATCCAAGTGTTGAATTTCTACATTTTCCCCTTTCACTTTAGAAGATGTTGATACAATATTGAGTGAGTTTTTGAAGCCAAAGTTGGTACTGTGAGGGATGTCTGGTTCCACCTCCTCTTTTTTTGATTCCCCTCTGCAGGGGATAGTGATTAAAACGTTTCAAATTTATCCAGTTCCTTCTATCACAAGCCTCCTGATAGAAAAGAAGGAAGATGTTCTATCCACGTGAACCTTATCCAGGAGTCCAGCCTTCGAAACCTCTTCAAGAGTGGTTGTAGCTCAGCTGAGGCTCTCCAAACCAAGAAACTGGAGATCTGAACTATGGAACTTGTGGATGTGCTGAGAAAATCCTGTTATCTGCCCAGGTTGTGGTATGACTCAGAGTTCTCTCTGGCACACTCGAATATCTGCTTGCCTTTGCATCCTCATGCTCACAACACCCAGCATGAGTGTCTGGCTGGTGGCAACATGGATTAAAGAAGAGAAGAAGACAAGAAGCTTTGATCCCAACTGATGATTATGAGAACACTCTAACCACTGACCCACACTGTGAAAGTCTTTCGGTTGCAACATTAACATAAAAGGTAAAACAATAAGCTGGGCATGTATATCTTGGTAAATATTTCAGGGTCATGTACTTCAAAATTTTGGTCTGAAGACAATTGTTTCTACTATCTCAATATACGTTTACCTCCTCCCTTGACTAAATAGGACAGATTTTGAATGTGATTATATTTGAGTTACTGTTATTCTCTTGGAACCTCTCATGGAATTTTCACTCCACTTACTTAGCTCTTCTTTCCACAGGAGTAATACAGCCTTGATGGAAGACACCTCAGTTGCCTCTTAGCTCTTTATATTCTTGCCAAAACCCTTAAGGCATTTGCTAATGAGTTTATGGGCATTTCCTAAAAATCTTATTTGATCTTGAACCAAAGCCAAATGGTCCCCAATGCACTCATCATTATATCAGGACATAATTACTGTGCAGACAGAGCTGAGGAACCCTCCAGGACGTATCCTGTAAGGCATCTCCTTCGGATAGATGAGAAAATCACTTCAACACATTGAAAGTGTTTGAAGGGCTCATAATTATAGACAAAAGTCAAGAGCAATTTCTAGTCATCTGGGGGCTTATACATTTGGTCTCTTTCTTAGAACACATAATTGGACTCTCTAAAGAGCTAAATACTCATTAAGTATGAACTTTGATTTTTCTTTCTAAAAGTGAGGACAAATATTAACTAATCAGAAACTTGATTTAAGCATTTTCCCAGGGGTTATTTAGAGGAAGAAGTGAACAAAGCAGGTATTTTTGGTGCAGGGGAGGCACGGAGTTGGAGAGACCTGGCATTAAGAAGGAGTTGGCTATGTCAGTGCTCAGTGTTGGCCTAGAGTAATTAGCAAACTCTAGCATCTCTGAGACTCAATCATAGCTTTGTCTTCATCTTAATGAGTCTCTGTGTATAAATGAGGTCATTATTTTCCCAGCTTCTCTCCTCCTCTTCAACCTTTTAGTGAAAGTCTTGAGTGTTTCCATTGTTCATGTATAAACTCTCAGGTAATGGGTAAATCAGGAGAATGGCCTAAGTTCAATCAGACAGGTTATTTGTGAAGTTGGGAAAATCTGTTTTCATTCTGTCCATTTCTATGAAAAATTGGGTTACATATTTGACAACAATATTGTTTATGTTTTAACTACTTAAAGTTATATGAATTGTGAGATTCTTCAGTGTAGTAACCAAATAGAAATGTTCACTCACTCATATTAACTTGCTTTATGTCTGCCACATAAATTATTTCACAGACATATCCTGAGGTTAATGAGTTTTTACGGCTTCTTGTCTTGCTATTCACTCGCATAAAAAAAACAATAGCTAGTGGACGTTCCAGGTGACAGTGGGTAGTCCTTGAGGAATGAGAACATAAGGTTATGTTCTCATGATGACAGAACCTGTTCTCATGTGTATGAGTGTTAGTGTGTGTAAGACCTGAGGTCAACACTTGCTTATCAGTCTCCACCTTAGTTTTTAGATAGAGTCTCTTACTTAACCTAGTGGTCACGGATTAAACTAGACTGATTGACCATCAAGTCCCAGTGATATGTCTGTCAGGGCCTCTCCAGTGTTAGGATATGAACCCCTCCATCTGTCTTTTTATGTACCAGAGGTTCAGACTCAGGTCCTCATCCTCATACAGAAAGTAGTACTGTATGAGTCATGTTTTAGTCTCCTATATTTATTTTTATGTAATATATATATATGTATATATATATATATCCATATCCATATATATCCCACTATAGTTATATTCTTGAAATAGAAAAATGCCTTAGGTTTATTCTCTAATAAGTAAGCAATTTCATTAGGCCCCTAGTTTATTTCAAGTGCAGATATAACATTTTCTTTTCAATTTGGGTCCTATTTTCAGTAGTAAATCATGAAGTACACCACAGGGGCATTCCTCCAAGCTCTGTCTTTAATTATGGGTGTTGCTGGTGTATTCACTACACTCCATCCCAGCCTGCCTCTGTAAGATCTATGAGGTTAGTAGTATTTCTATGCAGTCACAATGGGCCTGCGTCATTTATCTCAATAATAAGCCTGAGCTGAGAAATTGGCTTGTCTCAGAAACGCTAAGAAAACTGCCTGGTGCCAAACGTCTCAACAGTGGCCCCTTCTCAGAAAATAAATCATTTTGTGTTTTCTTTAAGATTCATTGCCAAAGTTTAAATATTTACAGCTTCATATGAAGTAGGAGTTGTAGGTTTGAAGCCACAAAGCGTGAGGTAGAGTGCTAAGGCCTATGACTAATAATAATGTTGTGTGTTTACCCAGATTCAGAAGCTGCCTGTAAGATCTGCATGCCTTGGTTGACAAGGTCAAAAACTCAATTGTGAGCACTGCAAAAGGATTTCCCCCCTCCCCCATGAACAAAGTGTGCAATTTCTAAAATCAAATTAACAACTTAATCTCACTTTTTGGAGATGTTTGCCGTTATAATTTTAGAGGAAAGGGATAGGTAGGGCAATAGAAACAGGCAGAAATGGTTCAATGGCCAGGTGAGTACAACCACAGCCTACTCTGTCACTAAGGAAGCAGGCTAGCCCCACAGGTCTGAAGTCCCTACTAAAAAAACTAACCAAGCAAGCAAGCAAGCAAGCAACTAACCAACCAACCAATCAACCAACCAACCAAATAACCAACCAAATAACCAAACACATAAACAAAAAATGTACCCAAGGTTCCCACAAGAATGGAGAGAGTAGCACCCCCTCTACAATATAGAGTATGTGAAACATCTAAGGTAGTAAAAGGGGCTTGAAGATTTGCTTTCCCTAACATGACTCCCTCTTTGACGAGAGCAATACAGGGAACAATATTTTAAATTGGAGGATAGAAGGGCAAGGAGAAGTTGCTTTTCAAGACACTTCTCTAACAATGTGAAGGAGGCTCAAATTTAGTCCCGTTTAAAAACTTTCTTCCTTCAGTCAAGTTTATCTCCAGTTAAGGAGGTCATGCGTTTCCGTGCTTTGTGAACCTTAGCCAAGAATCTAGCTTTTTCTTACAGAGACACTTCCATAAAAATTCAGACTGTGAAGTATTGAACCATTTTAGACCCACTGCTAAAGCCTTCCCAGATACGGTATCCCACAAGCCAGCCTTCCTCGGAGACTGGCAATCTTCTGGGAAGGGCCTCCTCTTTCTTCCTAAACATTTAGCTTCCTGCTCTTGTTTCCTCTACTGTAGTTTAACCTCAGACTCTCCATTCTCACAGGATCGGCAGCTGCACTTCACAAGAACATTAAAAATTGGCTTCTTTCGTCAACTCAATCCAGACCTGTCAACTCACGTTGTCCTAGAGTGACTAGGAGAAGTGAGATGTGCTGAGTTCTAGAACTGATATCTGGTCCAAAGCCACAGTGAGCTCTGAAGATTTAAGGCTAATGTTTCTGTGATTCAGGAAGAAATTACTGCCTGTTGAGGGATTTGATGCAGTCTGATAAGTACTGTGCTAACTCTCTCTTCAGTAAACAGCTGCCAATTAGTTAACTCCCTCGAGGCTGGGATGAGCTGGGAACGCAGAACCGTGTTGTCTAACAGAAACATAAGGCAAGCCACAGACATGAACCACACATGTAATTTAAAAATTTCACTTAGATACATTTAAAAATGCAAAATAACAAATGGCAAAAGAAAACAGCACACACCCATAGACACCAAAAACACATTTTAATTTAATATGTTTAAATTTTTCTTTTTAATGTGCAGTCAACAAAAAACTTATTATTGAAATATATTATATTCTGCTCTTTTTTTTTTCATGGAATCTTGGAATCAAGATTAGGGCAGAAACATGTTTTGTAATCACCAGTTGCTCATGGTTAACAAACTGCACTTTAGACACAAAAGGAGGTCCAGGGTGAAGGATTTTTACTTTTCTGACAGTGACACTTGCATCCGCCAAACCAGAGATGCTCTCATCTCCCACTGTCCCTGATTCAGCTGAAACCAAACTTACTTCTTTATGCCTCCTCTGTGATCATCTTTGTAAGTGTGGTACATCTTCCTACTTCTGCTCTCTCCTGCAGAAGAATTTGTCACTAATTCTAAGGCTACAAATTGCTGGCATGACATCAGCATCTGAGCCAAATAACACACTCAGCCTTCCTTGCTAAACAAGATGACGGAGAAAGGAAACTCTTTCTGTTTCACTGAGTCTTCAGGCTGCAGGACGGACTTACACTGAGCTCTGGCTGAGAGCTGAAATGTTCATCCCCAGCTTGTGGGGGAATCTGTATGTATTCTCACCTTGAACAAAACTACATTTGCTCAGGTGTCACGGCATGTGGACCAACACGTCCAGGAAGGTTTTGCGCCATGTTGGGGATTAAATGACATCTGTCTGGTTATGCATCCTGTCTTTATTTTTGTTATAATTCCTTCTAATTAGCATGAGAGATAAATTGTTGGTTTACCTAAGTCATTTACTTTTTATTCCTCAGTCATCTTACTTTTAGAATAAATCAGCAATCCTCCATATAAAGTTAGTGTCAATAATATGATGACTCTTGTAGAATTCGCAACATTTTGTGAGTCTCTCTCTCTCTCTCTCTCTCTCTCTCTCTCTCTCTCCTTTTTTCTTTACTTTTTTTCTCCTACTTTGTACTCTATATCAAATGCTGGGCTGAACTTTCTGACCTCCAGGATCTCAGACTTCCTGCATGAGAAAATCCACCCCACCAGGAACAAATAGAAATCTGTTGTGAGTGTAAATGTCCTAACTTTGCATCAAACATCCTATGAAACCAGCAGCACAGAGTCACCTGAACCAATATTCTTGTCTCTAAACAGGAAATGCCTCCTTATAGAGGAGTGCAACTTCCTAACTGGTCAGGGAGGCCCCTGAGCAAACAACAAGGAAGGTAAGTGTTTCTTACCTAGTAGTTACTAGAAGACATTTCACAGAGTACCTGCACAGAAAGGTTGTTTGGCTTCAGTTCTGTCCAAAAATGCCCTCCAGTGAGGCAGAAACCATGGAAGGGGACTTTAAGCCATGGGTCAGGCTTTCTAAACTCAGGAGCAGTCTGGAATGAAGAACTGTAAAATCTGTTTCTGCAGTTACAGATAGGAACACAGAAGTGGCTTCATGTTGAACTGAGCAGGCAGATAATGAGAGCATTTTTGGTTGATGCTTCAATAGAATACAGACAATACAAATGCATTTGGAACCCAGGATAATCAACAGGGAGTTCAGCTACTGGACTAGAAAAGATTCCCTCTATGGTGCAGCCCCTGAAAATGGCTACTGTGTTCATCTTTTAAAATTCCATCACATAACAGATAGTATGAACACAGTCAGTTAATATAGAGTGGAGAATGCACTAGCTCGTTGACACAATTTTCTGGCTTAAAAACCTGTGAAACTATTGCAATATTTGCAAATAATTTGGTAAAGAGAGTTCCTTGTTCACTCTAGAAGAGGGGGCAGAGAGATGGTAAGAGCCAGGACATCAGGGACTTTGCAGTGAGATTGTGTCTCTTACTAATGTCAGAAGTGACACCCATAGCATCTCACCAACAAGACTGCCTAGACTTGACCTGAGCAAGAACAACAACAGACATGACAAATAGGATTTGGAGAATCTATGAGGCCTCAAGCCTGAGCAAAGGTCTGCAGGTAACTAAGGAATGCTGAGAGCAAGAGAAATAGTCTTCTCCTGGGAGGAGCACCGTAGTCGGTTATCCAAGTGGTCAGCCCTGGAAACATACAAGTAACGATATACTGGCCAATCAGATTGCAGTTATGTGCTTAAAAATACAAATGTGTATATAAAATATATGTATACATATACAGACACTTATGTAATAACAATCGAAAAAGAGACCATGAATTTGAAAGAGAGAAAGAAGGGGTGTGTGGGAGGCTTTGTGGGGGGGGGGAGGAAAGAAACAGGGGAGATTGTATAATTATATTATAATCTCTAAAATAAAAAGAAATATGGTTTAAGAAGCTTTCGTCATACTCTTTCTGTTAGGATTTTGCAGCCTTCCCTCATTGAAGGATGAAGGCTGATACAGGGGCATTGCTACATGTCAGTTTTAACTGAGCAATTTCTAGCTGGCAGTGACTGGGTAGAAATAGCTTGGCTTGAATATAGTTCTCAAGTGCCTATGGAAAACATCTCTTTGAGAAAGCCTATGACATTAAGTACTTTAAGATGTAATTTTTTTTTTGTAGTAAGAACCTTCTCGAAAGGAGTTGAAAGTGTTTTTGTCATCAAACTTGCATAACATTCTGCAGTACACTGTGAAAGAGACTAACTGTAAATAGCGATGCCTTTGTCTCTGTGAATTCCTTTTTTGTTTACTGTGTACCCACTGAAAATCTCATTTATCTCTCTTATGGTTTGTTTTGTTGTATTGTTAAAATGTTTCTGCACAAATCTGGCACAGCAGTGGTGAGTTTGAAATAGTGTTGGAAAAACAAATGATCCGAGTGCATTGGGGGTCAGGGAATGTTTTCAAATGTCCCATTAAACGTGTAGTGCTTGGTCACATTGAGAGAAAAACATGAAAGAACATGGGTGTGTGTGCGTGGAGAGGGAAAAGGAGGGGAGTGTAAGACAGGGTGAGATGATGTCATGGAGTTAGTCACACACACGCGTGATGCTTTGGGTGCACCATGTGACTTTGCCATGTGGCACTGCAATTTTGTTTATCACATAGTCCAAACCTTACTATGTAATTGTGTTTCAGGAAGGAAAAATGGACAAACTATGAAGCATAGCCTTCTATCAGCAAAGACAAAAGGCAAAGGGTTCCCATAATATGATTGTTTTCTCTCAACCTGTTTCTGATGTTTTCTTATAATTAAATATTTAAAATCTATACTTTATGTCCATGTAAATAAAATCTTTTTTTTTTTGGTGAAGATTATTTGTTTTAGACGAAAGAGAATGCTGGATTTTAGAATGCAATTGAGAACACAAATACATGTGAGATTACTTTTAGAGAACTGGGTAGTGTTGTATTTGTGAAGGTTTTCTTAGCAGTTCGCTGGATATGTGTTTGAGAAGTGATTATGGATAAATATGATCGGATGGGATGCTGGTCTCTTTAATCATAGTCCAATCACTGATACAAGTTAAAGTCAGGGCACAGCACATATGTCCATATAAAACTGCTTTGCTTTGGAGTCTATTCAACATCTGTATCATTACTCCACAATTTGACTCTTACAGAGCAACCTGATAAAAAGTTCCAAGAGAAAGAAAGAGTTGGCCACCTGACTGGACCTGATGAAAGTTTTACTTAATGGATAAGGAAGTGGGTGTTAGTGAACTCAGACTTTTTATGTGGAACTTGATTTTTTAGATTCTTTCCCTATAATTTTCTACATTTTTCCTGAATTCACTTCCTATTTTCTTCAAAATCTTGGGACTCGTCCTGAAAAATACCTCACACAATAATTCAGAATGCTAAAAATGTAATAGAGTCTAAGTACAGCACTTAGATTGTAGAATGTGTTAAATAGTTCCAGTGCTGAGGGTTTAGGTTCACCTTTTATTTTGGCTTATTAAGGCAGGGCTGGAGACAGCCCAGGCTGGCCTCAAACTTTTGAACTCTTGATCATTCTGCACTTAGCTTCCAAGTGCTGGGATTAGGAGCTCAGCCTTAATTCTTCTTTGTTTCTCACCATATGAAAGATCCAGATACACAGGGATAGAAATAACTATAGGAGAGACATATGGAGGGGTTTCTAGTCTATCTATTCTTTTTCAGCATTGCTATAAAATGCACCAGTGAGGCCACAAGTTGGTATTCCTGCAAATCCTCTTAGTACTGGGGGTGAAGAGAGAAAGAACAAGAGATTTTTGTTTAAAAATTAATAAAACTAGTTCACCGACAGTTTTATAACACAAACACACACACACACACACACACACACACACACACTTGATTACTCTATTCCCATACCTTCTCTTATCTCCCTCTCATCCCTTTTAGCCCTTCTCTGTGGATGTCCCTCATCCAAATTAATGATTTTGTATTTTGTTTTGTTCCACATTTATTTAGCTATGGCCACCTGTGTGAGTGGGGCTAGACACTGGAGTTTGGTGGAGTAGTGAAGCCTTTGCTCAGCACGTGCAGAATCCGAGTTGGATCCTAACCCAGCAAAACAACAACTAAATAACAGTTGACAAACTGGAGTTGTTTTTTTCTCAGTTTTTGCTATGTAGATTATATCTGTTTAGTAAAAGACACCACAGACAAACACACACACACACATTTATTATGAGGAAAAATATTTATTCATTGAGAATTTTAAGCACAAGTATGATTCTTTGAGATCAGGTCCACTCCTCCTTCCCTTGCCAATGTCTCCTGGGTTTACCCCATAATCCCCTTTTAAGTTTATTTCTTCTTGTTTTTAAAATATATACCTTACTGAGTCTTATTAGTGTTACTTGCATGCATGCATACTGGAGCTTGAACGGTCTATCAGTAGGTACCCATTGAAGGAGATTTAACCCTTTATCCCTCAGCAGCCATCCACTGCCTGTAACTCCTCAGCCAGGAGTTGGTTCTCGTGAGCCTTTCACCCATCTGTGCTGGAGTGCTGACTGGTTTGATGCTGTGTGGGCAATCTCAACTGTTGAGAGTTCATGAGCACAACAGTAAAAGAGTATAGTTTTAAAGAAATAAGTAATTTGTTAGTCAATGTTAGGTATAGTTGAAAATGGGAAGAAAATTCTGTCACTAAGCCAAGTAAAGAACTTTAGTAAATGTCCCAAATGAAAGAGTTTCAGTTTCAACCACTGTGAGGTCAGTTTGCATTTCTTGTGCCCAGAAAGGCATTGGAAGGTTGCTTTTCTTTCTTTTATGGTATCACACACACAGTGATAGTAAATATTGGTTTGGAGTTGGAGCCCATCTTAAAACAGATCATGTGTGACCTTCTCCATGACTCCCACAGTCAGATGTCCCCTCCCTCCAGTTTCCAGCCTCCATGGCAGAACCCTCTGAAAATCCCATCTGTTCCTGTTTTGCAAAATACATTTCTTGTATATTTGTTCTTGAATATGACAGTAATGTGTAGCTTATTTTCCAGATGGAGAAAGTCTGTCATAAAAATCAATGACTTAAAAATATATATATTAGTTAACAGTAAATTGGAAATGACTCAAAGAAGAAGTAAAGCCATTTGCACCATTAGTAAATCCAAGTGGCTCATAAAACGTTCAGTGGTATGTGGATGAGAACAGAGCCCACATTCTCGTCAGTCGATGGAAATCACAGAAGAAGGAATGTCTCATTCGAGAAATGTTCTTAACAATCATTTATATTTTTATAATCATCTATTGCTTTTAGTTTAAATTAGAATAAGATGGTTAATGTATATTTTTGAGTCTAAACACACAAGAAAAGAATTTCTTCCCAAGTATCAAGAGCAAGGAGTATCAATTTCAGACACCTGAAGCTTCACATTGTATTAAAGCCATGAAACTTTCCCATTTAGTGCTCATACAAAATTAACTTATAGCTAAGTAAAATACCCTTATATTTCAGGTGGTAATTTTATTCAAATCCAAGAAGAAAAACACTTGAAAAAATGAATTCAAGGATTTCTAAGACTTGCAATGACTGTTCAAATGTGGGATGCAGAAAACATTAAGGTATCTGAAAAAGGAGATTTTACAGCCTGAGTTCATAAAGGATCACCTTAAAGTGCATTCTGATACACAGATTTGTTTTAGGAGAATGGG
Organism: Mus caroli; assembly: GCF_978045245.1. Classification (NCBI taxonomy): domain Eukaryota; kingdom Metazoa; phylum Chordata; class Mammalia; order Rodentia; family Muridae; genus Mus; species Mus caroli. Next base: position 65,397,775 of record NW_028227265.1, read on the forward strand.
ACTCATTTTTAATCCACATTTATAAAGCATACATATATATATATATATATATACACATATATACATATACACACATATATACATATGTGTATATATTTTATATATATACATATATATACACACACACACATATATATATATGTATGTATGTATGTATGTATATGTATATATATATTTAATTTAACCAGAGAAAAGCACTGAAAGAGAGAAGAAAAACCAGGTAAGGAATTGAGTAGGTCTTGATGGATTAAGGTCTTTTTCTGTCTGTCAGCTTCTTTGATTTGACCCCTAGTTAATTATTTAGCAGAGCATTTACAGGGGAAAAAAAATCAAACTCTTTCCCTAACTATCCCATTCCTTTTTGCCTATACCACTTTCATGTGTTCCTTCAGATGTGAGTTAGGAAGACAAATGAGCCGAGAATGTATGAATCTCCAAGCAGCAAGAGGGGATGGCTACGTTCCCAGGGAACATCTGCTTTGGGTAAAACAATTTCATTGCAAAGATCCTGGTGGTATTGACAGGATTTATCCCAGAGAAGAGGGAAGAGGCAAATGAGGGCAGTGGGATCCCTCGGCCTCCTCTTCCCTTGTGGAATTTTATCATCAGCATTGAAGGGCTCAAGAAAAAAAATGTCCCCTTTGTATTAGCTTCCTCCTCCGAAATAAGGAAGTCTAAACAAAGTAGTTTTAGCTTGGAAATATGATATTACATATATGAAACAGTTGTTTTAAGTATCTTTCTATACCACACACACACACACACACACACACACACACACATCACTTGTATTTGTACATATATACTTTGGCTAGCTGCATGCACACATGTTTTCTCTGAGCAGTGAATCATACCTTAGAGATATAGAGGCTGTAGTTTTGCTGAGAATTTTAACCTATATACCAGGCACAAGGTTATTATTATGAATGTCTAGACCTAGGAAGTAATGTTTAGGTTTTGGTCTAGGCTGAGACTGTGAGAGTAAACCAAGAGGATCCCAGGAGAAGCAAGCATGTGTTTGGATACTCATAGCCTCAAGAAAGCGCTAATGGAATTATGTATCATATGTGACTAATGTATTTGTTCAGATATAATGACTGAGACAGTAAACACTGAGAACTTATGACATTCACTATGCTCCTGGGTGATTTATACAAAGTGGTCTGGAAATCTTATATGTATGAACATATGGAATATCTTTGCATTTATACCATATGCATAACACACATATATACATACATACTCTAGTCTAAGGTTTATTCAGAAGAACTCTTTGAATGGTTAAACATTCCTAAGAGAGATTGTGGAAGCTTCAGAAGGACATGGGCAATTAGAGATGTCATTAGCCTCACAGATACACCATATAAATTTTCTTTCCCTTTGACTATGTCATTTACCTCTGAGCTCTACTGTGAGCTGAGGAAACTCCCTCTACACAGACATACTATAACAATATTCTGAATGAAATGAAAGGAAGAGAGAGGGGGCAGGGGGAATGGGAGAGGGAGAGAAAACACCAAATATTTGCATTCCAGATGATATTTTCTAGAAAAATTCAAAATAAGGAGATTAATAGATTGGCACATTGACACCAAGGTCAAGGCATGTTTTTCAACATCTATATCACAGCTGTGATGGTTCCTCTGAAGGATTTAAAATAGAACAACACAAGCAAGGGCTGCCTTTTGCTTTATGGATAAGGACTCTTATCAGCCTAGGCCCCTTTCGGGGTTTGGGTGTCACTGAAAGCTGCAGAAGAAAAGCAAACTGCTGTTCCGGTGCAGCTGACCTTCAGTGTGCAGAAGCAGGAAGACTTGTGAAGAGCATCACAGTGACTGGGTGTGAATATCTTGGTGGTGCTCCTCCTGCACAGGAATCTACGGGGGTGTGTGTGTGGAGGGGGGAGGAGAGCCTGGAGCATTTCTCAGACAGGCACAGCATAACCCAGTTTGTGCAGCTGAGTAGTGGGAGGGGTCTCAAGGTTTGGGGTTTGTGCCTTCATAGGCTGAGGTGGGAGGTGAAATCTAAGCTCAGAAAATGTAGCATGACATTTTAGATTTTCTTCTGAGTTATTAGCTGCTGGGTGCAGAACTTGGGAGACTGTTTATAACTATTTGTGGTAAACATTGTAAAACTTTCAGAAGCACACGGATGAACTTGAGTGCATGTGAGAGAGAGAAATGTTATGGGGATGCAGAGTGGACAAAACTGGAAACAGGAAAAGAAATGAAAATAAAAGTTAGTTAGCAAATGAAAAATTCTGCCCCCTCCCCTGTATCCACCTGTGTCTTCCTTTCTCTCTCTCTCTCTCTCTCTCTCTCTCTCTCTCTCTCTCTCTCTCTCTCTCTCTCTCTCTCTCTCTCCCCCTCTCTCCTTCTGCCTGTCACAGGGTTCTGAGTTTTCATTTGTGAAAACACAGAGATGATGTTTGATGTTGGCACAGAAAGGACACTTTCTCTTGCATCTGATTTTTTTTTTTGTAATCGGAAGAATAATCATATTGATTCTTGGCTGAGGACCCTGAGAAGATGGCTGATCAGGGCTTTATCTGCCCTACCTTTTCACAGCTAGTTCTCTTCTTTGGGATAAAGTCATCACTTTTCCCACTTGGGGTGTGTCTGACTGACAGTTCTCCAACATTACTAAGTATAAAGCAGTCCCTGTGAAATCTGACTGATGGATACAAGTAAGCTTTACAAGTACATAGTCCAAGATTCTGGGACGCCCACCGTCTTTTCTCTTGGATGCTGTGGTGCCTCTCCTTGCATTCATTCCTATTGCAACATTGTGGCTACAACTTTTCACCAACTCTTCCAAGTGATGCCTGAGCAAGTGTTCAGGGACTGTAGTGACTGAATATTTCTCCTTCCCTTCTTCCAGGTTGGTCCCTCAACAACCTAATCTTGTAGGAGGCAGAATGCACTGTAACTCAATAATTTGTTACATGATGTTGTATCCTCTGTTGGTAGGGCTTGTAGACAGGAGAGCTATTATTCTGCAGTCCTCTGAGAAAAGCCAGTGTTTTCTTTCTCTGAATCTCTTCATTGTGTTGTGTATAGACAACTTGACTCTAAAGGGAGTGAGTGGGTGGGAGGTGGAGGAACACCCACATAGAAGCAGGGGAAGGGAGGATGGGATAGGGGGTTTCCAGGAGGGGAGGAAACTGGGTAAGGGGATAACACTCGAAATGTAAATGAATTAAAACAATAAATAAATAAATGAATAAATATTTTTTAAAAGAAAGAATGCTTTCAGCATCCTACTGAACTTAAGTTTTTTTTAATTTTTAATATTTTTATTACATATTTTCCTCAGTTACATTTCCAATGCTATCCCAAAAGTCCCCCATAGCGCCCCCCACTTCCCTACCCACCCATTCCCATTCTTTTGGCCCTGGCATTCCCCTATATTGGGGCATATAAAGTTTGCAAGTCCAATGGGCCTCTCTTTCTTGAACTTAAGTTTATTACATAGTCACGTGAGACTTCCAGGCAGAGAGTCAGTAAGAGGAATTACTGTCAAAGCACAGATAGATAAACAGCCTTGGTCTGTAGGGAGGTGTGGCCGTTGGTGCACAAGAGGAGCAGAGATCAAGGAGGTGGGCATTCAGAGGATCCACTTGGGCATCGTGTACCCCGCTCTGACAGTAAATGAGTAATTTGCTGCATTGCCTGAAAAATCAAAATGATTAGAGGTTCACAGAACTCAAGGAGGAAGGTCAAGTTCTAGTAAAATGGTCAAGTTCCAGGTAAATGGCCCAGAGGAAATGTTAGCTAGGCGATCTGTCTGTGGTGTGGACAGAAGAAGAAGGAAATGAACAACTATTTGCCTTAGCCTTGAAACCCACAACGTGGGCCGTACATAGTGTGTTTTTGACTTTCCTTATTCCAAGGAAGAGTTAGCTTCAGAACTTCAGTTCTTCCTCATGTACCAACTACGTCCCAGGCAAGCCCAAGTATGGAAGTCTTCTACCTGTAACATCTCTATCTTACCAACGCCTCCACGTTGGTGTCCTGCATTATTTTCCATGAACAAGGGACTTTTAAAAATAGAAAGCATGGCTTGCTACTTCTCTGCTGAACACCCTGCAGTGGTCTTCCTTTCTCTTCAGAATCAACTTTACCCTATGGCTCCAGACTGCCCACAGACCTCATCCCTTGTCACTCCCTGTAGCCTGCTCTGCACACTTACGGCTTCACTTTCTTTAGCACACCAAACAGCTCCCCACACCAGGAACCTATTCCACACTCTTCCTCTCTCTACAAAATATGGTCTCCTGATCTTCACAAAGATGTCTTCCCTTCTAGTAGGGTTCTGCACAGATGTTATGTCCTCAAAGGGGATTTTATTTTCCCCAGACCACTCTATACAAAACCATCCTTTAGCTTACAACCACAGCATTACTGCTTGGTCTGTCTTAATTTTTTTTTTTTTTTGAAAAGAGAGTATCAGAGTCTCATGTGATGGGTAGCAGTGTTAACATGTTTTTAGGCATTGCTTTTTATTAGGGAGCACCACCTGAATTTCCACTCAGTGTGAACTCTTCCAGGATGAGTTGTCTCTTAAATTTTGTTTAGTTTTCCCTTTTTAGGATCTAGATCACTGCGCGGGACACATTCAGTCCTCAATAATTATTTGTTAAGTTAACGAACAACGTAAATATTTTACTAAATGTTGATCTCTTGCAAGGATGTTGCTTTCCTTTTCCGGATAATAAGGAAAATCAGTGGTTAGATGGAAAGATCTTATCAATGTGAGACCATTTTATTCACTGTATTTTAGGGGTAAACCTAGTTAACAGCTGTGTTTGTTATACAGTATGTCTCTCTGGAAACTAGTCTTCTCTCCAGCTCTCATTAGTGAGGGTGTTTGATATGCTTGGGCCAGAATTTAATTATAAACTTCCACATGAGTCACGTTTTCTTCAGGAGCATTTATTCTACCTGTTTCTGTCACTTCCTCTGGGGAGGTTAATAATATAAATCCTGCTAATACCGACCAGGGCTGAACTTGAGTTCTGGTCCTATTATTGACAAGTTGAAATTAGGAACACATTAGCAGTGACTTTCAAAACTGAAGTCAACTGTTAATATATAATTCAGAGCCTACCGGGTACCGCTCCACTGTGAATGCCAACACCACCGCTCCCGCCCTCAATGCAACAAAGCGCTTTGAAAGTGAACCCATGTCTATTGTTACAGTCAGGTGCAGCCATGTGATTAGTTATACAAACGACCGTGTGGTTTGTACAGAGAACCTATTGATTTACATTTGTTTAAGAACAGAAGGAGCTGATGAAATATTTAGCTGGCTAGGCAACTTGAGAGCTATTATTATTATTTGTAGAAAGTCAGGCTAGCTTTACTCTCAATTGAAATGGTAAATGGCTTGTTTTAGGAGGGCTAGGAATTGAAGCTAACCTCAAAACTGAAACTTCAGAGTTTTCCAGCAGAGCCCTTGTTCAGGAATTTCTGAATATGGCAGGTGAGATGAAGTACTGTCATTTAGGCTGAAGTGACCTGGGCCAGATCTCAGCATGCCTTCTTGGCTTTCTTTGTTTCTCCAGGCAAGAATCTCAGGCATAGCAGTAACTGGTTAAATTTCACCTCAAGATAACTCCTGAGAAGGACAAAGCCTCATCAGTTGCAGCAGACAGAAAAATGACCCCTTTACAGACAGTTGCACCCTAACCCCTGGAGTCTGCGACCATGTTCGTATGACTACGGACATAGAACATACGTTTTGTTTGAGGGAGTGAAGAACATGGCAATCGGAGGCTATCTCTGCTCTCTCACATAGGATTTGTTTGACCACAGTGGTCCTGAGAAGAGGTCAGAGGTCATGTTTGCAAGGAAGTATAAGCAGTGGGCTGAGCGATGCGGCCAGGAGCCAACTCCCTAGAAGGGGAAGGTTGTAGAGAACAGATAACCCCTCCCCAAAGCCCCCCCCCACCAGAGCACGCAGTAGGAGTGTCAGCGCCATCTTCAATTCAGTCCCAGTTAATAAGTGAGTGTTTTTTTTAATGTTTTGTTTTTGTTTTTTAATCCACTAAGTGTGAAGTAATTTGTTTCAAGAAAAACAGGAAATGAAAACATCAATATTATCAGGACCATAAATTGGCATAGATTCACTTAATAATTCCCTTAACAATTCCCTTAACAATTCACTTAACAATTCACTTAACAATACCCCTCAAAATAAATGCCTTTGTCTGTGTGGGTCACCAAAAGGAGCTCCCAGTTATGTTTAATATGTTGAAAATGTCAGGCTTACGTTTGCTTTTATTTGTCTGGGGTCTCTCTGCGATCTCTCTCTCTCTCTCTCTCTCTCTCTCTCTCTCTCTCTCTCTCTCTCTCAGTCCCTCTCTTCCCTCCTCTCCCTCTCTGTCTTTTTCCCCTCACACTCTCTCTTCTCTCCTCCTCTCTCTTTCTTCCTTCCTCCCAATGTTGAAAAAAAAAAGTCAGATGTTAATTAGGAAGCACTGGGTGTCTTGCATGCTGCAGAAGCAATTTTAGACACCTGGGTGATGGCCGAAAGAAAACATCCTCTGTCAAGGAACAACTGTAGCCAGCAGTCTACCTTTTACATGTTGGCTCTAAAAAACCAAAAGGAAATAACAAACAAACAATTTTCAACAGCCGAATAAATAAGGAGAATGAGGTACATCCACAGATGCATCAGCATTTATTTACCTGTAAAGAAAAATGAAATCGTGACGCTTTTTGGAAATTTTCTCTAACGGAAAATCATGATCCAGCCCTGGGAAGGCTACTGCGAACACAGCTGCACTGAACTCGGAAGTGCAGGTGTCCTTTGTCATACGGGTCTCATCTCTTTTGGAGACGTTACCTAGTAGCAGGATTGCTTGTTCATACCGAGGTTCTGTTTTTAAGTTCTAAAGGCATCTCAATATTTTATTCCACAATTGGGATATTCATTTACATCACCAGCAGCAGAGGGCAAGCGTTCAGTTTCCTTCTCAATCTCGCCAGCACGTTCCTTCTTCTGGCTTTTAGCATGTATGGGTGTTTTGTCTGTGTATGGCCAAGAGAGTGTTTTATCTTCAGGAACTGGAGTCGCACAAGGTGTTAGGAACAGAGCCTAGGTCCTCTGGAAGAGCAGCCAGTGCTGTTAACTGCTGAGCCCCGTCTCCAGCCTTCTACTTCTATCTTTTGCATAATAGCTATTATTATTTAAGGTCCTCCTCTTGGTTTGGATTTGCACTTCTGTGATTGCTGCTGTTGAGCATTTTGTCATATGACTGTGGTATATTTGCATGTCTTTTGAGGAACGTAAATTTGGACCCCTTGTCCATTTTTGTTAGTTTTAATTTTTATCTTACTTTTTGTCAATACCACACTTTCTCGATTGCTCTAGCACTGTGTATATTTTTAAGTTCAGACAGTTTAAGGCTTTTTGCTTTGTTATCTTTACTCAAAATTATTTTCTTTATTTGAGGATTCTGATGATTGTATATGAATTTTAAGATTTTTTTTTGCCCAGTTCTGTGAAAAATGTCATTAATATTAACATTAAATTTGCAGATCATTCTGGTGAGTATGGGAAATGTAAACAATATTGATTCTCAAATGTATCTTAACTGTTTTGGGTTTCATTGATGTTATCTGGACAAATCTTGTCTGAACCCAGAGCCCTAACTGCTACTTCCCAAGTGCAGCACAGCCAAAGCCCAGGAAGCACGAGTTAAGCTACGTGGAGCTACTTTGAAATTTCCATGATGTTAACTTCTGTTATATCATTTCATGGTTTCAGAATTTTCAAAGGAATTGTACCAGCAGGGACATCTAAGACTTGGAACCAACTTTTGATAGCTACTGTGGACATCTGTCTTTCCTAGGACATTCTTTCATGTCTATTTGTTCTCTCCACTCTCACTCTGATGCTTTCCTAGAGCACTGGGTTTAGGCTTAGCTTCGTTAGGACGCCATGGTTCATCTGGGATTAGGGCCTAACCTTAGTTATCCAGGTTCTCCACACAGCAGTGCTCACTGTTCAGCATGTGCTCTGTGTGGTTCATCTGGGATTAGAACCTTACCTCAGTCATCAGGTTCTCCACACAGCAGTGCTCACTGTTCAGCATGTGCTCTGTGTGGTTCATCTGGGATTAGAACCTTACCTCAGTCATCAGGTTCTCCACACAGCAGTGCTTACTGTTCAGCATGTCTCTGTCTGTTTTTAACGATTTGAATTCTTATTCCAAGATTTTTAGATCTTTGGGTTGATGCTTTGTGATTGCCAGAGCAGTTTTTATACTGTTGATACTAGTCAAAATATTTAGTATTTCCTATCAATTAACTCATTCATTATCTGGCTAAATTACAGCCACATACTTGTATTCCCCACTGTTAAAATCTTGTCTTCCCATCGTCTGATGAGTAGTGTTACTATTTTTTTCTGGAATGCTAATGGGTTAATTGTTTAGAAATAATTCGATTACAGCTCTACAAATTAATTTTCTTATCTTACTGATCGACTACTTTGGGCTGATTTCTATTTTGTGCATAGTAAATCATTGAATTAAAGCATAGCCATATTGTTTATGTCTCTGCTTTCTATTTTGTCTTTGCATAATAGCTCATTTCCACAATACATTTATTTTATTTGTAAATTATTAAATTTATTTTGTAAACTATTTACATTCACTTCCAACTCTACTCTCTTCCAAGTGACATAATCACTCTCAATTACAGTAATACACCTAGTAAAAAATAGAATTTTTATCAGAAAGTTTCAATCTGATTTATTCCAAGGTAGAAATTTTCTCTGAGTTGCAAATTTTGAGGTTACTACCTTCCCCACATCCTTGTTCTTAAACCTAGACATAGGAAGTAGCTAGGAAAAGCTCTTTCATATATGAACATGTGCATATATACACACGACACATGTTTATAAGAAACAATAGATCCATTGAAGCTTTAACTCAAATAGTTAAAGCTTACATATATATATTTTACATATATATATTTTCTTACATATATATATATTCTTTTTTAGAATATATATCTATATTCTATTTTCTTACATATATATATTTTCTCATGTATAATAGCTATACATGAGAAAACCAAATATTGTTCTTCACAGAGTAAGTTTTGATATGGAGTACAATAAAATCTAGAATGTATATGTCTTTACACCAGACAAGGAAGCATTTCTGAGTCTGAATCACTCCTAAACCCTATGAATATGTTTACTTTTGAGAGTCCTGGCTACCTTGAACATACAGATTTCTTTTCTTTTTTATTTTCTTTTCTCTTCTTTTCTCTTCTTTTCTCTTCTTTTCTTTTCTTCTCTTTTCTTTTTTCTCTTTTCTTTTCTTCCTCCTTTCTTTCTTTCTTTCTTTCTTTCTTTCTTTCTTTCTTTCTTTCTTTCTTTCTTTCTCTCTCTCTCTCTCTCTCTCTCTCTCTTTCATTTCTAACAAATTACTATTATACATGTACTGAGAGTTCATAGAACAGAATGGCACAATCATTCTGGTCTCCTTTATTCATTAAATAATTTCACAGTGGGGAATGACACAATGCACAAGGGGAACACAAAGGAAAAATAAAATCTTTCTAAAATAATGAGGTACCTAACTGTGGGAATGTATCAGACAGAATGCTAGCAACACTCCTTTAAATTTAATGCTGACCACAATGCTTTGTAATTTTCCTTACAAAAACTGGATTTTCCCAGCTTGACACCCAATGCTGGCATCAGTAACAGACACTTAAAAACACTCATGCCAAAGAGTTAACAGGAAATATCTTGGCAAATCCAGAGTCAGAAAGGAAAGCACAAAATTGTCAGAACACATATCGTGTTTCTCAGAATTTTCTGTATCATGTTGGAAGTTTTTATACGGAAGTGTCTGTTGACACAAATGATTAAGGCCGGGATCCCTACAATTGACAGGAAAATGACCTATAAATAATGGCCTGTGATGGACTTGACATGCAGTCATTAAGTGACATAGCCTGGTAGCGGCTTCCTCCCTTTGGTGTCCCCGTTTCCGGCTACTGTGAAGTACTTTTCCTTTGAGAAGACCACTTGTTTTATCTGAGACCATCCAGTTTTCTTTTGGGTTTTATCAAATGATGATTTCATGGTTGGTCTTAGTGGATAATATTGGTTTTTCATGTGCATTTCACAGGACACATTTGCCTGTGCAGAAAATTTCTCAGGAAAGTCTCCTATGTCCATTTCTTCATAAAATGCAAGTTAAGTACATGAAGTGTCAAACATTTAGAACTCTAAAGTTTAAAAATGTCACTTTAGGCCACTAAGCAATCAGTTCCATCCACAATGCAACATTTTGGGAAATGAAATTTAAGGAGGTAGCTGAGTTAAATATTATCTTGATGTATTAAGTGTTAGAAAATGTACTTTTTGTTAATATTCCTTATTCTTTTTTTGATTTAAGTTTTATTGCATGATGATGATGAGAAAAGATACATAATTTCAATTTATCTGAATTTGATAACATTTAAAAACATATTTTGAGTAAATAGATTTATATCACATTCTTCTTTCCTTTTGTATCCCAACACCTCCCAGAGACCCCCCTTCAACACCTGCCATACCTTTCATTTATTATATTCTTTAAAATTTATAAGATATTATAAAATAAAAATTATTATTATAAAAGTTGTTTGATATAAAACAATCAATTGAACAGTTTTATGTAGATGCTTGTCTACAGCAATACTGAAAATACATAAGTTTTTCTCAATATAAATTTTAAATAACTCCAAATATATTAACTGTATGATATTTGAAAATAATATATCACTATTAGTTTTTTAAATGAACATAAATAGGTGAAGTCTTTTTGTTTGCTTGTTTGTTTTGTTTTTAGTAGAGCTTAAAATCTTGGCTCTTACTGTGGTACAAACCCAAAATAAGATCAGTTTTTGAACATTGGAGTTAATTGTAATAAGGCTGTACTTCAATGTCCCTCATATCACCAAAGGATTTTACCTTCATAGTAGCTAAGCTAAGAGTTGACAGTTCTGCTGCTCTAAGGAATGAATTGTAGGCACGATTTCTGGATACAGATTTCCTGCTACGGTCAAAGCTATTTGACATGAGTGATTGTCTTCATTCTCAGCCCACAGGGAACAGGTTACATTCATTTAAGAAATGGTGTGAGTATTGAGATTGTCTATTCATGAAGTCATTCATCAACTGTTTCAGGGAACAATGGTTCTGCTTGGAGGGTGGCATAGACATTATGTGAGGGTAAGATTCTGGTTGATTGGCTGTGATGATTTTGAAAAGCATTCATCTCAGAATAAGAGTAACTTATAACATCCTCTTCTTCAAAATTGTTACAATAATTATAAACATCAAAGCAAAGCATTCAGTCTCACTCTTTGCTATTCTCTTACAAACCACCTCCCAAATTAATTGTCTATGTGTCTTTTGGCTGTATAAATGATTTTGAAATAAGTAAGCTGTTCTGAAAACCATAGTATAGTGTAAAAACATCAAATAAACAATCCTACTAATATAGAGGTTGGGATAGGAGAAGCATGATTTCAAGGCACAATAAAGACACTGTCATATACAAACAAGCAGAAAGTATATATGGATTGTACAATATTGGACCTATTTCTCCAATTACCAAATTAGAGAGACAACTTGATGACATCTAACAAATATCTAATTCTTCGTATTTTAGATTTCCAATCGATTAGGATATGTTAGTCATATTAATTTTCATATTAAGAGATTTTAAGGAAAATGATTGCTACTTTCTGTTATTTTTGTTGTTAGAGGTGGAATTATGTTTGTGTGGGTTTGTTGAAAGATTACTTTCTTGCTTCTTCTAGGGTGTAGATTAACTCCTAGTGTTGGTGGTTTCCATCTATTATCCTTTGTAGGGCTGGATTTCTGGAAATATATTGTGTAAATTTGGTTTTGTCATAGATTATCTTGTTTTTTCTGTCTATGGTAATTGAGAGGTTTGTTGGGTATAGTAGCCTGGGCTGGCATTTGTGTTCTCTTAGGGTCTGTATGACATCTGCCCAGGTTCTTCTAGCTTTCATATTTTCTGGTAAGAAATCTGGTGTAATTTTGATAGGTCTGCCTTTATATGTTACTTGACCTTTTTTCCCTTACTGCTTTGAACATTCTTTCTTTGTTTAGTGCATTTGTTGTTTTGATTATTATGTGACAGGAGGAATTTCTTTTCTGGTCCAGTCTATTTGGAGTTCTGTAGGCTTCTTGTATGTTCATGGGCATCTCTTTCTTTAGGTTAGGGAAGTTTTCTTCTATAATTTTGTTGAAGATATTTACTGGCCTTTTAGGTTTGGAATCATTGCTCTCTTCTATACATATTATCTTTAGCTTTGGTCTTCTCATAGTGTCCTGGATTTGCTGGATGTGTTGCTTTAGGAGCTTTTTGCTTTTTGCATTTTATTTGACTGTTGTGTCAATGTTTCCTATGGTATGTTCTGCACCTGAGATTCTCTCTTCTATCTCTTGTATTCTGTTGATGATGCTTGCATCTATGACTCCTGATCTCTTTCTTAGGTTTTCTAACTCCAGGGTTGTCTCCCTTTGTGATTTCTTTATTGTTTCTATTTCCATTTTTAGATCTTGGATGGTTTTGTTCATTTCCTTTGTCTGTTTGATTGTGTTTTCCTGTAATTCTTTAAGAGATTTTTGTGTTTCCTCTTTAAGAGCTTCTAGCTGTTTACCTGTGTTCTTCTGTATTTCTTTATGGGAGTTATTATGTCCTTCTCAATGTCTTCTATCATCATCATGAGAAGTGATTTTAGATCTGAATCTTGCTTTTCTAGTGTGTTGGGGGTATCTAGGACTTGCTATGGTGGGAGAATTGGCTTCTGATGATGCCAAGTAACCTTGGTTACTGTTGCTTATGTTCTTATGCTTGCCTCCTGCCATCTGGTTATCTCTAGTGCTACCTGCCCTGGCTATGTCTGCCTGGATCCTGTCCTTCCTATGATCCTGGTTGTGTCAGAACTCCTCAGAGTCAAGCTGTCTCTGTGATCCTGTGATTCTGGAATCATGTGATCCTGAGATCCTGCTTGTGTCAGAGCTCCTGGGAGTCAAGCTGCCTCTTGAACCCTGAGATCCTGGTGTGACCAAAGTCCTGGGATCCTGAGATCCTGAGATCCTATGATCCTGGGCATGTTAGACCACCTGGTAGTGGAGCTGCCTCTGGATGTTGTGGGGCTGGCTATGGAGTTTGTGCAGAAAATCTGCTCAGGGCACTGGCCCAGACCTAGAAAATATATTTTATTCAGCACACAAGGATTTAATCTTTCAGGATGTGGAAAAGTAACTTTGGACAGTGAATGTAATTTCTGTTCATGTTTTGAGGCTCTAGTAAAACTGTTTTCTTCTTTGAAACTGTTCTCTTCCCTTTTCTTTTTTTGTTAGATATTTTCTTTATTTACATTTCACATTTTATCCCTTTTCCTCCTTTCACCTCCGAAAACCCCCCTATCCCATCCCTCATCCCCCTGCTCACTAACCTACTCACTCCTGCTTTCCTGTCCTGCCATTCCTCTACATTGGGGCATTGAGCCTTCACAAGGTCCAGGGCCTCTCCTCTCATTGATGTCCCACAAAATCATCCTCTGCTACATATGTGACTGAAGCCTTGAGCCCCTCCTTATGTACTCTTTGGTTGGTGAGACTCCCCCTTTTCAACAACCAAACAGTTGTAATTTTTTGTGTTGTTGTTCTTTCTTTATTGCAGTGGGAGAGCAGTGTGTGTGTGATACCTATTGTCTTCCAAACTCACAAAGAATCCACCAGAATAAGAAAATGGACTGTTTGAAACTATGTTACATTATGATTTTATCTTAGTTTATCAGATAATGTGACAACTGTCTTGAAGGCTAAGTAGAAATCTAATGTGGATTCTACCACGACACCCTGAAAATTCTATACTAATGATTTATTGTGATGCTTACTTTGAAAACTCACATTAGAAGAACTTAATTTTTAGCACTACTTTTAAAAGTAATCTCCAAACCCCTACAAAACAATCTCTCATTAAATAATATCCATCAAATAACTAATTTATTAGTTGTGTAACAATGTTTAGAAATTTAAAGTGCATGGACTGGCTCAGTCAGGAAAACACCTCTTGTATAAGCATTAGGATGACCTGAATTCAGACTCAGCTTTCATGTAAAAGCCAGACACAGTATTGCACACTTCTAACTATGTAGCTCAGGCTATATAACTGGGTTAAAACTTTTGGTTAGTCTCAGAAGCTTATTGGCCAACCAACCTAACTAAATCATGAGTTATAGAGTCAATAGAAACCAAAAAATAAAAAAGAACCCCCAAAACGCTTTCTAACAAAATGAGATGGAGAATGTCTTACACACATACACACACACACACACAAAACCCCTCATACATGCACACCCTCATTATAAACCCATATACCCACCTACAAACCCCACATCCCACATCCCCCCAGAAACAACCCCTACCCCCACACTGTACCCACACATACCACACACATGCAAACACCCCCTCACATATACACAGACATATAACACACACACACACACAAACACACACCACATACTCACACACCCACACATACACCATACACACACACACACACACACACATACCCCCAACTCCCACATATACACATACTCACATATACCATACACACATATATCCACACATATCACATTCATACATGCCATATCCTGTCCCCAGAAACTCATACACATCCCCTCTCACATACACCCACTACACACAAGCACACACTACTCATTAACATACTCACACACAAATATACAAGCATACAACACACACTACACATAAACACACAACACACATTAACACATACACATCCATACATACTACACACACATACATACGCATTACACTTAAACATACAACACATATTAATACATAGTCACACACACACACACACACCACCATACAGCACACACACACTTTAGAATTATTTTATTTACGTTCACATTTGATATCATGAACTTGGAAGAAACACAAGTGCTTAGAGTAGGATAATAAGGTTGGCTTTTAAAAGCTAATTCTAACAAGACTAAGATTCATGTTTCACTGGACTTGGCAGTGTCTCTTTTCTCTCCTTCATTCTTGCGTAACTCTTTGGATGGCATGTATTGATCAGGATTGCTGTGTGGTTTGTGCTAGAGGATGGAGAACATTAAAAGAGGCATTAGTCATAACTTCCTCTTCTATAAAAGATGCAATCATGACATAGAAACTGACGTGCATGAATGCGTGAAAGAGGGGTTAGTGATGGCTGACCCTTCCTGAGGACTCCTCCTTAATGAGTTCCCTAAAAATTTACCCAGGAATCCTCTTCCTGAGTGATTCCTCTAAGGCGTTTTAAAAGTTTTTTTTTAATATTTATTTATTCATTTTATATATGTGAGTACACTGTAGACACACCAGAAGAGGGCATTGGATCTCACCTCATACAGATGGTTGTGAGCCACCATGTAGTTTCTGGGAATTGAACTCAGATCCTCTGGAAGAGCAGTTACTGCTCTTAACCACTGAGCCATCTTTCCAGTCCTGCATTGTTTTATTTTGACTGTCCCTTTTTTCTTCTTGAGGCCGTTGTTGAGTGTCCCCCCAAGGAGTGTCTACACACTCCTCATCACATAACTACAGGCTACCCATGCTGCTCTTATTGTCCTTTCCAGTCTTAGGTCTCAATACCATTCTAGAACAGAGTTGATTTTCCACCAAACTGCATGGAACACTATTTTTTGACACACTTAAGGCATCACACCCTGGTTTGCATCATTATTCTTTCTGTTTGTCAAATTTATCGTCCAAATCCATTCACCATCCATAGCCCAGATGGGGTAGTTGCTATTTCATCAAGTCTTTACTCCTCTCAGTAGTGATCCTCCTGTGCTTACATCATCTTGAGAAGTGTACTTCTTTAGAAGTGTCTTTTTGAACTTAGTTTTGAAGAAGGTTCTCATGTACCTTAGATGGACCTCAATTGTCTATAAAACAGGATGAACTTGAACTGCTGTTGATCCTCCTGCATCCATTTCCCAGGAATTGGGACAACAGCATGCACCATCACACCTCCCATAGACTACTGCTCTTTGGGCAAAACATTCATCTTTGCTTGATACTTCCTTTGTTTCTCCTAACAGTGTGTATTTGATGAACACTGCAACATTTCAAAATCACATATCTAATATCCAACATAACATAATATTATCTATGACATATGTAATATGTAATATATTATATGTTACATACATCAGAAACTAATTTTAAAACAATACTTGCTAAGGAATATTTAGTAGATGTTTGACTTGATTACCAATAAATAAAGGCAAAGGAACTCAATGTTAGAATGTAGATTTCATTTTGAATAGTTATAACTGAAGGAAATCCTTAAGGCTTTAGGAAAAGCAAAGATTTGTTTGTTTCTTTCTTTTGCTTTTAAGGACAAAAAAAAAAAAGCTTCAGCTATACAAAGAATTATAACCTGGCATTAGTTAGAAATAAAAAATAGTTTCCTGGGAAAGGCACCTGTCAAAAAAACTGTAAAGTCATGTCACAGATTGAAGGCCATGTTTATAACATGTGTATCTGATAAAGGGCTTCAATCCAGAGTACAGAAAGAAATCCCAGTTCAACAATGAGACCAATAAAAATATGGGGGAAATATTTGAACAAACACCTCACAAAAAACTAATAACCTAAGAAACAGATGTTGAAATCATTAGTCATCGGGGATACACAAATTAAACATGCCATAGGAGAGTAGCTCGTGCTCCCTAGAATCACTAACAGTGAACAGACATGTGACAGTGCATCTGTGTGTGACAGTGGGGACTGTCATACTCTAATAGTGGGCATAGAAAATGGCAAATCATTTTGAAATATAGGCTATCAATTTCTCATAGTTAAATAGACTCCCAGCTCCTTTGAAGTAGAAGGGTCTAGTAAATCTTTTCTAGGTATCTATATAAGAAGAAATGAAAGCATCTACTCAAGAAAGACGTTCATGTGACCACGTAGAGCAAAGTTACAACTCTCAGTCTGGGAACAAATAAAATGCTCATAAACAGGTAATTGGATGAATTACAAAACAGTCAACAATAAAGGGATATAAACTACTGAAAAAAAACCTATGAATACTCTGATCACAGTGAGAAAAAGCTAGACCAAAAGAAATTCCTATTGTATGAGTCTACTCTGTTATGCTCGAAACAGTCCCTATGATGGAGGTTGAAGGGGAATTATCTGCAAAAGACTAGACATGATTTCCAGTGTCATCAAATGCTCTGTATTCCAATCGGGGAATCTGCAGGCTATATGACATAAGAGGATGTGCTGCATGGAAGACTTTACCGTGGCTGCATTTGTTTCTCCATCCTGGAGCTCTGTTTATTTTATAATCATAAAATATACCTTGTTAATTCAGAATAATTATAAAGCTTTTGACATACTGAAATATCACTCTGTAATCTCATCATAGCTTTTGTGTAATTAGCATGGAATTAACATGAAACTAAATGTGAGAGAGAACCATTTCAGAACCCATTTTTAAAATACTCATGGGGCCAGATGTGTCTTAGTATTTATGACTCTTGTATTTTAAAGTAATACTGTTAGGATGTAGTACTATGATGTTTATAGAGTACACTAAGTACCATATGCAAAGTTTTTAAATTATAGTCTGAATATTTCTGTTCAAAACATATGAAAATTCATACAAAGCAAATGGGAAAGATTACCACATGTGAGTTTGAGAATATTTTAATTATATAACTTCTGTTGTTACAGTGTTAGGAAAGTTCAGGTTTGAGAAGGTTTGGATTTTTGGATTTTTGGATTTTTGGATTTTTGGATTTTTGAAATTGAGGTAAGGAACTGTTGATACTGTATCTGTGTTACTACTCAGTGAGTGAAAATTTTTATTCAAACATACACAACACAACCACAGACCACTTAAAACCTGATGCTGCAATGGAATTTTCTGAATTCACTTTATAAAAGTTTGCTAACATTAGCTGATGAGGCACGAGAGAGGGTGTTTTATTGCAAACTACAAACAGAGTCCATTAATTCATTTATTTTCAAAATCCTTCTGTCAGACTGAGTACTTGAGTATCAGATGCAGTTAAGCAGTTGAGTTATTCCTCTTTTATTTGCTTTTTCACTACTTAGTTCTTATGGGAAATTCTATTCAGGTCATCAAAACACAATTGAAAACAACTGATAATGCAAAGAATGCTAATTGGCTTCCTCTCTCTCTCTTATCTCTGATCCGTCCATGGTAAGTCATGCTTCCACATTCTTCCTCTTGTTTGTACGCAGCCTCTTTCTGTAGCTAGGCATTACAATTTTTTTTTTGGAAGCATTCATGAGCCAACAGTACAGTGTGCAGTATTGATAAGCCATGTTGAATAGTAGACAATTCGATGAACCGGGATAGAGAGTGTCTAAAGTCACTAGATCAAAGATTTATTGAGTAACTACTTAGCCAAGCACTGAGGATGGAAAGATAAGATTCAGTTCTTGCCCTTTGGGAAAAGATAGTCTAAAGGGGAGAGATATGTATATAAACAAATACAGTGTAGAACAATACATGTAATAACAGATTGTGGCCAAAGCAATAAACATTTAGACAAATAATAAGCTGGCTGAGTCTGCAGGGACAGGCCTATTACCCTCTCCAGTCCTCTGTGTTCTGTGGCCAAGGCAACATTACCTGAAGTGGGGCAATCCAAGAGCCAGCTCATTTCAGTCCTCCTGTCTCACATGCTTCAAAGAGACTCTCGGGGTTCTACTTGGAATTCACAGGTCTTTAAATCTGGTTTTACTTAGACAGGCACCCAAATCTCAGAGATCCCTTTAAGAATAGTGTAATGAGTCAAAATAAAACACAAATTTTGCTTTGCATGGCATTATGGTGTTCACCACTCAGACACAACTCCTTTCTCTGCTCACAGATAACTGAACCTCCTAAAAGATCAGTTTATAATGTTTGAAAAAAATCCCACTACTATTTCTATTAGAAACAGTTCCCTCCATGCCTGAACTGGACCTCAACTCTCTAACAGCCTGAGGAAATGGCTGTCACCCTTCTGTTTTCTCCATCTACCACATATCATGAAGTAAGGTGAATGCTATTCTTGGTTCCCATGGTAGCTTTCAGACAACCGCTTTCTGATTTTTCTGAAAAGTCCTCCTTTTCCGAGGCTTCCCCATCGTATGCCTCCCATTGTTCCTAACCCTTGAAGGGTAACAATTAACTGTTCGTCTATATCTTTTAGTGGATATCTTCTAAATCAAGGACAACCTTCATTTTTTCCCCTAGATTCCTTTTATTATTCAATATAGCTTCTAGGCTTATAGAAAGGCCCTTCAGAGCTCTAAGATATTTGTTAGCAATACCCTTCTACCCATGACCATAAACTAGACCTCTCTGTCACCTGAACTTAATAAAATTGGAAGCCCCATGTCCACATTAAAGTAAGGTTTATTAGCTACTTCTATGACAGCCACTCTCCACCACTGAGACCCATCAGCCATCTGGTCCTTGCATTCTGCTTGCCTTTCCTTTTTACCTTAACTTGAACCATAATCACGAGCAGATCTGGTACACTTCTTTCCCTGCTGCCCTTCCATCCAGCTCAGACTTCAGGGTCTGTTATTTTACTTGTGTGTTTTTCTTCCTCCTTGAACGCTGATTCCTTTGGTGTCTTTTCAGTATTGCTCACTCTGCACAATTGAGTTTTATAGGAATCCATTTTCTGTGTCTTTTCACAAGAGCGCTACAATGCTAAAATTCTTCATTGTTATCTAGGTAATTAACAGTATCTGCAAATTCAACCATGTTTCTCAGTAATGTCAGATACTGTTCCAACTCTCTCCATGTCAACTTTGTTGTTTTTCAAACCCAGGTCTGTCATAGGGGAACAGAGGGCATTGGGTAGACAGACACATGCTTATGTTGTTTTTTTTTTTATGAGAAAGGGATGGACATCTGTCCTAAACTTACTCTCTTGTACAATGGTAAGAGACCTTGTCCTTGACTTCATTTAAGCTTAGCCCTTCCACCGATGCCCTAGATTTATACTCTTTCATCTTCCCAGGAAGCATATGCCCAATCATCTCTTTTAATTCCCATGCATGGAAGGGACCCATTGTCAGATGGTTCTGGAAACATTTAGTGTTCTTGTCACCTTTAAAACAAAACAAAACAAAACTCAAACATAGAGAAATTCTAATTTTACCTATATCTTTTTATTTCTCTTCTTCTCTGGATTTGGACCGAGTTCTTTCAGCACTCAGTGTAGATTGCTTCTTCTGTCCATGCTTACTTGAATGTGTTACTACCAACCTTGCATGGTATGTTCTTTTGAATATAATATTTTGTTATTTATTTGAGAATGTCACACATGCATAATGTGTGTTGATCACATTCCCCCACATTTCCCCCCATAACTCCTCTCATATCCTTCATAACTACCTCCATACCTGCCAGTTTTGTGTTGTTGTTGTTGTTGTTGTTGTTGTTGTTGTTTTAGGTAACCCGTTGAGTTCAGTTTGTGCTGCCCATATTACTCCTGGGTGTTAAGCCATATCCTGGAGTGTGGTTGACTTCCCAAGCATCATACCCCAATTAATTCTTCCTCACAAAGGCACCATCGATTCTCCCTCTCTTCTCAGTTCAGAGTGGAGGCCTGTGAACTGCTCCTCCTTCTACACTTAATGATGATTGTCTTGATCTAGTGCAGGTCTCATGGAGGCAACTGCAGCTGCTGTGAGCTCCAGAGTATAATGGTTCTGTCATAGCCACACGTCACTGTTTTGCTCTAGGCCTCCCTACCTCTAGGTCTTACAGCTTTTTCACTGCTTCATCCACAGTGCCTGAGTCTTGGGACTGGGTGAGTGAGAACAAATGGTGATTGAGAACTCTGCTGACAAGTATTCTCCATCCAGTTCTGATTTTCTACTTTATTCACCATCCATTGCACATAGAAACTTCTTAGATGGTGTTGAGAGCTGCACCAATCATATAGTGTCTTTCCAAGTGCATCCCTGAAAGAACTCTTACTACCATCAACAAGGGTCTCCATGTTACTGATTTCAAAGACAAATTTCTAGTTCTTTGGTTACTTTTGCTTTGAGTAGCACTAATCTAGGTTAGAAATTAGTATGGATGGGCTTGTTAAAACTACAGGCTCTGAATAGCAGGACTGCATTTAGTATGCCATAGTTAGGATTTAGAGAAATTAATTATAATCTATTTTCTGCCTTGGCTTTCTTCTTTGTGAACAAGAGATAATCATGCTGCCTGTTTTCTAGGACTGTGGTGAGAATCAAATAAATGAGTCCTTGCAAAGTTCTTTGATTGCGCAAATTCGCAATAAATGTTTCCTTAAACTTTATTGACTAATTCCATCCTTGAATAGCTCTGGTTTTTTTTGATTCTGAAACTTTACAGTCTGGTAGTTTTGAAAGAATGGCTGTTTATGAGTGCAGTGGAGAACTCACAAAGGAAAATGACATGTTAGAGGTTTAATGATGTCAATTCAATGTGGCAAGCTTCTGTCCTGATCCTAAAGAGCTTTATCCCTTTGTGTGTGTCTTTGTTGCATGCAGAGGATAGATGCAGCTCAAAGTTAAACTAGACACTTAAGTATCTCCAGTTGCTACAGAGCTACAATGGAAACAGTATTCATAGATTTTCCAAAAATCCTAAGGAATATTCTAGAGGCTGATTAGGAAGAGGTAGAAACACTAGGGCGCATCTAAATAAAAATGAATGTCTTGAATTCTTTTCTCTGAGCTGTAAACTTAGAGTACAGATAATACTGTCAGATTCTTTTTTTGAACGTGCGTGAATGACATTTCAAACTACATATTTTTCTGGAAATAGAGTTTTTCTACTAAAAATGGTGACTTCCCCCCCCCCAAAAAAAACCCTAAAAGTAGCATCGTAAGACCCAGGTGTTACATTCTTGAATATTTATACCAAGTACTCTAAGTCAATTCAGTACAGGCGTACTTGCTTATGCGTGACTTTGATTCATAATTCCTATCTAGATTTCCATAAAAAATGAATGGATGAAGAAAATGTGGCAATATACACAATGGATTTTTTTCAGCCACAACAATCGAATGAAATCATGACATTAGTGGAAAGTAGATGGAACTGGAAGTTGGATATACCATATACATACAAACCTTCCATGTGTGTGTGTGTGTGTGTGTGTAGACCACAAAACTACAAATCGGTTCATGAAAAGAGAAGAAGAAATCTTAAGAAGGGGAGGTAAAGAAGTGAACCAGTTGAAGGCTTGAGTTAAATGAAGAAATACAAAGAATAATGATGTGTGTGTGTGTGTGTGTGTGTGTGTGTGTCTGTGCGCGCGCGTGTGCGCTGTGCGAGGGCACACTCCAGCTTGTGCATATGCACATGCATGTGCATGTGAGAGATCTATCATTTTGTATTCTAACCAAAAATAATTGAGAAATGTTGGTTAATACTAATTTTCTTTCATGGTTTTACAAGATGATAGTGACTTCTGTAGAGCCCTTCCTTTCTGTTAGTGTCACTCTACTGTATGTATACATGAGAAACTTAGACCTGACACATCCTTCATTTTTACTGCCAGTGACCTTCTAGCATGTCTCTTTATCTGAAGCCTCCCACTGTTTTGATTTTTCACATTTCTTTTGATCTCTCTTGGCTGGATTACAGCTCTTGTCTTGGGCCTTCTAGTGTCCATGAATGTCATCTGTCAATAAATCCCAATGGTCGTTCCTGTGCATCACCTCAGAGACTGGCTTTCAGGGCTGAGTTTTTATCATCAGTGCCAGCGCTGCAGTTGCTGCAGATTGTCAGTTTAGTCCATTGCATTCCTCACCCAGCACTTCCTCGTCTGGTGCTGATAGCCCTGGCAAATGACTCTAACACATCAACCCATGTGCTTTCCCCTCCTGCTCCCTCTTTTCCCATTTAAACTTGTGGTCCATATAATTCCTGCTGTTTGCTCAGGACTCTGTTTACCCATCACTTTTCTGCTGCTTTTGTAAAGTTTTTGAGACATAGTCTCACTATGTAGCCTTGGCTAACCTATAAGCACCTGACCCTTCTGTCTCTGCTCCCAAGGGCTGTGACTGTGGGCATGCACCACAAACCTGTCTTAAGATCACATCTTTGAATAATTGTTACATTCTTGAGTTATTTACCTTTTGGGTAGTTTCCACTTCAACTGGGAGAAACATTTCCTTCTCATAGCCTACCGAAGTCTGAGTAGGAAAGATCTCCTTTACTACGGTGTCTGCCAACTGTGTTAGCATTTGTCTCCCTAAGACACTTAGTTCTAAAAGTATTTTATGCCCAGTAACCACAAGGATTGATATAACTAAAGATAACCAGGGCATAATTTAATGAAATGCTCCATCTACATTGGCTTTGTATTTTAAATACAAAAACCATTGGAGTCTGTATTGAATGCAAAAAGATTTTTTCTTTGTCTTCATTCCTAAGCTCCAAAGCACTGCAGTTATTTACCAGTCATTTACATGATATTAGACATTATAAGGAATCTACAGAGGATTTAATGGGTACAGGAAGATAGATGCCAATTCTATGCTGTTTCATGTAAAGGAATTGAGCATCCTCAGATCTGGGTCTCCATGGGGACTTGGACCAATCTACTGCAGACACTGATGTGCTGCATGCAGTGTCATTATTACTACCTCATTATCCATTGAAAAGGAATTTAGCAATGAGTTCAAGGTCAAGGTTGCATCTGAAACTATCCTGTAATCCTTTCTTTAAGGGTTTCCTGGCGGCACTCCCAGTACTTGACACCACACAGAAAATAGAAAGCACACTAAGCATTTTGAATAGAGGGTATTTAAGAAGAGAATTGGTAGAGTGGGTGTTTTGAGACTTAAGGAACGCAAAAGTAATATGCTAGCACTCAGACTAAAATCCCAGGAGGGAGCCTCAGTGTCTCCGTTGTAGGGAATAGGGACAGATGGGTGAAAGAAGACATAACAGCCACACTGAAGCCAGTTCCTTCCATCCTTCAAGAATGACTGCTGCTGCATCTGTGAGGAGATTCAGGAAACTGGTCCTGCAACTGTTCAGTCATGCAAATGCTCAGAGTGGATGGCAGCTCCTGACCAAGGAGAGCAGGAGGAAGCACACAGGTGTCTCTGTATTCTCTCCTCTTTTCCCTTCTAATTTTCTCCTATTCCTCCCTATTGGAAAAACACAACAAGAAGTCACTTCATTAAATTTGTAGGGACCCAGAGAGATCCTAGGTCAACAGCTAACCCAGCTTTCCAGCCTTCCATTTAGAGCCACACATCCTCTTTGCTCCTTCCTGAACACGCTGCTCATGTTCTCCTCTCAAAGCCTTTGCATTTGTGCATGCCCTTCACTTCATGTGAAACATCCCTCTCCCATGCTTCACAGCCAGTTTCTCGGTTCCTTTATCTGGAATGTTATGCTCTCTGAAGGCCTTCCCCATATCTCCACCTAGTAGCATTGTATCAGTGAGTAGTATACTATAAATGTTACATACATTTGTCTCTTCCAGTGCAATGAGTTCCACCAGGGAGAGGGAAAGACTTTTATTCTGCCCATATCTTGAAATCCACGTGAAAAAATAGTTTCTAGTACATAGTTGCAGAAATATGTATACACACACACATACATATATATGCATATACATATATATATGTATATATACATATACATACATACATACATATAATTTATATGCATCCAGTACTTCATCACAACTCTTAGTCAGTTTTCACCTAGAAACAACTAAGGGCTACACATTGTTCATTCTTAGTCCTTATCCCCTCATTACAGCTGCTATTGTGATTTAATTATATTTTGGACTACATTGCAAATGACTGGAAGACAAGAGTACAATCTTATTTATAATTATAACTGTAATACAATTGTAAATCCCTGTTTTTTCCCATTCCACTCAGGACTCTATCTCTAAAGTTGACTTTAGATAAGTTGGATTTCTTTAAAGTTGCTTCAGTCATGTAATGATAAAGATGTCTTCACACAATGACTTCCTCCATAGTTTTCTACTTGGTGTGTATTTGTGAACTAACACATATGTTAAAATTTATGAATCTATTTCAGAGACATTTACAATAAATTTAATATGCATTCCTTTGCAGAATTCTCTGGAAATGAGCCATAATAAAAAGCTCACATAAGTACTCCTGTGGGTTGTGAAATGTGACTGTGTATATTTAGCACAGTTATTTAAAGATATAATGAGACAATTTTTTAAACACAGTTCTAAAATGGAGAATTATATCCCCTATTTTTATCTGTCCACACATAATTTCTTTGTTCAGTACAGCTGCATATGTTTAGAAATGAGCAGGTTGATCTGGTTGGATGGGAGCATACGAGGCAACAGGAATCTGGGCAGCAATTCATCATGGCTGCCTGCTTGTTCTGTGTTTCAAGCAAGCTTATTGTGTGTGCTTTGCTCATGCCAAGCTGGTGGCTGGATGCGGATGCCTTCTCTCAGAGCTCAGCAACAGCATGGCGGCTAGATTCCATTCATTCAGAAGCACACAGAAGGCTTGCACAGAGCAGCCACTGGACTTGGTAAATGAAGTTTAATGCTAGACACAGAAGTATATGGACTAATTGTACAATTGTAACAGTGAACCCTAAAGGCTATAGAGCAAATCTTTAGAGACAGTTCAAATGAACACCCAGATCTATCAACTATGTAAAAATATGATGTTCTATTCAGTGAATTGGGCCCATACCTGTACAGTGTATGCATGTGTGTAAGTATGTATGTGTGTGTGTCTGTAATAGCTCAAGGCAAATTGAAGATATGGGTTTTGATACGTCTTAAAATAAGTGTGAGATTCTTTTTTTTTACCACATTATAAATTCATGTTCTGCTCCGTATATGTGTCTGAATATAAGTGCATGCATATTCATTTCCTACTTTAAGCTTCTGCCCAGCAGATCTGGGGTCATAGGATGTGTAGGGTGGGCTTTGCTTCTGCCTCATGCTTCTTTCTCTTCCACACACACACACACACACTTTCTTTGGAACATCTGTTATGCAACATATTGAAAAGTGAGCTGCCTCTTTTGGAAGGGTGATCTCTTTTTTAGCTTATCCTAATCCCCAAGGAAAATGAAAAGTCACACAAAATTATGCACAAACAGCTGGAACACACATTGATGCTAATGAAACAAAATCCATCAAATATGTATGATATATATACATATATATATGATGTATTTATACATATATTAAAATGTGAATGTGTACTTTTTACAAAACTTCCCGGCTGCTCTCAAAGTGCAGTATGCAGCCCTATGAGATATAACATACTATGTTTTGAGATTTTCTTCAAATGAGCCAGTATTGATTTCCTAGTCTTTATAAAATAGTTACAACTCAGATGGAACCCAAGTCTGCACACTTAATAGCAAATTTGTTAAAAACAATACACTGTGATGGAATGTAATAGTGACTGTGCTGTTCAAACGTGAAGCTACACCTTTCCCCGTTAGAATTCCTCCCACTGGCTTATTTTTAATGCAGCTATTCTTAGTGATCATTATTTAACGTTGGTTTAGCATTATCCTTTTGATTGGACAACATCCAGTGCTTATGTGTCCCTTTAAGGTTTTATTGAGTACATATATGTACATTAATAGGCCAGGAATTGTAATTCCTCTTATCTGCATCTCACAAATATTTGATCATTACTTTTAAAACTACCATCAGAAGATATTAAGGTAAACTGAAAAAAAAATCTAAACTTAGAATATCTTGCTGTTCTTTTAAAAACAAACTGGCAGGCACTTATAGCAATTTTATTCAAATGCAGTGCTGGGGACCAGTTACAGAAGGAGGAGGAATTCATTTACATCATGATAGCATATGGCATCACTGTTTTGTTACATGAGAGATACTAAGACATATTTAACTGCATGTATCTATACAAGCTGCAGGAGTCTATACAAGAGGCTTGCACCTTTATCTCATGGTCAAAGAATCTAAAGGTAAGCAGCTGAATATGGTCAAGGGAACTGTGCCATAAATGAATATATGACATACCAGGGAATTTCACTCTTCCTTTGCTCTGCAGTTCTCAGCATATGGTTTCTGTTTACTAAGAACACAGAGTGGAAGTTTCTGGATCTCCATCCATCCCCTAACTGTCTGGTCTAGAAGGGAGGAGAGTGAGAAAGGAAGGCCATAGATTTGTTCATATTCTTCCATCTTTGCATTGTTGTTTCCAGAGCATATAGCAAACATATGCTCTTGGATGCTCCTCTTCACACAGATGAGGCGGAATGTTTGCTTCTAAGGGGCATAAGGGGGATAGATGGGATTACATGATGAGCTGGTTGTGACGCATCCACGAAGGAACATGGATTTTCCTTCTATAAGAAGACAACCCTCCTGACTGTGACCTGGAACAATCATCAGGTTAAACTGAATCCTTGTTTGAATAAAAGCATCATCAGAGAAGGTAACAGAGACAAAAATTACTCAGCAAGAATGTAAATATGAACTCGAATTAGAAGCTTAGAAGTTTTTAATAGTCCTTATATGTACGGTGATGTGTTGTGGTAAATCTCCACCCAAATATGCCCCGGCAATGAAAATACAACTCAATTAATATGATTACATGCTGTGCGCCTAGACTGGGCAGATCTACTGCTACACTACCATCTTCCACATCTATGAGCCCCGTAGAACTTGCGGTTTCTCCAGGCCATGTTCCACTTTTCTTCCTCTTCCTCTTCCTCTGTGTCCTCTCCTTCCTCTCTCTCCCCACATTCTGCTCCACCTTCCCTTTTATCTGTCCAATTATCTACTCTCCTTTATTTTACAGTTAAGGTGGGAAGCAGGTTTACAGAAAATCACCTGAATGCTGACTCATTCCTGTTCGAAGCCACTTGAAGGAGAACAGAATTAACATCAAATATAATTAGCCCCAGGGTTATCCACAACAGTGATGTATCAAGAAAACTGGTGAAGACCTGAGCTTGGATCGATTGAATTTTCTCTGTAAAAGACTTTTCTAGTTAGGAACTTAGTCTGCACAGGTGAGAGTGTGCACCACAGAAGCTGACAGCTTCTGGGACAGGCAGGCCACAGAGCTGCTGAGGCAGCACCCTTTTGGGGCCTCAGACATCCAGCACCCTCCCAGCTGGAGGACAGTGGTCCAACCTGCATGAGGAGTCCTCTTCCTCAGGAGCAGGGAGTGCCATCTTGGTTTCAGGAATCCGCCGAACTTAGGAACTTAGTCTGCACAGGTGAGAATGTGCACCACAGAGGAAGACAGCTTCTGGGACAGGCGGGAGCCACAGAGCCACTGAGGCAGCACCCTTTTGGGGCCGCAGACATCCAGCACTCTCCCAGCCTGAGGCCAGTGGTCCAACCTGCACGGGAGCCCTCTGCCTCAGGAGCAGGGAGTGCCATCTTGGTTCCAGGACTCCCCAGAACTTAGGAACTTAGTCTGCACAGGTGAGAGTGTGCACCACAGAAGCTGACAGCTTCTGTGACCTGTCAAAGCAACACAGCATCTGGGAAAGGTCCTATTTTGGGCCTTCTTCTTCAGCCAGGAGGAGGTCCAAACACCAGATATATGTGCACCTTCCCTGTAAGAGGAGAACTTGCCAGCAGAGAGTGCTCCAACCACTGAAACTCTGAGGAGAGAGCCTGTCTCCCAGGTCTGCTGATAGACGTTAATCAGAACCACCAGAAGAACAATCTCTAAACAGAGAAAACTATGACAACTAACTCCAGATATTACAAGATGGCGAAAGGTAAACGTAAGAATCTTACTAACAGAAACCAAGACCACTCACCATCATCAGAACCCAGCACTCCCACTTCACCCAGTCCAGGGCACCCCAACACACTCGAAAAGCTAGACCTGGATTTAAAAGCATATCTCATGAAGATGGTAGAGGACATCAAGAAGGACTTTAATAACTCACTTAAAGAATTACAGGAGAACATTGCTAAAGAGTTACAAGTCCTTAAAGAAAAACAGGATAACACAATCAAACAGGTAGAAGTCCTTAAAGAAAAACAGGAAAAGACAACCAAACAGGTAGAAGTCCTTAAAGAAAAACAGGAAAACACATCCAAACAGGTGATGGAAACGAACAAAACCATACTAGACCTAAAAAGGGAAGTAGACACAATAAAGAAAACCCAAAATGAGGCAACACTGGAGATAGAAACCCTAGGAAAGAAATCTGGAACCACAGATGCGAGCATCAGCAACAGAATACAAGAGATGGAAGAGAGAATCTCAGGTGCAGAAGATTCCATAGAGAACATCGGCACAACAATCAAAGAAAATGGAAAGTGCAAAAAGATCCTAAATCAAAACATCCAGGAAATCCAGGACACAATGAGAAGACCAAACCTACTGATAATAGGAGTGGATGAGAATGAAGATTTTCAACTCAAAGGACCAGCAAACATCTTCAACAAAATTATAGAAGAAAACTTCCCAAATCTAAAGAAAGAGATGCCCATGAACATACAAGAAGCCTACAGAACTCCAAATAGACTGGACCAGAAAAGAAATACCTCCCGACACATAATAATCAGAACAACAAATGCACTAAATAAAGATAGAATACTAAAAGCAGTAAGAGAAAAAGGCCAAGTAACATATAAAGGCAAGCCTATCAGAATTACACCAGATTTTTCACCAGAGACTATGAAAGCCAGAAGATCCTGGACAGATGTTATACAGACACTAAAAGAACACAAATTCCAGCCCAGGCTACTATACCCAGCCAAACTCTCAATTAACATAGATGGAGAAACCAAAGTATTCCACGACAAAACCAAATTCACACATTATCTCTCCATGAATCCAGCCCTTCAAAGGATAATAACAGAAAAAAACCAATACAAGGATGGGAACCACGCCCTAGAAACAACAAGAAGGTAATCCCTCAACAAACCTAAAAGAAGACAGCCACAAGAACAGAATGCCAACTTTAACAACAAAAATAACAGGAAGCAACAATTACTTTTCCTTAATATCTCTTAATATCAATGGACTCAACTCCCCAATAAAAAGACATAGACTAACAAACTGGCTACACAAACAAGACCCAACATTTTGCTGCTTACAGGAAACTCATCTCAGAGAAAAAGATAGACACTACCTCAGAATGAAAGGCTGGAAATCAATTTTCCAAGCAAATGGTATGAAGAAACAAGCTGGAGTAGCCATTCTAATATCTAATAATATCAACTTCCAACCCAAAGTCATCAAAAAAGACAAGGAGGGGCACTTCATACTCATCAAAGATAAAATCCTCCAAGAGGAACTATCAATTCTGAATATCTATGCTCCAAATACAAAGGCAGCCACATTCATTAAAGAAACTTTAGTAAAGCTCAAAGCACACATTGCACCTCACACAATAATAGTGGGTGACAGGACCACAGGCCTCATCCGGCTGGATCAGCGCCGGGGTAGCGGGAGCGCAGGGTTGCCTGACACCCGCCAGCTACCCACGACCCCCGCTGCAGGATTTTGGGACTGCTGGTGAGTGGAACACAGCTTCTGCTCCAATCCAATTGCGCGGGACCTGAGACTGCATTAGTTAGGGAAGCAGAAACTGGCCTGAGTAGGGCCACAGGCCTCACCCGGCCGGATCAGCGCCAGGGTAGCGGGAGCGCAGGGTGGCCTGACACCCGCCAGCTACCCACGACCCCCGCCGCAGGATTTTGGGACTGCTGGTGAGTGGAACACAGCTTCTGCTCCAGTCCAATCACGCGGGACCTGAGACTGCTCTGGTTGGGGAGAGAGAAATCCGGCCTACATAGGGCCACAACCCTCTTCCGGTCAGAAAAGCACCTGAGCAGCTGGGGCGCAGGGTCTGCTGACACTCGCCAACTGCCCACAACACCCGCCACAGGATCTTAAGACTTCTGGTGAGTGGAGCACAGCTTCTGCTCCAATCCAATTGCGCGGGACCTGAGACTGCATTAGTTAGGGAAGCAGAAACCGGCCTGAGTAGGACCACAGGCCTCATCCGGCTGGATCAGCGCCGGGGTAGCGGGAGCACAGGGTTGCCTGACACCCGCCAGCTACCCACGACCCCCGCCGCAGGATTTTGGGACTGCTGGTGAGTGGAACACAGCTTCTGCTCCAATCCAATTGCGCGGGACCTGAGACTGCATTAGTTAGGGAAGCAGAAACTGGCCTGAGTAGGGCCACAGGCCTCACCCGGCCGGATCAGCGCCAGGGTAGCTGGAGCGCAGGGTTGCCTGACACCCGCCAGCTACCCACGACCCCCGCTGCAGGATTTTGGGACTGCTGGTGAGTGGAACACAGCTTCTGCTCCAGTCCAATCACGCGGGACCTGAGACTGCTCTGGTTGGGGAGAGAGAAATCCGGCCTCCATAGGGCCACAACCCTCTTCTGGTCAGAAAAGCACCGGGGCAGCTGGGGCGCAGGGTCGGCTGACACTCACCAGCTACCCACAACACCCACCACAGGATCTTAAGACTTCTGGAGAGTGGAACACAGCTTCTGCTCCAATCCAATTGCACGCGGGACCAGAGACTGCATTAGTTAGGGAAGCAGAAAAACGGCCTGAGTAGGACCACAGGCCTCTTCCGGCTGGACCAGCACCGGGGTACCGTCAGCTACCCACGACCCCCGCCGCAGGATTTAGAGACTGCTGGTGAGTGGAACACAGCTTCTGCTCCAATCTTTAAATAGTGACAACGATAACAACTAACCCCAGAGATTACCAGATGGCGAAAGGTAAACGTAATAATCTTACTAACAGAAACCAAGACCACTCACCATCATCAGAACCCAGCACCCCCACTTCACCCAGTCCAGGGCACCCCAACACACCGGAAAAGCTAGACACGGATTTAAAAGCATATCTCCTGATGATGATAGAGGACTTCAAGAAGGACGTTAATAACACACTTAAAGAAATGCAGGAGAACACTGCTAAAAAGGAAGAAGACAATAAAGAGGAAGCACAAAAATCCCTTAAAGAATTGCAGGAGAACACTGCTAAAGAGTTACAAATCCTTAAAGAAAAACATGATAACATAATCAAACAGGTAGAAGTCCTTACAGAAAAACAGGAAAACACATCCAAACAGATGATGGAAATGAACAAAACCATACTAGACCTAAAAAGGGAAGTAGACACAATAAAGAAAACCCAAAATGAGGCAACACTGGAGATAGAAACCCTAGGAAAGAAATCTGGAACCATAGATACGAGCATCAGCAACAGAATACAAGAGATGGAAGAGAGAATCTCAGGTGCAGAAGATTCCATAGAGAACATCGGCACAACAATCAAGGAAAATGGAAAATGCAAAAAGATCCTAACTCAAAACATCCAAGAAATACAGGACATAATGAGAAGACCAAACCTACGGATAATAGGAGTGGATGAGAATGAAGATTTTCAACTCAAAGGACCAGCAAACATCTTCAACAAAATTATAGAAGAAAACTTCCCAAATCTAAAGAAAGAGATGCCCATGAACATACAAGAAGCCTACAGAACTCCAAATAGACTGGATCAGAAAAGAAATACCTCCCGACACATAATAATCAGAGCAACAAATGCTCTAAATAAAGATAGAATACTAAAAGCAGTAAGAGAAAAAGGCCAAGTAACATATAAAGGCAAGCCTATCAGAATTACACCAGACTTTTCACCAGAGACTATGAAAGCCAGAAGATCCTGGACAGATGTTATACAGACACTAAAAGAACACAAATTCCAGCCCAGGCTACTATACCCAGCCAAACTCTCAATTAACATAGATGGAGAAACCAAAGTATTCCACGACAAAACCAAATTCACACATTATCTCTCCACGAATCCAGCCCTTCAAAGGATAATAACAGAAAAAAACCAATACAAGGACAGGAACCACGCCCTAGAAACAACAAGAAGGTAATCCCTCAACAAACCTAAAAGAAGACAGCCACAAGAACAAAATGCCAACTTTAACATCAAAAATAACAGGAAACACCAATTTCTTTTCCTTAATATCTCTTAATATCAATGGACTCAACTCCCCGATAAAAAGACATAGACTAACAAACTGGCTACACAAACAAGACCCAACATTTTGCTGCTTACAGGAAACTCATCTCAGAGAAAAGGATAGACACTACCTCAGAATGAAAGGCTGGAAAACAATTCTCCAAGCAAATGGCATGAAGAAACAAGCTGGAGTAGCCATTCTAATATCTGATAAGATTGACTTCCAACCCAAAGTCATTAAAAAAGACAGGGAGGGACACTTCATACTCATCAAAGGTAAAATCCTCCAAGAGGAACTATCAATCCTGAATATCTATACTCCAAATACAAAGGCAGCCACATTCATTAAAGAAACTTTAGTAAAGCTCAAAGCACACATTGCACCTCATACAATAATAGTGGGAGACTTCAACACACCACTTTCACCAATGGACAGATCATGGAAACAGAAACTAAACAGGGACACAGTGAAACTAAGAGAAATTATGAATCAAATGGATCTGGCAGATATCTACAGAACATTCTATCCTAAAACAAAAGGATATACCTTCTTCTCAGCACCTCATGGTACCTTCTCCAAAATTGACCACATAATTGGTCACAAAGCAGGCCTCAACAGATATAAAAATATTGAAATTGTCCCATGCATCCTATCAGATCACCATGGACTAACGCTGATCTTCAATAACAAAATAAATAATAGAAAGCCAACCTTCACGTGGAAACTGAACAACACTCTGCTCAATGATACCTTGGTCAAGGAAGGAATAAAGAAAGAAATTAAGGACTTTTTAGAGTTCAATGAAAATGAAGCCACAACATACCCAAACTTATGGGACGCAATGAAAGCATTTCTAAGAGGAAAACTCATAGCTCTGAGTGCCTCCAAAAGGAAACTAGAGAGAGCACACATTAGCAGCTTGACAACACACCTAAAAGCACTAGAACAAAAGGAAGCAAATTCACCCAAGAGGAGTAGACGGCAGGAAATAATCAAACTCAGGGGTGAAATCAACCAAGTGGAAACAAGAAAAACTATTCAAAGAATCAACCAATCAAGGAGCTGGTTCTTTGGAAAATCAACAAGATAGATAAACCCTTAGCCAGACTCACTAGAGGGCACAGGGAAAGCATCCTAATTAACAAAATCAGAAATGAAAAAGGAGACATAACAACAGATCCTGAAGACATCCAAAACACCATCAGATCCTTCTACCAAAGGCTATACTCAACAAAACTGGAGAACCTGGATGAAATGGAGAAGTTCCTAGACAGATACCAGGTACCAAAGTTGAATCAAGATCAGGTTAATGATCTAAACAGCCCTATATCCCCCAAAGAAATAGAAGCAGTCATTAATAGTCTCCCAACTAAAAAAAGCCCAGGACCAGATGGGTTTAGTGCAGAGTTCTATCAGACCTTCAAAGAAGATCTAATCCCAGTTCTTCACAAACTATTCCACAAAATAGAAACAGAAGGTACTCTACCCAACTCATTCTATGAAGCCACAATTACTCTGATACCTAAACCACAAAAAGACCCAACAAAGATAGAAAACTTCAGACCAATATCCCTTATGAATATTGATGCAAAAATCCTCAATAAAGTTCTTGCTAACCAAATCCAAGAACACATCAAAACAATCATCCATCCTGACCAAGTAGGTTTCATCCCAGGGATGCAGGGATGGTTCAATATACGGAAATCCATCAACGTAATCCAGTATATAAACAAACTCAAAGACAAAAACCACATGGTCATCTCCTTAGATGCGGAAAAAGCATTTGACAAGATCCAACACCCATTCATGATAAAAGTGTTGGAAAGATCAGGAATTCAAGGCCCATACCTAAACATGATAAAAGCAATCTACAGCAAACCAGTAGCCAACATCAAAGTAAATGGTGAGAAGCTTGAAGCAATCCCTCTAAAATCAGGGACTAGACAAGGCTGTCCACTTTCTCCATACCTATTCAACATTGTACTTGAAGTCCTAGCCAGAGCAATTCGACAACAAAAGGAGATCAAAGGGATACAAATTGGAAAAGATGAAGTCAAAATATCACTTTTTGCAGATGATATGATAGTATATATAAGTGACCCTAAAAATTCCACCAGAGAACTCCTAAGCCTGATAAACAGCTTCGGTGAAGTAGCTGGATATAAAATTAACTCAAACAAATCAATGGCCTTTCTCTACACAAAGAATAAACAGGCTGAGAAAGAAATTAGGGAAACAACACCCTTCTCAATAGTCACAAATAATATAAAATATCTTGGCGTGACTCTAACTAAGGAAGTGAAAGATCTGTATAATAAAAACTTCAAGTCTCTGAAGAAAGAAATTATAGAAGATCTCAGAAGATGGAAAGATCTCCCATGCTCATGGATTGGCAGGATCAACATTGTAAAAATGGCTATCTTGCCAAAAGCAATCTACAGATTCAATGCAATCCCCATCAAAATTCCAAATCAATTCTTCAACGAATTAGAAAGTGCAATCTGCAAATTCATCTGGAATAACAAAAAACCTAGGATAGCAAAAACTCTTCTCAAGGATAAAAGAACCTCTGGTGGGATCACCATGCCGGACCTAAAGCTCTACTACAGAGCAATTGTGATAAAAACTGCCTGGTACTGGTATAGTGACAGACAAATAGACCAATGGAATAGAATTGAAGACCCAGAAATGAACCCACACACCTATGGTCACTTGATCTTCGACAAGGGAGCTAAAAACATCCAGTGGAAGAAAGACAGCATTTTCAACAAATGGTGCTGGCACAACTGGTTGTTAACATGTAGAAGAATGCGAATCGATCCATTCCTATCTCCTTGTACTACGGTCAAGTCTAAGTGGATCAAGGAACTTCACATAAAACCAGAGACACTGAAACTTATAGAGGAGAAAGTGGGGAAAAGCCTTGAAGATATGGGCACAGGGGAAAAATTCCTGAATAGAACAGTAATGGCTTGTGCTGTAAGATCGAGAATTGACAAGTGGGACCTCATGAAACTACAAAGCTTCTGCAAGGCTAAAGACACCATCAATAAGACAAAAAAACCACCAACAGATTGGGAAAGGATCTTCACCTATCCTAAATCAGATAAGGGACTAATATCCAATATATATAATGAACTCAAGAAGGTGGACTCCAGAAAGTCAAATAACCCCATTAAAAAATGGGGCTCAGAACTGAACAAAGAATTCTCACCTGAGGAATACCGAATGGCAGAGAAGCACCTGAAAAAATGTTCAACATCCTTAATCATCAGGGAAATGCAAATCAAAACAACCCTGAGATTCCACCTCACACCAGTCAGAATGGCTAAGATCAAAAATTCAGGTGACAGCAGATGCTGGCGAGGATGTGGAGAAAGAGGAACACTCCTCCATTGTTGGTGGGATTGCAAGCTTGTACAACCACTCTGGAAATCAGTCTGGCGGTTCCTCAGAAAATTGGACATAGTACTACCGGAGGATCCAGCAATACCTCTCCTGGGCATATATCCAGAAGATGTCCCAACCGGTAAAAAGGACACATGCTCCACTATGTTCATAGCAGCCCTATTTATAATAGCCAGAAGCTGGAAAGAACCCAGATGTCCCTCAACAGAGGAATGGATACAGAAATTATGGTACATTTACACAATGGAGTACTACTCAGCTATTAAAAAGAATGAATTTATGAAATTCCTAGCCAAATGGATGGACCTGGAGGGCATCATCTTGAGTGAAGTAACACAATCACAAAAGAACTCACATAATATGTATTCATTGATAAGTGGATATTAGCCCAAAACTTAGGATACCCAAGATATAAGATACAATTTGCTAAACGCATGAAACTCAAGAAGAATGAAGACCAAAGTGTGGACACTATGCACCTTCTTAGAATTGGGAACAGAACACCCAGGGAAGGAGCTACAGAGACAAAGTTCGTAGCTGTGATGAAAGGATGGACCATTTAGAGACTGCTGTATCCAGGGATCCGTCCCATAATCAGCTTCTAAACGCTGACACCATTGCATACACTAGCAAGATCTTGCTGAAAGGACCCAAATATAGCTGTCTCTTGTGAGACGATGCCGGGGCCTAGCAAACACAGGAGAGGATGTTCACAGTCAGCTATTGGATGTATCACAGGGCTCCCAATGGAGAAGCTAGAGAAAGTACCCAAGGAGCTAAAGGGATCTGCAACCCTATTGTTGGAACAACATGATGTACTAACCGGAACCCTGGAGCTCTTGTCTCTAGCTGCATATGTATCGAAAGATGGCCTAGTCGGCCATCAATGGAAAGAGAGGCCCATTGGACTTGCAAACTTTATATGCCCCAATATAGGGGAATGCCAGGGCCAAAAGAATGGGAATGGGTGGGTAGGGAAGTGGGGGGCGCTATGGGGGACTTTTGGGATAGTATTGGAAATGTAATTGAGGAAATTATGTAATAAAAATATAAAAAAAAAAATAATAGTGGGTGACTTCAACACACCACTTTCACCAATGGACAGATCATGGAAACAGAAACTAAACAGGGACACAGTGAAACTAACAGATGTTATGAATCAAATGGATCTGGCAGATATCTACAGAACATTCTATCCTAAAACAAAAGGATATACCTTCTTCTCAGCACCTCATGGTACCTTCTCCAAAATTGACCACATAATTGGTCACAAAACAGGCCTCAACAGATACAAAAATATTGAAATTGTCCCATGCATCCTATCAGATCACCATGGGCTAAGGGTGATCTTCAATAACAAAATAAATAATAGAAAGCAAACATTCACGTGGAAACTGAACAACACTCTTCTCAATGATACCTTGGTCAAGGAAGGAATAAAGAAAGAAATTAAGGACTTTTTAGAGTTCAATGAAAATGAAGCCACAACATACCAAAACTTATGGGACGCAATGAAAGCATTTCTAAGAGGAAAACTCATAGCTCTGAGTGCCTCCAAAAAGAAACTAGAGAGAGCAAACATTAGCAGCTTGACAACACACCTAAAAGCACTAGAACAAAAGTAAGCAAATTCACCCAAGAGGAGTAGACAACAGGAAATAATCAAACTCAGGGGCGAAATCAACCAAGTTGAAACAAGAAGAACTATTCAAAGAATCAACCAATCAAGGAGCTGGTTCTTTGAGAAAATCAACAAGATAGATAAACCCTTAGCCAGACTCACTAGAGGGCACAGGGAAAGCATTCTAATTAACAAAATCAGAAATGAAAAAGAAGACATAACAACAGATCCTAAAGACATCCAAAACACCATCAGATCCTTCTACAAAGGGTATACTCAACAAAACTGGAGAACCTGGATGAAATGGAGAAGTTTCTAGACAGATACCAGGTACCATAGTTGAATCAAGATCAGGTTAATGATCTAAACAGCCCTATATCCCCCAAAGAAATAGAAGCAGTCATTAATAGTCTCCCAACCAAAAAAAGCCCAGGACCAGATGGGTTTAGTGCAGAGTTCTATCAGACCTTCAAAGAAGATCTAATCCCAGTTCTTCACAAACTATTCCACAAAATAGAAACAGAAGGTACTCTACCCAACTCATTCTATGAAGCCACAATTACTCTGATACCTAAACCCCAAAAAGACCCAACAAAGATAGAAAACTTCAGACCATTATCCCTTATGAATATTGATGCAAAAATCCTCAATAAAGTTCTTGCTAACCAAATCCAAGAACACATCAAAACAATCATCCATCCTGACCAAGTAGGTTTCATCCCAGGGATGCAGGGATGGTTCAATATATGGAAATCCATCAACGTAATCCAGTATATAAACAAACTCAAAGACAAAAGCCACATGATCATCTCATTAGATGCAGAAAAAGCATTTGACAAGATATAACACCCGTTCATGATAAAAGTCTTGGAAAGATCAGGAATTCAAAGCCCATACCTAAAAATGATAAAAGCAATCTACAGCAAACCAGTAGCCAACATCAAAGTAAATCGTGAGAAGCTTGAAGCAATCCCTCTAAAATCAGGGACTAGACAAGGCTGTCCACTTTCTCTATACCTATTCAACATTGTACTTGAAGTCCTAGCCAGAGCAATTCCACAACAAAAGGAGATCAAAGGGATACAAATTGGAAAAGATGAAGTCAAAATATCACTTTTTGCAGATGATAAGATAGTATATATAAGTGACCCTAAAAATTCCACCAGAGAACTCCTAAAGCTGATAAACAGCTTCAGTGAAGTAGCTGGATATAAAATTAACTCAAACAAATCAATGGCTTTTCTCTACACAAAGAATTAACAGGCTGAGAAAGAAATTAGGGAAACAACACCCTTCTCAATAGTCACAAATAATATAAAATATCTTGGCGTGACTCTAACTAAGGAAGTGAAAGATCTGTATAATAAAAACTTCAAGTCTCTGAAGAAAGAAATTATAGAAGATCTCAGAAGATGGAAAGATCTCCCATGCTCATGGATTGGCAGGATCAACTTTGTAAAAATGGCTATCTTGCCAAAAGCAATCTACAGATTCAATGCAATCCCCATCAAAATTCCAAATCAATTCTTCAACGAATTAGAAAGTGCAATCTGCAAATTCATCTGGAATAACAAAAAACCTAGGATTGCAAAAACTCTTCTCTAGGATAAAAGAACCTCTGCTGGAATCACCATGCTGGACCTAAAGCTTTACTACAGAGCAATTGTTATAAAAACTGGGTGGTACCAGTATAGCGACAGACAAGTAGACCAATTGAATAGAATTGAAGACCCAGAAATGAACACACACACCTATGGTCACTTGATCATTGACAAGGGAGTTAAAACCATCCAGTGGAAGAAAGACAGCATTTTCAACAAATGGTGCTGGCACAACTGGTTGTTATCATGTAGAAGAATGTGAATCGATCCATTCCTATCTCCTTGTAGTAAGGTCAAGTCTAAGTGGATCAAGGAACTTCACATAAAACCAGAGACACTGAAACTTATAGAGGAGAAAGTGGGGAAAAGCCTTGAAGATATGGGCACAGGGGAAAAATTCTTGAATAGAACAGCAATGGCTTGTGCTGTAAGATCGTGAATTGACAAGTGGGACCTCATGAAACTGCAAAGCTTCTTCAAGGCAAAAGACACCATCAATACGACAAAAAAATCACCAACAGATTGGGAAATGATCTTTACCTATCCTAAATCAGATAAGGGACTAATATCCAATATATATAAAGAACTCAAGAAGGTAGACTCCAGAAAATAAAATAACCCCATTAAAAATGGGGCTCAGAACTGAACAAAGAATTCTCACCTGAGGAATACCGAATGGCAGAGAAGCACCTGAAAAAATGTTCAACATCCTTAATCATCAGGGAAATGCAAATCAAAACAACCCTGAGATTCCACCTCACACCAGTCAGAATGGCTAAGATCAAAAATTCAGGTGACAGCAGATGCTGGCAAGGATGTGGAGAAAGAGGAACACTCCTCCATTGTTGGTGGGATTGCAAACTTGTACAACCACTCTGGAAATCAGTCTGGCGGTTCCTCAGAAAATTGGACATAGTACTACTGGAGGATCCAGCAATACCTCTCCTGGGCATATATCCAGAAGATGTCCCAACCGGTAAGAAGGACACATGCTCCACTATGTTCATAGCAGCCTTATTTATAATAGCCAGAAGCTGGAAAGAACCCAGATGCCCCTCAACAGAGGAATGGATACAGAAATTATGGTACATTTACACAATGGAGTACTACTCAGCTATTTAAAAGAATGAATTTATGAAATTCCTAGCCAAATGGATGGACCTGGAGGGCATCATCTTGAGTGAGGTAACACAATCACAAAGGAACTCACACAATATGTATTCACTGATAAGTGGATATTAGCCCAAAACTTAGGATACCCAAGATATAAGATACAATTTGCTAAACGCATGAAACTCAAGAAGAATGAAGACCAAAGTGTGGACACTATGCCCCTGCTTATAATTGGGAACAAAACACCCATGGAAGGAGTTACAGAGACAAAGTTTGGAGCTGTGATGAAAGGATGGACCATCTAGAGACTGCCATATCCAGGGATCCATCCCATAATCAGCTTCCAAACGCTGACACCATTGCATACACTAGTAAGATTTTGCTGAAAGGACCCAGATATAGCTGTCTCTTTTGAGGCTATGCTGGGGCCTAGCAAACACAGAAGTGGATGCTCACAGTCATCTATTGGATGTGTCACAGGGCTCCCAATGGAGAAGCTAGAGAAAGTACCCAAGAAGTTAAAGGGATCTGCAACCCTATAGGGAGAACAACATGATGAACTAACCAGTACCCCGGAGCTCTTGTCTCTAGCTGCATATGTATCAAAAGATGTCCTAGTCGGCCATCACTGGAAAGAGAGGCCCATTGGACTTGCAAACTTTATATGCCCCAATACAGGGGAATGCCAGGGCCAAAAGAATGGGAATGGGTGGGTAGGGAAGTGGGGGGGGTATGGGGGACTTTTGGGATAGCATTGGAAATGTAATTGAGGATAATACGTTATAAAAAATATTAGAAATTAAAAAAAAGACTTTTCTATTTGTAATCCAATCAAGATCCTGAATTCATTAGTATTAGCAGAAAATAAATAGCTGCCATTACAAATCAAGCAGTGACTACTTATTAACAGTCTATACTGTTAACCTATAGGACTAATTTTGTTGATAGTATCTTGGGACCCATGTCTGAATGACAATTGTTGGTCTCTGGAGTTCTAAGAGCTAGAAGCAAAAAGAACATCTCCAAGAATCTTATTCCTATTATCAGCAGAACTTTAAATATTAAACGTACTAGGCTATAGACAGCCAGCATTAGGACTTCCAGTTCGAAGTCCCAGTCTCTAAGTTCAGTTTATCCACATATGAAACATGGTAGTTCACAAACACAGGGTGCTGCTCATATACTGCAAGTAAATTAAACAGAACCACAACAGAACTTAATGTATATATTTATGAAGAATATATGCATTTATGAAGAATATAACTGAATGGTTATAGAAATGTGATATAAATACTCCCTCAAACTACTTGGAGAAAATAGTTGACAAAACTTTTAAAAAGCTATTTGCCATGCATTTCTAGTAAATAAGCATGAAATATAAATATTTAAAACCAATCTTAAAACAGGCAAAGTCTCTAACTTGATAAACTCTACATATTGAAATTTACTTTAAAAACACAACCCAAATACTACAGAGGCATCAAGCTTATGTGTGAAACAGTGTAAAAACATGTTCATATCTTCTTGTTCAGCCCTGGTTACCAACCTGAGTAATTAGTCATTAAAATGCAGTGTTATTAACTGGGCATGTGGCCAGGTAAGAAAAGAACTCTCAGAGACCAGAGAAGTTCCAGCTGCAGGAAGCAGCTGTTACAAACAAAGAGGCAATGCCTAGACTTCTCACTTAGCACCTCAGTGTCTGGTAGAGCCCTGGGATCTGACTTTAAACCCTGATCTCTGAGATGTTAACCTCCCAGGCAAGGCTGATGCTTCTGAGGCGAAGTGTCTGGAGTCTGGTTTCTGTAATTATTGGAACAATGGCCAACTGGGTCCACCTGTCACTGCCGGAGGGCATTGCTACCTGCAGAGTGAGAAAGCCACTCTGGAGTGGACTTCAAGACACAGAAGCCAATAGAAAGCCCAGCCTCAAGAAGCATGTCTCTTCCTCTTCCTTTAGTCTTCTATAATCCTTGTATTGCTCCTTCTGGCACACCACAGGGAGCCATTGGGCTGAGAACTCTCCAGTCCCTACTTTTAGTCCTACTCACTATAGATAGATAGATAGATAGATAGATAGATAGATAGATAGATAGATAGATAGATAGATAGATCGATAGATCCAGACTGCATGCACTTTCTCATTTCTCTGGTCCTATGTCTTCTGTAAAATAAGCGGTAGGTCAGAAGTGGCCATACTTTGAGATTGTAAGGGCAGGGAGGAGTCTGATGTGGGCAAGTTGCACCTTGATTGACACTTCAGAACACAGGTACCCAGAGCATTCTAGGGGAGAGGTGAGTATATAGCCAGTTCTCCATGGGGCCAATGAGGTTTTACCTTTGTATGTCATTGTCTTCTGCCACCCGGTAACAGGCACTTTCTACCACTGGGATTGCTGATCATCAACACCACTGGTACTATATTGTCTCTCTACTGTGCTGGACCTATAGTTTGTAGGATCCCCACCACAACATGCCAAAGCTGAGTGCCAAAGCTGAGTGTGCAAGAACATCGTTTAGAGACAGGAGACAATAGCTTACTACTTGTCACACTGGTCTTATTACTTATCTAAAACCACACTGTTTAGGGATGGTAGCTCACAGAATGTCTTCCTCAGCTGTGAAAATGTTGTTGAATTAATGAAGAGAAACATGTGCAATTGAAGGCGGGGAAAATTGTTGGAAAATGGCATTTTTTTCTGCCCCTTTCATCTTCCGAATTCAGAATATAAGCAAAGAGTAAACCCAGGGAGTGCCCTCCCTCTCCCCTGTCACCTTGGTTCTCTCTTTTGAAGTACACATGACTTTGGAAGGTCAGTTAACTTTGAAGAATGCAGTGTCGTTGCATGAATAATGGAAGCAACTTTATAGCGTTACCATGAAGATTAACAAGATAGCATGTGCGAGCTGCCTACATTGCACAGGTATATAAGTGCTCACTCAACAGTTGAATGAAATGTTGAAACTGAATATCTAGATTCTTTACCAGTCATGATATCAAGCTGAACCTCTGAGTTCTGTGTGTCATCACTAACATTTATTGGGTATTTTTGCTTCATGCTAAGCACTGTTCTAAGTTGTATGCTCATTGACTCACCTAATCCTCACAGCAATTTATGAGGCAGAGAGATAC
Source organism: Mus caroli (assembly GCF_978045245.1). Classification (NCBI taxonomy): domain Eukaryota; kingdom Metazoa; phylum Chordata; class Mammalia; order Rodentia; family Muridae; genus Mus; species Mus caroli. Next base: position 65,441,743 of record NW_028227265.1, read on the forward strand.
TATAATTTTTCTAGCTTCACTGAAGAGGAAATTAAGCCTCAGGAAGTTATGCCACCAACCTTGAGTTACATAGGTATACGTGATCTAGGATTTGAATCTGGGTAGTCTGGCTTCAGAGCCTGAGTTAGCTACTGTTAGTGCAATTATTTAATAAGACCACTAAAACCTTGTTTTTAGTAAGGACTGCTCGATAAGTTCCATGAGTATTTGCAACACTGTCTCCTGTGATTACTAATGGGTGTCCTACCCAGCTCAGACTAAACTCCGAAAGAGAATTGTTGATTTGGCGAAACCACATCTAAGTGAATTGAACACTACAAGAATGAAGCAAAAGGCATCCTCTTTCACAAGAATATGGATGAAGTTTACATTCAGCCAATCTAATTATAAACTGTTATTCCCCTATTATAGAAATACCCTGTAATTGGATACAAGAAAATCTTTCATAAAAGCTTCTCCCTCAGGCAAGGTTTAATACTGGTCCCAGCTCAATTAAATATAATCAAAACTATGCTTTAAAAAAGCAGCTATATTTAAAATGAAGATGGATGGAAAACACTTCCCAGCACTAAGGCAGTTATCTTTGGATAGCAGTACAACAGGGGACTTTATTTTTCTTTTAGAATTCTCTTCCTTCAATTTTTCTCAGTGTGAAGACATCACTGTAAAAAGAACACTTTTATCCTTGGTTTGGGTATGTATTAATTGCTAAGTATAGAGAGCTAGCCTATCATAAAAGAGACCCTGTCTTCAAAATTCAGTGCTGGAATAAAGCATTGCTGATAAAAAATAATGTTTATTTCTTATATACAAGTAGAAATTTCTATAAAAGGAAGAGACTTTACATAAGTTTAAAAAAACCAAATCATATATAACTATTCCATTGCATATTCAAAACTTTTACTAGTGATAAAATATAGCTATAAAGATGCAGACAGCTTGTTCATATTTTTTTAGTTTCACCATTTATTTATTGGAATATTATGACAGTTCTTTTTCCAGACTAAAAGCACATACTTATTATACCTCATAATATATTTGCCTATGTTAAACTTCCGGATAGTTTGTAAACTATGTGTTATAACTGTTACAGCTTCAGATTCAAATATCTGTTGAACCATGTGTTTGATTAGCTCCTCAGAATAAATTTGAAGTTGGACATTTTTGGGCTTAGAGCATGTGGTCTTCAGCCCTTTAGTATGTATTAACTAATTGTTTCCCAGAAAACTTCTTTACCAGTGAAATCTTAGAATGCCTGTTTCCACTTTCTTTCTCATCTTTGTCAAAATGATAAGCTGAACGAGTCTAGTCTTTACTTTGTCTTTAGTAATGCTGTCTGTTTAGTGATGACTTTGGTTGTTTCAGTTTTGTGTTTGTTGAAATGTCCATTCTGCCCTCTGGTGATTTTATCTAGTGAATTGTCTTTTTATTAATTCATCAGGGTTCTTTATCTTTAAAACCACTTTTACTGTGCTGCAGGGGCTTTGTCACTCGGTGCTAAGCTAGTCTGATATCTGTTTATTCCTTACATTATCCTTAAGGCCAAAGATTAGTATCAGACTCCACAGCCTGCCTTGCCTGGTTTCTCTCTGCCTGGTCAGATTTATTCATCCTTTAGATCTCAGCTCCAGCACCACTTCCTCAAGGAAGCTTTTCTCTGACCTCGCTGGCTAGGTCAAATCTCCTTATTTTATGTTTCAGATAATACGTCTGCGTTTGCATTTTTTTTTATTTATTAACCCGTCTGTTTGATCCAGCCTTTTCTGTTCACTAAATTATCTCCTCCTCTAGGGCAGAAATTTTGTTCCTCTACATCTCTCTGTACTTAGCATGTTGCATAGGATGAAAATATCAAAAAATGTCTTAGAGAAGCAAATCGCATATACACATGCATTGTGAATTATATTGAACATTCACAGGGTGAATTTAGCCATTCTGCATGAGTACTTTTGACTTTCTTAAAAAAACCGATCTGTAGCTTGTAGGGTCTCCACCACATCATGTCAGAGCTCAGTAGTTTAGAGACAATAACTTTGTAGTTACAGAAGAACCATTTGATAGAATCGGTTCTATCACATGTATAGAAAACGATCTAACCATAGGATATCATAATTTGCTAGCAAGATGAACTCTCTTAACTCTAAGCAGGCACAACATTGGCTGATAAGTCCTGTTTCAATCAATTCACTTTCCAGCAATTCTTATGTATGTTTTTTTTTAATGGAGAGGTAATGATGAAAATAAAAGGTTCCTATACCTCTGCAGACTATTATGATAACATAAGTCATAGGGGACCTTTGAGTAGTTAAAAGGCAACTAGTTTAAGTACAGACATACTGTATAAGTATTATACATACTACATTTCAAAGACTATGAAAAATAAAAATTGAATATTTTGTCCATTTTAATAATACTGTTTTTACTTTATTGGCTTAAATATAATGTGATAAAAATTAATTCCACTGTTTTGTATGCTTTGTTTCTAGTAAATTATTTGTGATATGTGTGAACTATTTCTATGGAATTTTGCTAATCTCTATAATCACTTACAATACAAAATCTTTATTTAATTAAAGTTCAGCTCTATGATACACCTAATTATTTAAAAGGATCGAACCAAGAAGGAGCTAAGAAATGTTAGAGTAATACATATCTGATGCACAAATCTAATTGAACAGAATGAAAGTTCTCAAGTTTTTTTATCACCCAGTTCCCCTCCTTTCATTCACCTCACTTGGTCAACATTTCAAAAGGCAAGCACATCCATTTACTTCCTCAGGTCAAAGAAATAAGTGATAAAAGTCTGGAAGGGTCACCTGAATTGAGTGCATGTATCTGAGAATTCCAACTCTTTCTCTTCTATGGCTCGCTGACAACTTGAGACAGAGGTGATATGGAAAGAAGCTCAAGTATCAAATCCAAGGTGCTGCAAATATGTGGAAAGCATCGTATATTACCAACGATGCAGTGGCCGCTGTGGTTCTGAGGATGTTCAAATAGTCCGGTGTTCTCTATGATGATATGGAAGGTTAAATGACCCATCGTAGGGCATACCCCATTTAAGAAAACAGGACAAATGGAAATGGAGCACATGAGCCCTCATTCCTAGATGAGGAGTTACAGACACTTCATGACTGTTAGGGGAGGGAGGATCATTTTTCTTTAGAAATGAGATCTCTTGTTGGTTGACCATCAATGATGGAGTATGGGGGGACGGCATGAATTTTGCTACTCTATAATCATTTATAAAGGGGTGCTAAAGCTGCAATATTCATTTTTGATATTTATTAAGAGCAGCTTATTCTTCCAAGATAAATAGAAAAACAGTCATACGTAGGAGAGACTGCCAGAACTTAGAAATGATAGGATCGAATTGTAATTGTACAATAATTTTTATTATCGTATTAGTAATATTAGCAGTAGTGGTGTGCCAGGGCTCTACCAATGATCTGCAGTCACAATCACAATGCATTATTATGACAGGGGCTTACTTTTAGAAAGCCATCTGTTACTGTACAACACACAGACATTGGGGCTAACCTCATTTAAATGAATAGCACTGTGAAATAACACCTTAATGGCATCTTTATCTTCCTTGCTTTAGGAAAACTCTCCTTCTCACATGCTGCCATCCATGTGGTTTTATGACAAGATCTTCACGGGGACTTTGGAGTCTGATCCACTTTGGCCTAAGGGACTGAATGACAGTTAGGCCTGTTCACGGACTTCAAATCACATGTTATCAGTGAAACCTTCACTGCTGGGTTTCCTGTCATTGTATCTCCAGGCTGACCATTTCCTGTCAATGTCCTTAGAACGGAGAATATACTGAAAACTGGGGTCAGCCACTATGCTGCTAACTCTACACTTCTGGCTTTGGAAGATAAAGCAGTTTTTATTTTGTTTTGTTTCAAAATATTATGTTTTCTTTTCTTTTCTTTCTTTCTTTTTCTTTTTTTTTTTTTTAAGAACACAACACTTGATTTTTCTGTGATTTGTTCCTTGCTCAAAATCAGCAATTACATTTCATGCAATATATGGCACTGTCCAGAGATTTGTCAATGAAAAAAAATGAATTAATTTCTTTCTCTGTGCATCATGAGAATTTGCATCCTCTGTCCAGCACACACTTTCTGAGATGGGAGAGAGTGGGCATATCTCAAAGTTGAATTTGACCCTTGTGCTGATTAAGGGGAGTCACCAGGACCTAACATGCATTTAGTTAACTCAAAGGCAGTATCCAAGTTTTCATGCTCTGTGAAATTTAACCTTAACTCAGTATCAAGTGCCAATTTACAACTTTGTGTTTACAAACCAACTTTTGTCTGTCATAAATGTTGTAAATTGCTTTCTCATTTCTTCGTCATTTTATCTTGGAAAGTATGGTCAAGTTAGAGAAAGTTGGAGAAATTGAACATGCCAATAAACAAGAGAAAGTAAATGAATCTAAATAAATATGGAGAAAGGAAGACTAAGCATTCCAGGTGGCCAGAGAACAGTTAGTTCAGCTGCTTGGGAGGGTGACAATTGTCCTTTCCCTATGGAGTCTTCTTGTTATTATTAGCCTGGCTAATGACCAAGGTATGAAGGATTAGGATTTCAAGCTCTTGGTAATTAAGAGTATACAACTTGCTTTGTTTGCAATGACAGAAGGTGGTAGACATGGGGAAAATTGATGGAAACTGTAGACTAGAGTAGATAAAAGCAACTAGCTATTTCTGAAAGGTTTCTTACTGTATTGTCATCCCTACTATCTTAGTGGGCTTCATCCTTCCTGTTCCAACCTACACTTCCTGTGAGAGGAGAACTGTCTGTATGAGCAATGAAATCTACTGGCAGCTGAATAAAGTAAAAAGCAGCAACAACAAAAACAACAACCAACAACCAAAATCAAAGGTGTCCATATAAGAAAGTGAAGAGATCCCATTACCCTTTTGCAGTTATATGACAAAGAACAGCCCCAACAGATACGTTCAGAATGAGCTGTGGGCACAGACACAATCTCAGCTGGACTTGAGCACAAGTCCATTCACATAAACTTTTGACAGGTACAAAGATGAACTCTTTCTTGGAGAAGAAACCTGGACAAGCTCGCCCAACCTGGGCAAATGGTTGTAAAAAGAAGACAGAAGACAGTAAATGACAATGAGTAGAAACTGCAAGGAAACACACCCTACCTTTTAATGAGGGTCGGAAACCTCCAAGCAAGACCCAGACAGGACAGAAGATTCATCAGTTAGTTGAATGGCTTTCTTCAAGTTAAGTTTTTGTATTCTTCTTTATTATTGTTTATTCACTACTCTTTGGTTGGTTGATATTTTAAACTGAGCCAGTCACTCAGCTTCTTTGGAGATCGAACCAATTGATCCAAAATATACAAAGTACTCAAGAAGTCTCACTTTTGGCTTCTCAATGGAAATGGAAATTTTAGATTCTCTTATAATTACTCTATTGTAATTTTTCTCTCCCTCCCTCCCTCTCCCTCCCTCTCCCTCCCTCTTCCTCCCTCTCCCTCCCTCTCGCTCCCTCCCCCTTCCTCCCTCTGTCTCTAAGTTGCTGGGTTCCTGCTTCTCTGTGGCCTGCATTCCAGGGACAGATGGCAGAGGAGGACACCTCCTGTCTGTTAAAAAGCAGTGCCTAGTTGTTGCTCTGATGGCCAAGCTGAGAAGCAAAGCCATCACAGAGAGAAGACCAGTTGTTATATAACTGTTGTATTCTATATAAAGCGCTGTGCTGTGTAATTTGAGATTTACCTCTCTGAAATTTTAACTTTAGGAGGACAGAGACAATATGCCTCTAATCACCTCCAGTTAAACACTGTCCAAGAGAATGAAATATTTGTGGCCTCCAACAGTGAACTGTAGTTTGCCTGAGGCCAGGCACTGAGATTGTTCTGGACACATAGCTAAGTGTTTCTTAAATATTTGTTTAATGAACAATTAAACCGTTTTAAGCAAGTTGTGTTTGTAGCTGAGGTCAAGCATCATTGAGGTGGAAGAGGAGTAGAGGGGGAGTACTTTCTAAATCCTTGGCACAGATATAGTTCACTCCTTCACATATGGATCTCTTTACTTTAAATAATGGCAGAGACCAGGAAGCTTGCATGAGATGTAGTTATAATTCAAAATCCTCAGAGCTAGGATGTGTGCTATCAGCTCCTTGCCCACTCCTTATTGCCCATCAGTGTCCTCAAAGAACTGATTTGAGCCTACTATCTCACTTGCTTTTGCTGAGGAAGACTGTATTAAGTTTTATGGATGGACCACATTAGTCTTTATGGGATCCAGAACACTCACTCGGATGACTCTATGTCCTGCTTTACTTTTTTATTGATCTATTTATTTTTGTTTCATTATCATTTCCCCCATTTTCCCCATACACTATATTTTGATTATGTTTCTCACCTTCCCCATTTTAATTTTTGCAGTGTGTGATGATTTATATATAACTTGGCAGGATTGAGAATCACAATAGAAAAAAATCCTGGGCACGCTTGAGAATGGGTTTGAGGAGTTGGTTCACTAGGGTGGGAAGACCCACCCTAAATTCCACAGGCTGGGACCCTAGAGTGTATAAAAAGGAGAAAGAAAATAGAGTGTTGTCGTTCACCTCTTTCTGCTTTGTGGCTACAAATATCAAGAGATCATTTTGCCTCAAATGCTTCCTTTTAGGGACCTCAAATGGTGATCTGAAGAAAGCCTTCCTCATGAATTTGCTTCTGTTGGGTGTTTTGTAAGCAATAAGAAAAATAATTCATAAGGCTAGGTATCAAATCCAGGGCCTAGGACCTGCCAGGTCAACACTGTATCAGGGAGCTATACCTACATTCTGATTTTACTTTAGACTCATGAAGAAAAAACTACTTCATCTCAGGAACATTTTCCTACATAGCCAGTTGTAGTTCCTGGCAATGTGAATGCTTAGGCTCATACACAAGACATTAAGTTTCACACATAGTTTGTTAATTCTGCCATTTCAGTGCATTTTTTTATCATGAAATTTCAACATGTGAGCAGATAATGAATGACTGGCCATTGTATTTCTCATAGTCACTGCATTTTCCATCTATATCCTTAGAAGACTTGTTTTTCAGAGCTCTGGAGGTACAGGCTAGTTCATATTGTTATTCCTCCTATGGGGCTGCAAATCCCTTCAGCTCCTTGGGTCCTTTCTCTAGCTCCTTCATTGGGGATCCTATGATCAGTCCAATGGATGGCTGTGAGCATCCACCTCTGTATTTGTGAGACACTGGCAGAGCCTCTCAGGAGAGAGGTATATCAGGCTCCTGTCAGCAAGCACTTGTTGGCATCCACAACAGTGTCTGGGTTTGGTGATTGTATATGGGATGGATCACCAGGTGGGTCAGTCTCTGGATGGTCATTTCTTCAATCTCTACTCCACACTTTGTCTCTGAACTCCGTCCATGGGTGTTTTGTTACTACCTTCTAAGATGAATAAAAATATCCACACTATGGTCTTCCTTCTTCTTGAGTTTCATGTGGTTTGTGAATTATATCTTGGGTATTCTGAGCTTCTGGGCTAATATCCACTTAACAGTGAGTGCATATAATGTGTATTCTTTTGTGATTGGGTTACCTCACTCAGGATGATATACTCCAGATCCTTCCATTTCCCTATGAATTTCATAAATTCATTGTTTTTAATAGCTGAGTAGTACTCCATTGTGTAAATGTACCACATTTTCTGTATCGATTCCTCTATTGAGGAAGATCTGGGTTCTTTCCAGCTTCTGGCTCTTATAAATAAGGCTGCTATGAACATAGTGGAGCATGTGTCCTAATTACATGTATTTTCTGGGAGTATCTTCTGGGAGCATATTCTGGGTATATGCCCAGGAGTGGTATTGCTGGGTCCTCAGGTAGTACTATGTACAATTTTCTGAGGAACCACCAAACTAATTATCAGAGTGGTTGTACAGTGTTGCTATCCCACTAGCAATGGAGCAGTGCTCCTCTTTCTCCACATCCTTGCCAGCATCTGATGTTACCTGTGTTTTTGATCTTAGCCATTCTGATTGGTATGAGGTAGAATCTCAGGATTGTTTTGATTTGCATTTCCCTGATGATTAAGGATGTTGAACTTTTTTTTTTTTTAGGTGCTCCTCAGCCATTCGGTATTCCTCAGTTGAGAATTCTTTGTTTAGCCCTGTACCCCATTTTTAATAGGGTTATTTGTTTCTCTGGAATCTAAGAACTTCTTGAGTTCTTTGTATATTTTGGATATTAGCCCTCTATCAGATGTAGGATTGGTGAAGATCTTTTCCCAATCTGTTGGTGGCCCTTTTGTCTTATTGACAGTGTCTTTTGCCTTACAGTAGCTTTGCAATTTTATGAGGTCTCCTTTGTCGATTCTCAATCTTACAGCACAAGCCATTGGTGTTATGTTCAGTAATTTTTTTCCCCTGTGCCCATATCTTCAAAGCTCTTTCCCACTTTCTCTTCTATAAGTTTCATTGTATCTTGTGAGGAGTGGGTGTGGCAGCAGTCCCAAGATGGTGCCCGGGACTGTAGTCAAGTCTTATGACTTGCACCTGACTTCCTCATACACCTGAAAATAAGCTGCGTCCATCGTGAGAATTGCGCAGGTGCACCATGATGCAAGATCGGACCATATGACGAGTGATGATTCTGGCCAATGGACTGCTGTTACATGGACTGAGCTGATGGGGCATGGTAGAGGGGTTATATAAGGGATTGCGATTGGGGGCTGGGAGAGTTTTTCCTGGAGAGAGATTTTTTTCCTGCATGCATGTTGAAAGGTTCCTGAATAAACTGCTTTGAGAAGAACGCTGTGTTGTCGCTCTTTTCTGCTGGTCGGAAACAGAAACGACAGTATCTGGTTTTATGTGAAGGTTCTTGATCCACTAAGACTTGAACTTTGTACAAGGAGATAAGAATGGGTCTTCTACATGCTAACTGCCAGTTGAGCCAGCACCATTTGTTGAAAATGCTGTCTTTTTTCCACTGGATGGTTTTAGCTCCATTGTCAAAGATCAAGTGGCCATAGGTGTGTAGGTTCATTTCTGGGTCTTCAATTCTCTTCTATTGATCTACCTGCTTGTCACTGTACCAATATCATGAAGTTTTTATCATGATTGCTCTGTAGTACAGCTTCAGGTCAGGGATGGTGATTCCCCCAGATGTTTTTTCATTGTTGAGAATAGTTTTTGCTATCCTGAGTTTTTTGTTATTCCAGATGAATTTGGAAATAGCTCTTTCTAAATCAATAAGAATGAGTTAAATTTTGATGGGGATTGTATTGAATAGGTAGATAGCTTTGGGAAAATGGCCATTTTTACTATATTAATCCTACCAATCCATGATCATGGGAGATCTTTCCATCTTCTGAGATCTTCAATTTCTTTCTTCAGAGACTTGAAGTTCTTATCATACAGTTCTTTCATTTGTTTAGTTAGATTCACACCAAGATATTTTATATTATTTGGGACTATTGTGAAGGGTGTTGTTTTCCTAAATTCTTTCTCAATCTGTTTATTCTTTGTGTAGAGAAAGGCCACTGGTGTGTTTGAGTTAATTTTATATCCAGCCACTTTGCTGAAGTTGTTTATCAGGTTTAGGACTTCTCTGGTGGAATTTTTGGGGTTACTTAAGTATACTATCATATCATCTGCAAATAGTGATATTGACTTTTTCCTTTCCAATTTGTATCCCTTTGATCTCCTTTTGTTGTCTAATTTTTCTGGTTAGGACTTTCAAGCACCATATTGCATAGGTAGAGAGAGAATGGGTAGCCTTGTTTAGTCCCTGATTTTAGTGATATTTCTTCAAGTTTCTCTCCATTTAGTTTGATGTTGGCTAGTGGATTGCTGTATATTGCTTTTATTATGTTTAGGTATGGGCCTTGATTTCCTGATCTTTCCAAGACTTTTATCATGAAGGGGTGTTGGATTTTGTTAAATGCTTTCTCAGCATCTAATGAGATGATCATGTGTTTTTTGTCTTTGAGTTTCTTTATATAGTGATTACATTGATGGATTTCTGTATATTGTAACATTCCTGCATCCCTCTTAATTACTTTTTAATTTATTTTTTACATTCCATATTCCATTCCCTGCCCCATCCACCCTCCCACTGCTCCACATCCCACACCTCCTTCCCACCCTACCCTGTCTCCATGTGGCTGCTTCCACACCCCACCCCACCTGACCTCTAAACTCCTTTGGGCCTCCAGTCTCTTGAGGATTAGGTGCATCATCTCTGAATGAACACAGACCTGGAAGTCCTCTACTGTATTAGTGTTGGGAGCCTTATTTCAGCTGGTGTAGGTTGTATGTTTGGTGGTTCAGTGTTTGAGAGATCTCAGGGATCCAGGTTAATTGAGACTGCTGTTCCTTCTACAGGATTGCCCTTCTCCTCAGCTTCTTTCATCCTTCCCCAATTCAACAACAGGGATCAGCTGTTTCTGTCAATTGGTTGGGTACAAATATCTGCATCTGACTCAGCTGCTTGTTGGGTTTTTCAGAAGACATTCATGCTAGGTTCCTTTTTGTGAGTGTTTCATAGCCTCAGTAATAGTGTCAGGCTTTGGAACCTCCCCTTGAGCTGGATCCTACTTTGGGCCTGTTGCTGGAACTTCTTTTCATCAGGCTCCTCTCCATTTCCATCCCTGTAATTCTTTCACACAGAAATGATTATGGGTCAGAGGTGTGACTGTGGGATGGCAACCCCATCCCTCACTTGATGTCCTGTCTTCCAGCTGGATGTGGGCTCTGTAAGTTCCCTCTACCTACTGTTGGGCATTTCATCTAAGGTCCCTCCCTGGGAGTCTCTGACTTCCCAGGTCTCTGGTGCATTCTGGGAGTGTTCCCCCAACCTTCTATTTCCTGAGCTTGAAAATATCATAATGAGTGAGGTAACTCAGACTCAATAGTACATGGATGGTTTGTACTCACTAATAAGTGGACATTAGCCAAAACAAACAAACAAACAACCAAACAACCAAAACCAAACATCAACAACAACAACAAACAAACACACACACACAAACAAACAAACAAACAAACATACAGAATACCCAAGATACAGTCCACAGAACTTAAAAAGCTCAACTATTTGAAGTGCCCAAATGAGGAGGCCTCAGTCTCAGTTGGGAGAGAGAAGAAATCAATCACAAGTGGGGAGGGAGGAAGGTACCTGGGAGGGAAAGTGGACAGGATTGGGGGCAGTGGGTGGGGGAGAGGGGAATCTGATCTGGTATTGGGTGAGGGAAGAGAACTGAAGCCCTGAGGGCCAGCAGAAAGAATGTAAACAGACCACCTCAGGAAATAGGAGGTTAGGGGAACCCCCCAGAATTCACTATAGATATAAATTTAAAAAAATTATATTTTATAAATTATTTATAAATATATTTATTTAATGAGCTCTTAATACTTTCATTTTTATTTCTTTTCCCTCCTTATCTTTTCATTTATTTTTCCATCTCTTATGTAATATTTTTGTTTTCAGAGAATCACTTTTATATAGATTCATTTTATAAGGCATATTAATAAAGCAAAACAGAAAGCCACACACACATATCCAACACTTGTCCTATACATCATACTAACAAACCATGAATCTAGCACTAACCATATATCCACCACTAGCCAAAAACTAAACACTAACCATATACCCACCACTAACCATATACACATAGCTAACTCTATACTGAATACTAACCACCTACACAGCTCTACACACACACTCAACAACACTAAGTATATGCCTAATACTATCTATCCTTCACTGACCATATACCTACCATTAACCATCAGATACCCAACCCCAACACTAACCCTATGCTCAACACAAATCGTCCACCCATCACAAATCATATACAATATGCTCCCATGTTCTTTCTCATTCTATTGGGCTCCCTAAAACTTTAAAGAATTTCCTTTTTTCAGGAAATGCATGTAGGTATTTTGTTTCTGTAGTTTTAATGGTGTTGATACCTTTTTCAGTGACTTGTACAAATCCCTTGTGTATTATTATGCATGATGTATATTGGTTTTATGTTGTAACATGAATTTATTTATGATGTCAATGATAAATATGCATTCTTAATTTTTAATGTTTAAATTACCAAGTTTTACTTTCATAGCAATAATTTCTGTGTTTTATTTGAAAAAATTTATCACTGATCTGGGAATGTATGATATTGTCATAATAAGTTTTTCCCTAAAAGTTTTATTTTTGCAATGAAATCTTTAATTTCTGTTGAAATTATTTTTCCATGTAGTGTAACATTGAGATACAGTTTCATTATTTCCTCTATTATTCATCATTGTCCTGTTCTTGGTTCAGGAATTTCCTTTCTTTCCATAATTATCAACTATATTCTCTATATCATACAATAAATTCTTAAATAGACACGGGAATAATTCTGTGGCATCAACTGTTGTCCCAGAGAACTGGTCAATGCCACATAGCATCAAGCTTCCTCAATGACTCCAGCTCTGGTCTTTATCTGAGTAAACTCGAGACATGACCTCTCTCCATGAATGACACGTTTTCTTGATCATTTGATTTTTATATAAATTTAAGAATGAGCCTATGAAATTCTGAGAACATTAGGAATTTTGAGGAGAATTATGTTGTATGAATTCTATAGGTTAAATCTAACGTATGACAGTGCTATTGATTCCTCTGTGTCAGTTTTTTAACCTATAGTTTTGCTAAATATGTTTGCAAACTGTTTACAGAAGGTTATTGGAGCTCTTTCTAAGATCCCTGTCATCAGCATGCAGGGAAACAGTGACTTCCATGTTTCTGATCAGATGTCTTTTCTTTCTTTCTTTCTTTCTTTCTTTCTTTCTTTCTTTCTTTCTTTCTTTCTTTCTTTCATAATAATCATTTATTATGTGGATTTTTTATTATGTAGAAGGACATTCCTTTCATATCTAATTTATTGGTTGTTTTAATCACAGAGTCATGGTATATTTTATTAAATTCTTTTCTTCATCTATTGAAATTCTGTTTTTTTCATCCCTTCTGCTGATATTTTGTATCATGATTTTTGATTTCCACGTGTTGAAACAACCTTTCATTCCTGGTAGGAATCTATCTCACTTGATTGATTTGAATAATCTCTTTAGCATGCTCTTGACTTCTGTTTTCTAGCATTTTGTTGAGTACTTTGCATCTATATTCTACAAGAATGCTAGCTTGTAAGTTTTTTTTTTTTTCATATGCCCTGATCTGGCTTTAGCATCAAAGCAACACCAGCATGATAGAATGTATTTGAAAAAATTACATTACATTCAAGTTTTTGAATAATGTGAGAAAATTAGTATCAGTTCTTTTAAATGTTTGCTAGAAATTATCAGTGAATTTGTCTGTTTCATAGCAGTTTTTCAATAGTTCAGATTTTAATCACTCCACCAATCATTCTTTGTAAAGTATGCTTATAAAGGAATGTGTTATTTTATTATAAGCTATCAAATTTATTAGCACACAGCTGTTAATAATTTCTAACAACCATCAATCATGTCTATTTCCATGTGCTGTTGTAATGCCTCCATTGCAGTCTCTTTTAACATTTTCTTTTGGTGTTTTGTTTTGCTAGTTTTGTTTGTCTTCTCAAAGAACCAGGTTTCATTCCATTGACTTTCCATTACAGTGCTTCCTGACCATCACTTCTGGTCATTATTTTATTACTGCACATCCATGTAGTGCTTCTATATTTTAGTCATCAGAACCTGTGGAAATATCATGCATAACTAGGAAGAATGAAGGTTTCTGGTAGAACTGTTTGCTACCTGGCGTGTGTGGGAGTGGTTCTGGCTGATCTAAGTGTTGCTGTATGATCACAAAGATCATTAAGTTCAGAAAAGGAAGAAGAAAGAAATGGGTCAGAAGGATAAATAGGGCAATAAAAGTGGGATCAAGGAGCCACAACATGGCTGGATTTTACCATGCAGAGTGGGGCTAATCAGTCATGGGATGCAGAAAGCTTTTAGAAGCTGGAAAAGCATAGCCAATCCCTTTATTCCTGGAAGCTCCAAGCCTCTGGGAATATATTAGAACTAAGCTCTGTTGTCACTTTGAATGCTTAGGACATCTGATTTTCAGAGTGCTAAGATATTAAATTTGTATTCTTCATAGTACTCTTTACAGTCATGTATTACAGCGCCAAATATATAGATGTCATATATGCTGAGTACACTATTTCAGAGTGGTGTCACTCAGGGTTCTCTGAAAAAAAAAAAAAAAACCAGAACTGAAAGGATCAATCTATAAGAGGGAATTGTTAGATGGGCTCCCAGGATGTGATCCATGTAGTGAAATGATGGCTGCATCATGAAGGCTGAGAGTGCAGCAGTTCTTCAGTCCACAAGGCTGAATGTCTCAGTAGTTCCATTTGAGTACTGGTCCAGGAGGATTCCTGAAGAGGAGCTTGGGATTCTGAAGAAGTTGTATTGAATATGGGCCACAACAACAGAACTTATTATTCTGAGTGAGGGAGGACAAGCAGGCAGAGGCAAAGTTTCCTTCTTCCATGTCCTTTTTATCTAGGCTGCCATCAGGAAGAATGGCCTAGATTTAGGGTGTATCTTTCTGCTTCAAATAATGAGATTTTAAAAATTCCCTCATAGGACTGTCTAGCAGTTTTTGCTTTAGATGCTTTCAAATGCAGTCAAGTTAATAAGCATGACTAGCTATCAGAAGAGTCACAGTACATAGGACTAGATAAGGCATAATTCTAATGACTTGAGTGTCCGAACCACAGAATCCTGATTATTTAATCTTATCTGGTAGTTTTCATTTGCTCCTTTATGTAACATAGAAAACAGAGAGAAAAAGTGTAAAACACTGGACAGGTCAGTGAATTTTGCCACCACCATCCTGATGACAGATTCAAATAGACTTTAGAAACAGTGATAAAAATGTAGTTATTATTTCTGTCTGTTACCCATAAAAGTTTATCTTGAATCTTTTCTTTAGAAATGAAGTGGAATTATTTGCATTTCACTTTAGCTGGTTCTGTGACTAATTCTTAATTTGTTCTCACAGAATTGAATTAAAATCATTAACACCTTCATTCTAAGCTTTAGTTTACAGCAAACATAAATTGCAGGCACATGTGAGATATAACTTGCAAGGGTATGAACTAAAACTAATTTTTTTGAATTAATACTTGAACAATTGAATCATTGTTATCTATTTTTTTCCTGAAGAGACATAATGCAATATCTCAGAAAGATACAGAATGAAAAAACAAAAAAAGAAGTAATTCCAGCTGACTTGGTGAACATAAGAAGTTTTTGAGGTTATTTATAGGAGTGTGGGTGACCTGGGTTAGTTATACAACCAAGGAGTGATCCCCTGGGCAAATTATGGAAAACTCTTACCTGCAGCATGGACAGGTCATACCACTAAAGAGAGTCTCCTAGTTGGTGTCTAGGCATCTCCATTACTGAAGAACACCCACTCCACTTTCTGCTGTTTACATTTTGTAATCTGAGTGTGGAGAGGAGAATGTTCGTATGGATCTCATGAAGACAGTGGACTTCATGAGACCCGTATCACCTGTGAGCTTTGTGGTGCCGACCACATTGATTCCTCAATGAGGGAATGTTGACTTACCTCATCTCCTGAATGTCTCATTGAAGTCCTCACAGCTACTCTGGTCTGGTAATGGTTATATCCAGCCTAGAGGAAACAACGATATGCATAGTGTCCATTCTTCCGCCTTTTGTAAGTTAAATGTCGGTGTTAGCTTCTCTTCTATTTTACTTGCCACTGTACATGTGGACTTGTTTTTAGGAATCTGGAGATGATTTGAGAAGCTTGCCATCACTGGATAGCTTTCAGAACACTCTTTCCTCCCTGTCTTTTGTGTAGTTAGGATGGCGTCTCCTGTAGTAGATAGCAGTCCTTCTTAGGATTAACTAAAATCAGGAAATGCACTATTATATAACAGAACTTCAAGAGATCAGGCAAGGGTCCAAGATGATGGACTCAAGACACCCAAGGCCATCAAGATGCAGTTCCTTGCAGTCCTTATTTTTAAAGCCCTTATTTTAGTTTTCTCTGAAGTTCTGGGAAGCTGTCTGTAGCTGGACCAGGTATCACTTCTGAGCTTTGAAATATTTGTCGGAAAGAGAAGAATGCCATTTCATAGGGGTTCCTCCCATGGGTAGGAATCTTTCTTAGAAACCAGACATCTTTCTTGTCTTATTTGCAGATTGGAAGAGACTGCTCAGTCCTGAATCAGTGCTTGGCAAGGTCATGCTTAGAACAGTCAGTCCTGCTCTTGGGGCAGAGGGTGTGGTTAGTGTCTACTGAAGCATGTGAATGACTGTGGGAAAGTTCTGTTAGGAAAGAAAAACAGAAGGACTGCAAGTGGATAGGCAAGCAGATGTCAGGTCTATTACTAAAACAATAAATTCATTCCCTTGGCTCTAGGATTCTCACATGCAACATGATAAGGTTAAAATTAAGACTTTAAAATATATATTTTTAATAAAGATTGGGAAATGAGCAGACTGAAGAGGTAATTCTGGTTGTATGGTTTGGAAGAAATTTTAGAGCTGAGAAAACAAAAGAGGTTAATTGGTCACCCAAAGTATTATTGTCCAGTGAATCAAATCATGGTGTTGAAGCACTAAGACAAATCATCTGTACTTTCATTTTAGAAGCAAGTGTTCACAGGAAACCACAGTTTAAAAAAATGGTAGCCATATTAATGGGGTGCTAGCATGTGTTACAGATCATTAATAGTCCTTGAAGATACACTAGGAGTAGCCTTATGAGATGCATGGTACACCACCTGAAGGGTAGCATGCTAAGCATAAGTAGGTAAGTCAAGAGAGTTTCTCTCTGTCTCCTTCCTCTTCCCATTCTCTTTCCTTCTCCTTCCCTCTAGAAGCAGGTGTATATTATATGAATGCAGATATATTTACCTTTAAAACACTGTAAAGCCTTTAATATCATATTTTAAGGAAGATGAAATATTAGAGGAAAATGCATAATGTAGTATTCATTAAAAAGGAAGACACAAAGACAATTGATATTGTAATTTTGCCAGTGAGCCCATTAGAAATATGAACAGCTTAAACTTTGTTGTCTATGAAGCTTATGTGCTTTAGAATTCCAACAGTTAAGGTAGAGTGTATTGTTAGCATGTATTTTGGTCGTCTTGCAGCCTATATCTTAGGTGGTTGACTTGCTTCGATCAATGACACATGAATGGTGTGGTTCCTGCCATGTCTCAGTGGAAGCTGAAGAACTCTTGCACCCAGTCACTTCTTCCCTCCTCTTGCTCAGTACAGCATGTCCAGAAATGTCCATGCACCACTTGGGATCCCTGAATTAACAACTTATATAGAGATCATGTGAAAGTAGACAAAACCCCAAAGCTATGCTATTAGAACACATTTGTTCTATTAACCCAATGCTACTGACATTTTGGAGTTGTTTAATTCCTCATCCTGACCCAGCATGAAAGGTCTAAGAGAAAATTTCATGAGTTTTATGTTTCAAGTCCTATAATTGGAATATATATATTCCAATATATAATAGGAATGTATATTAGAATATACATAGGCCCACACATGTATATGTACATACACACATGCATATACATATACAAACATACATATACATAAATCCATGGAAACGGTCATACACATGCACATTTACACTCACATGAACACACATACAGCCACATAAAAGTGTATCTACATTTGCATGCACACATTTGCACACTCACATGCACACAAATGCATATACTCATATACATTGTCTTAGTTAGAGTTTCTATTGCTGTGAAAGGACACCATGACCATGACCACAGCAACTATTATAAAGGAAAACATTTAGGCTGTCTTACAGTTTTAGAGGTTTAATCCATTATCATTAGGGCTGAAAGCATGGTGGTGTTCAAGCAGATGTGGTTCTCAGGAAGGAGCTAAGAGTTCTACATCTGGATCAACAGGCAGTAGGAAGTGACAGTGGCATGCTTCCTCCAAAAAGACCACTCCTCTTCCAAGAAGGCCACACCTCGTAATGGTGCCACTCTCTGGTGACTGAGTATTCAAACACTTGAGTTTATCAGGCTCATTTCTATTCAAACTACCACATACATGTACACACATGTACATACACCCACATATATATAGATACAAGCACATGCACATACACATATGCTAACATGCATACACATACTCACATTTACATATATGCATACACATATTCTTGAGTGTACTCTCATGTGAACACACACAAACACACACACACACACACACACACACAAGTCATCTCTCTTCTACTTTTAGGGGACTAGAAAAGAGATGACTTAGCCTGATATGCTAACATATGCCTGTAATCCCAGTACTGATAGAAAATAAGAAATTCAACACCTGATTCCATTACAGAGAGTTCTGGGCAAGCCTGGACCACACAAGACTCTGCAGAAGGAGGAAAGAATGGAAAGAGATAGATGGGGGAGGGATTCATGATGTTTATTCTTTCTTCTTTTTTTATACTAGTGCCTCCTAATTCCTTTTTGTGTAATATTCTTTTTTTGTTTAATTAAAATACTTTCTATTAGTTATTTTATTTACTTACATTTCAAATGTTATTCCCCTTCTCAGTTTTCCCTCAACAAACCCCATATCTTATTCCTTTCTCCCCTGCTTCTATGAGGGTGCTCCCCCACCTACCTGCCCACTCCCACCTCACCACCCTAGCATTCTCCTACACTGGGGCATTGAGCCTCCACAGGACCAAGGGTCTTTCCTCCCATTGATGCCAGATAAGGCAATCCTTTACTACATAAGCAGCCTGAGCCATGGGTCCCTATATGTGTACTCTTTGGTTGGTAGTTTAGTCCTTGGGAACTCGGGGGAGGGGGCTGGTTAGTTGATATTGTTCTTCCCATGGGGTTGCAAACCCTTTCAGCTCCTTCAATCCTTCCCCTAACTCCTCCATTGGTGTCCCCAAGCTCAGTCCAAGGACTGGCTGTGAGCATCTGAATCTGTATTGGTCAGGCTCTGGCAGTTTTTGCAGTCTAAAACCAGTATTAAGTCATTGACTAATAAATTCAGATTCCTCCTATAATTACCTCTTTGTACTTCATCTCTCCTTATCCCTATCAACTGTATCTAATATCTTGATGAACAAAAAACCCGACCTTCCTTGGTCATTTTCTGTTTTACTACAGTCTCTGTAGTCACATGACTATAGAGATTTTCCACATCGGTCCTCGTGATAGTGTGATGCTTTGTCGTCCTGGCCTGCTCAGCTTAGTCCTTGCTGTCTACTTAGCTGGCCAATCCTGTTTCTGTCTTCAGTGTATGTGTGCCCCAAGCTTCTGTTTTTATCTTTCTGCTCTCTCCTCTTTCCTACAATAGCTGCTCTGCCACACACAGCCACTTCCTTCAGAGATGTGTGGAGAAATGAGCAATGTACTTGTGACTAGCTTTCAGCAGCTGAACAGAAACAGTGGCATAGCTCCGGGTGCATGAGTCCCTCAGAAGACTATCACATCTGTATCTCTGCAACATTTCACTCCAGCAGTTAAAGTTGTCTTTACTCATTATGAAAACTATTCTCACTGATAAAAGTTTTCTAAGCAGGCTCCTGTGACGATTTCAATATCTAACCTTACCTTCTGAGACCTTTTCTGGTATCATATTTGATCACTCGTTTTGGTGAAAACACACACACACACACACACACTCCACAATAAGAAATACTAGTAATGTTGGCAAGATGTTAACTTATGTAACTGCTTGGGATTCCAAATATGAGTTCATGGATTGTTATGTTAGTGTAGCATAAGAGCCAAAATCTAAGCTAACAGTTTCGTAGTGCCTGTAGCAACAGCACATGTTCCCAAGCTGTTTATTTAGTAGAGTAAGGAAAGCTACTGTGGAGCTTTGCTGTGTGATCAAGTTTTTCTATTAGAATAGAATTCCACCCCTTGCCATTTTAAGCAATATAATCCTTAGTTCTTTTCAGAAAAAAAAAATCACATTCTTCTTAAACCTCATGCTTTACAATCATCTACCTCCAGCTCCAGTGCTGTCTTCCAGAGATAGAATGTGCTGTGTTTTTGAAGACACTCCCACCATTAGAAGAAATGACTTTAAAACTTAGCTTGGGTGACTTATTCCAATGAATAAATCCCCCCCAGGAAATTATTTCTCACCTAACCTGAATATTTCATAACATGCTTAAATGTTTTCATTTAGCTCTGCCCTCACTGAAAATGCCGGAGAAGTGGATCTTTTCATTGGAAATCCATTTTTAAATTACTCTGGCCATGTTCTTTGTGCCTTTAGCAGAAGTAAATTGTAAACTATTTCTAAGGTAGTCTCAGTGCACCCCATTTAAGGAATCCATTTAACCTCTAATTAAAAATGTGATGTAAATTCAGGATTCTTAACTTACTATGTTGTAGTTTGAGATATGCAATACTGTTTTCATTTAAATATAGATCATCGTAAAATATATGCACTTATTTTGATGAAAAAATGCTTCTTTAAAAAGCAAAATTTCCATCAAATTCACAGTAATAGCTGTCAAAGCAAACAAATAATGGCCTAACTTTTTTCTTTTTGTTAATTTTTCTTTTTAGCTTCCTGGCTTTTGTGGCTTCTATTACTCTCTGATTATCAATGTTTAGCATAAATAAAAGATTAACTTCAGTCTGCATGGTCCCTCTCCATTCACCATTAAACTCCTTGACCTACTCAAATCCAGTAGGGTCAGCGTTTTCTTTGGCCAGCTTGGGTCTTTGGCTTGGTACGGTGGGGCTCATGCCATGGAATACTGTCAGCATAAGGGATATCCTTTGGAAAACAAGGAAAAACTCGGTGTCTTTTTTTTTTTTTTTTTTTTTTTTTAGAGTGTGTGTGTATGTGCAGACCAAAGTAGAGAATCTAGTTTTCCAATTTGTTAATGTGAAAGGCTCTAAAGAAGTTCTTAAGGACAAAGAAAAGGCTAATTAACTATTGTGCTGTAATTGCCATCAAGATTTACTAGGCCCCTTTCGTGCCAGGTAGCAGCACATGGCCTGCACAAAAGACAATTTCTGCTGACAAACTTGCTGCCAGCCTGTGTGTCAGATCTCAAATGTTTGACTCTTTGTGCCAAAGACTTCTGATTAATTAGGAAAATTCACCGAGCATTTTATGAAAATAACTTTACAAGTCATTTAGGTACAACGTAGTGTTTTCCTGTCGAGTTTCCAGTAAACAAAAGGATATTGGTTGATTGTACGAGGGGCCTGATTATAACCTTTTGGCTCCAGATAATGAGCTGTGTCTTAATTCCAATTAATGGCTTGGAATTCCAGAGCCGTTGAGTTCGTTAGGGAAAGAAAAGGAAGTAAACACAGGAAAAACAGGGAAATTCTCCCATTGAACCCCAACGGGCTTCCTCTTCCCAGCATTAATTTGTAGGCAGATTAAAGCCACAGATATTTGTCAGGGCACACAGACACACTGAGTGATTTTTTAGCTGCCCCATGCTGCCTGAGTCCCGAAGCTGGTTTTGGGTGAGCACAGCTGAAGAGATGAGGAGAGTTAAGTGTTGAGACTCTCCCAGCCTGAACAGGGGCACAGTTACTAAGAAGCTACTACAGAGGGATGTTTTCAGTTATCGTTTTAACTGGACATAATGGCTTCCCCACAGGAAAGCTCATGGATCCATAAAGTTGGTCCACTGCTTCTCTGTAGGAAAGGAGCTGTTTATTGCTGCAGCCCGTGCCACCTGCTCCGCACTCAAGTGTACATTTGTTCTCCTGGGAACAATAGGGTGGGGTAGTTACTTCGAAACGGGGCTAGGAGCCAACGGTATTCCACTTCCAAATTCTGGCTGACTCCTCCAGTGACCTCTGTCTAGTCCCCTCAATAAGGCTAACCACTGCTTATTTAAAAGTGAAGTCCAGATAGACAAGGCCTTGGGAAATAGCCATTCTTCTTTGGGATTTCTTTGGCATAGAACACACTAAAAATTATTCTTGCCATCAACAAATATTTGTTGGGCATCTTCCATTAACAAGCAACAGATGAGGCAAAGGCGCATATTGCATCTGAATTTAAAACAGAAGCCATTTTTTAAGAAAAATAATTTATGTGAATTTCATGTGCTATCTATAAAGATCTCTGAGTCGAAGTAACCCTATAGAAGTTGATTACTCTGTATTTTATGTATTTACCGCATTAACTTTAAAGCTATACATTTTCAGAAGAGGGTATGTGTTTTCCCCCTAAACAATGCCAATGCCAATATGCCAAATAAATTCTTCCTTGTTGTTATTTGTACAATTGGAATAAGGAGTAGTAAAATGACAATATATTCTCTGTGCCCTCTACAGTGGGTGACATCTCCTGGCCATGATGACACTTCATAAACAGCACAGGAGGCAGAGCATCCCTGCCAGAAGAATCTGCTGGCAGATGCCCAGCTTGAAGATTTTAGTACTATCTTTGATTTCTAAGGTTTGCAGAAAGAAAAAAAAATGTTCCAGAAATTAAAGATGTCAAAAGGATGGATATTCAGAAATGGAAGTTGAGAAAAAAAATAAATGTTTCTTGTGCTTTACAAACACAATTCCTTGTTCACTGACATCTCTAGTGTTTTAACAATGCAAGAGCTAATGAAGCAAACCTCCTGGCATCTTAAACTCATGCTACCCAGCTTAGTGTTACTACTAAGGCAAAAGCAGCCACAGCAAAAACAGATCTACACTCTCAACTTAGCTCTACTTTAGAAATGTGTGAGCATAAGACGCTGAGTTGATACTGTCCTCAGCTCCTACTGGGGAGCCCTAGACAGTATGCCTTGGTTGTCTTCCATTCCCCTTGCTGTTGTGGGTAGATGTTTCAAATTCTCACTGAAGTCATTAGCTAGAGTCAAAGAGGGAAGAGAACATTAGATGTGGAAACCTCAAATAGAAGAGAATACATTTGGAATATTTTTTTGTGTAGAGCCTGATTTTTCATCGACTCAGGTCTTCATTCTATCACTGGCTGGTTTACCAAAAGTATTTAACACAATTATATTTAAAAGGACAACCAAGGCATAGGCTATGAGTGAACCTGGAAGGGAAGGTAGGATTTTCCATCTCAGGGGTCCCTATGTAGGTTGACTGAGAAAACTCTTATCTCTGCCAAATGCAGGCAAGGCTTTCTTTCACACAGCTTGCTCATCAATCTATGGCCCTCAGATACTGTCAAATACCCTTTGGCTGGTTGGAGATGTATTGGTTTGTCCTGATGTAATGAAATAGCACATAATGATGGCTTTCATGGAAAGATTTTATTTTCTCAAATTCAATGTGGCAGTCCAAGATCATGCTAACGTGGTTGAGAGACTATTTTTCTTAGATTATACACAGACATTGACTCACACAGTGTTTGTACATAAGTTTTTCTTTGTGTCTGTGCTGGAAGTTGACAGGTAGATATCTGATATCACTTTGTCTTCTTATAAGGATACAATGGCAACAGTAGTATTGGATTAAAATCCTATTCTAAACCATCTAGAGACTGCCTTATCCAGGGATCCATCCCATAATCAGCTTCCAAATGCTGACACCATTGCATACACTAGCAAGATTTTGCTGAAAGGACCCAGATATAGCTGTCTCTTGTGAGACTATGCCGGGGCCTAGCAAACACAGAAGTGGATGCTCACAGTCAGCTATTGGATGGATCACAGTGCCCCCAATGGAGGAGCTAGAGAAAGTACCCAAGGAACTAAAGGGATCTGTAACCCTATAGGTGGAACAACAATATGAACTAACCAGTACCCCGGAACTCTTGTCTCTAGCTGCATATGTATCAAAAGATGTCCTAGTCGGCCATCACTGGAAAGAGAGGCCTATTGGACTTGCAAACTTTATAGGCCCCAGTACAGGAGAATGCCAGGGCCAAAAAGTGGGAGTGGGTGGGTGGGAGGGTAAGGGGGACTTTTGGGATAGCATTGGAAATGTAAATGAGGAAAATACATAATAAAAAATATAAAAAATCCTATTCTATGACATTTTAAAAACTTCTTTTCATTATTTTTGAGCATTTTGTACACATATGCAGTGTATATGTCCTCCCAACTACTCCTGCATCTTTTTCCAGTGTTGTCTTCACAGTTTCATCTTCCTTCCTTCTTTTCTTCCTTCCTTCCTTCCTTCCTTCCTTCCTTCCTTCCTTCCTTCCTTCCTTCCTCCCTTCCTTCTCTCTCTCCTCTCCCCCTCTCTCTCATTTTTATTGGATATTTTATTTATTTAATTTTCAAATGTTGCCCCCTTTCCTGGTTTCCCCTCTGCAAACCCCCTATCCTATCTGTCTCCCCCTGCTTCTATGTTTCTTTATGTCTTACCTTCCTTCCTTCCTTCCCCCTTCTCCCCATTTCTCCCTCCCTCACTCTTTCTTTCCTTCTCTCTCTCTCTCTCTCTCCCTCCCTCCCTCCCTCCCTCCCTCCCTCCCTCCCTCCCTCCCTCCCTCCCTCCCTCCCTCCCTCCCTTCCTTCCTTCCTTCCTTCCTTCCTTCCTTCCTTCCTTCCTTCCTTTATTCCTTCCTTCCTTCCTCCCTCCCTTCCTTTCTTCCTTTCTTTCTATAACCCACTAAGTCCATTTAGCACTGTCTTTTGGTACATGGGTACATTTGAGAATGTGAAACTTATCGGTGGCCACACTCTCAATAAAAAATGATTCCCCTTCTGGAGTGTGGTCACTGAGGAGTCCTCAAAGCCCACCCTCACAGTGACACATGTCTTATAACAAGATGACATCTATCCCTCCTGTCAAGACCACACAACCTCCTAATAATGTCACTCCCCATGGGCCAAGCATTCAAAAGCATAAATCTATGGAAACCAAATTCATTCAAACCACCACAGAAATTTAACAGTATTGTCATTTAGCAAAGCAACTACTATACTTGATCCTATGACATGCCTCTCTAAGGGCTTTTGACCAAGATGATAGGACCAGGCATATAATTCCATCCTGTGAACCAGGCCTTAAATCATTCAGAAACAGTTATCTACAGCAGTCATGCTACCAGTAAACCTGCTTTGTCTGATAGTTGCGTCTTTAGGAATAAGTTCTTACCATGTCATCATGGTGGAAAGCCAATGGTAGAAATCACAATATTGTGTTGTTTTAGAAACTTTGAGGTTATCCTTGACTAACTCATACAGAACTATCCTATTATTTTCATTAAGATTTTTATTTAATAACCAATGTCTCTGGGAATTACACTGTCTACACATGCACAATAATTCTATTCTAGCCTATTTAAAAGCTGTTTTTAAAAATTTGCTTACTAAGTAGTGGGTTTCCATAAGGGTTAGTTTGGGTTAACCTACTATCTCAGTTACTATTCTATTACTGTGAAGAGACATCATAACCAAAGTAACTCTTGTAAAAGAAAACATTTAACTGGGGGCTTAACTACACTTTTTGAGGCTTAGTTCATGACCATCATGGCGAAAAGTAGACAGGCATGACACTGGTGCAATAGAGCATAGATGAGATCTTATATCCTAATCCATACACAGCAGGGAGAGAGAGAGAGAGAGAGAGAGAGAGAGAGAGAGAGAGAGAGAGAGAGAGAGACAGAGAGAGAGAGAGAGACAGAGAGACAGAGAGACAGAGAGATAGAGAGACAGAGAGACAGAGATAGGTATATAGATAGAGAGACACAGAGACACAGAGACACAGAGACACAGAGACACAGAGACACAGAGAGAGACTGTATTGGAGTGGGGTTTTGAAACCTCAAAGCCCACTGTCAGTGGCATGCCTCTTCCAATAAGCATACACATCCTCCAAAAAGGCCACATCTCCTAATTCTTCCCAAATAGTTCCACTAACTAGCAACTAAGTATTAAAATATATGGGTCCATGGGGGACATTCCACTTCTTGGTACTCATAGGCCTGTAGCCATATTATAGTACAAAATATACTTAGTCTAGTTCAAAAGTCCAAAGACTTTTCTGAGACTCAAGACAATCTCTTAATTATAACTCACTGTAAGTAAAAATTAAAAGTACAGATCACAGACTTCCAACATACAATTGCACAGAATATATCCTACCATTCCAAAAGGCAGAAAAGGGGAGCATAGTGAAGAAATAGTGGGAAAAAAAAGCAAGATCAAAACCCAGAAGGTAAAATTCCAAATTCTGCAGAACTTTGTTTGATGTCCAAATGTTTAGAATGCACTTTCCTTCCAACTTTGCTGACAGTAACACACTTCTCTTTCTTGGGTTGGTTCCATACCCTATTGGCAGATATCCTCTGGCTCTGGCATCACTAACATCTTTGAGTATCCAACATATTTAACCTTCATTTTTACAGCATCACACAATGGCATCTCTGTTTCTCCATGCAGGGACTCCCCTGCCACTTGCCTTGCCTTAGTATCTTTCTTTAACTATAGGGGAAGATTCCTTAACTCTTTTTCTATATCCCACTTAAGTCTAAATTTATATCTATTATTGCTAATGCTGCAGAGTTCTTTTGCTTGCTGGGGCTGGAACCTGACCCCTCTTTGAATTACATTTGAATAAGATCTCATTTGAAGATGGATTCCTTTGCTGATTAATCTTTCCTTTAATTGGGAGTTTTGGCTGGGTGATGTCTTGCTGTGAGGGTACTATTTATTTTATTCCATTTTAAATTAGGCTTTTATTTAAACTTTTTATCTCTTTGAGCACAGAACTTATCTCAAACTTTTAATTTCTTGGTGCTCTTTTCCCCCTCAAATTGTACCCTTTGTATTTATTTCTCTTTGCCTGATTTGTTCCTTTTTATTGTAGATCTGGTAGGATGTCTTGAAGTCTCCTCTGTCAACACTATTAACACGAAATTCTTCAATTTAGCTGCAGGCAAGTTTTTAGGACAAGAGTAAAAAGTAGCCATATTTTTTTTTTTTGCCAAAATACCATTAAAATGACCTCTAAGTCAGCCAATAATATTATTTCCCCCTCTAAAACTTCTTGATCTGAGTCCCCACTACCTATATCACTTTCAGTATTTCTGTCTTCCATGTTCCTACTAGGATAGCTCATTAAATCCTGTTTAAAGGGCTCAACTATTTTCTTTCTAGTACCTAAACCAAAGTCTTCTATATTTCTCCAACAAACAGAATTACCACAGCAATACCCTAGTCCCTGGTACCAACTTCTGTCTTAATAATTTATTGCTGTGAAAATACCCATGACCAAGGCAACTCTTATAAGTGAAAACATTTAACTGAAGTGCGTTGATAAAAAGTGAACTTGCACACACTCTTGGTCATCATGTTAAGTACTTTAACCCCTTTTGGAAATCAATGTGATTAAAAATAGACACTATAAATAGAACTGCTTCATGAGGCAGCTCCACTCTTGAGCATGAACCCACTGAACTTTAGTAGAACCCACATCCTACTATAGGGACACTTATACATTCATTGCTGCTCTATTGACAAAAGGTAGGAAATGGACTCAACCTAGATGTCCATCAACACTTGAATGAACAAGTAAAACATGGCATAGCTACAATGGACTATTCCTCATCTCTAGAGAAAGATTAATTCATGAAATTGATGGGTAATGGATAGAGCTGAAAAAAATTATAGTGTAGTAGCTCAGGTTCAGATAGGTTAAAAACTGTATGCTCTCCCTCATATGTGGATCCTAGCTTCAAATTTCTTGTTTTGTGTATTTGGAGCACAAATAGAAACTAGGAAGGGACCTCGTAGTACATTAAGGGAGGAGTGGTGGCAGTAACTTATAGGTAAAATGAGAATATTGAAGTAGAATACTGAAGGTTGAAAGGCTTAGCAGGATCAGGTGTGGAAGTATGGAGATAATCAGCATATTAAGAGAAGACTAGATTGAGGAGTTGAGGTGTGTTAACCACAGGAAAACCGAAAGTCTCACAACATTTCAAAAAACAAAATAATAACTGAATGGCTAGTATAATCTTTGACAGATTTTAATCATCTTCTTTAAAGGCTTCATAAAGAGACATTGTTTGGAGCTTTAAAATAAGGAATGAGGGAAGGGATAAATTCTATGCAGAGCAAATGGTAATTATTGACTAGTAACTTCTGGTTATTAATATCTGGCACGTAAGACATAATAAAGGAAGTTAATATTATTATGATGGCTATGATTCTAAAATAAATATTGAAATAAAACTATACAAGGAACTGGAAAGTTGTCAGAATTCTGTGTTAAATGTTTTTTTTTTTAAGATTTATTTATTTATTATATGTAAGTACACTGTAGATGTTTTCAGACACTCCAGAAGAGAGTGCCAGATCTCGTTACGGTTGGTTGTGAGCCACCATGTGGTTGCTGGGATTTGAACTCTGGACCTTCGGAAGAGCAGTCGGGTGCTCTTACCCACTGAGCCATCTCACCAGCCCCGAGTGTTAAATGTTTTGAATCCCGAAAACATGGAGACATTCAGGGCATTTTCTATAAGGTGATAACTGATACCCTTAAAGAGCAAAACTGTAGACTCAGAGATGGGCAATGCTCATATGATGTTGATTCCCAGGTGCCCCCTTAGGCTATACTATGAGGGAAGAGAGCCAGTTGACCCACACGAAGCTAGTGGTATGACCTCGTTTTGGTTGTGTCATCAAAAACCACGTTGTTATATCCCAGAAGCATGTGGACCACACTTGGATCAAAAACAGAACTGCAGAGCATGCAGTAGAACTTGGTCATAAAAAGGTGTTTTGTTTTCATCTGTATAAACCTTCACTGACCATATTAGCTTCAGGGTTCACTTTGAACTTTGGGAGGAAAGCAGATTTCCTTGCGATTATTTTTTAATTAATACTCTCCACACCACTTTCAGTATTTATAAGAAATTCAATTCTTCCCAAAACTTGATTTTATGGGTTGTTCTAGGTTTGGCATTGCCATTGCTTCTTGGCACAAAATTATGTTACTATATTTAAAAAAATAAGAGCATGACAGTGTAGATTCTGAAATGGAAATATAATTCAGTTGGAACCAGGAGGCTGACATTAAAATGTCAATGGATTCCCTTATTCATTTTTTTTCCATTGTGAGATTTACTTTAAAACTTCAGGTTGCTATAAGTTTGAGCAATATCACTTTGATTTCCATCATACTAATTGTTTAAAAGTGCTTTAGTTTGAAGGTCTGTTGCCCCCAGATTACTGTATTCTAGGAAATTTATCTTTGAAAATTATCTTTGAAAATTATGTTACTCAATACCTGACAGTAATCATCCTTCTTATAGCTATTTGCTATTCCAGTTTGAGGGAATCTGTTACCTTTCTTTATCATTGGCACACACGTGGTACACAGACACATGTGGAAGAAACACTTATAACACATAAAATAAATAATAACTCTGAGGAATCATTAAAATTCAAATTTAAGGAACTTTAAGGTAACTCTTGCTGAAGATATAGCACAGTTGGAAGATTCAAACTGAATCTAACCTGAAAGACTTTCTTGTGGTCTAGCTAAAGAAGAAAAAGAAAAACAAAACAAAGTAAACTTTTGAGAGAAGAGAAAAACCTTGCCTTAGGTAAGGGATAGTGGTTTCATTGCAAAAAACTAATAGAAATATTTTCATTTCTGAGTTGTTATTACAAATAGCAGTATTTGATTTTTTTCAAGATAAAATTAATTTCATAATAGCCTTTCCAAGTGGCATTATTATTTTAATGTGTAGTAGAGTGTTACTCAAACACCTACTTTTTCCTTCTGCTGAAGGTTAAAGGTTGCATCTGAATAGGTTGTTTCTGAGTTTTTTAGTTTCACACTCAGGGAAATTACTTTCTAAAAAGAGAAAAATAAGCATCAGAACCTTTGGAAATGTATGCAGTGAAATTTTTGCTGGTCATTTTTTTTGAGAGACCAAGAAGAAAAAATGCTGTCAGCTGTCCCACTAAATTTGGAAGTGCAATGTTGTGCCAGCGGGTATTTTAGCAAGGCTGATGCTATACTTGGAAGTTTGTCAAGTACATCAATAATATTTCATAGCACATGTTGATGTGTGCAAAGTAGATACAGAATTTTTTCTTCACCCTCACAATAAGAAATCCCACATTTAAAAATGACTTTGGGTGGCTCCCTTCACTCTTTTGTGTTTATCTTTATGGTGCTTATTAGTAGGATACCTACGCTTATTTGAAAAGTCATATCTTAGCTAACCATGAGAGATTTTATGCACCCCAAGAAGGGTGGGTTCTGCTCAGAAAAAGAATAAAAAAGTACATTGCTTAATGTAAACAGTTGGACAGCTACTCTTGTTGATTAATTTCACTGAAATACATTCTCCTATTGGCTGTCTGAGAAAACTCACCCTTTCTTTTACCTGCCATGGCCCTTCCAGAACCTTTAGTGAAGACATTGGCTAATTTGAAGTATAATTGACATATAATTATGTTCCCCATGAAACTACACCCACTAATGACAACTCACTGATGTATAGACTCAAAAAATTGGAACTCAGGAGTTGCTGAGCACAACAGGATTTCTTGAATTATTCTGGCAGAAAGGACAGAGTCTTGGACAGGATAAGTCAGATCCTGTCACATGTGCCTTTTGAAAGCTATAACTCTTTTCCCACACATCATTTTTATTGTTGTATTGACTAAGGCCCATGATGATCTGTACTTGTTCAAAATTAGACTCATGTTAAGATGTAGATGACTGAAAGGAGAAGAGAGGTAGACCAGTTGCTTCCCATACTTGTAGAAGTCATTTTTCAGAAACGGTTGCTTCTTAGGAAAAGCCATTTGTTCACCTGACTATCCAGATTTCTTTAACTGAAACCCCAGACACAGATAGAATCAAAGAAACCCTAAATATGCTGTCAGGTATACTCATCTAGGAAACGTTGACATGCTCACTCTGAAAGCAGAGTCTGGGTCCTAGCTGCCAAGTGGAACATATCAAGTAGCACGAGAGTGGTCATCTTTGAGCAAGGCAACCAGTGCCCTCAAGTGACTTTACACTAATGTTGGCAATTAACATTAACTGCCTCGATTATAATATGTTGAGGCTCACAAGAACTCCTAATTTCTCAGAGAAACTGAATAACTTGCATGTATTTATGCAGGAGTTACAGGCCTCAGAAATCAAAACACAAGAAGTCCAAGTTCTTAGACCAAGCTCTTCTCTGAAGTCCTTATTCTCTCTCTAGAACTTGGTTGAATTCTAAGAGACTTTGGTTAATATGTTTTACGTTTTAGCATATCTCAGGATGGACAAGATGCTTTGTGTATGTCTATTTAATAATTATGACAGATTTTAACTAATAATATGATCTATTTTATACTTCTATAGAATATAGGCAAAACTATAATGCTCAGCTTATTCCACATTATAATCACTGATCTATATATGAATCCATTTTTAACTTAATTAATTTAAAATTATGTGACTAGGGGACTATCATCTGAAGAATCAGTTGCCAGAAAAGTTCCTGTATGTTCTATTATCCATTAGCATTTCCTATGAAAATCTCTAGGTGTAACCTCAATCATGAAATATTATGCCTCTTGCTTTATAAAAGGAATTCTGTGAGATATATAAAACTATGATTTAAATCTTTATTTTAAAGCATAACTAATACAAAACTGTATGTGATATCCTAGTATTACATTTGTTCATACAGATAGTTCATTAGTTGTCACTTCTGAAAACCTCTTTTCAGTGGAACTTCTGGTTGTCTGGAAAGTTAGTTATGTCAAATGATGTTTTGCTGGGGCACATAGGTGAAAGATGTCCTTGCTAAAGCAAACGCATGAAAGAGTGTTTCCAAAAGCAGACACGGGTCAAAGGGTATTTTGATATAGCAAACACATGAAAGGACACTTGATGAAGGAGTATAAAATTGACCTCACAGTCAGTGGGAAAGGAGCACTGAGCATTGGTTTGGTTTGCTCCAATGACATGCATGTATTAGTTTGCCTTACATAGAGTTGTTGAGCTCAACTTGTGATAACACTTCCATTGAGAGCAACTCATTCAAGAACTGCTCAAGAAGTTCCTGTAGCAGCTTTCTACTTCTGTGCCTCACTTCAGGCCATTTGGTGAGCCCTGTGGTTTTCTAAGGATTGAACTACAACTGCCTGTTGTCTGCTTGCTGAAAGGACTGTACTATACTGCTGGTTTATGCCTGGTGTCCGCTTGCCTAGAGGCCTGTTCTTTGGTTCCTGAATTGTATTTTGTGTTTGATATGGGGCTAAATTGCTGCCAAAGAAGATAAAGCTCACCTCCAAGGAACTATTTCTGAACAGGCAGGCCCACTTCCCCCATATCCTAGCAGCTTTTCTTTTCCACTACCTCTTCTGGGCAGTGGGCTAGAGGAGAGTTTCCTTTATTAAAAGTAGGATGCAGAAAATGTATGCCTGCACTACTTAATTCTAAATGAAATAAAATTGATACTGGAGATATAGCTCACTGAGCTGAGTGCTTGAACAACATGCACAAAACCCTAGGTGGATTTTGAGACTTTCTAAAAAGTGAGTGGCAATCCTAGCTCTGGGGAGCTGAGTCAGCATGGCCAGAGCTCAAGGCCATCTGTTGCAATATATGAAGTCCGAAAATAGTCTGGGATTTATGAGACCCTGGCTCACAAGTGTATTAACTAGTTAACTGATTAAAATTTATCTATTCCCTTTTTTGATGGACAGTTGAATTGTTTCTAGCTCTTACTATTTTAGTGAAAAGATGTGCACATTAGTATAAATGGTTTTTAAGAACGTTTTATTAATTCATTGTGTCACATCATGTATCCAATCTCACTTATCTCCCCATTCCTTTTTATCCACCTCTCCACCCTTGCAACATCCCTGAAAAAGAAAAAAAAATAATTAAAAAAAAACCATAAAAATCATGCCATCGAGGAAACAGAGGTGTGTCACAGAGAGTTCCACAGATTCTTTAGTCTACAAATATTTACTTGAAAATGTTCATCACAATGAGTCATTGGTCTGATTTGAGGCCTCTGGCTTCTGATACTAATCCAGGGTCCTCACTGGAACTTCTCTCAGATATCTTGTTTTGCCCTGGTGTCATGAAAATCCTGAAGCTTTGGACCACCAGGACCAGCCCTTTCATGTATTCCAGTAGTTCATAAATGAGGTAGATGTTGGGGTGAGCCAACTTAAAGCTCTGGGAACTGGGCCTAGGTGGTAGCTGAGTTGGTTGACCTGACAGATCTATGGCCTCACCACCAGAGGAAGCTCTCCAGCAGTGCCCCGGCTACTTCATCCAATGCTCCAGCCAGTGAGGGACTGGACCAGCTCTCCCTCTCCCATGTCCTCAGGGATGGCTCACCCATGCCTTTATTATCAGGATCAGCTCTACTGTGCTGCCCAGGCAAGTCACAGGGCCCACTCTCCCAAGTGCAGCAGCCAGTGAGAGGCTGGACCAGCTGTGCACAGCCATAGGACATTAACATCATCCTAGGAGGCAGCCCAGACCAAGGATGTACATATGGTCATTAGTAGTAATATAAACCATGGACACCAACACAAACCCCTGCTGCTACATGGCCACAAACTTAGACACCTCAGCAGCAGCACAGGTGGGACTTCAGTTCCTCAGGTGGCAGAGCAGGCTATCTATGCCATGCTATTCCTCTCCACACTCACATCTTCAATTCTGACTCTTCACTGTAGCTTGTAATTTTTTAACATCTCCTGTACCTTATTATTATTATTAATTTTTATTATTATTAATTATTATTTGAAAATTTCATACACGTATACAATGTGTCCCTGACATATTCAAATTCCTGTCACCATCCAACTGTCCCCAGGGGACCAATCCCAACTCCTTCCCAACTTATGACCTCTTGTTTGTTTGTTTATAAACCAATGGGTCCAATTATTGCTGTCCATATGCTTATGGGTATGAGGTCATCTACTGGGATAGGGGAAACACATCCCCAAAGAGAAATGTCTCTCCTTCCTCATAATTTGGAACACTTCCTTAGTCCATGCTGGCGTGTTTAACTGGCTTGATTTTGTGCAGGTCTTATGTTGGTAACTATACCTGCTGTGAGGTCTTATATTCAGCAGCTCTGCCATTTCCAGAGAACATAATTTCACAGAATTCCTCCCTACCCTTACATCCTTTCAGATTCTTCTTCCTCAATGCCTCTTCAGTCTTAGGCTAGGAGGGCAGCACAAATAAATCTATGCACACAACACAAATATTTAATAGTCAGGTTGATAATATGACCATTTAAAAAATAGCATCACTAATTGTCCCCTAAGGTCCATGATTCCCCTAATTGTGGGTTTTGAGTCTGATTACAGAACCAGGAATGAATTTTCTTCCATGGTATAAGCTTCATTTCTATTTAAGAGAGTGGTTGGCTCTCTCCATAAACAGTCTTGCTACTAATTCATGAGTGTGCATATCTTCTCTGGAAGGTTAGTACTTTGTAGCTTGTAATTTTTAAAATAAATCACACTACTGCTGTTCCTGTGCTCACTCCTACTACTGCTCACTCCTGTGACCCTTACCCCAGGAAGGATTGTTAACAGCCCCATCCTAGACCTTTGAATCCATGGATTAAAAAATACACACTAAGTTTTATTGCTTTAGAATTTTCCTGCTAGCAAAATTGCTGGGCTCAAATACCTCCTCACACCTAGAAATGTGTGCCCTTATTAATTTATTATCTCCATCTCTCATTCCACCCTAAGCCAAATGACTCACATCAGCTAGCCCCAACCAAGCTCCTTGGCTATCCAAGGGTGGCAGAGGTCACCAGTAATAGCTTCCTCAAGATCTTACATGATTGCTGTGTCTTGATCATTCTAAAGCCAGGCAAAAAAAGCCCCTTCTCTTTCCCTGTGTCTCCATTTCCTCCTGTGTCCCCGAAGTCCCATCTGTCCCTTCTGCCTAGCAATTGGCTCCTGGCCTTCTTTATTGACTAAATCAAGAACCAATTAGGAAATTAGATCTTTTTATCACTCCCTCCACTACCTAGACCTCCCCCTACATTTCATAAGTTAAACCTGTTTTGCTTCTCTTTCTCTCTCATATTTCTACTTCATACTTGCATACAGTAAGGTTCACACAGTTGGCAGGCCATGTGACAGGCAAGCCTCTGGCTGTCTTCCACCTGTGCTTGTCTTGTAGGCAGGCCTTGTGGACATATTCTTATGTGACCCATTGGTAAAAATATAGGTCAGGGTTAAGGATATAATGAATATAATAAAATATAAAATAATAAGGATATAATAAAACATATCAGATAATGTCAAATTATTTTTAAGGTAATGGTATTAATTTGTAGCAATAGTTATAAGTAGTATAATAGTAGTAAATAAATAATGGCATTGACTTATTTTTTCCAGTAGTTTTTATAACCAAACTTCTTAAGTTTTCAAAATTAAGTATAGTTCATTTGATATGTACTTCTTTAGTTACTAAGAAGTTGGAAACGTCATATTTTTATTGGCAGTATATGGTTACTTTTGGAATCAATGTTCCTAGTCTTATAAGTTGTGTTTCTTTTGGTTCTATCTATTTATTGGAATTCAGCAAACAATCTGTAATAGCTACCCAATGTTCTTTATTTGTATTGAGAATTACAGTAAGATATTATTTCTCGGTCTTTCCAAACCATTATTTAAATGAACAAATGGTTTTGTTTTTTTTTCCTATAGTTTAATTTGTATATCACTACTTCTATGTCTATAAACTTTTTGGAAGACCAGGAATCTTTATTAAAGGAAATAACAAAAGAGTTATCACATAGGAATAAACCTCAAACCCCAGGTGGAAGTACACATGTTAAAGAAGACCAACCACTTACAAATCAGTTCCCAAGTTCAATGTAATACTAAGTAAAATTCTGGGGTTCTGGAGTATAATATTGACAATTTCAAATATGTCCCTAGAAATAATAGGGCAATAAGAAATACCTGGGAAGGAGGAACACTGTGGGGCAGGCTTCTTCTTCAGAGAGTTAAGCTGTTTTCAAAGGAGAAGCTTTGAAATAGTACATCAGAATACAGGCATGACAGACAGGTCAGTGAATGCAGAGACTGAAGTCTGTGGGTTAAAACATTGTTCAGACCATGTCACAGTCCATCAGGGAACTGTGAGTGGTGCTCAATGAACTGTTTGTGGGGAGGGTTAGCTCTTATTCCATATTTTCTACCAAGTGCATTTGAGATGGATAGCTTGACTTGCAGGGTGTATCATTGGGCAATATATTAGGAAGTATTCATTGACAGTCCAGGTCTATCTATAGGGGTTTGCAGCCCCATAGGAGGAACAACAATATGAACTAACCAGTACCCTCAGAGCTCCCAGGGACTAAACCACCAATCAAAGAAAACACATGGTGAGACTCATGGCTCTAGCTGCATATGTAGCATAGAATGGCCTAGTTGGTCATCAATGGGAGGGAGAGGCCCTTGGTCCTGTGAAAGCTCTATGCCCCAGTGTAGGGGAATGCCAGGGCCAGGAAGTGGGAGTGGGTGGGTTGGTGAGCAGGGGGAGAAGGGAGGGGATAGGGGATTTTAGGAGGGGAAACCAAAAAAGGGATAACATTTGAAATGTAAATAAAGAAAATAAATAATAAAAAGAAAAGAGCAATGAGCCTTTCATACCAGAACTTAGGAAGGCAGATAGGTACTGTGAATTTGAAGCCACCTAGGTCTGGATAGGAGGCTTCAGACCATCTAAGACTTCCCAATGAGATCCCATGTCACAAAATAATTATAATAAATGAGCCAGACATCGTGTGGCACACATCGTGTAATCACAGAACTTTGGTGGAGCTGAGACATGAAAATTACCAAGAGTTCAGGCCCAGCCTAGGTTTTATAGAGGAACCCTGTGACAAAAACACAAAAATAAACCAGAGGTATATTTCATTTGACATAGTTTGTGTAGTATATATGGAACCCTGGGCTCAATTGTAAGAAAATATAGGCTTTGTGGTACCAAACTATCATGCAGGACTTGGAGACAGGAGGATCAGGAATTTGCTTATTTAAGATTGCTTATATATCCCTAATTTTTGCTAAAATATAATTTTGAAATTAAAATATTTAATCTTTTTAATGGTAAAATTTTATTTATTTTCATATTAATTGTGTGCATCTGTTTGGGGTTATGCAGTCTATTTTATTATCTCTTATATAATATTTTACTATCTGTGGCATGATTATTTAATAAATATAATTTTGTTACTAGGTTTCTATGTCTCCACAACCCCCTAAGTTTTCAGTGTATAGCTAGCAAAACAATGAATGGTAGTCTTAAACATTTCTCATAAGATCAAGGTACTTACGTTTTTCTCCTCTTAACCCATTAGCTTGATGAAATATATTTTCTGATAATAAACTACCATTTAATTATGGGTACACACTAATCTTGGCATAACATGCCCCTCCCCTACACACTGCTGGTTTCAGATTGTTTTTATTTTGTTAGGATACTTTTCAACAATTTTTACAAGGAAAATAAAACATACATTTTATTTTATGGTCTTCTTATAATAACTGGAATCATCTCTAGTTTGTTCTATAGGAGCTTTACAAGAATGGATTATTTTAATTGAAAAATTAGTGATACAGCTTGAATCATCAGATCTTGTTGGTTTCTCTATGAAAAGAGTTTGATTGCTTCCTCTGGCACATTGATTACTATGGTATGACTCAAGTTATTTACATTTTCTTAAGCCAACTCAAATTTTAAAGACTTAGTTATGTGTATGAGTGTCTTGCCTAAATGTATACAGATATACCACATACCTTCTTGATATCAAGAAGATCTGGAATCTGACACTGGAGTTCCAAATGTTTGTGAACCAACACAATCATGCTGGGAGTAGATCCTGGGTCCTCGGAGACATCTCTATAGCCCTTAAGTTAATTTTTTGGTGTGTTATATTGTTTCTTTTAAAAAAAAAAGAGTGAATTAGTCAGGCAGTGGTGGCACACACCTTTAATCCCAGCACTTGGTTGGCAGAGTTAGGTAGATCTCTAAGTTTGAGGGCAGCTTGGTCTATAGAGTAAGTTCTAGGAGAGCCAGAGCTACACAGAGAAAACCCCTTTCAAAAATAAACAAATAAATAAAAGAATAAGTTTTATTTATTATTTCATAGTTCTATAGATTATAAATCCGAAATGCTGTCTATAAACTATATTTTCTTTGAAACAGCAAGTAGAAATTTTTCCCTTTGCTTCCTCCAGATTCAAATTTTTACTGCAAATTTTAGTATTCTTTTGTTTCAATTTTTAGTTAAAATATGGTTACAAATTTTCTTTCCCATTTGTCCCTCAGATTGCTTCTGTTTTCCCATTCCTTTTCCCTCCCAAATTCAGAGCCTCCAATTCCTTAGCTATTATTATTACATAGACATATGAAGAAATAAGTGCAAATACAATTGCTTGTAGCTCTTCATCTAGATGTGGGATCTGTGCTATTTCTATCACTCACATTGGCATGGCAACTGGCATTCAGCTCTCCTTTAGGTGATAAGTTATTGAGACTTCATGGATGTAGCTTATCTATCAAATCTACAAGAAACAACTTCATGGGAGCCTTCCTGGTCCTCTGGATCTTAGTATTTTCCTGCCCATCTTTTATGAAGTTCTCTGAGCCTTACATGCAGGAATTGTGTCCATTTATCATTTGCTGGACACCTCACAGTCATTCTCTGTGTTGACCTAGTTGTGACCTTCTGTAATGGTGTCGTCATACTGCAAAAAGAAGCCTGTTTATGATTCAGTGAGATCTACACTTACCTGTGAATACAAGGGTAAGTATTCCAGTTAGAATTTCCCCTTGTTTAGGAGAGTTGTGATAGTGGGCTCTTCTTTAAGACTTATTACTTCACTAGCCATTTGTAATAGCAGGAGTGATTTTCCTCCTGATAAGTGAACCTTGAGTCCAATTAGACCATGGTTTACTATCTCTAAGGTGTAAGTGCCACGACTTTCACTATATCTTGCCCTGATGTTCTCTGCTGTGATTCACAGGCACCACAGCTGGTTAGACTCTGCTTGCTTTCCTCCCTTTTGGTAACTATGAAAGGTAATCCTCAGAGATGAGGCTTTAAGGTCAGTTCCAGAACAAGTCATCTGCCTGTCGTGTCCAACATTCACTGTGTCTCCATCAGTAAGGACTTACCTTCAACTTTGGGGGAATAACCAAGGGCAACAACAACAGTCTGTGTTGCTTCAGGGGGTTCTTGGACTCTCTACATCAACAATTCAGAAGGACGTTTCTTATGCTTGGCAATGAAGTTTTTGTCAGATACTTGATGGTTCTTAGGTAGAGCATTATTACTCTAAATAGTGTTACTTTATTGAAAAACTATATATGTATATACACACATGCATATATACATATACTTATATGTATTATATAGTTTTAGGTACACACAAAATAACAATTCCCAGTGTCTTTTTCAAGCATCTTCAGTGTTATTTATCCCTCTTCCCTCTCTCTCCTTTTGTATTATTCTGCTTTCCCTCTCCCCAATTAAAGCCCTGTCTCCATTTCCCCTTTTTGTCTTTATTTGGGGAAATAAAGTTGTCTCTTACATCAACATGCTTTTCTATCAATCAGAATGCTGCCTGTGAAATCAAAACAACCCTGAGATTCCACCTCACAACAGTCAGAATGGCTAAGATAAAAAATTCAGGTGACAGCAGATACTGGCGAGGATGTGGAGAAAGAGGAACTCTCCTCAATTGTTGGTGGGATTGCAAGCTTGTACAACCACTCTGGAAATCAGTCTGGCGGTTCCTCAGAAAATTGGACATAGTACTACAGGAGGATCCCACAATACCTCTCCTGGGCATATATCCAGAAGATGTCCCAACCAGTAAGAAGGACACATGCTCCACTATGTTCATAGCAGCCTTATTTATAATAGCCAGAAGCTGGAAAGAACCCAGATGCCCCTCAACAGAGGAATGGATACAGAAATTGTGGTACATTTACACAATGGAGTACTACTCAGCTATTAAAAAGAATGAATTTATGAGATTCCTAGGCAAATGGATGGACCTGGAGGGCATCACCCTGAGTGAGGTAACCCAATCACAAAAGAACTCACACAATATGTACTCACTGATAAGTGGATATTAGTCCAGAAACATAGAATACCCAAGATATAAGATACAATTTGCAAAACACAGGAACCTCAAGAAGAACAAAGACCAAAGTGTGGACACTTTGCCCCTTCTTAGAATTGGGAACAAAACACACATGGAAGGAGTTACAGAGACAAAGGTTGGAGCTGAGACGAAAGGATGGACCATCTAGAAACTGCCATATCCGTGGATCCATCCCATAAGCAGCTTCTAAACGCTGACACCATTGCATACACTAGCAAGATTTTGCTGAAAGGATCCAGATATAGCTGTCTCTTGTTAGACTATGCCAGGGCCTAGCAAACACAGAAGTGGATGCTCACAGTCAGCTATTGGATGGATCACAGTGCCCCCAATGGAGGAGCTAGAGAAAGTACCCAAGGAGCTAAAGGGATCTGCAACCCTATAGGTGGAACAATAATATGAACTAACCAGTATCCCCCAGAGCTCGTGTCTCTAGCTGCATATGAATCAGAAGATGGCCTAGTCAGCCATCAGTGGAAAGAGAGGCCCATTGGCGTGTAAACTTTATGCCTCAGTACAGGGGAATGACAGGGCCAAGAAGTGGGAGTGGGTGGGTGGGGGAGTGTGTGTGGGACTTTTGGGATTGCATTGGAAATGTAAATGAAATAAATACCTAATTAAAAAAAAAGAATGCTGTCTGTGTATACTTTTTTTTTAAAACCATGATCAGTCTTGCAAAGGCTTATTTTAAAATAAATACATTTTCTAAATGATCTTCTTTAATAAATACTTATTTTCTGTTTAGTTCCCTTCTGATCATATATTTCCCTTTTAAATTTATCTATTTTCCTCTAATATGTTACATTAGAGAAACGATTAGTATGCTCTTTCTGTTGTTGTTAGCATGAGCAATCAGTGTTATAATTTTCATTTGTAGAAGAACTTTCATTGCATTTTTGAGCTTTAACATATATTTCAGTATTATATTTCATTATTATATTATATTATATTTAAAGTGTAGTATCCACAATCTAAATTACTTTAAAACATTCATTATTAGAAGCATATTCTGTAATATTCAAACACCCAAGAAACAGAAATATCACTTATTTCTATAACTTATAAAATATCATTTAAAATACATTTTCCCTGATATTGGTTGGTAATATATCCTAATGTTCTCCAGCATGACTAGTTTGAACAATTTTTATAAGTATTTTAAATGCCTAATAGCAGGAAGCAGGAATTTAAATATACCTCTCAGATAAAATATTTTATTTGTGCTACGTAAGTCTTCTCTGCCTTTGCTGCTTTGTTTGTGTGTTTAACCCATTCACCACCAAAAGAATTCCCCACTGTGCTAGTTGACAGTTTCTGCAGTTCTATCAAACTTTGACATCTATTGGATTGAGAAGATATTTACAGCTGTCTTTCCCTGCATTTCTATTGTTATTGGATAAACACAATCAAATCATTTTGGCTTAAGATTTATTTTTTTCTTGGCTTTAGATTTACTTCTTTCTTAACTAAGTAGATAAGTCTAAGTTGTTTTTTTGCCTTATTTAGTTGTCTAATAATGCGTGTTTTAAAATAAAGATTTTTCTTTTCCTTTCTCCTTCATTCATTTTCTACTATTATTTATATGTGAATTTATTATGAATAACATGATTGAAAGTCTATAATTTATCTGAAAAATTTTCTTTGCAAGTTTATGATAGTTATTGATATATTTGAACTTGATTCTACTTTTTATTATCAACTGTGTTTTTCTATTTTAATTTTTCATAGTAAAGAGTAATTGACTTTTTGTTCATTTCCTCCTTTTTGGCCACATATATTTAAAATACATAATTCTACATGAAATGGTCCAAAGTAAAATAAAAAAATAAGCACTCATTGAGATTCATTTCATTAAATTAATTTCAATAAAGATTCACTGAAAAATTTGGCTTTAATAGTTTAGAACTTTATTTTTAAAATTTTATTTAAACTATAATTATATCATGATAAGATGTCTCTCCTTACATTTCTACTTTCTATTCCTCCCTTTCTCGTTCTCCTTCTTAAATTCATGACCCTTTTGCCTTTGTGAACACACACACACACACACACACACACACACACACACACACACACACACACACACACTTATTATTATTTCAGGGATGACCTCGTACTCCTGGATAACCAATTAGGGGCTTCATCCATGGAAGAGACTAATTTTCTTTCTTTCCACAGTAATTAACTGAAAGTTCTTTATGCATAGCTCTCTGTCTGAGAATGTAGCCCTACGATATTTCCCACTTCCTCTCCAGCATGTTTATAGAGATCATTTCTAGTGGCTTGTTTAGGCAGCCATCTTGTTCCTTTGACATTTCCAACAGGCACAATGTCACAGAAGACTTTCTGTTCCTTTGGCTCTTATAATTTTCCAGCCCTTCTCTTGGGAGATTCCTGAGCCTTGGGTGCAGGAATTGTGCTGAAGGTGTATCCACAGGCTGTGGGCACCCTATCATCAACTGATCTCTGTGCTTTTAAGCAGTGGCAGTTTTCAGTCATTGTGTCTGTCTATGGCAAAGAGGAGCTTCTTTGATGAGGGGTGAAAACTACATTTAACTGTGGCTTTAAGCAATAGTTTTCTATGTCGTTAGGAATTACGCTTGTAGAAAAGTAGTGGTATTTGGTTTTCCTCTAAAACCCATGACTTCACAGCCGCAGGTAGTAGGCTACATTTCCAATACCAGGCATACTTTCTCTTCTGTTGAGTTTGCTGTAAATGGATTCAAGCAACTGTTGTTCTATTTTTAAATGTGCAGATCAATCACTAATTTTTTAATATATAAATCAATATATAAAATATAAAAAGAATATAACTTTTGTATTTCCTACTACAAATATATTTTAAAATTTATTCTTCTCACAGAATACATCCCAACTGCAGCCTCTGCTTACTTCACTCCTCTCAGCTTGTCTCCCTGCTCCATCGCCCTGGATCCATTATGTTTCCCTTCAGAAAAGAACAGGATTCCTGGTAATGTCAACCAAACCTGGCTTAACAAGATGTAATAATACCAGACATAAACCCTCATATCAAGGCT
The DNA here is from genome assembly GCF_978045245.1 of Mus caroli. NCBI lineage: Eukaryota > Metazoa > Chordata > Mammalia > Rodentia > Muridae > Mus > Mus caroli. The sequence goes on from NW_028227265.1 coordinate 65,484,911, forward strand.
TGATGAGGCAACCCAATAGGAGGAAAGGGGTTGCAAGAGAAGGAAAAAGAGTCAGAGATATCCTTTCTCCCACTGTTGGGAGTCCCACCAACATTCCAAGCTACACTACCACAATATGTGTATGAAGGACCAGGTGAAGACCCATGCAAACTCCATGATAGTTGCTCTGATCTCTGTAAACCCCTATGACTTCTGCTTAGTTAATTCTGTGGGCCATGTTGTTATGATATTCTGGACTCCTCTGGCTCCTAAAATTCTTTCTATCTTCAGTGGGGTTCTGACCTGCCCTTAGTGCTTGGGTGTGTCCCTTTGCATCTGCTCTCACCAACTGCTGCAGGAAGCCTCTCTAATGTTGATTGGACTAGCAGAATATTATCAATATCATTATCACTACCCCTATCATCATCATCACCACCACCACCACCACCACTACTATTATTGTTAATATTATCGTTTTTGTTGTTGTTATTATATTTGGTTAGTCAAGCATGATTCTATTCTAGGTTTCTGAGCCATCTGGTCTCCTGATCCTGGCCATACAGGCAGGATTAAGCATGGGCTCTATTCTATCTTGTGGCTTGGGCCTCAAGTAAGACCAGACACTGGTTGACCATGCTCACAAGCTCTGAGTCCCAGCAGATCTTGTAGGTGTGGAAAGATAGGTGTGGGCATAGAAATTTTTGTCTGTTGTTGGTGTCCTAGTTCCACAACTGGGAGCCTTTCCAGGTTATTAAAGTTAGCCAGTTCAGACTCTGTATGTATTGGACATTACTAGGAGTCCATGCTAGGGTCACCTGCATAGGTTTCAGGATGTTTCTACTTAATTAGATTCCATATTACCCTTTAAGTGCCCACCTATTCCAGTCATCTCTCCCTGTACTCTATCCATCTCTATTTTTCTATTGATCTCCCCTGTTCCCATTGCCAACTGGCCCCCAGTTCCCTTAGAAAAGCTATTCTACTTCCTCTTCCCAGGGAGATGCATATATTCCACTTAGAGCCCTTCTTGTTACTTAGCATCTCTGATATGTAGATTATAGTATGATTATCTTAAGAGTCAGCATCCACTTATAATTGAATACATAGGATGTTTGTCTTCCTGGGGTCTGGGTTGGCATGCTCAGAATGATTTTTTTCTAGCTCCATCTATTTATTTGCAAATTTCATGATGTCATTGTTTTTAACAGTTGATTAATAGTTCATTGTGTAAAGGTGTCACATTTCCTTTATCAATTCTTCAATTGAGGGACATCCTGACTATTATGAATAAAGCTGTAATGAACATAGTTGAGTAAGTGCCCTTTTGGTAGAGTAGAGTGTCTTTTGGGCATATGTCCCAGAGTGATATAGCTGGGTATTGAGGGAGATCAATTTCCATTTTTCTAAGGAAGAACCATATTGATTTTCATAGTGGCTGTACAAGTTTGCCCTCCCACCAGCAAAGGAGGAGTGTTCTCCTTGCTCTGCATCCTCACCAGCATGAGCTGTTACTTGTGTTATTGATCTTGATCACTTTCACAGTTGTAAGGTGGAATCTCAATTAGTTTCCTTGAAAGCAACAGATGTTGAACACGTCTTTGTTTCTTAGCCTTTTGAGACACCTGTGCTGAGAAGTTTTAGTTATGTATCCAGTTTTTAAATTGGATTGTTTGGTTTGTTGGTACATGGTTTCTTGAGTTTTTAATGTATTCTGGATGTTAGCCGTCTATCAGATGTTTTCTCATTCTGTGGGCTGCCTCATTGTCTGACTGCCAGTGTCCTTTACCTTACAGAAGCTTTCTAGTCATCATTAGTTCCCCTTTACTAATCATTGACCTTTGTGCCTGTGCCATTGGTTATCTGTTCAGAAAGCTGTCTCTTGTGCCAATGTGTTCAAGGCTGTCCCTCACTTTTCCTTCTTTCATGATCAGTGTGTCCGCCTTATTATTGAAGTCTTTGACTTGACTTGGACATGAGTTTTGTGCAGTGTGATCTATCCACATCTCTTTGCATTCTTCTACATGTAGATATCCAGTTTGACTCGCACCATTTGTTGAAGATGCTTTCTTTTATTCCAGTGTCTACTTCTGGCTTCTTTATTAAAAATCATTATGCCTGGGCCTTCAATTCAATTCCATTGGTCAATGACTCTGTTTTATGCCATTACCAATACCGTTACTATAGCTCTGTATTACAGCTTGAAGTCAGGGGTAATGATACCTCTGGAAGAGCTTTTATTGTTCAGGATTGTTTTAGCAAGCTTGAGTTTTTGTTTTTCCATATGAAGTTGAGTACTGTCGTTTTAAGGTCTATAAAGAACTATATTGGAATTTTGATGGAGATTGCATTGAATTTGTAGATTGCTTTTGGTAGGATTGCAATTTTTACTATATTACTCCTATTGATGTTTGAGAATGGGAGATCTTTCCATCTTCTTATATTTTCTTCAAAAACTTGAAATGTTTATCATAGAAGCCTTTTACTTGCTTTGTTAGAGTTACTTGATATTTTATATTATTTGAGACTATTTTGAAGAGTATTGTTTCTCTGATTTCTTCCTTAGTCTGTTTGTTATTTATATAGGAAGGCTACTGATTCTTTTGAGTCAATCTTGAATACAGCTACTTTGCTGAAAGTGTTTATCAGCTGTAGGAATTTCCTGGTAAAATTTTTGTGGTTGCTTATTTATACTACCATATCATCTAAAAAATAATGATACTCTAATTTATTCATTTCCAATTTCTATCCCCTTGATCTCCTTCAGCTGTCTTATTGCTCTAGGTAAAATTTCAAATAAATATTGAATAGTTATGGCTAGAGTGGACAACCTTGTCTTGTTTCTGATTTTAGTTTGTTTTTAGTTTCTTTCTATTTAATTTGATGTTGGCTATATGTTTGCTGTAATTGCCTTTATTATGTTGAGGTATGTCCCTTATATCCCTGATAGCTCTAAGACTTTTTTCATAAAGGGATGTTGGATTTTGTCAAAGGCTTTTTGGCTTCTACTGAGATGACCATGTGTGTGTGTGTTTCTGTGTCTGTGTCTGTGTGTGTGTGTTTTCTCAGTTTCTTTATATTGTGGGTTATATTGACAAATTTCCACAGTTTGAACCATCCCTGTAACTCTAGAGTGAAGCCTACTTGATATTGTTTGATGGTCTTTATGATATGTTATTTAATTCAGTTTGCATTTATTTCATTGAGTCTTTTTTCTATGTTAATAAGAGAATGTGGTTTGTAATTCTTTTCTTTGTTGAATCATTGTGTGGTTTGGATATAAGGGTGGCTATAACCTCACAAAATGAGTGAGGTACTGTTTCTTATGTTTCTATTTTTTCTGTTATAAATTGAGTATTGAAATTAAAGCTTCTTTGAAATTCTGGTAGAATGCTGTGCTAAAACCATCTGTTTTTGTTTGTTTGTTTTGGGGGGGCGGGGGAAGGAATTTAATGATTGCTTCTATTTCCTTACAAGTTATAGGTCTATTTAAGTTGTTTATATGATCTTGATTTAATTTTGATAAGAGGTATCTATGAAGAAAATTATTATCCATTTCTTTTAGATTTTCAAATTTTTGTGGAGTAGTTTAAACTGTAGCCTAATGATTCTTGGAATTTTTTTGTATCTGTTGATATAAATCTCCTTTTTCTGATTTTGGAATTTGGATAGTGTCTTTGTATTTTCTAGTTAGTTTGGATAAGTGTTTCCCTATCTTTATTTTCTCAAAGAACCAACTCTTTGTTTCTTTGACTCTTTGCATTATTCTCTTTGTTTCTATTGTGTTATTTCAGCCTTCAGTTTGATTTGTTTTCTGTCTTCTACTCCTCTTATGTATGTTTTCTTCTTTATGTCCTAGATCTTGCAGGTGTGCTATCAAGTTGCTAGTATGAGATCTCTCCAATTTCTGTATGAAGGTACATAGTGCTATGAAATTTCCTCTTTGCATTTCTTTCATTGTGTCCCATAAGTTTGGGTATGTTATGCCTTCATTTTCATTAAATTCTAGAAAGTCTTTAATCTCTTTCTTTATTTCTGCCTTGACCTAGTAGTCATTTGGTAGAGAGATGTTCAGTTTCTGTAAGTTAGTAGGCTTCCTGCTGTTTCTGTTGTTGTTAAAACCCAGTTTTAATGTATGGTGATCTGATAAGTTGTGGGAGGTTATTTCAGTTTTCTTGTGTCTGTTGAGCCTTGCTTTGTGACAAAGCATGTGGTCAATTTTGGAGAAAAGGTATATTTGTGTGTGTGTGTGTGTGTGTGTGTGTGTGTGTGTATTTGAGTGCAATGTTTTGTAGATATCTGTTAGGTCCAATTGGTTTATAATTCCAGTTAACTCCAGAATTTCTTTGTTTAGTTTTTGGCTGAGTAACCTCTCTGTTGAAAAGAGTGGGATTTTAAAGTTTTCAGCCATCAATGTGTAAGGGTCAATGTGTGATTTAAACTTTAACAATGCTTCTTTTACAGATATGGATGCCCTTTTATTTGGGGCATAGATCTTAAGAATTCAAAGATAATCTTGGTAGATTTTTCTTTGATGACTATAAAGTGCCCTTCTTTATCTTTTTTGGGTTAATTTTGGTTTGGAATCTATTTTGTTGGATATTAGAATGACTACACCAACTTGATTCTTATGTCCATTTGGTTGAAAAATCTTTTTCTACCTCTGTACTCTGAAATAATATCTATCTTTGATGCTTAAGTGTTTCTTGCACGCAGTGGAAGGTTGTGTCCTGTTTTCTCATCCATTCTGTTAGTCTGTGCAAATGTTTCCTTTAGAGGCTTTTGTGACCATGTTTCTTGTTGGCTATTTCTCCAAAATTTTAATTATACATTCCCTCATATTCCCTTTGTTAACTCTTGAAACAGATGATAAGAGGAAAAATGTAGCAGGTATCTGCTCAAATTGTTTACATTCTAATGTCTGTTGCAGGAAATATTAAAAAAGATCAGCAAGTTCTTGCACTACCACACCACATGGCTCCAGCGGGGTATTCTCATCTCAGCAGACTCTCTGGCCTGGAGCTCCTGAGATATCTCCACCTGATTTGCTAAATACCCTTGGCTGGTTGCTGCCACATCAGCCCCACGCAATGACCGCCCACCTTGTGGTTAACTTGTTAACCACAAGGTTAACAAGTTAACAAGTCTCTGTAACCTGGTAAAATCAAAACTCTAGAAGCTTATAATTAATCAGCCAACTTTATACGTCAATAACTTCTCAATTCACAAGATGCCCACAAAATAATTTCAGAGCCAATAGATAATGATACAAGCTGTCCACCTATAATAGATATGTTATCCCAATTATTCTATCCCTATATGATATTATAGCTACCTGTGGCTATTTAAATCCACACAGAATCTGAATTGTCCTGTTTGTCCTCCATTTTCCTCCTTCCTCTTCTCCTGTGTCACTCCCTGTCTCTGCAACTCTTAGCTCTGCCTCCTTTTCCCCTGTCCAATCACAGGCTTCTTATTGTAGTAATATTTAAATTAATTGGACAGGGAAAATCCAGCTACAAAGGTCAAAGATGATCTTGGCTTAAATAGATTGATAAACTTGGAGGGAGTAAAACACCTATCATCTCTAAGTGTATTTCAGAATCAATTCAATATTTCCTGATTGAATGTCGAGAGAAAGGGGAATCAAGTTTGAAAATGAGTCTACTCGGGAACGGGAACTATGAGTCTACTACTAGTACAGGAAAAGGAACTATAGATGGCATAAATTTTGGATAATGAATAGGATTTCAGTTGCATTGTTTTCAGGACATCCCTGGTAGACTACAAATAGAAGTTTGGGTATGTAAGGTTGGAGCTGAAGACAGAAATCTGTACTGGTCTGTTACCTGTCAATTGTATTTAAACCAACAAAACTGGACAAGACCATGAAATAACTAAGTACCTAGTATTGTGGTTGGCTCACATTTGTAGTCACAGTACATGCAAGATGGAAGCAGAGGATCACTTTGAGCTTTAGACATCTTTTACATCTCAAAGAAGGAAAATAAAATGAGAATGAGGTAAACCAAAAAAAAAAAAAAAAAAAAAAAAAGGATCAAGAACCGAGTCTTGTAATATCATAAAAATGGTAGTAAAATCAGTGAAGGACATGATAAGTGTTTCCAATGAAGTTGGAGGAAAAGCTTAGCAGCTATGGTACCATTGGATTCAAGTGAGAGAAAGATGGAAAGAGAAATGGTTAAACTCACTGTGTTATGTGTTGCTAAGTTAAATATGATAGTGTTAATTTGTAATTGAAAAAACACACTAAATTGTTGTTAGAACTAGTTATTTTCAAATTGTTTGTAAACATAGATTATTAGCACGTATTCACCATGTATCTTAATACTATAAAGTGTGAGGTTCCATGCATGAACACACTATGTAATAACTAAATCGAGATGTTCCTTTTCTGTCTCCATTCTCATTCTTCCCAGGCTTAAGTTATGGTATTTTGATTTGAGGTAAACTATTTCAGCCCCTATGAATAGAATACTGGTTTCTGCAGAGCACTGGTTTCATTGAAGATAAATTTGTGATCTTGCCTTGGGCAATTTTGTTTTAAGAATGGCAGTGAGTGGTCAGCTGTTTGAATTAAGTTTAAATGTTTGAAAGTAACTGGAACAGTCAGGGAAACTGTTCTTAAAGTCAGAGGCAAAATTGGAAAATTTCTTCTGATTTTTGAGAAATAGATTGGCTGTAAGAAGGTGATTGGAGTAGAGACAACAGTTCTGAGATGTCCAGTAGCCACTAGATGTTAATGTATCCTAAGAAAATTGAGATGTCAATGGTTTGAAATGGAATATACACTTTTACCAAAAAAGTAAAATATTGTCTATGTTAAATTGATTACTGTGGCTATAAAATAGCATTTTTAAAATTCCCTGAGTCTTAGTGTTTTTATGATGTGTATAGATGCTAGAATATTGAAAGTTTTATCATAGTTCACTTGAATTTTTCACAATTGTTTGTCTAGGCAATCTTCTCACAAATGACTATTCATCCTTCATATCAGTTTCACTAGATTTAGAATTACCTAAAATACAAAGCACTCGGTGTGTCTGCATGGGCATCTCATGGGAGATTTGAGGCGGGGAGACCCACTATGAATATGAGTAACACGATGCCCCATGCACAGGGGTCCCCCATTGCAAATAAAGAGAGAAGGGAGAAGAATGCAAGCCAAACACCAGCATACTCCTTCCTCTGCCTCTTCTCAGTGAACACAAGTCACCAGACACTTCATGTTTGCCTCACAATTCCCTGTTGTGGCTGTCTCTATTCTCTCAAACCTGAGCCCAAAGCAGCTCTTCCCTAAAGGGCTTTTGCCAGACATTTTGCTGTTCAATGAGAAAAGTAACTAATGTGTCACTTGGGAAAACTTCTGATGCAGGGCATGCAGTTCAGAGCAGAAAATTCATTCAATGTTCTAGATTTGGACTCCAGTTCGACCTAAACACACAAAAATCAATTAAACAAACCGTGTCGTGGCCATTGCAGGAGAGACCAAAATGTGAAGAATCCACATACATTCAGAATATGGATATGTGGGGTTCTATCTGATGTCTTCTTTTTAGAATACAGCCATATTTATTTTGGACAGTTAAGGATCATAAAACAAAGACCATGAGAATAGTGAAAATATTTTCATAAAATTAATGACTCAAAATCAAAAGTGGAAGGGTCTTCTTTGAAAGCTTCTGAACAAAGTGTTATGGAGAGCATAATGCATTTTCTTTAGCCTTCCACAGGATGTAATTGAAGAGTGCTAATGTCTATGAAATTGCATATATTTAGCTCATTATAGTATATAAATGCACACATGTAAAACAGCTGACAGCTCTTCTGAATATTTTGTTATTAACATTTTAAATTTTATTCCATGGCACTTCAAACATGAAAGCAACATAACGTTTGCTAGAAATTCCTTAATCTAGTCATCCTCTAATTGTCTGTAGACATTTGATGAATGCCTCTTAAAGGGAAGGTTTCATCACCTACCCAATAACTTGATAATTTCATAAGGAGGAAAGGACACAGCTGTGTTTTTGTCTCCCTGAATATATCAAACTATTATTCAAATATTTTGAGCAAGATGAAGTCTAAAGTTCATTTGGTGGAGGATATTTCAGTTTCAGATTCAAGCCTATGTATATTTAAGAAGAAACTCGACCCATAAATTCATGCTTTACACTTAATTCATCAAACTTTTTGTTATATAAGCAGAGTTGGATACTTTAGAAGCTGCATAAACCATCTGAGAAGGCAGATCATTTACATAAGAAAAGTCTGATATTCTGGGAACTTCAAAAACTGTCTAAGGAGTATTACTTTTCTTTTTTTCCTTTAATGGAAACTCAAGTTTGTAAAACCAACACAGTTTGAAAATATTTGTGAAAATGCTAAACTGCATTGCTTTAGTTTTTAGCTGTGTCTACTATGCCTTCATTAGGTGTCATAAAAGTAATTTGAAAGGCTATGTTATTATTATTTACAAAAATTACTAAGCCTCATGAGATTAGCTTCTAATTTAAGTAGATCTGAAAATCTTAACTCTTTTGAACACTTCCACTCTGAAGTAATGATGATGATAATATATTAGTTTCTTTGTTTTTGTTGACCGTGTTAAGTAGTGTCCTGAACATGTCTAGACTCTGCAGTGGACCTAAACAACACCAACCAGCTTTGCCCAGTGAACTTGATAGAAGGCAGCAGGGGATCTCTTTTATTTTTGTCATTTTATTTTATTTTATTAAATTATTTTATTTAATTACATCCCAAATGTAGCCCCTCCTTCCAGTCCCCACTCCCAAATGTTTTCATCTCATTCCCCTCCTCCTTCACCTCTGAGATGGTGCTCTCCCCTTTGCAGACATCCCACTTCCCTGGGACATCAATTAGGCACATCCTCTGCCACTGAGGCCAGACAAGGGAGTCCTCTGCTACATATGTGCATGGGGGTAGGGGTGGGGCACGGACCAGCCCACATATGCTCTTTGTTTGGTGGCTTTTGCTCTGGGACCTCTGAGGGGTCCATGTTAGTTGATACTGTTGCTATTCCCTTCACTTAAGACTGCAAATTGTACCAGAAATGCTATGAGCTGGAGAATTTTTCCTGACTCTGAATTAAATGGGAGTTTTCCTTTTTGTAATCTCCCTTTCCTGTCTTTTCTGATCACAAGAAGTTGCTATAATAAAGCTGCTGTAACTGGTTTATCTGCCCTTCACTTACTTTATGCTTAGAATTAATAGCATGATAGGAAGATACTGTAAGATTCTAGAACATGAGCATCTCAGTTTGCTCTGTGTGAACAAGCAGGAAATAAGTAATTTGGGGGTACTCCTCCCCATTTTTAAATTCAGGGTGAGTTGTCTTCACAACTGGCAGCAATCTCTAGAATAGTACATACTTAGCAAAAAATTTCTTGTGCATGTCTTAGTTTCTATGTCAGAAGACATGGGGGTTTTATATTCATAGGGAAAAAAAAAACACTCACCTGTCTCTTTTATAGCCTATGAATTATGTGCTGAAATGTCCTTTGAAGAGCATGGTTTATCTTCCTCAAGCTTTCACCACAGTTCATTGCAAACTCAGGTAATTCCTAAAGCAACATTATTCTTTGTTGAAGGTGTGCCCAGAGCCATATGCATTGTATTTCTTAAGTTAAAGAATAAATAATAGTGAGAACTACAAAGTGAACAGATGTCACAATTTTATATTCTATATTTATCAGCTAACTGTCAACTGCTCCATCTTCCTGATGAGCATCAGCCTGGGTTTTAGTGATGGCTCACTGACAGGATTGCACATGCTTATGACTTTTGTGAAACTGTGAGGAATGGTCTGTAGTTTTGCTCTCAAAAATAAATGGCTCGTTCATCTGATCAGTTTTTGATGCTGTCAGCAGCCATATTGTTTTCCCGTGTACAGAGTAGAATAGATCACGTGGTTTCGTTTGATGTCTTTTCCTTCAGATAGAGATCCTGGTTGTTTACTCCACATTCAGCACTCAAGGCAAGGAGTTTGGCTCTTTCCCTTTTTCTTCAGTTGGATCCAATTTGGATTCACTTCCATAGTAGGTAAATCAGTTGGAGGTTCTGTGTTACAAGCCATTTACATTTGTCTACTTTCTCTTGAGTATAAGCAATGATATGATATGGTCTCAAGGGTTCATGAATAGCCCTAAGTAGGATCTGTACCTTTCTCTCAGCCACTCGAGCTCATTGGTTATGAATACTCATGGTGCAGCTTTTAGTTTTGAGATAGAGCTTTCTCCGTGCCATTTTGGATTTCATTTGGGTGCTACCCCAGTACACGCAGTGCAGAGCGAAAGCTAACCTTTCCACTGAACTCAGCAAAATGGACAACTTTGCCTGGACAGATGGCAATGTGCAGTGGTGTGTGGAATCTGTTTCCATGTCAGTGGGCATTGTGGGCTTTGTGGGAGAAGTTTCAGAGAGATTAGAAAATTAAATGTGAAGCAATGGGCTGTGCTCTGTTAGTTTATGAGCTGTCTCTGAGAAAAGAATTTGTTAGCCATCATGTTGAATAAAACATCAGGCAGAAAAGGAATTTTTAAAATGACCACATCTTCCATCCTTGTGTCTGCCAATACTCAGCTGCATATTTCTCTGGACTTTAGCTTTCTCTTACAGAGAACAAAAGTTTCATTTGATATTAACACTTCAGAGTCAATTTGTCAGACTCTATCTCTTCAAGATCTATACTTACGAGTGCTGTACCAAGACCGAGAACCCACTGGAAATATCTGAAAGCCTAGCAAGAGGTCACTGTGTCACCCAGCATTTCTGAATTTTATTTGACGATGGAGCATCCTTTGCTTCATATGCTAGGGTACACTTCAGACCATTGTCTAAATAATCTCCAAAGTTCTGTGTTTCTGAATTTTACGGATATTTACATTTGCTCTAGAGTGTAACACTTAGTTCATATTTTATCATTTAAAAATTTCACTCATCTTTAAAATGTCTTTTATATCAGAAATTAATGAAAATGACACTGAGATTAGTACTTATATCCTATAATTATACTCTTTTCCCTTGTAAACTTTATTTTTAATAATTTTCACGTTTCATTTAACTGACTTTTTTCAAATGCATATTCCTTATAGTCACTAATTTTGTCATTTAATCTTTGAGTGGAAAAAGTATACAAAGTCCAGTAAATAGCCTTTAAATTTGGAGCTAAAAGTTGAAATTTATTATTCTTTTGCTGATCTTACTGGATTTTATTTTATGCAAGTGATTAGTATTGCCCAAACACTAAAGCAAAGCAAGATGATCTCTACTTAAGACTCCAGACAAATCACATTGATGCTTTGGCTAAGTGTGAAGTTCACAGTAGACACGGTGAAGTTAGGAAGGAATTGAGGGGTTAATGACATATTATGTAGTATAAAAGGTGTCACCAAATCACAGGATTCCCTGTAGTTACAAGGTAAGAACAAGAAAAACATTTAGACACATAAATCATACCAGATGTCATATAACTGTGTTACCTTAAAATGCTTCCAGCAAAAACTTGGCTGCTAGCATTCTGTGGTAGGCTCATCATCAAAGGGTTGCCTGCTTGCCAAATCAGCTTTGACACTGTGATTCCTTCAGTGCTGAACGGTCTTCTCTAGGCTCTTAACTACTGTACACCTGCTCTCCAAAGCTGACCAACTAATTATTCTGCAATAGATCACAAATAGACAAAGCATACTCAATTATGCTCGTATTTGTGTTTCAGAAAATGCTTATTTTCAATTTGAGGGTAAAAACCTGCCTAATATGTTCTTAAATTGTACTTACAGACATTATAATTCTAAACTTCTCCTAGATCTCAATAATACCAATAGCTAGCTTTGTCGAGGACTCACTATATCCTGATTTACATGCTGATAGTTTCCTATACATTTTATCCTGTAATTGTTAAGGCCATACTGAGGTTGCTTTACAGATAATAACAACTAAGGTGAAGTAATAGAGCTGGTGACAAAATTACAAGTTAACTATTTCTTATCTACCCAAATCTCTACAGATCCCATGTTGCTATTTGTAGGTTTCTATTGCTAGGGAAAAAACAACTTTTAGCACTTCTTCCCAAAATGCCAAATACATTTTTCTGTCATTTGATTCTTTTCCTCTTTTTCACCTAGGAGATTCAATTTAGGAAGTAGTAGCATCAGCTTCAACAATAAAGCATATATATATATATATATATATATATGTATATATATATACATATATATGTATATATATGACAATAAGAGGCATTTTGTTAAATTAAAAAATCAATATTCATAGAACTCAAATTCATTCACATGGAGCATATTTGTAATAAAAAAGTTGAATACATTCTTTAACTATACTTTTCAATAATTCAGTGTCTATAATTATCAATGTGATTTTAAAACATACATGCATCTGATTTTACCTCAGAATGTTTAGTGAGAATCCCAGTATAAGTTGATGCAAGCATATTTCCCACTGGGGCTGAGCAACAATATAGTTGCTCTCTAGTTTGGATAAGGACAACATGGTAGACTTGGATATTATCTATCTACCCCACATCTTTTCACGCATATGATGTGAAATAGAGTTGGTTTATGGGTTTATTTTTAAATCACATTTAGGTAGAAAAGAAAATTGATATTTGCAATGTTTGCACAAAGGGGAGAGTCTGAAGTAAATCCTAGCATGCTAGAAATATCCCTCTAATAAATTCCAGGAAAAACAGGGGGAAAAGATAAGAATTCAGGACAGCATCCAAGACTACAATGATGATCTAGGACAGTAAATAGAGTTAAGCTATGATAGACTTCAGCTGGCAGAACACCCAGATCTTAGTTTATAAAAAAGACAACTAAAGTATGTGTGAAAAATTTACTGATCTACCATCAAAAAGCAGTACATCTATATAACTAGTATGTAAGAATGAATTCTCAGACCACTAAAAAGGGCACTAAATGTTATCCAGTTAATTTCAAACTTAGTCCCCTATTATGGGTAAGCACAGTAATTCCAAGAAATACTATAAAGTTGTAATATAAGTGAGTGGAAGGAAAAATATATTGGTATGCCTGTGTGTATGTATGTATGTATGTATGTATGTGTGTGTGTGTGTGTATGTATGTATGTATGTATGTATGCATGACTGGGGCAGGGAGGAAGAGCTTACAGAGCACTACTTGGGTTCCTGTTTGTTGTCATCCAACTTTGTTAGAATCATCAGATATGTATTGCAGGAAAACGATAGCAAAATACAGCAGACCTACAGATAGTGAATGTGTGTGATGAGAAGCATGCACAACGATGCTTTCTTCAGTTGTAAATTTGAGACTGGACATCATACAAAGGTAATAACAATTCATGTCACTTTATAGCTGGGGAGCAACTAGCCTGGCCAGTACTAGCCATGATAAATGGAGAAAAAAATTAGGGCACCCTAGGATTCATGAAAAGATGTTAAGAAGTGTTAAACTCAGTGAAAGAATTAAATACTAAAGTGCAAATAAAGAACATGTCTGAAAATTATTCCAGTAATAATCATGAAAAAATTAATTCACTGATAGCCCTGTTTGGAAACTTGTTATTGTTAAAAACAGGAAATGTTAAAAAGTAAGAAAAGGTTACAATGTAAAATAATAGGAAATGACAGTATTAAAGAAAATGAATGGATAAATAAAAACAAGAGGTGAGAAGACGTAATGTAAATACAGATGAACAAACCCAACACACATGGAAGGAAAAGAGGAAATATTTTCTTCATTTTTATTGGTTATTTTATTTATTTAGATTTCTAATGTTATCCCCCTTTCCAGTTTCCCCTTCTCAAACCCACCTCCCCTCCCCCTGCTTCTATGATGGTACTCTCCCGCCCACCCACCCACTCCTGGGGCATCGAGCCTCCACAGGACCAAGGGCCTCCCCTCCCATGGATGCCAAAAGCTGATTCCTTGTTAAAATTATCAAGGTAGATAAACCCTTAGATAGACTAACCAGAAATAATATCAGAAATAAAAGGGAAGGCATAACAACAAAATCTGAAGAAATCCAAGCAATCATTACATCCTACTACAAAAGCCTATACTCAACAAAACTGAAAAATCGAGATGAAATGGATTTCTAGACAGATACAAGGTACCAAAATTAAATCAGGATCAGATAAACCATCTAAACTGTCCCATAAACCCTAAAGAAATAGAAGCAGTCATTAAAAATCTCCTAACCAAAAAAGCCCAGAACCAGATGGTTTTAGTGCAGAATTCTATCAGACCATCAAAGAAGACTCTTCAAACTATTCCACAAAATGGAAACAGAAGGAACACTAATTCTTTCTATGAAGCCACAGTTACACTGGTACATAAACCACACAAAGATCCAACAAAGAAAGAGAACTTCAGACCAATTTCCCTTAGGAATATTGATGCAAAAATACTCAATAAAATTCTTGCAAACCGAGCCCAAGAACACATCAAAACCATCATTCACCATGATCAAGTTCACTTCATCCCAGGGATGTAGTGATGTTTCATTATACAGAAATCCATCAATGTAATCTACTATATAAACAAACTCATTAGATGCCTTTGACAAAATATACCCCTTCATTTTAAAAGTCTTGAAAAGACTTCAAGGCCCATACCTAAATATAATAAAAGCAATATACAGCAAACTAACGGAAACGGTGCTTTTCTGAGGCTATAACTGGAACTATAACTCTCTGTCTCATGCACACACAACACACGTGCATCCACACCTACAGATACACATATATGTGTGCATATTCATACATGTATGTTCATGTTAGTGTATATTTAAGTTAGATTATGAAATAATATGTCTTCCTCTATCTTTCCCAAACATACTTGATATGATTTCCTTTCTCTCTGCCTCTGCATTACCCTCCCCTTTGTTCCAGTTAAAGGCCTCTCCCCCATATACATTTCCCCTTTTCCTCCATCATAGAACTTAAGGCCCACTACCCTCCTCTTTAGAACTTCTTCTTCCCTCTCTTCTCTCATGGTCCTTTTCTACATTCCTGAATTCTGTAGCTACTTCAACTTATACACTCAAACGTAAAGATTTAGAGCCATGATCCCCAAATCACATTGAATGTGTAGCTTTTGTCTTACTGGGTCTCATTTGTTTTCCATAATTTTCCCCAGTTCCATAAATTTACCTTCAAATTTCATGATTTATTTTTTTCCAGGTGAATCAAACCCCATTGTATAAATCTGCCCCATTTTTATTATCCATTTATCACTTGAAGGCATTTTGACTGCTTCCACTTCCTAGCTATTGTGAACAAAATGGCAATGAGTATGATTGAGCTTGTGTCTCAGAAGCAGCACATACAGTCCTCTGGTATATTATGACATCATACCTATGGCATATTCTGGTATTTCTTTGACTCCAAAGCCTTTTTGTGTTAGGGTCTAGTATTATATTTTTGTTTTAATGGTTCAATTATTATTGTATTCATGAATGTTTGCTTATTGTAACTGATGTTATCTCTGCACTATTGAATCATCCAAGCATAAAAAGAGACCAGGGAAGTTAGGTTGGTGATATGAACAGAGGGGTGAGCACAGATTATACATTACTTTGAAGCCATTGTAGTATCTTTATCATGTAATAACTACTTCTCCTACTCTCCCTCCATGTTAACTGTGGCTTCCTAGCTCCAGAAATTTCTCTGTTGTACAGATCTGAAATTATGTCCACTGTATCATCTATAAGCTACTCAGAGGACTCCAAAATAATTTAGATATGACCTCTTCTACTTCCACAATCGTTGTTTGTCTCTGGAATTCCCTTTAATTTGTGTTGTGATCTTGGATCTAACTATCAAACTGGAAAAGGTTACAGATATTTATGCATTGATTTCCTTTTCTTTCTGCTTCTTCATTTTGTTCCTTATATGTAGGTAACAATCTGTTAAGCATGTAAATAGTCTGTTAGTGATTCCTTATCATTTCTAGCTAGCAATTGTGAATGGTTTCTCAAATAAGCTCTCCCTATTGCTGGAATTAGAAGACACTGCTAAGTCTTTCTCAAGGAGTTTTACCTCCTCTAAATTTAGTTTTAAAATATAAGCACTTTGACTTGTATTCATAAGGAATTTACCAACTGGCAAGTGGTAGACCTGTTATGCTAAAAAGAAGGTTTGAGTATTTTGATCTGGAGTAGAGACAGCTGTTTCAATTACATGGTGATTCACAAAACTGGAAAGACCCAGAGGAAATCCAGCCTCACAGAAAGCCTTACTGTATATCATAGGTTCTCCTTAGCAAGAAAGATGCTGTGAAATCAACCAGGAGCTCTAAGACTGTAAAACAATACCTGCAATCACAGAGAAGATAGTAGAGCCACTTTTCCATTTAAATCTCTACCCTCATTATCTGACACAGTAATGTTAAAACCCGTTTTTCCATTGATTTCTTCATCTGTAAGAAAGGTTTGTCTCAAGGAGCAAATTGACTAACAGAGGAAAACCTACCCTGGAAAGGGGACACATTCCACAGATGTGTGAATTAACACAGACACAGCAGAAGTGCAGGGGAAGACCCCAGAGACTAGAAGCAAGAGCAGGTGCCCCAAGAATCCAACAGCCCTCCTGTACCCGGGACTCAGCTTCACCAGCAGATGCTCAGCAGAAGAGCCAAATATTTCCTATTTAGTCTGCCTTTCCCTGTGAACCAGCAGTGTAAGACTGGTGACATTTCAGAGTGAATTCCTAGAAGAGATAAAAAAAAATAACTAATATAACTTATCCTCCTGTAAATGGGACAGCTTCATTGCAGGGCGGTTGGCTCTTTGATTCTCCTTTGAAGTTTCAGGATGAGTCTCTAACAAGCATGATGTTTCAAGAATAATAGCAGGACATTTAGCTTGAGCTCTCCTGTTCCTAGGATCACTCAGAGTCTAGACATTAGATATAAAATGTATCATCCGAAGTACACTTTGTACCACCAGAATACCCAGCCTCCAGTCGCTTTGTTTTTAATCTGATTGCACAAATATAGAAAGAAGCAGAGAGATCCTGGTGCAGAGGAAGAGGTTGCCTTTCCAATAGTGAGGAAATTGTCAATAATTCACAGAGATGGACACTTCCAAAGTTGAAAAGGTCACTCTCCCAGCTGTGACCGTAGCAAGTGTTTGTTTCATACAGGAGCCAGGCTCAGTATGAACTCTTATATGTTCTCTGTATAAATCATTTTGACCCGTGTTGCTTCTTGCTTTACAGTTGTTTCCTAGTCTGATGTTGTCCGTATTTATAACCTCTGAGGCGACAACTCCAGTGCAATTTTACTTTGACTTTGACTTTTAAAACAAGAGTTTTACTTTTCCCTTCCACCTTTTGATACAGTATGCAAATTACAAGATAGCATGAGAGTTTTTACCAAGTGTTATTAATAAGATTTTAGGATTGCATGGGTAAAACTCTTCTGAGGATAAAACGGAATTAGAAGCTCAGCAGTGAATCCCAATTACTCTTAAGGTATTCTAATAGAACCACAATTACATGCTAATTTAAGACTCACAAAAGTAGCACTAAAAGGCCTTAAAACAGTGTGTGTGTGTGTTGTATGTGGGTGTTTATTTTTGATTTTTTTATTTTTTTGATTCCTTTTGGTAAATGTCTCTTGTGAAATGGATGTTTCTGCCATATATCAGCAGCTACAAGGGGGATATTTGTTAATTAAAGAAAGTTTCTCCTTTATGTCAAATACATAAGTATGTCTAATGCAAAATTGGTTATCTTGACTATCAAGCCTAGAATTAAATAGTCTGTAGAGGAAATATCTGTGCATTTTATGGATCTGTCACCTGTCAATTACAAAGCCTATGGCCTATGGCTTAGGAAGGAAATAGAAGGCAGGCCATCTGGCAGGCAGAAAGAATTCTGGGATAGAGTCAGGCACAAGAGGATCAGTTGAGATGGGAGAATAGAGACACATGGTACCTGAGCACAGGTAACCATCCATGTGGTAGAGCATAGGGTAAAATCAATGGGTTCTAATCTTAAGTTATGATTCTAGTGAGAGAAGAGCCTAGCTATATAACCAAGGTATTTGTAAATATATTTTATGTCTGAGTCTTATGTCTGTGAACGTGGGGCTGGTGAACTTAACACAAATTAGAGTTATCTGGGAAGACAAACCTCTACTGAAAAATGTCTCCATCAGATTTCCTGTTGGCAAGTCTATAGGGCATTTTCTTGATTGATGATTGATGTCAGAGGGCCTAAGCCCACTGTGGGCAGTGTCACCCCTGGGCAAGTGGTCCAGGGTGATATAAGAAAGCAGGCCAATCTTGTTTTTACGTCTTCCCCGAGTTCTAATTTGACCTAGTAGTCATTCAGTAGAGAGCTTTTTAATCTACATGAGTTTGCATACTTACTAGAAAGTATTTTGTAAGTTAGAATGTAAGTTTTATTATGCTATGGTCAGATAGGAAACATAGAGTTATTTCAATCTTTATGAATTTGTTAAAGCTTTTTCTGTTTCCCAGAATGTGGTCTATTTTAGCAAGCTTCTAAGTGCTGCTAAGTATAATGTACACACACACACACACACACACACACACACACATTTGATGATGTTTGGATGAAATATTCTGTTGATACCCATAAGTCTATTTGATATCCAATGTCATTTAATTCGGATGCTTTTCTGCTTATTTTTGTTCAGATAACTAGTCTTTTGCAGGGATTCTGGTACTGAAATCACCTACTATCACTACATTGATGTTATTTTTTGCAGTACTCATTTCAGTAGCACACTTTGTATGGAATTTGGTGCGCCAGAGTTTGGGGATGTTTATGATAGTAACATCATCTTGAAATCACCAATTATGTTAATTGTTCAATATGTGTAGCCATTAATGCCATCAGATTCCAATAACTTTGGTTGCTCAAAGTGAAACAGGATGATCAAATTGAAAAGCTTTATATAATCCATCAAATGGTATCCTGTATTTTTACCTTATGGCTTCTGGGTGGGTAAGTGAAACATTCACAATATAAATTGAAGATGCAGCAGTACTCAGGAAATTGGTATTTTATCCCAAGATAGACTAACACAATACAACTAGAATAACTGTTGCACTAAGCATGCAGAAAATTAGGACATTTCTATATCACTCGTGTGTCTATCATTATCTATCATCTAATTTTCCACCTATCATCTATATCTATGTATCTGTCTCTCTGTATAGCTATCCTAGCCTATCTATCTATCTATCTATCTATCTATCTATCTATCTATCTATCTATCTACCTGTATATCTATGTATAATCTATCATCTATCAATCTATCATCTATCTTTCTATAATATCTATCAATCATTTATATATCTGTCTATAATCTATCATTTATTTTCTATCAACCATCTGTCATCTATCATCACTGTAATCTGTCTGCCATCAGTCTATTTATCATTTATCTATTTTTCTCTAACTCCCCTCCTGTTTCTCTCTGTCAATGCATATACATGCATGAGTATATGAGATTATTTTTTGCATCATGGCTTTTAAGGTTCTATAATTTCTTCTGGTTTTCTGTAGTGAGAGCATTTCCATTTCAAAACAATAACAAAAACTGAAATAAGCAAAGCAAACACCAAAACCACTTTGCTAGAAACAAGTTTTCAAAAGTGTGAATAATCTTTTCTTCCTCAAAGTATAAGGAGTACTAGCACAAGAGCATAATACTCACTCATGAGATGTTTGCTAGGCAAGCCGAGGTCTTCAGTTTGGATCCCCACTGTCCACTTTAAGAAGCCAGTGCTGTCTGCGTTCTGCATTACAGGGGCTGGGAGGCAGAGACCTGAAGATCTTTAGGGGCCTGCAGTTCATCCAGTCCAGCCAATCTGGGAGCTCCTGGTTCAGGGAGAATTCCTTTTCCTTTACCAAACAATAAGACGGACAGTGACAGAGGAAGACATCTCTGGTTTGAATATGCACACGTAAAAAAACAGGTTGCTATTATACAATTGGATTACCACTATAGTCAGCAATAATTTATTGCATATTTAATTTACTTAATAATAAAATTTAATAATAATGTTTAATGATAATAATGTAGTAAGTAATAATTTATTACATATTTCAAATGGTAGAAGAAAGGATTCTGAATGTTTGCACCATTCTGGTGAGAACATGTATTCATTGTGTAATGTTTAGAACAGATACATGTTTAAAAACTTCAGGGTACTGTAATAGTATGCATACATTTTATATTTTCATGTATCATTTAAAACAAATTTAGTCTAAATTAAAAGACATAGTGTATTTCCAACTGTGTGCTAATGTTATTATCCCCATTTCTCAAAACCTTCTTTTGTTTTGTTTTACTTTTTTATTTTTAAGATTATAATGTAATTGCACTTCTAGCTTCTCTTTCCTCTCTCCATGACCATTCACCACTCCTTGCTTTCTTCCAGATTCATGACCTTCTTTTCATTGTTACTGCATGCATATATGTATATACATATATATTTCTAAACATAGGCTGCTACATCTATATAAAGTAACTTGTACTATGTTTTTAAGAGCTGACAAATCGGAAAAGCTTTTAAATTACTTCATTATATTAAAATGGAAACAAAAGGCTCTTTTGTGAGTCTTATTCTTCCTGAGCTGAGCAAAACTAATAATGAAGGTGAAGAAATGTGATATGCAGATTATTTCATCCCATCGGGAAGCACTGTATCTGCTCCATCTTCTTGAAGTGACTCAGTGGAAGAGTAGAGGGGAGCCGTGGGAGATAATAATCCATTGTTGTCTTTGAGATAAAGCCCTTCTTTTCTGAGTGAAGGGCTCATCAATTCATGTTTATACAGATGCGAAGCTGCTGTCCTGCTCTTGATCCCATCTCGATGCATTTCAATCACGCTCTCCTTGGCCAGTATGGTTGTATTCGAGAACAGGTGGTAACATTATTCGCTCAGAGAGCAATTAGGTAAACAGCATGAAGACATTCAGGGTGCTGGTGCTGGCAGAGAGCAACCAAGGAAGTATGAACAACACATCTGTTGTAAGGTATGCAAGCCAAAGCAATAGTCATTCAGGTCTGGAATAGGAATCATAAGAGTCCTTGCTGCTTATGTGTGGCTTGAGCAAAACCCATCTGAGCACATGATAACAAAAAATTTTGTTATTTTGGGTAATTGTGCTTGCATTTCTTCATCATTAGATCTCAATGGTATTTTGATCTGGTATATACCATTGAGACACATTACAAAGAGTAATGACCCTTAGTTGACAAGATTAGACATTAAATTTTGCAAAACCCTGAGAGAACAGCATGAAACCTGGTGATGATACTCTCTGGATGACCACAACCACTACTTACATGCATGATACCTGTGTAGTAGACTTTTGCTACTCGGACTTGCTAATGATCTTATAGAAAAGTACATACTGTATTCCTAGAGAAAGTGGGGATGAAAATTTAATTATAGAGAGGATGTATTGGTCAGAAAGAATGTATGAATTTAACTGGGAATGAGAGTCATGAACAAATGGAGGAGGCTGAAACTGCAGACAGGAAGAGCAAGAAGTCAAGTTGTTTCCCAGACTCAACAAGGACTAGATCTGCTGATGATTTTAAAAATACCCCCTTCTAATAGCCCTCAGTCAGGCTATCTGTGTTATGGTTGGTAAGATTTGAAAAAGGGTCAACATTTTGTATCCTGATGAAATTTCCAAGAAGCCTAAAATTGAGTTGAAGAAAAGCTATTAATTAATTAATTAATTAATTCAAAGCCTAGGAATGACTTATGACAGCAGCTAAGTTATAACCACAGAAGTGTTTATTGTATAAAATGGAACTATGACCATCACCTTGTACTTTCTAAGTTGCAAAGCTGGTCTTCAGAAATGAAAATATCAATAACAATCAAAACACTGTATTCACTGGGAGCCTGAGGGAATAGTGAAGTTCCTCCATTTGGAAAATTGCGATTAAAAAAAATATTTGCTTGGGATTCAAATTTTGGACTTAATATATTAGTTCAAAAGCATTAGTTTTGCTGGATTTTGACCAACTAGACTCAGGCCTGCAAGGTCTTTCAGATTTATTAAGAACATTCTGATTGAGTTACTGTTGGCTTCACTGTAGTGATGTCTGCGATAATGATCTTCTAGGCTTGTGGAGAAGTTAAGTTTGTGGTAGCCATTTCCTCGTGAAATGAGACATCCAATTTCATGTAAGTCTTTTTGATGAGAAGGAGTGATTGTTTGTTTGTTTGTTTGTATTTCTTGGCGCTTGGAATTGTGGTCCAGCTAAGTTGGCCAATACACACCTTCCTTACTTTGTCAACACAAATTAGGCTGCCTGAGTCGTGTGGGGAATCTGCACTGAGTGACACTTCTGTGTCTCACTGGATGTTAAGAAATTCCTGCTGTCTTGTGTGAACTTCAGCTTAGGGCCATAAGCTCCTTCAGATGCTTGCTCACCTCGTAGAGCTTCACTAAAGTTTAATTACCACTAAATAAATAAAAAGTCTTGTTCTAGGTTTATGTATTTAAATTTAGATTGTTGTCATTATTTATGCTGTTGTAAGATTGCATCTACTTTTCTAAGAGGCTTGGTAGGAATTTAGTGATTTGGCCATTTCTTTTTTTTTTTTTTTTTTTTTTTTTTGTCGAGACAGGGTTTCTCTGTATAGCTCTGGCTGTCCTGGAACTCACTTTGTAGACCAGGCTGGCCTCGAACTCAGAAATCCGCCTGCCTCTGCCTCCCAAGTGCTGGGATTAAAGGCGTGCGCCACCACACCCGGCTTGATTTGGCCATTTCTGCATAATTTAGAACAAATCTCCTAGATTATTAAAAATATACTGACAGAGTCTTTGAAGACTTTGAATGGTGAAATGAATGGAATAATTGTTGAACTTTAGGAATTAGGTATTAAAAAGCCCTTCCATTTATTTATTCATTTATTTATACACATATCCATTTATTTCTACTTTTTATTTTGTTATTAGCATACAAATTACAACTTTTCACTGTGAAAATTTCTAAACAAAATGTTTTTGCTGATTCTCTTTCTGCCCCTCCCCTCTCGCCCTTGCTCCATCCACCCACCCTCCCTATCTCTTCTGTGATTTCTTTTCATGTGTGTCTTTTCTATTTTCCCTCTTCTTGCATACCTCCTCCCCTTATACTCATATAGTTTCCTACCTAATTTCACAGCTTGTATCCACTCTGACACTTCCTTACTTATATACTTATAAACACTAAAAGTTAAGCTACACATTTGAGAGAAAATGAGATGTTTGTTTTTCTGAGTCTGGCCACCTCATATATCTATCCATTTCCCTGCAAATTCCCTAATTCCATTTTAAGCTGGCTTTCTAACCTGTCTGAAGAGAAATTTGTGTGGTAGACTTTTGGAGTTTCCAAACCCTCTTCATTTAGTGTTATCTGTGAACTATCATGCTGCTTACCTTTTTAGTGAGATACAAATTAAATTAGACTGCTCTCTTTCCTCTATCCACACCAACTTCCCCTAGGTTTTCATTATCTACCTTTGAAGTTCAGCACTCAGCTTTTAGTCTGCCATGAAAATAGACACTATACTTGGTTTTGGACTTCTCTTTAACATTTTGTTCATACTACCTCTAAATACTTATGCTTATCAGGAGCTTGTGATGACCATCAGTATGCAGAGTCAACCTTTTCCTAGTAATACATAGATTGTCTGTGCACACATGAATAAATTACATATGTGTGGTTTTTGCTTATAATCAGTCTTGGGTAGGCAATATTTGTTACATTAGTGCTATTTTATTTCTTGTTAAGTACATTTCATGCATTCGTGAATATCAGTTTCTTTGCATTTGATAAATGAAAAGAATTTACTTTCAGTTGTTATGGCTGTTCATTCTTATAAGAAAATTTCCTGAGTGGGAATGGCAGGAGAGGAGAGGGGGTTAAGAGCAGATGTAAAGTGCATAAATAAATATTAATTTAAAAAAAAAAGGAAAATTTCTTGAAGACTCTGTGAGAGTCCTTCTTATTTACCTCAAAACCGTGATGTGTGAAAAGATGGAAATCACAGTTGAGGAGACAGCTGTCGTCAGCAACTCGAATTCCAGGAGTCAGGGAATCCAGCATGAGATCTTCCCTGAAACAAACATAGCAAAGACTGCAAGTCTGGCAAATGAGACTGTTCTGTCTAGAAAGTGGATGCTAAAGAATGACATTCTAGATGACCATCAAGAAATTTCAGCATACCCCAACTTCACAAAACTTTTCCTTCCTTCAGCTCATTCTCCCATATACTTTGTTTTCCACGCATATCAGGTGACGGCTTTAGCAGCTTATTTCTCATAACTGTTAATTTTGCACAGACGGAGGTACACACACTTCTAGTGTCTTCTTTTACACATTTCCTCTTAGACTTCTTTCTTTCTTTTTTAAATTTTTATTAGGTATTTTCCTCATTTACATTTCCAATGCTATCTCAAAAGTCCCATATACCCACCACCCCCCATTCCCTACCCCCCCCTCCCTTTTTTGGCCCTGGCGTTCCCCTGTACTGAGGCATATAAAATTTGCATGTCCAATGGGCCTCTCTCTCCAGTGATGGCCGACTAGGCCATCTTTTGGTACATATGCAGCTAGAGACAAGAGCTCCGGGGTACTGGTTAGTTCATGTTGTTGTTCCACATATAGGGTTGCAGTTCCCTTTAGCTCCTTGGGTACTTTCTCTAGCTCCTCCAATGGGGGTCCTGTGATCCATCCAATAGCTGACTGTCAGCATCCACTTCTGTGTTTGCTAGGCCCCAGCGTAGTCTCACAAGACACAGCTATATCTAGGTCTTTTCAGCAAAATCTTGCTAGTGTATGCAACGGTGTCAGCGTTTGGAAGATGATTATGGGATGGATCCCTGGATATGGCAATCACTAGATGGTCCATCCTTTCTTTACAGCTGCAAATTTTGTCTCTGTAACTCCTTTCATGGGTGTTACGTTCCCAATTCTAAGAATGGGCAAAGTGTCCACACTTTGGTCTTCATTCTTGAGTTTCATGCGTTTAGCAAATTGTATCTTATATCTTGGGTATCCTAAGTTTCTGGGCTAATATCCACTTATCAGTGAGTACATGTTATATGAGTTCCTTTGTAATTGGGTTACCTCACTCAGGATGATGCCCTCCAGGTCCATCCATTTGCCTAAGAATTTCATAAATTCATTCTTTTTAATAGCTGAGTAGTACACCATTGTGTACATGTACCACATTTTCTGTATCCATTCCTCTGTTGAGGGGCATCTGGGTTCTTTCCAGCTTCTGGCTACTATAAATAAGGCTGCTATGAACATAGTGGAGAATGTGTCCCATTTACCGGTTGGGACATCTTCTGGATATATGCCCAGGAGAGGTATTGCGGGATCCTCCAGTAGTACTATATCCAATTTTCTGAGGAACCGCCAGACTGATTTCCAGAGTGGTTGTACAAGCTTGCAATCCCATCAACAATGGGGGAGTGTTCCTCTTTCTCAACATCCTCGCCAGCATCTGCTGTCACCTGAATTTTTGATCTTAGCCATTCTGACTGGTGTGAGGTGGAATCTCAGGGTTGTTTTGATTTGCATTTCCCTGATGAATAAGGATGTTGAACATTTTTTTCAGGTGCTTCTCTGCCATTCGGTATTCCTCAGGTGAGAATTCTTTGTTCAGCTCTGAACCCCATTTTTAATGCAGTTATTTGATTTTCTGGAGTCCCCCTTCTTGAGTTCTTTATATATATTGGATATTAGTCCCCTATTCGATTTGGGATAGGTAAAGATCCTTTCACAATCTGTTGGTGGTCTTTTTGTCTTATTAATGTTGTCTTTTGCCTTGCAGAAGCTTTGCAGTTTCATGAGGTCCCATTTATTGATTCTTGATTTTACAGAACAAGCCATTGCTGTTTGTTCTATTCAGGAATTTTTCCCCTGTACCCATATCTTCGAGGCTTTTCCCTACTTTCTCCTCTATAAGTTTCAGTGTCTCTGATTTTATGTGGAGTTCCTTAATCCACTTAGACTTGACCTTAGTACAAGGAGATAGGAATGGATCAATTCACATTCTTCT
The DNA here is from genome assembly GCF_978045245.1 of Mus caroli. Taxonomy (NCBI): domain Eukaryota; kingdom Metazoa; phylum Chordata; class Mammalia; order Rodentia; family Muridae; genus Mus; species Mus caroli. The sequence continues at coordinate 65,510,984 of NW_028227265.1, forward strand.
ACATGAAAACCGCCAGTTGTGCCAGCACCATTTGTTGAAAATGCTGTCTTTTTTCCACTGGATGGTTTTAGCTCCCTTGTCAATGATCAAGTGACCATAGGTATGTGGGTTCATCTCTGGATCTTCAATTCTGTTTCATTGGTCTACTTGTCTGTCACTATACCAGTACCATGCAGTTTTTATCACAATTGCTCTGTAGTAGAGCTTTAGGTCAGGCATGGTGATTCTACCAGAGGTTCTTTTATCCTTGAGAAGAGTTTTTGCTATCCTAGGTTTTTTGTTATTCCAGATGAATCTGCCAATTTCCCTTTCTAATTCATTGAAGAATTGAGTTGGAATTTTGATGGGGATTGCATTGAATGTGTAGATTGCTTTTGGCAAGATAGCCATTTTTACTATATTGATCCTGCCAATCCATGAGCATGGGAGATCTTTCCATCTTCTGAGATCTTCTTTAATTTCTTTCTTCAGAGACTTGAAGTTCTTATCATACAGATCTTTCACTTCCTTAGTTAGAGTCACGCCAAGGTATTTTATATTATTTGTGACTATTGGGAAGGGTGTTGTTTCCCTAATTTCTTAATCAGCCTGTTTATTCTTTGTGTACAGAAAGGCCATTGACTTGTTTGAGTTAATTTTATATCCAGCTACTTCACTGAAGCTGTTTATCAGGCTTAGGAGTTCTCTGGTGGAATTTTTAGGGTCACTTATATATACTATCATATCATCTGCAAAAAGTGATATTTTGACTTCTTCCTTTCCAATTTGTATCCCCTTGATTTCCTTTTGTTGTCTAATTGTTCTGGCTAGGACTTCAAGTACAATGTTGACTAGGTAGGGAGAGAGTAGACAGCCTTGTCTAGTCTCTGATTTTAGTGGGATTGCTTCCAGCTTCTCACCATTTACTTTGATGTTGGCTACTAGTTTGCTGTAGATTGCTTTTATCATGGTTAGGTATGGGCCTTGAATTCCTGATCTTTCCAACACTTTTATCATGAATGGGTGTTGGATTTTGTCAAATGTTTTCTCAGCATCTAACAAGATGATCATGTGGTTTTTGTCTTTGAGTTTGTTTATATACTGGATTACATTGATGGATTTCCATATATTGAACCTTCCCTGCATCCCTGGGATGAAACCTACATGGTCAGGATGGATGATTGTTTTGATGTGTTCTTGGATTCAGTTAGCGAGAACTTTATTGAGGATGTTGCATCGATATTCATAAGGGAAATTGGTCTGAAGTCCTCTATCTTTGTTGGGTCTTTTTGTGGTTTAGGTATCAGAGTAATTGTGGCTTCATAGAATGAGTTGAGTAGAGTACCTTCTGTTCCTATTTTGTGGAATAGTTTGTAAATAACTGGGATTAGATCTTCATTGAAGGTCTGATAGAACTCTGCACTAAACCCATCTGGCCCTGGGCTTTTTTTGGTTGGGAGACTATTAATGACTGCTTCTATTTCTTTAGGGGATATAGGACTGTTTAGATCATTAACCTGATCTTGATTTAACTTTGGTACTTGGTATCCATCTAGAAACTTGTCCATTTCATCCAGGTTCTTCAGTTTTGTTGAGTATAGCCTTTTGTAGAAGAATCTGATGGTGTTTTGGATTTCTTCAGGATCTGTTGTTATGTCTCCCTTTTCATTTCTGATTTTGTTAATTAGGATGCTTTCTCTGTGCCCTCTAGTGAGTCTGGCTAAGGGTTTATCTATCTTGTTGATTTTCTCAAAGAACCAGCTCCTCGATTGGTTGATTCTTTGAATAGTTCTTCTTGTTTGCACTTGGTTGATTTTGCCCCTGAGTTTGATTATTTCCTGTGGTCTACTCCTCTTGGGTGAATTTGCTTCCTTTTGTTCTAGAGCTTTTAGGTGTGTTGTCAAGCTACTAATGTGTGCTCTCTCTAGTTTCTTTTTGGAGGCACTCAGAGCTGTGAGTTTTCCTCTTAGAAATGCTTTCATTGTGTCCCATAAATTTGGGTATGTTGTGGCTTCATTTTCATTAAACTCCAAAAAGTCCTTAATTTCTTTCTTTATTCCTTCCTTGACTGAGGTATCATTGAGAAGAGTGTTGTTTAGTTTCCACGTGAATGTTGGCTTTTTATTATTTATTTTATTATTGAAGATCAGCCTTAGTCCATAGTGATCTGATAGGATGCATGGGACAATTTCAATATTTTTGTATATGTTGAGGCTTGTTTTGTGACCAATTATGTGGTCATTTTTGGAAAAAGTACCATGAAGTGCTGAGAAGAAGGTATATCGTTTTGTTTTAGGTTAAAATGTTCTGTAGATATCTGTCAGATCCATTTGCTTCATAATTTCTGTTAGTTTCACTGTGTCCCTGTTTAGTTTCTGTTTTCATGATCTGTCCATTGGTGAAAGTGGTATGTTGAAGTCTCCCACTATTATTGTGTGAGGTGCAATGTGTGCTTTGAGATTTACTAAAGTTTCTTTAATGAATGTGGCTGCCCTTGTATTTGGAGCATAGATATTCAGAATTGATAGTTCCTCTTGGAGGATTTTACCTTTGATGAGTATGAAGTGCCCCTCCTTGTCTTTTTTGATGACTTTTGGTTGGAAGTCAATTTTATTAGATATTAAAATGGCTACTCCAGCTTGTTTCTTCATACCATTTGCTTGGAAAATTGTTTTCTAGCCTTTCATTCTGAGGTAGTATCTATCTTTTTCTCTGAGATGAGTTTCCTGTAAGCAGCAAAATGTTGGGTCTTGTTTGTTTAGCCAGTTTGTTAATCTATGTCTTTTTATTGGGGAGTTGAATCCATTGATATTAAGAGATATTAAGGAAAATTAATTGTTGCTTCCTGTTATTTTTGTTGTTAAAGTTGGCATTCTGTTCTTGTAGCTGTCTTCTTTTAGGTTTGTTGAGGGATTACCTTCTTGCTCTTTCTAGGACGTGGTTTCTGTCCTTGTATTGTTTTTTTTTTTTTTTTTTTTTCCTGTTATTATCCCTTGAAGGACTGGATTCGAGGAAAGATAATGTGTGAATTTGGTTTTGTTGTGGAATACTTTGGTTTCTCCATCTATGGTAATTGAGAGTTTGTCTGGGTATAGTAGCCTGGGCTGGATTTTGTGTTCTCTTAGTGTCTGTATAACATCTGTCCAGGCCCTTCTGGTTTTCAAAGTCTCTGGTGAAAAATCTGGTGTAATTCTGATAGGCTTGCCTTTATATGTTACTTGACCTTTTTCCCTTACTGCTTTTAGTATTCTATCTTTATTTAGTGCATTTGTTATTCTGATTATTATGTGTTGGGAGGAATTCCTTTTCTGGTCCAGTCTATTTGGAGTTCTGTAGGCTTCTTGTATGTTCATGGGCATCTCTTTCTTTAGATTTGGGAAGTTTTCTTCTACAATTTTGTTGAAGATATTTGCCGGTCCTTTGAATTGAAATCTTCATTCTCATCTACTCCTATTATCTGTAGGTTTGTCTTCTCATTGTGTCCTGGATTTCCTGGATGTTTTGAGTTAGGATCTTTTTGCATTTTGCATTTTCTTTGATTGTTGTGTTGATGTTCTCTATGGAATCTTCTGCACCTGAGATTCTCTCTTCCATCTCTTGTATTCTGTTGCTGATGCTCGCATCTATGGTTCCTGATTTCTTTCCTAGGGTTTCTATCTCCATAGTTGCCTCACTTTGGGTTTTTTTTTATTGTGTCTCCTTCCCTCTTTAGGTCTTGGATGGTTTTATTCAATTCCATCATTTGTTTGGTTGTGTTTTCCTGCAATTCTTTAAGGGATTTTTGTGCTTCCCCTTTAATGTCTTCTACCTGTTTAGCAGTGTTCTCCTGTATTTCTTTAAGTGAGTTATTAAAGTCCTTCTTGATGTCCTCTACCATCATCATGAGATATGCTTTTAAATCCGGGTCTAGTTTTTCGGGTGTGTTGGGGTGCCCTGGACTGGGCGATGTCAGAATATTGGGTTCTGATGATGGTGAGTGGTCTTGGTTTCTCTTAGTAAGATTCTTAAGTTTACCTTTCACCATCTGGTAATTTCTGGAGTTAGTTGTTATAGTTGTCTATGTTTAGAGATTGTTCCTCTGGTGATTCTGTTACCCTCTATCAGCAGACCTGGGGAGACTAGCTCTCTCCTCTGAGTTTCAGTGCTCAGAGTAGTCTCTGCAGGCAAGCTCTCCTCTTACAGGGAAGGTGCACAGTTATGTGGCATTTGTACCTCCTCCTGGTTGAAGATGAAGGCCCAAAACAGGACCTTTCCCAGAAGCTGTGTTGCTTTGGCTTGTCACTGAAGCTGTTAGCTTCAGTAGCCCACACTCTCACCTGTGCAGACTACTTTCTGTGGAGTCTTGGAACCAAGATGGCCTCCACAGATCCTGAGGCAAAGGCCTCCCAGGCCGAGTGGACACCTGTCCTCTGGCCAGGAAGGTGGCCGGATGTCTGGAGCCCAAAAATGGTGCTGCCTCAGAAGCTCTGTGGCTCTTGCCTGTTCCAGAAGCTGTTAGCTTCTGTAGTCCACACTCTAACTTGTGCAGACTACTTTCTGCAGTGTCCAGGAACCAAGGTGGCTACCGTGGATCCTGAGGCAAAAGCCTCCCGGGCCAGGTGGACACCTTTCCTCTTGCTGGGAAGGTGGCTGGATCCTTAGACTTCTTTCTAGTTTGTCACTTTAAAAAATGAAATCAACTAGTGTAACTAATATTACAGTATGTATGGAGCTATCTAAGATAATTGCATCTTAGTCCTATAAATCAAACAATCTAAGATAGTTCTACTTGATGTAAGGACTTGTATTATTTTAGGGTTGGAGATATGGCTTGGCAGTTACTTCCAGCAAACTGGGTGCTTGATTCTCTGCACAAAAATGGCCAGATAATAGTCTGTAACTCAATTCCAGGAAAACTGAGTTTCTTTTCTCTCTTCTGCCAGCAAGTAATGTACATGCCAGCAAAACACTCAGATACATAAAAATAAATAAATAATTGGAAAGAATTTGTGTTGTTTTTGTCATACACACACACATACACAGACACACAGACACACCCCGACACAGACACACACACTCAGACACACACACACACACACACACACACACACACATTCATATACATAAATACATATACATTTATATAAATATAGACACACACGTAAATATATTCATATATAAATGTATATTTATATATGTATATACACACACATTCACACACATGTATATATATACATACACATATATATGTATATATAACATATTCTTGTCATATATGTATATGTTTTCATTCTTGTGAATGTTCAAATCTTTTGCAGTAATTTTTTCTTTACTGCATACTACAGTCCATCTTGCATGGAAGGACACTCTTAGGTCACTGAAATGAGACAATTTCTGTACTCTATTGCAGGGTACTTACTATGTTGGATGTCAGCCAGGTGCCTCCCCCAGGGCTGTCTGTCACCACAGTCACTGGAAACTTCTCATGTCACAATACCACACTCTTCAGGAGGATAATGATGTCCCAGCTTTAAAAGTAATGTTAGTAGTGATTGGTCAGGATTAGAATCTATCAAACTTTTTTACAGACTGTCCTGTGAACATAGCTTTCTTGAGATTGATCAGGAAGGAAATCAGCCAGCTAATACAAGTCTCCAGGAAATCCCTGTTCTCATGTGTTTGACATTTGCTTCCATATTTATCTTTTATTAGATGCTCTGATACAAACTTAAGATCTAGAAGACTTTAACATTTTAAAATCTTCAACTTAACAACAACAGGTTATTATATTTGTTTCTCAACCCCATTTTTATTCCACTCTCTCTAGACCAAAATAAAAAATAATGATGCAACACTGTATTTGTGAGATATTTTATAGGTTGTTATCCTCATGTAGGGTGGATTTCTATTTTTCTGTAATTCAATAGTATAATCTTATTTTCCACTTCTATTTTTTAATTCCAAAGGATTGTTTCTACTACACTTTTCTCAAGATAACCATCCATCTTTAATTATCATCATCACAATGATAGCAATTGTTTTCCCATCTAGAATATTTAACAAGTTCAGTACAATACTCTGTGTTGAATCTTTCAGTCTTCATAACTACTTTCTATGATAGGTACCATTGTAGAAATGAAAATTCAAAACACACAGAATGAAGGAGAACAGTCTGCTCCTCATTTTCAGTTGCTCTCAAGCTCCACTGGACACTGACTGATGGATGCCAAGGTTTCGTTTCAAACAAAGGTTCTCAGCCTCTGTGACTATCTGGAGCCCTTATTCTTTTGCTGGTTCCTGTCTTTTTCCTGCGTTGATTTTTTTCCCTGATAGGTTTCTGTATATGTATTTAGTTCCTTCCTTGTCCCCTTTCCAGTTTAATTGTGGGTTCTTTTTCACCTCATAAATCCCCAGGGATAATCTAGAAGCCAACAGTGAATCTAGAAGTAGCCAGGGCTCCATTTACAGGTATGTTCTTAGATGGCAAGATAAGAGAGAGCTGGGAAATTAGTCATGATAACTGTTGTTGACAGTGGAAGGCAGGAAATTGCACTCCGTCAGTTCTGTTGACTGTAACTGCCTGGAGTTTTTACCGGGACACAAGGCAAAAATAATGACTAATGGTATTTGATTCATCTTTTTCGGCAAACTAGTGTTGAATCCCTTTGTACATCCATGGTGCAGATGAGCCTTCCTTCTTGTTAGGGGAAGGGTGGGAATAAGGTGAAAAGGCGGAAGTTCCCTTTGTGGGCTTTTCCCTCCCTCCAAACCTGGTATGAATCCCACTTGGCATACGTTACTAACATTTGTCCTGGGTAGCTCCCACAGTGATGCCTATTATATACAGGAAGTAAAATTCAACAGAGCGCCTTTGGCCACAACCCATGCTTCTCCAGAAGAGGAAATAAGCCATTATCCCACTCTATACTTGCTGAACTCTGTGAGGTCAGCATGTACCTTCATCTCACTTCATTTGAACTACAGGGATGTTTTCAAGGTGCAGAGGGAAACAACAGGAACAAGACCCACACAAAACTAAAACCTTATTTCCTACACTCAGGTAGCTATTTTTTTTTTAATTTATAAAGATTTATTTATTAATTTTATGTATGTGAGTACACTGTAGCTGTACAGATGGTTGTGAGCCTTCATGTGGTTGTTGGAAATTGTTAGGACCTCTACTTGCTTCAGTCAACCCTGCTTGCTCTAGTAGGTCAGCCCTGCTCCCTCTAGTCAACTCCACTCACTCAGTTACTGCTTGCTCCAGCCCAAAGATTTATTTTATTATTATACATAAGTACACTGTAGCTGACTTCAGACACACCAGAAGAGGGTGTCAGATCTCATTATAGGTGGTTATGAGCCACCATGTGGTTGCTGGGATTTGAACTCAGGACCTTTGGAAGAGCAGCCAGTGCTCTTACCCACTGAGTCATCTCGCCAGCCCCCCAGGTAGCTCTTAAGATTAGAGAGCAATAACTTTCCTAAGTTAGGGACACTAAGACATTCATTGGTGGCTTTACAAGACAAAAAGCAGCTCCTGAGACAGGCACGAGAAACTATCAAACTTTATTCCCTCAAGGCATTTAAACGTCTTTCAATAATAAAAGTAGGGACTATGAATATACAGGGAATATGTGAGTTATAAACATCCCCACTGCAGATATATAGAAATCCAGAATGACAGGCATTAAACTTGTTATCTGTTATTACGTAGTAAGAGATCCAGCCAAGACATGGGCCAACATTTCTGAATACTATGGCTAATATCTGTCACATATTCTATATGACTATCAACCTATTTCTTCTCATGATGGTAGGCACTAGCGGCATATGGTGGCCATCTTCTCTGTGTTGGAGCACACCACACAGCTCAATGTTACTCATGCTGCCATTGTCATTGTCACTAAGTATAGTAATATAATTCCTTTGACAGAAGCAGAGACTAAGTATTAGTGATGGGCACAATTCAGAAACAACTTATGGAAACTTTTAGCTAAGAATCAGGAGGAGAGGAAGATGACTGGAATTAAGAAGAAGCAAAGGATGACCAGAGATACTGTTTGGTATTCTTAGCCCTTGTAGGAGTTAATTAGAAGTAGATGGAGAGGTGAAAAACCAATTCAACTGCAAGAAGGAGTGGAGGAGGTTGTAGAAGAATATTGGACTGGATAGAGAGAAGGAAGAGAAGCAAGTGGAAGAAGAAGAAGGTAAACAAAGGAGAAGAGGGTTAAGACATTACTATAGACAAATGCAACATAAAAGAAAAACCTGAAGACTGCTAGATAGTCTGCTCCTTGGAAGACACCATATCCTGAGACATCCCAGAAGATCCATGGCACTCAGACCATTTGGTAAGCGCCCTCCTGAAGTCCCACAGCTGCCAATGGGAGCACAGTGGACTTCGGGACCCATCAACCCCCAAAACCCCTGCCTGCCGAATACCACTCCCTTTCTGCCTCATCCTTTCTGCTAGGACAGACTGCTAGCTATAGTCTGCTCCCTGGAAGACCCCATATCCTAAGGCATCCCAGAAGATCTGCTGTACTCTGTGTACTTAATACCACATCATGTGGCATTCCAGAAGATCCACTGCACTCAGGGTAACTAACACTACAACTTGAGACATCCCAAGAGATCTGCTGCACACAGGGCAACTGAGCAACTGATCACCAGCTTGTCTGCTCCCCTGAAGATACCACAGCTTAAAGGCATCCCAGGAGTTCTTCTGTATACATGGCAACTGGGCAATTGACACCCACAGCAGTCTGAAGACTTCCTAGGGGTTCTGTGGCATGCAGGGAAACTGACCCAAGAGAATGAAAGCCTCCCTGGAGTTCTTCTGCACACAGGGAAACAGAAACCACAGTCCATAACCCCCTTCCCCCCAAGAGAACAGCTTCAAACAGGACAACAGCTTGACTGCTCCTCTGAAAATCCAACAGTCTGAAGGCCTCCCAGGAGATCTACTACTGCCAGGGTAATAGATCAGCAGCTTCTCTGTCCCTCTGAAGACCTCCCAGTTGGAAGGCCCCACAGGAGGTCTGTTACAGCCAGGGCCACAGGCCTATCAGGAGACATGAAGCAACCCAGAGACAAAAGAAGCAGACTCTAGACAGTCAACCAGACCAGCAAACACCAGGGACAACCAGATGGCAAAAGGCAAGTGGAAGACCATGAGCCAATAAACACTGGCATTATCAGAAATAAGCTCTCCCACCACAGCATATCCCGAATATACCAACATATCTGAAAGAAAGCTGACATAAAATCCTATCTCATGAAGATACTAGAGTCCTTTAAGGAAGATATAAATACCTCACTGAAAGAAATAAAGGAAAACAGGTAGATGCCCTTAAAGAGGAAACAAACAAACAAACAAACAAATCCCTTAAAGAAATATAGGGAAACACAATCAAACAGGTGACAGAATTGCATAAAGTGGTCCAAGATCTAAAAGTGGAAGTAGAAAAAAAAATAAAGAAAATACAAATGGAGGCAAAGCTAGAAATGGAAAACCTAGGAAAGAGGTCAGAAGTTACAGATGCAAGTATCACCCACAGAATACAAGAGATAGAATAGGTAATCTTAGGTATAGATGTTACCATAGAAGAGATTAACACAACCATCAAAGAAAATTCAAAACATAAAAACTTCTAACACAAAACATCGAGGAAATTCAGGACACAATGAAAAAAACCAAATCTAAGAATAATTGGAATAGAGGAGAAAGAAGATTTCCAGATTGAAGGACCTGAAAACATCTTCAACAAAATCATAGAAGAAAACTTCCCCAACCCAAAGAAAGAGATGGCCATAAATGTACAAGAAGCCTACAGGACTCCAGATAAATGGGACCAGAAGAGAAAATCCTCTCATCACACAATAATTAAAACACTAAATGCACAGAACAAAGAAAGAATATTAAAAGCTGCAAGGGGAAAGGGCAAGTAACATACAAAGTTTGACCTATCAGAATTACACCAGACTTCTCAACAGAGATTATGAAAGCCAGAAGAGCCTGACCAGAGTTCATGCAGACTCTACAAGAACACAAATGCCAGCCCAGGCTATTATACCCAGCAAAACTCTCAGTCAACATAGATGGAGAAACTAAAATATTCCAGGACAAAACCAAATTCAAACAGTCTCTATCTACCAATCCACCTCTACAGAGGATCCTAGAAGAAAAACTCCAACACAAGGAAGGTACCAAAACCAAAGAAAAGACAAGATATTAATCATCTCACAACAAAGCCAAAAGGAGAGAACCACAAACACATAAAGCCACCTACAAAAGCAAATGTAACAGGAATCAATAGTCACCTATCTTTAGTATCTTTCAATATTAATGGGTTCAACACACCCATAAAAAGACATGAGCTAACAGACTGGATATGCAAACAGGATCCAGCATTTAGCTGCATATAAGAAACACACCTCAATAACAAAGATAGGCACTGTCTCAGAGTAAAAGGATGAAAAAAGTTTTTCCAAGCAAAGGGCCCCAAGAAACAAGCTGGAGTTGCCATCCTAATATCTAATAAAATAGACTTTCCACCAAGAATTATCAAGCATGATGAGGAAGGACACTTCATATTCACCAAAGAGAAAATCTACTAAGAGAAAGTCTCAATTCTGAACATCTATGTCCCAAATGCAAGGGCACACACATTCATAAACGAAACTTTGTTAAAACTTGAAACACACATTTAAACCCACACAATAATAGTGGCAGACTTCAATACCCCACTCTCATCATTGAAACAGAAACTAAAAAGAGACATAGTGAAACTAATAGAGGTTATGAACCAAACAGATTTAACAGATATCTATAGAACATTTTACCCTTAAAAGAAAAAGAATACACCTTCTTCTCAGCACCACATGGTACCTTCTCCAAAACTGACTATATAGTTAGTCACAAAACAACTCTCCACCAATACAAGAAGATTGAAATAATCCCATGCATACTATCAGATCACTATGGCCTAAGGCTGGTCTTCAATAACAGCATAAACAACACAAAGCCCACATACACTACGAAACTGAGCAACTCTACTCAATGATAACTTGGTCAGGAAAGAAAGAAAGAAAGAAAGAAAGAAAGAAAGAAAGAAAGAAAGAAAGAAAGAAAGAAAGAAAGAAAGGAAGGAAGGAAGGAAGGAAGGAAGATTAAAGACTTTCTAAAATGTAATGAAAATGTTTACACATCATACTGAAACTTATGGGACACAATGAAAGGAGTGCTAAGAGGAAGATTCATAGCACTAAGTGCCCTGGTAAAGAAACTGGAGAGAACTTACACTAGTAACTTAACAGCACACCTGAGAGCTCTAGAACAAAAAGAAGTAAACTCCCCCAAGAGGAGTAGATGGCAGAAAATAGTCAAAACTCAGGGCTAAAATCAACCAAATAGAAACAAAGAGAACAATAGAAAGAATAAACAAAAATGAAAGCTGGTTCTTCTAGAGAATCAACAAGATAGATAAACCCCTAGCCAAACTAACTAAAGAGCCCAGAGGCAGTTTCCAAATTAATAAAATCAGAAATGAAAAGGGAGACATAACAACAGAACCAGAGAAAATTCAAAAATTTATCAGATCCTTCTACAAAAGCCTCTACTCAACAAAACTGGAAAATCTAGATGATTTTCCAGAAATGGATGATTTTCTAGACAGATACCACATACCAAAGTTAAATCAAAGGAAGGTAAACTATCTAAACAGTCCCATATTCCACAAGGAAATAGAAGAAGTCATTAAAAACTTCCCAACCAATAAAAGCCAAGAACCAGATGGATTTAGTGCAAAATTCTACTGGACATTCAAAGAAGACCTGATACCAATACTCATCAAACTATTCCATAAAATAGAAATATAAGGACAACTAACTAATTCATTATATGAAGCCACAATTACTCCAACATCTAAACCACACAAGGACCCAACCAAAGAAGAGAACTTCAGACCAATCTTGCTTAAGAATATTGATGCAAAAGTACTCAATAAAATTCTTGCAAACTGAATCAAAAAACACATCAAAATTATTATTCACCATATAGTGAATGATCTGGCTTCATCCCAGGGATGCAAGGTTGGTTCAATATATGAAAATCCATTAACATAATCAACTATATAAACCCAAAGAAAAAAATCACATGATCATCTCCTTAGATGCAGAAAAAGCATTTGACAAAACACACTACCCCTTCATGTTAAAAGTATTGGAGAGATCAGGAATCCAAGGCCCATACATAAATGTAATAAAAACAATTTACTGAAAATCAAGAGCTAATATCAAATTAAATGGAGAGATACTTGAAGTAATACCACTAAAATCTGGGACAAGACAAGGATGCCCACTCTTCACATATCTATTTAATATAGCACTCAAAGTGCTAGCTAGAAGAATAAGACAACTACAACAACAACAACAAAAAAGAGATCAAGGGGATACAAATTGCCAAAGAAGGGATAAATGTATCACTATTTGCAGATGATGTGATAGGATATATACGTGACTCCAAAAATTCTACCAGAGAATTTCTCCAGCTGATAAAAAACTTCAGCAAAGTGGCTGGATATAAAATTAACTCAAATAAATAAGTAGCCTTCCTTTATACAAATGATAAACAGGCTGAGAAAGAGGTTAGGGAAACAATACAACACCCTTCACAGTAGCCAAAAATAATATGAAATATCTTTGGGTAACTCTAACCAAACAAGTGAAAGATCTGTATGACAATAACTTCATGTCTCTCAATAAAGAAATCAAAGAAGATCTCAGGAAATGAAGAGATATCCCATGATCATGGATTGGCAGAATCAACACAGTAAAAATGGCCATCCTACCAAAGGCAATTTACAAATTCAATGCAATCTCCATCAAAATTCCAACACAATTCTTTAAAGACATAGAAAAAGCAATTCTAAAATTAATCTGGAAAGGCAAAAAAAAAAAAAAACCAACAAACAAACAGAATAGTGAAGACAATTTTTAACAATAAAAGAACAACTGGGGGAATCACCATCCCTGACTACACAGCAATAGTGATAAAAACTGCATGGTGTTGGTACTGAGACAGACACATTGATCAATGGATAGAATTGAAGACCAACATACTTAGGCACAGGTGATCTTTGACAAAGAAGCCAAAACTACACAATGGAAGAAAGAAAGCATCTTGAATAAATGGTGCTGGACTAACTGGCTGACTGTATGTAGAAAAATGAAAATACACCCACATTTGTCACCTTGCACAAAGCTCAAGTCCAAGTGGATCAAGGACCTCAACATAAAACCAGATACACTGAATCTAATAGACGAGAAAGTCGGAAAGAACCTTGAACTCATTGGCACAGTGGGAAATTTCCTAAATAGAACTCCAATGGATCATGCCCTAAAACCAAGAATTGATAAATGGGACCTCATGAAACTAGAAAGCTTCTGTAAGGCAAAGAACATAGTCGATAAGGCAAATTGGCAACCTACAGATTGGGAATTTTTTTTCCGCTAACCCCACATCTGATAGAGGGCTAATATCCAAAATATATAAAGAACTTAAGAAACTAACCACCAAAAATCCAAACAACCCAATCAAAAATGGGTTATAGAACTAAACCAAGAATTCACAACAGAGGAATCTCAAATGACTGAGAAGCACCTAAAGAAATGTTCAAAGTCCTTAGTGATCAGAGAAAAGCAAATCAAAATGACCCTGAGATTCCACCTTACACCAATCAGAATGGCTAAGATCAAAACCTCAGGTGACAACACATGTTGGCAAGGATGTCGACAAAGAGGAACACTCCTCCATTGCTGGTGGGATTGCAAGCTGGTACAACCACTCTTGAAATCAATCTGGAGGTTCCTCAGAAAATTGGAAATAGATCTACCTGAAGTCTGAGCAATACTATTCTTGGGAATATACCCAGAAGACACCTTACCATGCCACAAGAGTATGTGTTCCACTATGTTCACAGTGCCCTATTTGTGTTAGCCAGAAGCTGGAAACAACCCAGATGTCCCACAACAGAAGAATGAATACAGAAAAAGTGGTTCATTTTCACAATGGAGTACTACTCAGCTATTAAGAACAAGGGCATCCTGACTTTTGCAGGCAAATGGATGGAACTAGAAAATATCATCCTGAGTGAGGTTGCTGAGACCCAAAAGGACATGCATGGTATATACTCACTAATACGTGGATTTTAGCCAAAAAATAAAAAAGTACAGAATACCCAAATTGCAGTCCACAGAACTCAGGAAATTTCACAAGCTGAAGGGCCCAAGAGAGGATGCCTCAGTCCCACTTAGGAGGGAGAAGAAAGCAATCACAAGGGGAGAATGAGGGACTTGGAGGGAGTTACAGGGTGGTGGGGAAGAGGGGAACATGATCTGAGTGGGGAGGGGGGGCAAGGGATGAAGTCCTGAGGGTCAGCAGAAAGAATGAAAACAGACAACCTTGGGAGGTAGGAGATTTGTGGAACCCTCAAGAATGTACCAGAGACCTGGGAGGTGAGAGACTCTCAGATCTCAAAGGGAGAAGGATCCTAGATGAAATGCCCTACAGTGGAGAGAGGGAACTTGTAGACCCACCTCTAGTAGAAAGACAGGGCATCAAGTGAGAGAGGGGGTTGCTATTCTACATTCAAAACTCTGACCCATAATTGTTCTGGTCTGAAAGAACTACAGGGAAGTAAATGAAGAAGAGCCTGTGGAATAAAATGTCCAGTGACAGGCACAAAGTAGAATCCAGCTCAAGGGAGACCCCAAGGCCTGACATTATTACTAAAACTATGGTGTGCTCACAAAAAAAGGACCGATCATGACTGCCCTCTGAAAGACTCGACAAACATCTGAAAGAGTCAGATGCAGATATTTCCACCCAACTAACGGACAGAAGCTGATGACCTCTGTGGTTGAATTAGAGAAAAGATGGAAGAAGCTGAGGTGGAGGGCAACCCTGTAGGAGGACCAGCATTCTCAATTAACCTGGACCCCCGAGATCTCTCAGACACTGAATACCAGGCAGCATACTCCAGCTGTTATGAGGCCCTCAGAACATACACAGCAGAGGACTGTGGGTCTGGGTTCAGTCAGAGAATATACACCTAACCTCAAGAGACTGGAGGCTCCAGGGAGTTTAGAGGTCTGGTGGGGCTAGGGGGACATCCTTGTGCAGACAGGAGGATGGGGAGGAGGTATAGGTTGTGTAACAGTTGGAGGGTGGACCAGGATGGGGATAAAATCTGCAGTGTAAAAAGAAAGAGAGGAAGAAAGAAAGAAAGAAAGAAAGAAAGAAAGAAAGAAAGAAAGAAAGAAAGAAAGAAAGAAAGAAAGAAAGAAAGAAAGAAGGGAAGGAAGGAAGGAAGGAAGGAGGGAAGAAGGAAGGAAGGAAGGAAGGAAGGAAGGAAGGAAGGAAGGAAGGAAGGAAGGAAGGAAGGAAAGAAAGAAAGAAAGAAAGAAAGAAAGAAAGAAAGAAAGAAAGAAAGAAAGAAAGAAAGAAAGAAGCAAACATATTAAAATATAAAGACAAAAAGTAAAAATAAAAACCTGAAATATGAAGCAAAAGAAGATACCAGGTATTTCAGGAATTGGTAATTAAATCTTGATTAGTGAGAAATGGATTGGTTTACTGTTATACATGTGCATTATCAATTAGCTTAATGAGCCATTTATAATGAATGATGGTCCATTTGAAAAGCTGTCATGATAGGATATTAGCAGTTATAAGTATGTTTCTTTAAAAAGTATAACTGGGCCAGGCGGTGGTGGTTCACTCCTTTAATCCCAGCACTCTGGAGGCAGAGGCAGGCAGATTTCTGAGTTTGAGGCCAGCCTGGTCTACAAAATGAGTTCTAGGACAGCCAGGGCTATACAGAGAAACCCTGGCTCGAAAAAGTAAAATAAATAAATAAATAAATAAATAAATAAATAAATAAATAAATATTCTCATTATCACAGGTACTCTAAATCTAATTTGTTTGATAAAAATCACTTAAACAGAAATGAATAATAACAGAAATAATAGTATTATATCATTTCTGTTTTAATGGCCAGTCTAACATTTTGTCACAATACCAATGCCAATAAATTGATATTACTGAAATTTCTATTTAAACAGAGACACTCAGTCCACTAAATCACAGATTTAGTTTGCATCAAGGATTATTATATATTGAAACTCATACTGATTTTGACATCCCGTAGAGTCTTGAAGACCTTGCATGGGAGGCAGAGTGTCTTCTGCATGTCTGTCCTGTACACATGGCGTATAGAACTCTTGAATTTTCACTGAAATGTTTTAAATTTCAAATAGTGTGGCCTTCTGCCTCACAATAGTTAATCTTTTATCATATTTTAGTTTATCTAACCATAAAATGAGGATTATAAGGTTTACAGCTTCTTTTGGGAGGATTAAATCAGTAAACCCAAGAAAACATGCAGTAGAATGCCAGGAATACTTACAGTGTTCTCTGGAATAAGCATCACTTTCTCTTGTTTATGTTGTCTGTCGCTGACAATTACTTTTAAATGTGAGATAGAAATTTTTAAAGATCCACAGTTTAAAAAAACTCTGATAGTGTTTTCCTTCTTTGACCTGGAATCCTTGATAACCAGCCTTCTTAGAAGGGGGAACAAAATACCCATGGGAGGAGATACAGAGACCAAGTGTAGAGCAGAGACTGAAGGAAAGACCATGCAGAGACTTCCCCACCAGGGGATCCATCCCATATACAGTCACCAAACCCAGACACTAATGTGGATACCAACAAGTGCTTGCTGATGAGCCTGGTGTGGGTGTCTCCTGAGAGAGGCTCTGCCAGTGCCTGACAAGTGCAGAAGTAAGTGAATGGGTGGAGGAGCACCCTCAGAGAGGCAAAGGGGAGGGAGAATGGAATGGGGGAGATTGTGGAAGGGAAATCTGGAAGGAGATATCATTTGAAATGTAAATGAATAAAATGACTTTAAAAAATAATAAAACATTTTCACAGTGTTAAAAAATAAACCTTATAAAGTTGGGTTACCTAGAAAGCTTGGATTGAGTAAGTATATCTAAGTTTTTAGAATATTTGCATTTCCCTGATGATTAAGGATGTTGAACATTTCTTTAAGTAGTTCTCAGCCATTCCTCTGTTCAGAATTCTCTGTTTAGCTCTGTACCCCAATTTTTAATTGGGTTATTTGTTTTATTAGAGTCTTATTTCTTGAGTTCTTTGCATATTTTGGATATTAGCCCTCTATCAGATGTAGTGTTAGTAAAGATTTTTTTTTTCCTAATCTGTTAGTTGCTATTTCGCCATATTGATGGTGTCCTTTGCCTTACAGAAGCCTTTTCACTTCATGAGGTCCCATTTATCGATTGTTGATCTTAGAGCCTGAGCCACTGGTGTTCTATTCAGTAAATTTTCCCTGTGTCAATGTGTTTAAGGCTATTATACACTTTCTCTTCTACTAGGTTCAGTGTATCTGGTTTTATGCGAAGGTTTTTGATCCACTTGGACTTGAGCTTTGAACAAGGAGATAAATATGGATCATCTTGCATTCTGCTACATGCAGACCTCCAGTTAGACCAGCAGCATTTGTTAAATATGTTTTCTTTTTTCCACTGTACAGTTTTGGCTTCTTTGTCAAAGATCAAGTGCCCATAGGAGTGTGGGTTTATTTGTGAGTCTTCAATTCTATTTTCTATTATGTCTGTCTCTGTACCAATACCATGTTTGTTGTTGTCCTTTTTTTTTTTTTTTTTTTTTTTAATATCAGGATTGCTCTGTAGTACAGCTTGAGGTTGGAGATGGTGTTTCTCCAGAAGAATTTTTTTTTTATTGTTGAGAATTGTTTTTGCTATCCTGGGTTGTTTGTTTTTTCATATAAATTTGAGAATTGCTCTTTCCATGTCTGTGAAGAATTGTCTTGGAATTTTGATGGGGATTGCTTTGAATCTGTATTTTGCTTTGAGAGGATGGATAATTTTAGTATGTTATTCCTACCAATCCCTGAATATGGTATATCTCTCCATCTTCTGAGGTCTTTTTTGATTTCTTTCTTGGGAAACTTGAAATTTTTGTCACGCAGATCATTCACTTGTTTGGTTAGAGTTACACTAAGATATTTTATATTGTTTGTGACTATTGTGAATGGTATTGTTTCCCTCTTTTCTTTCTCATTCCTCTTATCAAAGCAAGGCTACTTATTTGTTTGGGTTTATTTTATATCCAGTCACTTTCCTGAAGTTGTTTATCAACTGTAGAACTCTCTGGTAGAATTTTTGGAGTCACTTATATATACTATCATATCCTCTGCAAATAGTATACCTTGACTTTTTCTTTGCCAATTTGTATCCCCTTGATCTCCTTTAGTTGTCTTATTGCTCTAGCTACAACTTAAAATACTGTATTGAATAAATAGGGAGAGAGTGGGCAGCCTTGTCTTTTCCCTGTTATTAATGAAGTTATTTCAAGTTTCTCTGCATTTAATTTGATATTGGCTGTTGGTTTGCTGTTTATTACAAATAAGGCTGCTATGAACATAGTGGAGAATTTGTCTTTGTGGTATGGCAGAACATCTTTTGGGTATATTCCCAGGAGTGGTCTAACTGGGTCTATATTATCTAAGGAAATGCCAGATTGATTTCTAGAGTGGTTGTATCAGTTTGCAAATCAACCAGAAATGGAGAAGTGATCCTCTTTTTCTACATCCTTGACAGCATGTGCTGTCACTTGAGATTTTGATCTTAGCCATTCTGATTCTTCTCTGCTAGCCAGCTTTCACCTTCAGACAAGTGCTGTGCAGGTTCCAGGGAGGTAAATCCAAACAAACTCAGGGGTGGACCCTGCAAGATGTAGCAATGACATGCCAGCCAAGGTGGGCTCACTTGGGACATAGTGGCCCAAGTGTCACAGAGTAATGGAGTATTTTTGTAGATGTGAGTTCAGCTCAATAGGAAGGATGTCATTCCTGACAGTTGCTAAGAGAAGAAGAATCACTCTTTGTCGAGGGTGTGCCCACTGCTGGGAATGTCATGCTCCTGGGAATGGCTGTACACTCATGCAAGTACGATTACACAGGAGCAGCACTAACTAGACTTGGTACAATGATAAAAAATACATGAAATTAGGAGGGGGATGGGTTGAGGCTATAGGGAGAGCTGGAGGCAAGAAGGAGGAGTAGATATGATTATATTCCATTGTATTTGTGTAAGAAATTGTCAGGAATGAAGGGAAAGGCAAAGCATGTGTACCTGGTGTTTTGTTATTTCCCTTTCTAAGTGACAGGTTAGACCTGCATTGGCTTATTGCTCCTTCTTAATGTGAAATCATATTCATTAAATACTTAAACTCAGATCCTATTAATGTAATTTCCTTACTGAATGGGAATTTCTCAAATTTTGACTTCTTCCAGAACCTTGTGCTACCCATCCATCCAAAAACCCAAAGTAAAAGATCTCGGCTAATGTTTGTCCACTATTTTTTTGACTTCTGGCTTTTAATTCAGCTTAGGTGAGTGGAATGAATTATCACAAGGTTGACAGCTCTCAAGGACACTAAAGACCTCTGCATACACTGCTGTCACTGTCAAGGAAGAATAAATGTCCTCACAAAGAGTGACACTTTTGCTGCCATAAGGTGTTTCTGTTGTAAACACAGTTGTCTCAAGGACAGAAAGAGTCTTCAATATCTCAGTAGTGCAGAGCATGGAAATCTGGATGCTTAATTGACAGTCTGTGGTCTCTGGCTAGTGAGTGTTTTATGAGAAACTGTGGGATAAGGTTATGGGCTAAGTGGGTAAATATACTCACTGAGCAAGCATGAGAGTCTGAATTCAAACTCCAAGCCCTATGTTGAACAGCCACTTGTAACCACAGTTTCTCTGGTTTCCCAGAGAAAGAAGGATCCCTAGGGTTAACTGCCTAGCCTGCCTAGCTGAAGGCTCAGTTGGAGACTTATTCAAGGGAATAAGGTGGCTTATGATAAAGAAAGACATCTGATATGTCTTTAGTTTCTCTGTAAAAGAAATGTGCAATGCAACAACACACACACACACACACACACACACACACACAGAACTCACATATACCCTAATACAGACACAAAACCAAACTCATTATAAAAAATGTATGTCCATTATATTAAGATGACCCATAACATTCAAATATATCTCTTTTATTTGTGTAATTTATTGTGTAAAAAAATGGCATTTAAAAAGCAACGATGCGCCGGGCGTGATGGTATACACCTTTAATCCTAGCACTTGAGAGGCAAAGACAGGCGAATTTCTGAGTTCAAGGCCAGCCTGGTCTACAGAGTGAGTTCCAGGACAACAAGGGTTACACAGAGAAACCCTGTCTCGAAACAAACAAACAAAACAACAACAACAACAACAACAACAAAAAGCAATGATGCCAGCACACACCTTTAATCTCAGCTCCCAGGAGGCAGAGGCAGGCAGATCCTTGTGAGTTCAAAACAGCCTGGTCTACCTAGTGAGTCCCAGGCTAGACAGAGCTACGTAGAAAAACCCTGTTTAAAGAGGGAGGGAGAGGAGGGGGTGGGGAGAGAATAGTTACACACCTCTGTCTTCCATATTTTTAAAAATCTGATAAACAGTGGATGGATGAGTTTTATTATTTTAAAGCAAATGCCTTAGTTGAGGGTCAATGATCTTTCTGTTAACAGACTGAGTTTGGAAACATGACCAGCAGAAATGTTATTATATCAAGAATTCAAATTATTCTGGAAAGTAAAGAAGAATTCATAATATCGAATATCTTTTGAATCATGATCTCATTTCTCACAGTATGCATCTCTCTCACAAATGTTTAGACACACAAATACCCTCAATTCCACATCTGATGGCTCAAATGCCTTACTAAATATAGGACCTGATGTTTTCTTACCCACAACTAAACAGCCCAAAACCTCTCTACCATATTTCCTTCCAGGAGACATACCTCTAATTTTGGGGGGGTGAGGGGGTGGGGGTGGGGCACTGTTCCGGAGAACAGTATTTGCCCACTAAGGACATGCTCACAGTCTTCCAGAACATTCTGTATCCCAAGAGTTCTCTCACTTGGTGCTGTCTGTTCAAGTTTGGCTTGCATAATGAAAAGGCTGTGCTGTGAACAATAGCATTACAGGGATACTATAATTTTGCATTTCATATTTGGTATTTCATAAAAGATAAGAAAATTGTGTCTTAAAAAACAAAATGCTTGACAAATATATTAAAGCTAATTTCGGATTGATATTTAATATCCAGGTGTTCAGTCATCTCTTTCCCTGAACATCAGAGGAACATCTAGGTCCCTCTCTCCCCTCTTTTTTAAGATCCTATCTGTTTACCCACACCTGTCCTTTTGCGAGCACCGCATTGGCCTCATCTCCACTGTTGCCAGTCTCCTTTACCTTACAATACAACCACTGTAGGAAGGAATTATTTGTATTATATATTAGTAGTAGTATACAAACAGTGCCCAAGGAGCACTTTCCTTTGTATGTAGATGGTTTTGGAGTATTTCCCAGTACATTTTAAGAAAATGTATGAGGGGACAGGTTTTAACTTCTATGAGTCCTTTCTCTATAATATAAAAGACATCATGTCTGTTTTCTAAATTGTGTCTGGCCCTATGAATAAAACCATGTTTGACTCTGCACTCTAATTAATGGAGTTCACTTTTTGGCCAGGTCTCTATTGGCAGCCCAGGATGGACCAGAGCCAAATCTAAGATTAGTTGCTCTGAACACACACACACACACACACACACACACACACACACACACACACACACACACACACACACTCCAGGTGGCTGATCAGCAAATGCAATTAAGCTGGTGGTTGTGTAAAAGTTTCATTGCAAAATGGAAGTTTTATATCTCCAATAGCTCCACGTACTTTGTATATTTATCCTTCAAAAACTTCCCTCTGAGCTTCAACTCCCCAGAATAGGATAAACTGACAACTCACTTCAGCAACTGTCTTTACTAACTTGGACTTGCTTTTCAATAATTTCACACACTAGTTTAAATTTAAACCTGTCCTACATCCAGAGCAAAAGACAACTGTGAAGAGCACAGCCTTCCCAACGGGCCTGCCTTGGTCACAGCCTAATCACTGCCTGATTCAGGCTATTACTCAAACACTGTAAACCTCAGCTTTTTTACCTAGGAAAACAGACACCTTTAGAATCCACCTCTCCTCAGTACTTTTGTACAGACTAACTGGGTTTTAGCACCCAGTGCAAGCATTCATTACATAGTGCTTGGCATTGCTACTGTTATTGTTGAAAATACCACATTTATCTGAATGATGAAGACAAAGGCCATCATTAAATGTGGACTGTTTTAATCCAGCTAAAACTGATCCTCATTGCCAACTGACATGGGGACAGGTTAGCTCCCAGGATCCCCGAAATATTTACAGCTACTGGATATTCTGTCTAAGCTTTCTTGTAGATAAGAATATAGCTCTGTGATGCTCTGACAGATACCATTCTTTGGGTCCTTTTTTGATCTCTCTCAAAATTTTTCTCCATCTCTCTTTCTTCCTCCCTCCTTCCCTCCCTCCCTTTCTCCTCTTCATCCTTTTCTCTCTCCCTTCTTTCCTTCCTTCCTTCCTTCTTCCTTCCTTCCCTGTTTTTTTGTTGTTGTTGTTGTTGTTGTTAAAACTGTGGATTGTCTCAGAAAAAAATATTTTTAAGGTAAATCTTTTCTCTCTCTGAAAAAAAGGGTTAAAAGTTTTGAGACTTGGCACAGAATGTCAGGAGATGCATTATTTTGAGGGAGAATCAGAAATAATGTATATTCTTAGGGAAGGGCAGTAATCTCACTGAGCTGTGTTTCTATAGCAATGCCATCAAATAGACAAATGTACAGCTTTGACAGTATCTAAAGATGCTTAGTTGATGTGCTGTTTTTATATAGAGTGACAAAAACTTGGCTTGCAGAAGTTGAAAATAGTCTTGCATATAGAAGTCCGAAGCAGAAACGACATCCCAGCAGGAACAGCTATCAAGATACAAATATGTGTTTTAGGATTCACTTTTGTAATAGCTACATGGTCCTTGAGGCTTTTCAAAACATGATCAGATAGAATCAAATGCTCCTGAAATAGTTTTTGTTTTCTTAATAGTTAAATTTCTTCTATCTCTTTCTCTCTTCCTGTCAACCTTTCTTATTCCCTCTCTTCTTTCTCCTTCTGGTCTGCCATGCACTGAGAACCTCTGCTCACCACAAAGCCATCTGTGTTGGTGTCCTGCCTGGTTACAGGCCCAGAAGTACAAGGTCAAGTGACCATGAATGGTACCTAGAATTGGGCCCAAGTGAAACTTTCATCTTTGTATGTTGTTCATATTGAATAATTTTTAAATGGCAATGTAAAATAGCTACCTACCTCATGTTTTCCATACTAATTTGCATTCCACAAAAAAGTTTGTGAGGTTCCATTTTCTACAAATCTTTACGTTTTTGTTTTTTGGATGATCATTTCTCCAGTGGGAGTTAGTAGCCAGAAATAATTAGATTCTGTCAAAATCTAAAAGAACAACAAAAATAAATCATTAAGTGTGAGGTGAACTTGTATTTAGTACTAAGTATTGTTATTACTTAGACCTGGGATATTCCCATGATGAGAGCTGAGCCACTCATGGGGAAGCTGACTCTTGTAAATTGAAATCTACATCTTGCCAAAGTATTGTGATTGAGACTTTGTCACAGAGACAAAAATGCCCATCTTTCCAGCATGCCTTTTTATCATCTTTCTGGTCTTTCAAACTCACACCAGAATATCCTGTAATGCTCACCTTGTAGAATTCTACCACATCAGCAGCTCTAAACTCTTCTGCATCCTTCCTGAAAACAAGTTCCTAGGACACAGGAAGCACATGGTCAATTTTCAACAGGAGTAATGCCTACGCTGATTTTCTTAATTGGGTACCCATCTTACTCATATGACAGAACACCTTCCAGAGATGACTTAATGAGGAAACTTTATGTTGGCTCATGGCTTGAAGGGATCATGGCAAGGAATGAATGGAAGTAAAAGGTTCCATGCCGGCAGGAAAATGCATGGGACTCCTCACTTCCTCATGTTTTGGAAAGAAAATATTGGACAGGAAGTAGGCTGATATATTAACGTCAAGTTCAATAATCTAGCAACTCCAGCTAGGCTGTATCTTCCAAAGGTTATATAACTTTCCAAAATTGTACATGTCACTGGGAAACACATGTTAAAACACATTTATCTGTAGGGATATTCCTCTTCTTCTTCTTCCTCCTCCTCCTCCTCCTCCTTTTCCTTTTCCTCTTTTCTCCAGAAAATGTTCCTTTGTGTAGCCTTGGCTGTCCAGAAAGTAGCTCTGCAGACCAGCTTGACTTCAAACTCTACCTGCCTCTGCCTCCTAAGTGCTATAGCCCTGGCCATTCTGTAGACCAGGCCGGTCTTGAACTCACAGATCTGCCTACATTTGTTTCCCAAGTGCTGGGATTAAAGGCATGCACCCCACCACCAAGTGACATTTCTCTTTCAAACCATATCAGTGTCCATAGTAACACAGTGCATATAACAATGGTTGTCTAATATTATACTCAACTAAAACTTAAATTGTCATATTCTCAACTAATTATGTGTTATCCAGCTCTCCTGAACTAAATGTAGGTTATCCTTGAGGTTTATAGGGAATCATTGTGTTGGAATCTTTGAGTTGTTCAGGGGAAAGGAGGAATGAGCCTCCTTTTCCTTCTGTGACCTGAAGAAGGTCATGGGACATTCTTCTTGGAAGTCAAGCAGCCAGATCAACAAGAAGCAGTTACAGTGAGAATTAGACACATGTGAGCCTCAAGAAATTGGAATGGAGGCTGACATTGACTCACATAAATATATCAGGACTCCTTACTCCCAAGAAAGCTACACCGACCTCCATAATTGTTCTAGTTAGTGTTACTTGTCAACTGGACACAGCGTAGAATCAGTTGAAAGTGAGTCTTGAGCAATTCTATTTATTGTGTTGGTTTGTGGACAGGTCTGTAAAGGATTGTCTTGACTGTCTTAATTGATGTAGAAGGACCCAGTCTCCTACATCTACATCCAACATCATTGTGGGTAGTGCTATTTCCTGGGCAGGTGGTCCTAGGCTGCTTAAGAAAGCTAACTGAGCATGGGTCAGTAAAAAAGGCAGGGAGCAGCATGCTTCCATGACTGTTGGTTTAAATTCTTTCTTGAGTTCTTGCTCTGAGTTCCTTCAGTGATCCACTATGACCTGGGAGTATAAGCCAAACAAAATTTTTCCTGATAGAGTGGTTTTTGTCAGTGTGTTTTATCCCAGCAACAAAAAGGAAACCAAAACAATAATGGATTCGGAGTTTAATTAATTTAATTAAATCAAGGTTTAGAAATAGTGAAGATGTTATTTGTGTCCAATATTATACATACACACAGACACACAGACACACACAGACACACACACACACACACACACACAGACAGAGAAACAGAGACAGAGACAGAGATTTTTTTTTCTAGAAATGAGGCCATTGCAGTCCATTCAGTGATGTGCTTGGTTTATTGTTACTTTCTTTATTTCTCTGTACTTAGAAAGGCTGAGCGTCAGCACCACTGAGATATGATATGAGATCCTACTAATTTTCATTTACACATGAAGGCTCTAGTATTAAGTTGGTTAAGTTGCAATGCTTAACAGATAGGATCATTTGCTGGTATTAAGATAGTAAATGAAAAGAATTCAACATTCTGATTTTCAATCCTGCAAATTGAAATGTCACACAGACTTCTCATGGAGCTTTTGGTATTACATTAATTGACACTAGTTAGTGCAACATTTTATCATTATTTCCATAAGCAAGGTGAAAACGATGCATGGAATACTTTTGTTCTTATCTAAGGACTTGCTACCCCTACCATATTGGTGCACGGTAATATTCGCACTACTAGTATTTTCATTGCAGTATTTACTTTTTCTAGTTTCGAGGGGAAGTTTTTTGTTTGTTTGTTTGTTTGTTTGTTTGTTTGTTTGTTTTTCACTCAAACTGCTATGGGGCTTAGGGTAGAGAGATCCATTTAATGGATGTAACTATAGGTTTTCCTTTCACTTTTCATAGAAACTGACACAGTCACACACACACACACAGACACACACACAGATATGACAGACATACACACACATCAAAGATAAAGACACAGACATATGCACAAATGCACACATTACATATTCACATTACATATTGAAAACTCACTGTTGATTTGTATTAAGTTACAAATTAATTCTGTAATTCTCTATGAAAGGACAGGGAAATAAACATTTTACACATGACCTTACAGGCCAGGGCGGCTTTGCCAGAGAAAGTAGTATAACTAGTGCCTTTTCCCCTGTGCTCAGTTAGAAAATTAGTGTTTAATTATCAGCAGCCATACAACATCGAGCAGCAACAGAGATATTGTTCTCTTTTTCCCCACATCACAGATAGAACAATACTCAATTACACATGGTCGTATGATTTTGTTCTCTTCTAACAATTTTATAATATCCAAATCTCAAGTTAAATAATTCATGATTATAAGCTCAAGTAAAACAATGCATAAAGTTGGATGTATGACTGTGTTTTAAGTATTTCTGACAGAGAGGTTGATGTAAAGGGTCTACGTGTTTTCTGCCAACTTCAGTGTCTAAAGACTTCAGCCAATATTTGGATGCTCTTTTTAGGCAGAACTCCCTCAGATGTTCTTTTATGATAAGAGGAAAGAGAGAAGGTAAAACAACTTTGTATCTGCAGTAATATGGAAGGCCTGAAACCACTGCACACTAGTATGGGGAGGAGTCAAACGGCTTTTGAAAGTGAAAAGAGGAGTCCTCACTTGGGCCCTTTAGCTTGTTGACCTATTTTAGTTCTGTGGACTGTATCTTGGGTTTTCTATACTTTTGGGGGAGCTAATATCCACTTATTAGTGAGTACATACAATGAATGTCCTTTTGGGTCTGAGTGACCTCACTCAAGATGATATTTTCTAGTTCCATCCACTGGCCTGCTATCTATCTCAGGATGCCCTTGTTCTTAAGAGCTGAGTTGTATAAATGAACCACATTTTCTGTATCTATTCTTCTGTCATGGGACATCTGGGTTATGTCCAGCTTCTGACTATCACAAATAAGGCTGCTATGAACATAGTGGAACACATGCCCCTGTTGCATGGTGGGGCATCTTATGGGTATATTCCCAAGAGTGGGTCTTCAGGTAGATCTATTTCCAATTTTCTGAGGAACCTCCAGATTGATTTCCTGAACAGTAGTACCAACTTGCAATCCCACCACTAAAGACATTGAACATTTCTTTAGGTGCTTCTCAGTCATTCGGGATTCCTCTGTTGTGAATTCTTGGTTTAGTTCTATACCCCATTTTTGATTGGGTTGTTTGGCTTTTTGGTGGTTAGTTTCTTAAGTTCTTCATATATTTTGGATATTAGCCCTCTATCAGATGTGGGGTTAGCAAAAAAGAAAAAAAAATTCCCAATCTGTAGGTTGCCGATTTGCCTTATTGACTATGTTCTTTTCCTTACATAAGCTTTCTAGTTTCATGAGGTCCCATTTATCAATTCTTGGTCTTAGGGCATGATCCATTGGAGTTCTATTTAGGAAATTTCCCACTGTGCCAATGAGTTCAAGGTTCTTTCCCACTTTCTCTTCTATTAGATTCAGTGTATCTGGTTTTATGTTTAGGTCCCTGACCCACTTGGACTTGAACTTTGTGCAAGGTGACAAATATGGGTCTATTTCAATTTTTCTACATACAGATAGCCAGTTAGACCAGCACAATTTATTGAAGACATTTTCTTTCTTCCATTGTGTATTTTTGGTTTCTATGTCAATGATCAAGTGTGCGTAAGTGTGTGGTTTTATTTCTGAGTCTTCAATTCTATTCCATTGATCAATGTGTCTGTTTCTTACCAATACCATGCAGTTTTATCACTGTTGCTGGAGGCCTCAGGGAGTTTAGAGTTCAGATGGGCTGGGGGTATGGGTGGGGACATCCTTGTGGAGATGGGGTGGGAAGGAGGTATGGGATATGGAACAGTCAGCCGAGGGTGGAGAATAAAATCTGGAGTTTAAAAAAGAAGAAGAAGAAAGAAAAAAAAAGTCGATTTTTAATAAATATAAGAATGGTTAATAGAAAAGGAAGTGAAAAGAAAATGGTCATTAGCAACAATGCCTGAACCCTTTCTGGACTAAATAACCTGGGGAGTCAGTGTCCACACAAGGGACCTGCCGTAGTAATGAAGCAGTTGGGCAGAGAGAATGAAGATTTTAATTTAAATCATAGCCCTGTCAAACTTAAAGAGCAATCTATAAACAGAACCTTTACATAGAAGGACCATATGAGAATGCTGCATTTTTCTTGTTGGCATTATCCCTGTAGTGATTATAGAAACAGCCATTGAAACATAATCTTTTGAGAGTGACATGGGTATTTTTAAAAATAATTTTTGTTTTTATACATTTATATTCTTTACTTGCTTGCTTGGGGTGGTGGCACATGCATACTATAGTATGCGAAAATTGAAGTAATTGTTCTCCTTTGTGTGGGGATCATGTGGATCCCCGGGATTAAATTCGGGAAGTCAGGCTTTGGTGGCAAGTACTTTTATCCACTAAGCCACCTTATTAGTATCATGGCTGAATTTGTTATTATATTTATTATTATATTGTATTAATTATTATTATGAACATCTGGAATAAGTAGAATCAAATGAAGGAATACAAAGAAGCATGACCCTCAGGGTATATTCATGCTGAAGAAAAGATTGTATGACCGTGGCATAGAATCACTAGGCACCCCTCAGCAATAGCTTCCATTTATGAGAGACCGAACCTGAACACAAATCAGTTTAACTGGTGAATTTGTTCAACACAAAGATCTGTTGCTTGGAGGAGAAATGGTCAGTCTTTATGTACATTCCAGTCACAAAGCTTCAAAATCCTCCTCAACAGACGATATAGTGTCATTCTCCCATATATGAATAGGCAAGTGTGACGTGAAACAGTGTAAATATCGGTCTCTCAGTAGATTGCCTCCAGGATGCAGTCTTCAAATGAGCATCTTGCCATGCAATATGTTTGCTCAGGTAGAGCTGCACCTATAGGGCCCCACATGGAAATTCCAGCATGTTTCTGCTTTGGGGAGAGATGTTTATGATGGACATGTGATCTAGAGAATAAAGTAGTCACAATCCATGACACTGATTAATTCTTCAGAAGGATATTTCTCTTGAAATAATAAACTCTATGTAAGCACAAAGAGCAAGTTCACATTCATTTAAACCCCCTTCAGTATTTTATATAATATAGTGTAGTTGAAACCGCAGATGAGTGTGAAACTGTGGCATTTTACTAAAATGTAAACTATTCTAAAGCTGGCTTGTATGAGCTAAAGCACAACTGGTAAATGTTTTACTTACAATTTCACTAAATTAACCAGTGACGGCAGCTGAACCAGTCAGACTTCATCTATTCACAGGAAGTCTTCAAAAGGGCTCTAGGTTCCATGGAGCAATAAGAAAATAGACATAACCAAGAGCTTGGGTGTGGCCAGCCTTATACTACCAGTGGCTGAATGGTTAAGCCTTTCTGTACTGTAAAAATGGAAGAATTATTTGAGTACACTGTAGGTCATAGCTCAGTCTGATGCTGTGTTTCTCAGAGATTCAAATTATCCAACTCATTTGTTGTCATCTACTGACATCTAAAAGGCCTTTGGACTCAAATGCATTTAGAGAATGTCTTTCATTTGAAAGGCACTCAAAATAGGTAAAGGAAGATTTGGGGAAGAGGCTTTGCTATGCATGTGATCTCATTTGGATGGTGAATCCAAAGATATTCAGCTTGAGGCTACTTGGGGTATGAGTGGGGACAGGGGAGTCATTGGTGAGCAGACATAAAGTTACAGCTAGAGCAGGAATACACTCTGCTGTGACAGTGACAGTAATAATTCATTGTGCATTTCAGAATAGCACAGAGAACAGTTTGCTTTCCAGACAGATTGTTAAGTAGCCCAATTCTGCTCATTCTATGACATACACATGCAAAAGCATTACATTGCACTCGATAAATATATGCAGTGTTGACTGGTCAACCAAGTGAACCTGGAGGGTGGGAGACAGGATGATAAAATGCTTGCAGAACAAACAGGAGGACTGGAGTTCACATCCCTAGAATCCACATATAAAACCTGGGTAGTGGCACAGGACTGACTGTTATCCTAGCTCTGGAGATGCAGGACAGGGGGATTTTTGAAGTTTGCAAGTCAGATAGTCTAGTGGATCCGTGACCTTTCCGGCCAGTGAGAGACGTTGTCTCAAAATGAACAGACACACACACACACACACACACACACACACACACACACACACACGAGAGAGAGAGAGAGAGAGAGAGAGAGAGAGAGAGAGAGAGAGAGAGAGAGGAAGACACTGGGTATCTTTACCCATGCATGTTCACACTCAATTCTTTACATAAACATGTTCCCACATGGAAACACATACAAAATTGATGATGATGATGATATTAATAATAATAATACTGGAAAAATAATTTTGAAGGGAATTTTGATCTGCAACATGTGGCTTGTCATTACCTCTGTCTAAATATCTTCTTCTTGGCCATTGGCAGCCTGTGGTGGCATCTCTGGGAAGCTTGTGTCAATATGCTGCAGGTTTCATTTTATATTTTACTTTCTTGTGAGGAAATATTCAAGGGTAGCTCCTAAGATTTTGTTTTGGAAAAAATCGTATACTTTTTTGACTTTTTTCTTTTCTTCTCCAAGCACTTTTGACGGGTGCCCAGGAGAGTGCATATGCTGTGTGGGATTGAAGAGAAACTGCTCTTGCTTTTCTTCCACACCTGAAGTACCAAATTTTGCACATCCCAAAGAATTTCTACCTAAAATTACTCTCTGCAAAATAGATCAAAGATAATTTTGGCACAATTTGCTGAAGAAATTAGTAGCATTTACTTATGTTTTATCACACCATTATACATAAAGGACTTTGTTAGCTAGAAGAGTACCACACAAAGCAACCAAGTAAACAGAAAGCAAGTGTGTGTGCATATGTGCGTGTGTGCGCATACATGTGTGCAGGTATGTGTGTGCATGTGTGTATGTGCATGCATGCGTGTGTGCATGTGTGCATGTGTGCATGTATGCACAAGTGTATATGTGCCTGTATGCATGCATATGTGTGTGCATGTGTAAATGTGTGTCTGTGCATATATTTGCCTGTGTATGCATGTGAGTATGTGCATGCATGCATGAGTATTCTGTTCTTTTATCTTACACCGAATGCCATCCAATATAAATATATACACATGGCTGTGTGCTTTCTAAGACATTACATTTTCTCTGTAACATTTCAAAGTATAGTCACTATTGTAAATTTATAACATACTATCTCTGGGATTATAAACTCATGTGATCTGGGTTTTGTGATTGGGCCTTTTAAAAGCATTGTGTCTCCAAAAAACTTGCAGCATGTTCCTGTGGCCTGCCACACAGGTTGTGACAGCAGTGCAAGCAGGAACAACACATTCCTTACCATGGAGCTTTCGCTTTTGTTACATGTAAAAGTGATAGAATTTAATTTAATGAGTGTTTCATGATTATGAACAGAACATTGGCCTAAGCATACATGCCCTGTTAATGTGAGCCTACCTCATTCTTTTAAAATAAGCCTCCCTAGATGGAATTACAGCAGCTCTGCCCAATTAGAAAGTCAGCATATAATTAACTTGAACTGTGTGGATCATAAGGCTCAGGGCTTGGTCATCTAAATCACCTCATAAAATGGCATGTTAACATTCTCTCAGCAACAAATCATACAGAATCACTTGCAGGAAAGCATGCCGGGTAGAATCAGACAGTGCTGTATTAAGACCTTGAAGGTATTCATTTATTCTCAAAGAAGAAATATAAATATCCATATTATAATAAACAGAAATATAATCATTCAAATATAATTTGTTATTTTTAAAGGAATAATCCAGGAGACGTCTCACTTTTAAAGACACACTTCTGATTTTTGGCCCTGGATTTAGCATGAAAGATACATCCTGTGGCCTAATGAAAAGGCAGCTCGTGGCATAAGAATTGTACAAAGCAATGGTGACACCTACAGAGAACGCATGCAAACTCCCAACTTTAATTCGCATATACTCGGTTGACTGCTGCTAACACTTTACATCATAACTGTCCTGATGTGTCCAAAATAAGACAGCTTAAGTTTGATGTGTTCTAGTTTTAAAGGCATGCCATTTGTTGTGAAACATCTTACTTTATCACCCTTTCAGCAAATGTCATGGCCGCAACATTACATCTTGACTGCCAGTGTTCTATCAGTCAAGTGTGCAGCTTATCTCACTTAGCAATACTGTGGTGGTCCCATCTGCTGATACGAATCAATGATGTGGATATGGGTCACATGTCTACTGAGGAAAGACTGATCATCTTTTCTCTGATGATTCTATGGTAGAATGTCCAGAACATAATTCTAGGTGACATGAAGTACCAAGAACTCCATTTATGGAACAGGTAGTCTCAGAGTTATTTAATCGTTGTCCACTGAATATATTTTAGAGAAGTTATCCCCCCCCAATTAATGGACATTATGAGAGATTCAAAAGTCATATATTCTCTTTAAAAAGGTTTTTGAGTATTAGAGCCTAATATCTTCATGTGATTATGACTATTAATGGAGAAAATTCAGAGTCTACTGATTGGACAAAGCTGAAGATAATACCAGCAACTGTTAAAAAATATCTCATTTGCTTTCAATAAAAACTAAGAACACCTGTTCTAGTTTGCTTTCTTTCTCCAGCTGTGATAAAGAAGAGGATCAAAGGCTATGCAGGAGGAAGAGGTTTATGTCAGCTTCTATGTTACACTCCATCACTCAGGGAAATCAGGATAGGAGTTCCAGTTAGGAACCTGGAGGTAGGAAATGAAGCAACAGCCATTGGGGGTGGTGGCTTACTGGCTCTTTCTACTTCTCCATGGTGAGCCCTTATAACAGCCCAGGTCCACCTGCCCAGGAGTGGCACCACTTATATAGTGAGCTAGGCTCTCCTCTGTCTATTAGCAGCAATCAAAAAATGTCTGACAGACATGCCTATAGGCCAGTCTGATGGAGGCAGATCCTCAATTGACAGTTCCTTTTCCCGGATGTGTCAAGGTGACACTGAGGTTAGTATTACTATACCTAAAAGCAAGCAGCTTAAATAATGAAAACATGTCTGACTGTAGACAAGTGATCATGCACGGATGCAGGGATATGCTTCTGAATAAATATTTCAATCTGGGAATTTACATAATTCTACAAATTTTTCAAGAAAGTAGTCCCAAGAGTCTTGTTTTTATTGTTTTTAGATGCTCATGGGCAAACCAATTAAGTGTTCTTTTAACATGAATAACAGTAACACACTGACGAAGGAGTTAATAAAATGTATATTCCAGTATAACTAATATCACATATTAATCATGTGATATGACCATAGGAGAAGCATTATCTAGATAGACATATTAATGATCAAGACTTGTTATTTAGAATTAGGCTCTTGGATCACACGTTAATGAGAAAGGATGGATATTTAATGTGGATCTTAGGAGAACTGACTTTTCCATTTACTCAGTAATGATGACGAAAGGAAACACAGAAGGCGAACTGCATTGTCATCTGATCTTACACGTGAACACGCTGAAGGGAAATGAGATCACACACTCCAGAGGGACTGAAGAAAGGCCAGAAATGCAGGAAATTTTCTGTGTAAAAATTATCACACAGATAAAAAAGTAAATAGCAAATGTAAGAAAGATACAGAAATTCTAAAAAACATAGTATCTTAAGGAAAATCCCAAAACAGGCAGTCCAAAATAAAGCAAAGATTATCAAAGGTCATTTTGAACAAATTAACATGTGTTTAATAAATAATAGAAAAATAATTAGCACATGTATTTAATAAATAATAGAAGAATTGTCAAACATTGCTTTTCTTTCTCAGTGTAGTTCATATTTCAGGAAGTCATTAAAAGTGTCTCTCATACCCATTCCCTGCACTGTCAAGAACCAATACTGAGCTAATTTGTTCCCAAGGATTGTAAACCCCCTCCCCCTGTCCCACTCATATCTTCAGAATTGTGGGGCAAGTGAAGCAGTTCAGGGCGAAGAAAAATGAAACAAAAGCAACACAGGAAGACAGAACAAGAGGAGTGATGGTTTGACTAGTATAAACAGCCCTGCTAACACATACAGATTTTCTTTGGCTGTAGCACAGAAAACCTGATTCTGTACCACGCCTAAGGGCCTTTGGTATAGCTTCATGTATTTTAGCCACAAAGTAAACTTTAATTTATGCCAAACATAAAAAGTACAGAAGAATGAACTAAATATAATTGAATCCAATTGAAAGAAGAAGAAAAAGAAACAAGAAAGACAAGATAGCTGGGTATGGGTTAGGGTAGGTCTTACTTTTAATATCAACACTGAAGAGGACATGGTAGGAGGATTGCTCAAGTTGGAGGCTGTCTTAGATAGGGTTTTACTGCTATGAACAGACACCATGATCAAGGCAAGTCTTATAAAGGACAATATTTAATTGGGCTGGTTAACAGGTCACAGGTTCAGTCTATCATCCTTAAGGTGGGAGCATGGAGGCATTCAGGCAGGCATGTTGCTGGAGGAGCTGATGAGTTCTACATCTTCATCTGAAGGCTGCTAGTGGAAGACTCACTTCCAGCAGGTAGGATGAGGGTCTTAAGCTCACACCCACAGTGACACATCTACTCCAACAAGGCCAACACCTACTAATAATGCCACTCCCTGGGCCAAACATATACAAAGCATCACAGAGGCCAGCCTAGATGGGCTGTTGAGTGAAATCTTATTTCCAAACCCATTACAAAACCCTTCCCCAAACAACAGCAATAAATCCAAACATCAAAAACAGCACACACAAGAAAAGGAAAAACAAAAGGGAGGGAAACGTATGACTCAGATACATAGAAATTTAGAACTTTTAAGAAAACTTAGGAATAATTTTGAACAATATTACATATTATCAAAGACGTTACTATGAAAGAAGTTAAGCTGAAACCACGGAATACAGGGCTGTGGGTAAGTACATGTACCAAGACCCGGATTCAATCCTAGCATTAAACCAAGCTAGAGCAAACCCAAACAGATGGGTCTCGTGAGACACTGCCTGAGTTTACAGCAAGCCTACAGCCAACATCAGATTAAATGGAGAACAATTTACTGGAACAAGGCAATTCCAGTAAACTCAGGAACAAAACAAGACTGCCCACTCTCTCCATATCTACTCAATTGAGAACATGAAGTTTTAGCTAGAGCAGTGGAACAACTGGAGGAAGTCAAGGGGACAGAGATGGAAAAGCAAGAAGATACAATAGAATACATAAGTGAGCCTAAAAGTTCCACCAGGAAACTTCTACAGCCAATACAGACTTTCAGAAATGTGGCTGTATATAAGAGTAACTCAAAACAAAAAAATTAGTAGCCTTCCTGTATACAAACAGCAAGTGGACTGAGAAAGAAATCAGGCAAACCACCCTTCAAAGTTAACTCCAACAGTATAAAATATCTTGGTGTAACTCTAACCAATCAAGTGAAAGACATGTATAATAAAAACTTCATGTGTTTTTTAAAATTTATTTTTATTCTTTAATCCTTTTCTACAGTCCAGACTTCATACCCCTCCTGATATGCCTCCCAATTGCTACCCATTCTATACCTTCTCCCACTGACCCC
Organism: Mus caroli; assembly: GCF_978045245.1. Classification (NCBI taxonomy): domain Eukaryota; kingdom Metazoa; phylum Chordata; class Mammalia; order Rodentia; family Muridae; genus Mus; species Mus caroli. Next base: position 65,546,768 of record NW_028227265.1, read on the forward strand.
CTCAGCCCCTATCCCCTATCTCCAAGAGGATGTCCCCACCCCACCCTAAACTTCAAGTCTTTTAAGAAAAGAAGTGAAAGTCTGCAGGTCTCCCGGGAGATCTGCAGCAACCAGGAACACAAGAGGCAAGCACCAGACAGAGACACCCAGGCTAGTTAACCCCCAAGATGGTTCACAAATCAGCAAAGGCAGTTTTATCCAGAAGACCTGTGTATTGGCCCGAGTCCAGGGAATCAAGAAGCTGTAGAAATATCACAAGAAAAATTTTAAAGCTTTTCTCTTTATGAAGTCAGGACAAAAGATGATCAGCAAAGAATGCAAGGCAAACCAATGCCACAGTGTTGTCAGCAAAGCCCAGTGAAGAGAAGCAAGGGAGCGGTGAGAGGAATCAATGCCATAGGCTCGTCCATTGACATCACATGTTCTCTCAATCATCCGCTTTAGCAAAACATCACATGCTCCCTTTCCAGGCAGCTTCCAGTGAAACACCACGTGTCTTCTTAACACAATAATCTCTCACCTGTCTGCCTCAGCAGAACATAATCTCATAAGACAGTTTCCAGAAAAACATCAAACGCACAACTGAGTCTCCAAAGAACCAAAAATTTTCACTTCCGTCTAATGAATTAGAAACTGAAAAACTGGATAGAATAGGGCAAAATTAAACATTTCAAAACACTGTATGTGCACATAAATATTTATAAATCAGAACATTCAGATAAAATATGTGGTATGAAGGTAGGATTTCTAAAAAAAAAAAACTGATCAAAATGATCATATTTGATTTAAGAATTAGAGAAAAGTCAAATATTTATGAAAATTGAGTCCACAGCTTACAGAGCATTGCCTTGTGTATGAAGGAAGCTTCACTGATGGAGGAGTCTCTCTCTTCAGATTCCCCAACTCAGAGGAGTAAGATGGAAAATAACAAAACACTTAAAACAGAGGTGAGAGTAGAATTGAAGTTGGCTGTGCTCCACACTGCCGCCCTCAGCACTTCATGCTTTCAGTTCTCAGCAGTATTCATAGAAACAGTAGAAACCCTTTGTGATTTCAAGTGTTAAAAGCTACGCAAACACTTGAGAAGGCCTGGACACTGGGCTTTTCTTGCTACAGTTTGGGCAAGCCACAGAGCAAACCAGCAAATGCTTTCGGATGGATAATGCTTGGCCGGCAGGTACCAGGAAGCTTTTCTTTTCTTCAACTTACTGGTATTGTTAGAGTATGCATATCTTTCCATTCAGCCAACCGAGCAAGCAGATGATGAAGTTAAGAAAAGAGATTGCATGGTATGCATGTGGTCTATAAAGTATATGTAAATATTTATTAATTACTCTAGCTATTCTTGTAAAGGAACCATATACAACTTTCAGCTTTATCAATATTATACTCATAAGAAATATGAGTAGGATAAGACAGAATAGGAAATATTGAACTGTGTTTAGATGACGATACATACATATGTGGTAGGCTTCACCATCTCCAGTGCCCTTAGGCATGTCTCCTATGTGATTTTAAATACAGTCTAGTTGACTGTGGCAATGCTTTATGACTAGCCAAATGCTTTATGAAGAAATTACATCTCCAGCCTAGACAACTTTACTCTTTATATGGTGGTAATGTAGGCATTTTTGGACTTTTCGGCTAGTCAAACAATTAGCAAATGCATGCCTGTTTATAGATTATAAAAGCACACATTTTCTCAGGTTACAGCCTATGATCTTTTTAACATAATATATGTATACACATACACACAAGCTATGTATGTACATATATTTTAAACTGGCATACAAGCATTAGTTTCATTGCGATTTTTTAAACATGATTGCTTCTACTGATCTCATCTCCCTTCTCCCTCAGCCCTTTGCTCCATCCTTGTATCTTTTGATTCAGACTAAGCTTTTTTCTTCTTTCATTTAGCTTGTGTTATTTATTCTCTTCTTCTTCCTCAACATATCCAAACTCTCCATGATCAATTTATTGGGTTGTGACCAATATTCATGCTCATATACACACATGCACACATGCATATGAGAAAGACTCTGTACTACGGATTTCCTGAGTGTGGGATATTATACTTCCTACAATTTTCAGGTCCATTGGTTTTCTTTCAGCTTTCACAATTTCATTTTTCTTTATGGCCAAAGTATTATGAGAATTAAGCTGGAAATGATATGATTGAACTGGCTTCATTGAGCTAGTTTACCTTGTGAGTCGGGTTTTTGGACAGCAGTAAAATAACAAAAACCAATTATGTGTGCCACAGAGCACTTGAATAGCCTTAAACTTGCTAAGAACTTTTGAGTAATCAGAGAACTTCAAAGCAATCAAGACAGATGGCATGAAGTGATGACCTTGAACAGTGGGAACATGGATGCTGTTGCTTATTCCTCCATTATCTGAAGCCAGTGTCTTCATCTGTCCTCTGTGTGTGATGCATACCTAAGCAGTGTTGTTCCTGATGATAGGCTGGTCTGTGCCTCAAGTGCTTAAGATTTGTTTCTTAAAAAGTATGTTTGAGAAATGAAATCTCAGTCATTGAGTCCAGGTTGTGACTTTAAAACTTAGAAAAAGCAAAGGGCAGGGATATAGCTGAAATATCTACTGGATACCTGCCAGTCTTGCAGAATGACAAGGGATTAAGAAGGTGTAGGTATGTCTAGACATAAGGGAATGGGATGGTTCTGTGTGATCACTTAAATTATGATGGTCCTGATGATTTATGCTAACAAACTAACATAAAATTTAAACAGTAAATTCAAAATTAATATGAATTTGTTCTTTTTGTATAGTGCATTTAGCTTATATATATCAGTTAATTACTTAAAATTACTTTTTAAAACTGCTAACTACAAAATTAGAAAATAGACCTTCATTGACCAATATGTATGATAGAAAATATGCTTTTATAATATATATCTTATACATGTTAAGATTGTTTCATTTATCATATTTCTGTTCAGTTAAACAGTGAATTAAGCACATTGGGAAACTATATCCACAATTGTAGATCCAGAACTATTTAGACTAAATTTCTTATTAAAAACAAAACAAAACAAAACAAAACAAAACAAAACAAAACAAAACACAAGGAAGGACGAAAGGAAGAAAGGAAGAAAGGAAGGCTGAGGTAGGGGAGATAGGGAAAGGCAGGAGGGAGAGAGAGCCAGTGATAAGACAAAGAAGACAAAACAGACAAGCCATATGTGGAGAAATGTCGACTCCTGAGCAGAGGTTCTTAGATCTGTCCAACTATTGAGATTCAGTTCTATTAAATACATTGACACCAGAAAACATGCTTATGTAATATATATCTTGTGTGTGTGTGTGTGTGTGTGTGTGTGTATGTGTGTGGGTGTTAGTGTTATAAATCTCCAAATAAACAGTATTTGACCAAGGAGTATTTACTACCTTTTTTATGGATGAATTTTTTTTTATATAAAACTCATTGTTTTAGGGTGTTGTTAAGTACTACAGCACTAGCATGTAGATTTAGAGTGTTCCAATTTAAGTGCAGATAAAATTTATAATTTACAATGGCAGTTCAAAAACATTGAAAAACCACGTATAAATATTTAATTGCAAAGCTGATTTAGAATGAGCATTGTTTATAATAAATGCTCTGGTGTATACAGTGATATAGTATATTAATATGTTCATTTATTAACATCAGATTTTTTTAAAAAAATACAGACGATTTTAAAGTAGAGGCATAGTATGTGAAGAAATGTGAAATTAGTGTCTTGGTCTGACTTACTGGGAATATTTTTCACATTTCTTTTGAATGACATCATGAGGTGACAGTGAACTGTGCTGCAGAGAGGGACAGAATTCACAGGCATCCAGGGAATCAGAAACGGTTGCTGTTCTCATTGTATTTCCCATTACACTCCCTACTGAGTTCTAAGAGATGGCCCAACTCCTGAATCCACCCTCCTCTCCCTCTGTGAAGTGGAAGTTGTTGTCATAACATATCTACACTATCTTTACTTATCCCTCATGGAAGTCCCATGACCTGTTGCTCATTGATGTTGTTAATAATAGCCATTGTCCACCTATTAGACTGTACATCTTAGAGTGAGCATTCATCTTTCCTCTGTGTATAGTTACTGATTATGTATTTTATGTATACATGTGTATTTGTATATGCACGTACACAATGTGCTGAGAATGTGCGATGGAGTTTGACTTAACTGACTGAGCACCTCTCTGAAAATTATAGTTACTACAAGTAAATTTTTCAGGGTGATTAGAATTCAGTGGTACTTGTTATGGACATGCTAATATATTGTATGTTCCAGGGCACTTGTTATAAAGAATGCTCTTTATAAATCTGCTTTGCAATTAAATATTTATACATGACTTTTCAATGTCTTAGCACTACCATTGTAATGACCATTCACTCATATCAGCTACTCTGTGCTTTAGAGTTGAAAACTGAAATGTTTTCATTTACTCTTACTTGTTTATGAATTTGTGTTTTAAACTGAAGTATATTCACTTCATTAGTATTTTAATCTGAGAGAAACGTATGCTTTATAAAATTAATCAGGTTATAATTTGAGCGTATAACTTACAAAAATGTTTACCACAAAACTTGTATGGGTTGACTGCATTTTCTTATCTGTGTATGTGGAAGAGCTATCTGGCTTTCGCTGAAACTGATTTCATACTGGCATTTAAATGTTTGCCATTGTTAATTTCATTTTTTTTTTATTCTTCAGTAACAGAATGTACACTAATGACTAATAGAATTTCTACAAAACATTGAAATACGCAAGTCATCTCAAACCGTAATCAAGAAAAAGTAAGTAAAGGTATTCTGACTGTAGCTGACGTAACTTTTTTCCTGTTTTTCCAGAGTTCCTATAGAGACTCAGGCATAGGAAAGAAATTTATGTTGGCTGACAACTGATTCTCACTAGAGGTCGCAGGATGTCAAAAGGCTGACCAGCTGACAAGGGCACAGCTGCTTATGTTTCTCTGCATAAAGCATGCTCTTTGTATATCTGGGGAATGCTTCAGACAGTGGGCCAGTTAGGAAGCCATGACTTTGTAACACATTAGTGCCACTTAGTGCCTGACTATTGCGTTGTTCCTGTGTTTGAAATTGAAGAATTTAGGGCAGACAAGATAAGGGGTAGTGCAGGGTAGTATGGCTGAACAGAAACACACACACACACACACACACACACACACACACACAGAGAGAGAGAGAGAGAGAGAGAGAGAGAGAGAGAGAGAGAAAGAGCATTGTTGCATTGTTGCTTGTAAAGATCTTAGAGAAAAGCAGGCTCCCAGGGGGTTGGCTGGTTTAGTCTTCTGAGCAGGGGCTTCCTTATATTGAGATCAAAATCTTCCATTATGATTATGTATCCTTTATTTTAGGGAGGGTCAGAGACATTAAATGAACATCACAATCAATTAGAGGAGTTCCGCACATACAAAATCAATACTTCAGAGTCTTAACCATTTAGCTAGAAAATTGGCTAATGCTCTGCTATCCTTAATAGTGTTTGTATTTTCCATGTGTGCAATAGTGTTTCTTTGATTATCTTACTCCTCGAGTTCCATCTTTAAGCAGTTCATAGAGATATTTCAGTGTTCAAACCCCAGTGCGAAACTTATAGTTAATCTTTACTTGCCTTAAGTAGATGACTAAGAAAACAAATCAATTCTGACAATACACACAAAAATCCTCCTCACACAATTTTACCTGTGTGCCCATGGTGAATCCTCTGGAGAGTTTTTAAATGGAAAATGCTCTTGGGAATTTACCTTGAAATGAGAAACAACATAGTGATATAATTAATTTCATGGAAAAATACATTTATTAAAGTGGAGAAAAACTTATTGTTTGGTAAAAATTCAAAAGCCACAGGGAATGTTATGCATGCAAACAATAGACATCATAAGACCCATGGTAGTTGATATTGAAAGAAAAACTAGTTTCACTATAAGCTCTATTTAGATAGGTTAAAATTTATCTTTATTTTTTTCACATTGATGTTTGTTATTTGCAAAAATTACATATTAGAAAGAACCGAGTGTGAGACCAAAGCAGTATCTTGACCTAGAAGTGAGTTAAGGTGTGGTTTAAGAACACCACAACTTAGTAACTTACCCATTATGCTTTGGATAGTTAAGATCAATAATTGGCATGATTATATCCATGTTTTCAATTTTGTACATTATCTTCCTGTTTCCTGTCTATTCTATTTTTTTTTCCTTTAATGCATGCCCTGAGAACTGTGGCATCTATGTACCAGGGCATGGGAATAAAAGTGGCTAATAAACTCTCCCTGTACATATTGAATTAATTGCACTACTAATTGCTTTCCTGTTTTACTAGTAATTAAGAGCACACAGCTTCAGTTTCTCAGCATGTGGTCTGACCATTTTCAGAGTAAGCCATAAACCTTGCACTAAATAATACTGAAGCCAAATGCACAGACAATTTCCATTCCTTGTAGCAATTGTTACTGCAGCTTCAGAAAGCAAAAAGAATTATCTCATTCAATAGGCTTTTCAGAAATATACAAATCTTTAGTTACTTCCTGACATTATTAGTGTTATATTTTTCAAAGGGAGATGTACTTAGAAATTGTTTTAGCAACAGAATTTAATTCCTTTTAAACTAAATGTTGAAATACAAATGAATGGCTAATCTTTTTTCAAATCCTTCTGAAGATTGAAGATGGGAGGGGGGAGAGACAGGGAGGGGAGGGGAGAGGAAAGAGGAGGAAGAGACAGAGAGACAGAGACATAGAGACCCAGAGACGAGACTCAGAGACAGAAGGACACACACACACACACACACACACACACACACACACACACACACACAGAGAGAGAGAGAGAGAGAGAGAGAGAGAGAGAGAGAGAGAGAAACAGGGTTGGTAGGGCAACTCTCTGCCATTGTCCCGTCCAGCTTATTTAGTGCCAAGACAATGGATTCTGCAGTCCCAAATTTTGGCATTTCAAAGACAACATAGTGGCTAGAAAGCACTAGGTATAACTTTTTCCTGAAACTAAATTTAAATTTTAAAATCATGGAAACTGTCCGGAAATGTTAGCATTTTCCCCCTAGCAAAAATTTAAACCACCACGCCCATCTGAAATTGTTAGATAATTGAAGATCAAACTCTTGGCTGGGTAATTAGCTCTTGACAGCTCGGCTCTCCCGTGCACACTGGCAAGGCAGCATGAGTAATCACTACTCCACCGACTCTAGAGACAATTAGAACCACCATTACATCACTGATTTGTTTTCTTAATTGTGCTCAGTTTACAGGGCTTCTTTTCCACCTTGGATTGTCAAGCTCAGAGTAAATCCAAATGAATTGCTTTTGCAAGAGGCAGGGAAGAGGTAAACCATGAAGAAAACTGTCCCCTCTGAGCTGAGGATGCTCCTATGTCTCTGAGCTACTGTTGTGGCTTCAGAGTAAACGTCATGCACACATTCTAGGACCTTAGGTTAGTGTTGTTAAAGTGCTCTAAAGATGAAAAGCAATAGTTATATAAACAAGCACACTTCAGACATTCTGTATTGGTTTAGTTTTATAGTGTAAAATTAGTGTTTTAGTGGTTGAAAAAGCCACCCCCAAATGAGTTATAATGCCTGAAGATGAAGGCCAAGGTCATTATTTATTGCCCCTTAAAAGCCTAGTGCAGTTTACAAAATAAATCTGGCTAAGTTCCAGAACTAAGTTGGGAACATAATGGGAGAGTTCAGAAATACAGAAAAGCTAGTGTCCAAGTGCAGCTGTGTATAATGAATAGAGTTAAACCAGTTATAAAACAACTTGGTGATTTTATAATGCATCATAAAAAGGAAGTCACACAAGTTTTAAATATATAGTAAGCAGTTTGCAACAACTTATTTAGGAGGCTTGTAAACAAAAGTTTCTTTCATTTTAAAATGCTGTGTATTTATTTACTAACTATTGTAAGCTGTTTGATTTGAGAAACCCAAGCTGTCAGAGACTTACTTTGCAAAAGTTAACTGATACAATTAATGACAAAAATACTATTATTTAGACATTCAGTATTTATGACTAGGGAATAGTCAGGAGAGATAATATTCTGAATAGAATGACTGATTTCATCAACTTTAAGCATTCATAGATTTCAAATTTCACTCAAAACTCTTTTTATCTGAAAAATAAACCTCATTTTTGACAATTTGTTCCTAAGTAATGATTATAAATGTACCTTCAGAGTTGGAATTGATTATTGGTATCATTATGAAGAGGCATCATTTGAGAACAGAAAAATGGGTGATGATATTATAGCCACTGAGCTCTCACATGCTGGCTTTTATGCTGAGTAGCTTAACTAATCAACTCATTTGCTTCTCAGTCTCCATACACAGTGATGCTGTTGATCTTAAATGCCTTATAAAGGTCAATGGGCTAATAGTTTGCCCTCAGTGTGATATTAGTGGAGATGGTGGAATGTATGGGGATATCTACAGGTCACCAGTGGTGCCCTTAAAAGAGAGAGTGGGATGCTAATATTTTCATTTTTCTAAGTTCCTGTTCCTTAGCTTTTGGGTGAACAAATTCCCTTACATTGTGATATACACATCATCACCATTAGCCCCAAAAGTAGCAAAGCTAACTGGTTAAAGACTGAAATTTCCAATGCTGTGAGTCTAAAGAACCTAAAACAGCCCTTTTCTTCTTTATCATTTTACTGTCTCGGGAATTTTTAGATTGATAGAAATATGATTAACTCATGACTGAGCTTTTTTATTTTAATGGTGGGGAGAAATGAAATTAAGATGGATCAGAGGAACCCCAGTCTAGAATAAAACCTAGGGTTACAGGAGGAATATATCACACTGAAGCTCAAAGGAAACAGATCTTCGTAGGTGCCAAAGGCTATTGGCATTGTCAGACAAGTTCTTTAGTGTTCATTGTTTGTAAGCATTCTTGTTAGCAGAACTGCCAAGCCCAATAAATGGCAACTGGGGGACCTTGCAGAAGGTCAGTTAAGAGGTGAAAAGATTGTGTTCCAAGCATCACTTGCTCTTCCAATGCTTACACTCCATCTTCAAAATAATACCATAATATATTGACAAGTAATTGACGTGTACCTGGTCCAGTGCAATTTATGCCTCCTTGCTTTTTTAAAAAATTATACTATTTCATTCAACTCTTACTGCATTGGAAATATGTAGGAAGTATGTAGAATGTTGTATTGGAAATCTCACTGTCTATACTTTAGTTGTAGTAAGCACAATGACATAGAACCCGAAGAACAAGTCATCTCAGTGTCCCACACAGTGAAGGCACAGTAGCTAGGAAGGGCAGAACCACAAATTTCTAGGGAATACCCAAAGACACTTAGCTTAAAGGTATTTGTGAAAACCAGTATCAAAACTAGGTATCAACAAAACAAAACAAAACAAAACAAAACAAAACAAAACAAAACAAAACACAAATTAAAATGGGGCACAGATGTAAACAAAATTCTCAACATAGGAAACTCAAATGTCAGCCAAACATTTACAGAAACGTTCGATTTAGCAATCAGGGAAATGCAAATCAAAACTACCTGGAGATTTCATCTTATACTGGTCAGAATGACTAAGACCATAAAGGTGACAGCTCATGCTGATGAGACTGTGGAGTAAAAGGAACATCCATCCGTTCCTGTTGTCAGTGGATGCCAGTGAAGGGCAAATCTGTATAGTGACTATGGAAATCAATGTACTGGTTTCTCAGGAAGAAGGGCACTAACCTACCTACCAGAGACACTTGCTCAAGTGTGTTCACTACTGCATTATTTGGTAAACAACCTAGACGTCCCTCAACAGAAGAAGGGATTTAAAAAAATGTAGCACATTCACACAATGGAGTTGTATTCAGCTGTTAAAAAAAAAATCATGAAATTCCCAGGAAAATAGATGGAACTAGAAAAAATAATGATCCTGAGTGAAGTATTCCAGATATAAAATAGACAAATATTTTATGTATTCACTTATATGCAGATATTAGCTGCTAAATCAATGATAACCAAACTACAATCTATAGAACTACAGAGGTTAGGTATAAAGTAAGGGACAGGTAGATCTCCCTGGAAAGGGAAATAGAATAGATAGTTATGAGTGGATGAGGGTGTGGAAGAAGATCACATGTGGGGAGATGGGAGGAGGATGAAGGTAATATGGGAAGAGACAATTAAAATTAAGGCCTGTAAAGTAACTTTTATCTGCCAGATGTAATTGTCATCTTGGAGGCTCACTGCTGAATAAGCTCAACCTTTCTTGTTCTTTCTGAACTCGGGCTGGCTGATTCAACTCAGCTGTTCTGCCTCAAACTCCTCTCCAAGCTGACTGATTCAATCTGGTATCTCTCAGCTTCCGACTGAATTGCTCTCCTTGGCTTCAAACTAATTCTGGCTATTTGTTCTAACCTTCTGGTTCTTTCTTACTCTCTGGCTTCAAGTGCCTCTGCTGATCTGCTCTGAACTGCATGAACTCAGGAACAAATTCAACTCCTCTGCACTGCACTCACTGCTCTGACTACCAACTGGCTGAACAGAACTGACTTAACCAAACATAACTGAAAACTCACTCTCTCTTCCTGCACTGCTCATAAATAGTTTTTCTCCTGAGAACTGAGGTATCCTATCTCTGACTCACTTTGCCAGATCCTTTTTTCCTGATTCATTGCTTTGTCTGCTCCTCAATTAGACTTCATTGTTTGAGATTAAAGATATGTACTAAGGGCATGTCTGCATTCCAGCCAGATCACAAAGACCTAGGCTGTAATCATAGCAGCCATGTTGCTGGATTAAAATTTCTCTACAAGGGCCATTTGAGGGGCAGTATGGAAGCCAAATGCAATAGAAGTTCCCTAAAATATATACATATATAAAGATGATCTAAATAAAATATTCAAATGATGTGACAGACAGAGCTCCAATTGGTCATCTTGTCACCTAGTGAAGCTTCTTGTCCCAGCACTGGGTTATACCTAATTGAGTTGTTGACCAATGAGATCATATGGGAATCTGCAAACAAACCAGGCAGTTGTCAAGACTGTAGATTGTCCTCCATGGACTGACAGCAAGGCCTCATAGTTGAAGAGACACAAGTGACTGACCATGGAGAAATTGAGCTGGTGCCTACATAGAGCCTTCATCTGTACTTTTTATGGTCTTTTAAACAGGAAGGAACTCTGCATGATATCTCAGCCACAAACTCTTCAGTCTACAATGGTGTCGTTGTCTGCAGTGTATGCTAGTATAGCAGTGGCCCAAAGCTTATGAAATTAGCCAACCATTATCTTACTTGTCTTAATTCCTACTCCACAAGATAGAACCCATACCTGACACTGCTTAACCTGAGATTAGATAGTCCAGGCACTTAGGATAAAACCAAATACTATTTGTTAAGAACAGAACAAAACAACAAACAAACACAAAAAAACAAAACAATACAAAATAAAACCTTTGAATTAAAATGACTCCTAATGATATTCTGCTGTGTTCAAAGATCAGGTTTTTGCTCAGCCTTCAACAGAGAAGATTCCTCCTGCCACAGATTTGAACAAATACAGAGACCCACTGTTAGACAGTATTATATAAAGAGTTAGAGACCATTGAACACTCAGCCCTAAATGTGATATCTCCATGGAATCACTCCCACAGGGTCTCAGGGAACCCTCTGAAAGAGTGCAGAAAAAGTATATGTAAGAGCCAGAGGGGATGGAGCATACCAAGAAAACAAGGCCCTCTAAATCTGCATAATCACAGCTCCTATAAACTGGCAGGACTGTACAAGGTCTGTATGGAGTCTGCAGCAGGTCCTCTGTGGACACATTATTGGCTTCCAGGTTAGTATGTTTGTGGGTTTTCTGACTCTGCAGGTTAGTGGGATTTCTCTTCATGTGCCTTCTCTTGGGTTCTTTTCCTTTTCCTCCTCCTCTTCCTCCTCCTCTCCTTCTTCCTCCTCTTCCTCTTCTTCCTCTTCCTCTCCTCTCCTTCCTCCTTTTCCTCTTTCTCCTCCTCCTCCTTTTTTTTTATACTTATAATTTCAATATGTTAGTTTTTGTTTTATTATTATCCTCCAGAAGCCTGTTTGTTTTCTAAGAGACAGAAAGAGAATATATCAGAATGGGAAGGGATGTGGGGACCTACTGGGAGGGATAAAGAAAGGTGGAACTATAATTAGGATATTTTTTTGTGTGTGTGAGAAAGAAAATCTATTTTCAGTAAGAGAAAAAGGGAAAACAAACAAACATAGGAACAAACAAGTATCCAGAGTACATTGCAACAAGAGACTTTCTTTCTGCCCTTTGCGAGCCTTTTCCTTAACAAATAATAACTTTTATTCTGAAGCAAATATTGCCATATGTTCCCTTCTTTCTTAGCTGACACTATAGTGATATGTGTCAGTTGTTATTAGCAGTACAGACAGATCTTGACTAAGTATAGGATCACTGTAATCAGTTTAGGTTGTGGGGCTGGGGATATGGTTCAATGGTAAAATACCCACCTGGCTTGCCTGAGGCTCTGGTTTTAATCTTTGGCACCCTGAAGGAACTTTGAAAAAGAAGTACTAAAAAAATGTATTGCCAAGAATAAACTAAAACAGAGCTAAATGAACTGGGGGCATTCTGTAAAGATGACATGTAAAATAATATGACCTAAAAGTCACAGTGTTGGTGCTAGAGAGGAGGCTCAGTGTTATCTAAGAGCACTTATCTTGATGCTTCTTCAGAGGATGCTGGTTCCATTCCAGGCACCCCTGGGGATGCCTCCAGTTCCAGGGGATCTGACTCTCTCTTCTGGCTTTCACAAGGCACACAGACATACATGAAGCACAACATTCCTACACACAAAATGAAAATAAGGTTTTGAAATCATAGTTTTCAGGTTTTCTTTTTTTTTTCCAGGTTTTTTTTTCAGGTTTTCTTTTTTCTTTTTTTTAAAGTATTATAATAGAAAATGTAGAGGTTGGATTTCACAGAGGTTCAGAGTCCACAGGAAAGTATTTTACCAAAGTATATAAAATTTCGTCCAGAAGAATAAGGCTAATAATGTAAATGCTAATAACTTAAAACATCCCTCTAAAGCTTGAGGCGACATAAAGTTGCCAATATTGGCTGTCTTTGACCCCCAGCAATGACAGCTTCCTAGGATTGTATATTTATAGAATTCCCTAGCTACAATCGAAAGTGTTTAAAAACAAAACAAAACACAAACCAAAAACAAACAAAACAAAACTCAGCTGAGAGGGTGGGAAGGAAACCCGCATTTCACTCTATAATAAAGTTTGAAAAGTGTGTTTATTTAGTTTTCCAAACATGTGTTTCACAGGAACTACATGTTCCATTTTCTTATTTTAAATGATATTATTGTTTTGTGCATCACTTTTTCACAGGACACACGAAGGGGATATAATCACATGTACTTAATGTCATAGGAGAGCTTTTGTCTAATTGGCTGGATTATAAAACAGACTTATCTGGTTTAGCAGTCTACACATACATTATAATTTAACTACTATGGTAGCAAAGAAAATATCATGATTTGCTATGAAGTTTGTCCTTTTTCTGGTGTCACAGTTTGCTCCTTTCATGAGGGGCTGAGTGTCATTGCAGGTACCGCCACGGTGGTCAAGGACAGCCACCAGCTGGATGCCAGGGCCGTGTCAGCAGGTTTTCCTGAAGAAATCAATTTCTCTTTTCCATCTTCCTGAAGAGATTGAATTCAGATACTGCACATGTCTACAGCCACACTCAGATTCAACTTCTTAACCACAGTTCTATTTTTCCAAATTGATCTTTTACATGTTCAGGACAAAAAAATCTGCCTTCAACTATTAAAAAAAAAAAAAAAAGACTTTTAAGCCCAGATGATTTTATACAAATAGAGCTAAGTCTAAGATTTAAAAACTGAGAACCAGGGCTGGGATGGTTTTTCAGTGAGTAAAAGCATTTGGCATGTACATGTGACAACCTGAGTTTAATCCCCAAACCCATATTAAGCTGGATGCTGATATACATCTCTAATTCAGCATTCCTAAAGCAGGGAAGGAGGCCGAGACAGGAGTATTTAGAAAACCTGTGGGCCAGGGAAGGCAGGAACTCAGTAGCAGAGCAGACTGTCCACAAGGCGGGTAGCCAGACCAGGAAGGCCAGAATCAACTCCAGAAAGTTGTTCCCTTGCTTACCTACACACAAGACACACACACACACACACACAAAGTTAAAAGATGAAGCTCTTTGGGATACGAGGCCCAGAATGTTGTGATGCATACACATACTCATGGCACACATTTTAACCACAAGTAAACCTTTCTCTACCTGAAATTTGATGCTCTAGTATGGTAGTCACCAATTCTCTGGATATAAATATATTACATTTTTATTCTTTAACTTATTTCATTTTTTGAAAGAGGGTCACATGTATTGCAGGCTGGCTTTCCACTACTTCTGTCATTGAGGATGACCTTGAACTCTCTGTCCTCCACTAAAGTGTACATTTGTTTTAGGTGGTCATGAGAAGCCATTCGGGGGATTGTACATGCTAAGCAAGCTCTCTATGAACTATGTCCCTAGTTCAAACTTATAAACATTTTCAACTGGGCAGTGACAGATCTGTAAGGAAGGCCTAACAGACATCACTGTCTATTCATAATAAGGCAGCTGTCCTCATATGGTACCATTTTCTTTCCCAATAAATGATAAAACATGTTCATCCCTGCCCAGGATGTGCGCTCTAGGTTCAGATTCTTGAAAGTCATATAAGAAAATCATCTTAGATGCTGAGGGTCTTAGACGTTTCCGGGCTTTTAGTGGGTCCAGGGTAAGAAATGCAGACACAGTCAGCAGTTCAAGAGCAAAGGTCTTCTAAAGAAAAATTGCATTTCTGGTTCTGAGCTGGGCTATATGTAGGATGCACTTTTGCTTAGCCCTGCAGGAGCAACACCAGCATTAATTATACAAACAGCTTTTCTGTTTGGGTTGATCATGACTCAGCAAGAAATTTCGAAAGCAGTGTCTTTACCTCCTTAGCAAGCTTTTTTTTTTTTTTTTTTCTTTTCTTTTTTATTTTTTAAACCCGCGGTCTGGGTCTGCTCTGTATGACAGGGTTAGATGTTTAAGATCTACAGGCAGAGGTCATCATTGTAGTGGTCATCAAGAAACTCCAACTTTGCCAAGCTAGAAACAATCACCTCCAGTCTGCCTCCTACCCTTTTCCTTCAAGTAGAAAACAGTATGTTGTCTTCCAGATTATCTGCTTGCTTTTCTGCAGCAAGTATAGAGTAGTCACATCTCCAAGCCAAAGGTGGTTTCTTCTTATCCTAAGAGAGACAGAGAGGCAGACAGACAGACAGACAGACAGACAGACAGACACACACACACACACACACACACACATACACAGAGAGAGAGAGAGAGAGAGAGAGAGAGAAAGAGAGAGAGAAGTCCGATATTCATGGCTCCCTGGCTCCTTACTTTTGCCTAAATGGCTACTTGGAATAGAGATGGGTTCCTCTAATAAAGATACAAAGGCACCAGAAGACTGTCCCTGCTAAAGTGACAGTAAAAGATATTGTTAGAAAAGGAAAGCTCTCAGCTCTCTAGGCTCCCGGAAGCTTGGGGGTGGGGGAAGTCGTCTCACCTATTTTGGAAACTACTTACAGATGTGGGGAAACCTCGGAATTGCTCACACCAGGGGTTTTTTGCAGAGATTTCCTCTGATTTTTTTCCCTTCCCCAATTTCCCACAACCTGTGTTTGTCTTGAGTCTGCTGGGCTGAGGAGTGGTTTACCTCGCTGATCCAGCTGCCGGCTCTTACACCCTGTCCTAGGGAGGAAATCAAACAAGTGAAGCCGAAGGGTACTAGGAGGCGTTGGGCATGGGCGCCAGAACTGTCAGAAAATTTGCGAGGCGAGTATTCCAACTTCCCTTCCTGCGCCCACGTGAGCCCCAGCTCCAGCCCATCAGCGAGGGCTTAGCGTTTCCTGCTGGTGCGATCTGGAACTCGATTTTTTTTTTTTTTAAATTAATTTCTCTAGTTCTTAGTAAAACTTTGTTGGGTAGGAGACTGACTTTGCACAGATGTCTGTTTTCTTACCCAAACAGAGAAAGGTCAGGTACTTTTTCTTCCACTCTTGAGGTAGAGAGGTTAAACAGCAGCAAGGGAAAGAAACACACATCGCCTATTTATCTGGGGGTGAGGTGGGGGCAGGATAGAGAGATTTGCAGCGAAGTTGTCACGATCCCTCGCGCCACCCCCGGTCTGGCGCTCTGCTCTGACACGTACCTCATCTATTAATTGCTGTTCGTGGACGCAAATGCAGAATGCATTCGGTTTTTTATCTTTAGTAAAATAGAAATGGAAATGTCAGCGCGCTCCTGTCTGTTTGTTTGTATAAGGCTATCAAACGAAGTCAGAGAGGAGGCTGTGGCCCGGATCCTGACCCTGATTGTATGAATAAGTAAGCAGGATGCGAGTGATTGGGTTAGATGCTGCGAAGATTTTTTTTTTTTTTCAAGTTAGGAAGAGGGTAAAAAGACAGCCTAGAGGGGGGGAAAGAGGCACTCCAAATCCTCACACCCCTTTGCTCTCCGGGCAGTCGGGAGCTTCCCTAGCTTCGGCAGGCTTTTAAGGTCTGGCGGCATAGAAATGCCTATCCCCCACCCCCTTCCTCGGTCTCCCCTTTCAGTTCAGATGTGCTGATGTGCAGACCGGATTCTTCTTCCCCGAGCGGCGGCGGTGGCAGCGGCGGGCGCAGGCGGCTGCAGCTCGCTCTCGGCCGCGGGGTCCTGACAGCAGCGGGGGCGCGGCGCGGGAGCCGGAGCTCGGGCGGCAGCTGAGCCCGCCGTGCGCCTCTTACCGCGGCTGGTCGTGATCGCGGGAAGTTCGGCCGCTGGAAGGACGACCTAGACCGAGCCGGGTTGGCTGCGGCTGCCCTGCGCCGAGCTCCTCACCTGCCTTCCGCCCACCCGCGGGCCCCCGGCCAAGTTCCCCAGCATCCGGGGGAGACAGGCAGCATTTGCCCTCTCTAGCGTCCTGAAGACATCCGCATGTCTCCGGACACCTGAACATTCAGGTCTTTCCGAGGAGCTTCCCAGTGGGGATAAGAACACTGTCCCTAGAGCCCCGCATATCCACGCGGCCCTCCGGGTCTGGTCCCCTCCTTTTCCTCTAGGGGAGGAGGATGGGTTTGCAAGCGCTCTCCCAGAGGATGCTCCTGTGGTTGGTGGTCTCGGGTATTGTTTTCTCCCGGGAGCTGTGGGTCTGCGCTGGCCTCGATTATGATTACACTTTTGATGGGAACGAAGAGGACAAAACGGAGCCTATAGATTACAAGGACCCGTGCAAAGCTGGTAAGTGCCTGTCTAAGTTGGGACTGTGGTGCGCTGCTGGGGACCAAGACGCTGGAATCTCCTCCAAGAGGCAATGGGAGCTCACCTGTTTCCTTCTCTCCTGCTCAGCCCCTCGGTCGTCGCCCCTCCTCTCTCCCTCTCCTTTTTCCTCCCCGCTCTCCACCCTGCGCGGCGACCCAAGTTCCCTGGAGTTCTGTGCTAGTAGGATCAGATGCCAAGCACTGGTCCCCCATAGCTTAAGGCAAACGTCCCGTCCTGGAGTTTCTGATCCCTCCCTCATCCCCTGTGAAATTAAACAAGTCATAAACACAGCTGGCTTCTGTGGGTTTTAAATGCCAGCACGCAGCGGGTTCAATGCACCAGGAAGGGACAAGACCTCCGCTGTTCCAGGACGAGGTTTCCCAGAGTTTGTTCATATCCGAGTGGGCAGAGTTTTCCAAAAGGTGGGTGGAGATGGCATCGCTGCCTCTGGACACTCCTTGTTTTACCAAGAGTTTAAGTGTGAGTTCCAGACCAGAAGGGTGTTGTGACAACCTTAAAAGAACTCAGTTGTAGATAAGATCCCAGTTATTTTCTCCCATTTAAAGTTAAATCTAAAAATATTTATACCAAGTTGCTACCCCATTCAAATTTGTGTCTTCCTGGAAGTACTCTCCGGAGCTGCAGAGGCACTGACTCTCCCTGAAGCCCGTGGGCTCACCCCGTGGGGCCGGGAACACCAGAGTGTAGCTCTCTGCTTCCACGAGCCAGCGCCACCACGCGTCCCTCATTTAAACCGCTCAAAGCTTCTGCCCGCCTGCGGTAGGAACCCCACTCGCGGTTCTCCGGAACCACGTGAGGGCAGTGTCCTAGAGGACCCAACACTGGCTGAAGCATTAGGGAGGTTTTGGGGATTCCCTGTCCTAAATTCTGTTGGACTGTGGCTGAGGCAATCTCAGTTCAGCCGGGACTCAACTAACTTTGGGGAGGTTGCTGTGACAGGCCCAAATAACAATGTCCTTGAGAAACTGAAGGCAGGCGCGATCTGGTCTGTTCCATCAAGAGGTGTGGATTCCAGACTAGGTGGCAGAGAAAGGGTGGGCCAAATAGCCCATAGGTCTAAGAGTATCCAGATTCCAATACTGGTTAGATCTGTGGCTGCTTTTATTCCCCTTCCCTAGGTAAGGCAACCCTTCCTGGGCATGAAGGAGACCTGTGCTCAAGTGAAGGAAAAACCTGCACATTCCCTAGATAATTTTTACCTTTGATGACATATTCCCTCTTGTTATCAAAACACAGTTTCCCCATGTTCCCGGGACTTCTTTAACTGATTGCGTCTCTTCTGGCTATAGTGGTGACTAGAATGCAACTTTTGGTAGGTGGAGTATTTGTAGTAATGCTGCAACAAAGGATGTGTGAATCTCCGGTTTGTCTTAAGGTATGGGCAAGGTCCCAGATTTATAATGTTGTAAAAGGAACTGTCTATTTTGATATCTTTCCTGTGAAAGATTCAATCAAGGAAGAAGACCAAGGTGAGGTGTCCCTACTGTGAGTTCAAGCATATGCAAACCCTGGGTGTTTATTTTTCTTTGCAAATAAACACCCAAAGAAAAGAAAAAAAAAAAAAAAAGAAAACTTGAGTAATATTGACTTTTCATTTCCCCTTCAGTTAGCATTATTTTTGAATAAAAATAGAAATAATAACTTAGAATTATTATTGCTTTTCTTACCTATCTTTGAGGAGGCGTATGTCTGTGAGCATGTGTCTATTGTATCTGTTGAGAAGGGAAGAATGGCCTGTGTAGTAGGCTAAGATGTATGAAGATGCAGGGGTCTCTTTCCAAGTATTCTCCCCCACCTTTAACATACTGAGATGAAAGGTTTTAATTTACCACTCTGGCTACAGAGTGATAAAAATCTTACTATCTCTTTTATTAGTACTGTGCAAGACAAATGAAAGTTAAAATAACATGAAAAATGTGAGCACACCAAAATCCCAAGCAACAGTCAAAAGAAGGTTTCTGAAATAACACACACACACACACACACACAAACACACACACACACACACACAGAGAGAGAGAGAGACAGGGAGAGAGAGAGAGACAGAGACAGAGAGACAGAGAGACACAGAGAGAGAGCACATTTGGGAAACACAGCCATACAAAACTACAAAAGCAAGACCTTTGGTATGTCTTTGTGCTGTAGTGGATTCCAGGGCCTGGTCCAGGACTGAGAGGTAAATCCTTTCTGAAGTTCACTAAGAAGCATTCTGATATGCCCTGCTTGTTCGTACACAGTGGCTTGATGGTATATGACAAACAGCTTTAATGATTTTGCAACTTAGCTGAGTCCATTGTTCTAGCTAGGTTCATGACATTCCAGTGTGCTGGAGCTTGTCAATTAATCTTCCCACTGCACAGACAGGAAAACAGAGACCAAGTGACTTTATGAGGTTACTCCAGAAAGCCATTCCTGCTGCATTTTAAATTTTTCTTTCTGACATTCTATTGGAAACATAAAGAAACAAACAACAAACACAAATCTAAGAAATAAGCCCAAGTCTTATTGTAATCCTGATTGATTTGGAGGAAATTACTTTGATATCAGAAGTTAATTTCATTTACTTTAAATCCTGGATGTCAGAGATTAAAAGTATTAATTACAGAGTCATATTGCCAGATCCAATCTTAAGAATCTAGTACATACTCAACAAGAGGGTGTTCATAGTCTCATCTACAAAATTCTATTCTAAATACGATAGCGACAAAAACCCATGCTACCCAAGGAAAATTATTCTCAGCAATAATTTGTTAAAAATTGTTCCATCCTTAGTATATTTATGAAGTTGAGTGCAGTTATTTATCTGTAAGAGTTCTGAAAGCCTGTAATCATTTAGTTGAGTTGATTGAGACATTTCTAGTATAAATGAAAATTCATGGTTTAGTATACCATGACTTCAAGTGTGTTCACAGAGGAAATCTGCGGGGATGGAAGGAGTATTTTCTTCTGTGAATGAATTTGCACAGAGATGCAGATAGAATAACACTAAGGAATACCTGCCCAACCTCTTGACTGCTTTATAAGGGAAGGTCATCTGCTCCGCTGAATGTACAGTCAGGTGCTCCTCTCTAGCTCTCTGGAGTATAAAGGGTCACCAGAGACATGGGGAGCTTGTCTTAAAGCAGGTGATGACCTGCCTCCTTTCAGAGTGCTGCGCCAGTAAGTGTTAACCTGAAGAATAACATCTGTGAAGTGTCAGTTTACAAACTTATGGGCTGGATTTGTGTCAGAAACAATGTTTAAAAGCAGAGACCCATGAAACAATTGGACTAACATGTCTTCCTCCCTCCTTCCCTCTCTCCCCACTTCCCTGCCTTTCTCTTTACCCTTCTGTCCTGTCTCTTTTCCTTCTTTTCTTCTTCCTTACTGTTCTTTTTTTATATTTAAGAAGGTATTAAGGATGTTCAAACCACTGAAAATATGGGGTTGACTAAATAGGGGTTTACATGGTGAGTAGACACTTGAAGACTGACTAATGAAATATAGTGTTTGTCAGAAAGTGTGTTATCCCCTCTATATTCACATGGAAGCAGTGTATGAAACAGTTCTTTTCATAATACAGAAGATGAGTAGATGGTTCTTTTTCTGTTTCTTAAAGGTCAGTGAGGTGAGAGGTTGAGCCTCCCCTTTGAAAAGCATCTGTGGGCACGGTCATGAAAAAGTAAGCTTTTGGCACCCCAAGGGCTTCTTGTTGCTTTTTCTCATGACCAGGGCCCTGGTTTCCACGTCCCTGAGGTCTTAGAAAAAATTTTCCAGGTTTCTGATTTTTCATTTCTAGGTTAGTTGTTTTTGTGGTTCTTGGTGGTGTATTTTCTGGCTATACTGGCATCTTCTTAGGTACAGCACTTCAGAGCTTGATGCCCAATTCCACGTCTACTTTATTCCATAACAATTTGAAATATCCAAACATTTACCTTGAAGTCAGCACCTCTCTGGGCTGCCAAACTCTGGTTTGAAAACTCACTTCCAGACTTTGCTGCTTTAACCAGTCTCTTCTGTCTTAGTCTTCATGACTCAGATCTTAAGTGTGTGTATATATATATATATATACATATTTCTCACTTTGCCTTTGGTGTAGCCAACTTAGGGCCAAAATAAGGTTTGCCTAATGGCTGTATAGGAGATTATGTTCTGTATACTTGCGTTCTAGTCTTATTTGCTGTGAGCACTTATTTCTCCCTTCTCTGGAGGGCCAGTGGGTGTTTTGGTTCACAAGTAGAAGTTAGTGGCAATTGGAAAAGATAAATTACTTTCCCCATGAATTTCTTAGATCAAGTCATTTTTTTCTAAAGCCTATTTCCTTCTCTTCTCTTCTCTTCTCTTCTCTTCTCTTCTCTTCTCTTCTCTTCTCTTCTCTTCTCTTCTCTTCTCTTCTCTTCTCCTCTCCTCTCCTCTCCTCTCCTCCCCTCCCCTCCCCTCCCCTCCCCTCCCCTCCCCTCCCCTCCCCTCCCCTCCCCTCCCCTCCCCTCCCCTCCCCTCCCCTCCTCTCCTCTCTTCTCTTCTCTTCTCTTCTCTTCTCTTTCCTCCTCCCCTTCCTTTCACACTTTTGACTCCAAACAGTGCGACTGGCAAATTGAAAATTCACCGGGATAATTTTGGGTGTGTGTTTCTAGTTTCCTTAAATATTCTGGATATTAACTATGTAATAGATGTAGTATGTGAAGATTTCTCCTATCTTGTAAGCTGTTCCTTTGCTCTGCTCTGCCTTACAGTCTGGAATATTACTAGTTTCATATGATCTTACTTGTCTACCTTTTCCTTCTTTGCTTGTGCTTTTATATCCTTGACCAAAATATAATCCTTGCTTGGATCAATGGTATAAAATGGCTTCCTATTATTTCTTGTAGTTTTAGAGTTTGGGGGTTTTATATTTGTTGTTAACCCCAATCGAGTTGATTTTCCATTCATTCTTCACATAGACATGGTTTTTCTAGAACTATTTATTTAAATGTGTTTTTACAGGTGTAAGGTTCATGTCTGAAATCACAGCACCTGCGAAGTTGGGTAAGAGGATCAAGAGTTCAATGTGATCCTTGGTTACCAAGCATACACAGTAAGTTAGGGCCCAGCTTAGACTAAATGAAACCTTGTCTCTAATGTGTGTTTTGGGAGCTTCTGTAAAAAGTCATTGGGTTCTCTTTGTTCTGATGAGCTGTATGTCTGTTTTTATGCCAGTATCATTCAGGAAGAACCCTAGAATAACCAACACTATCTTCAACAAAGAGAAGAAAGCTGGAAGAATCAAAATATGTCATTTCAAACTATACCACAAATAAATACTTCTTCCCAAAACATGTATATTACACCTGTATGATGTGAACATAATTTCTTTTGTTGAAACTCAGTCTTCCTCCCTTATTGTACAGGTATGAACCCTACATTTGAGAGTCTCAGCAAACATGACTCATGTAAACATAAAATTCACAACTAACAGTATAGTCTCCTGTAGGCCCATTGGCCCCCATGACACTGAGATGTAGATTTGTAAGCAGTCCTGGCGATGAACTGTTGTTTAGGTCTGAATGTACTTTAGGACATTGTCTATGGTTTTAATAGTGCTTTAGTCTCTCTGTGAAAATGTTTTAACTGGGATCTTCTGTAAGCATTTGTAAGAAATGTTAGAAAACACAGTTGGATAGCCATTAAAATGAGGCATGGTATATTCTGCTGAAACCTTCTGATGCTCAGGGATGTGGTGTGGGTTCTAGTAAGGATTCAGTTGCTACCCCCTCCACACTCTAGGAATTCCTTCTGCATGAGCTCAAAACAAGGTTTGGCCAGTACTCAGGGGACCGGAGAGACCCCAGGGAATGTAAGATTTCAATTTCTGGGAGAGTTTTGAAATCATTTGCCATATATTTTTATTCCAAGATTGGGAGTGAATTGTGGAATTATCGAACTTTGAGGAGTGGAGAATCTTTTCCACATCTTTAGACATAGCACAACTATTTAGCAATAAAGCTTAAGTGGTTTGTTTCTTTTAGTTTCCTATTGAATAATAACACTTTGAGAGGAAAATATTTAAAGAATTCTTTCTAGCCTCAAAGCTATGAATTGAATTTCAAAGAATAATGTGTTTTCCTAGAATGCCAGAGGGGACCTCTTGTTTACTTATTTAGTTCTTGCCATTTTAAGTCCTAAGACTGGATATTGACCATTAGATTTTGGGACACCTTGGCCTAATGTGTTGCACATTTCAAGGGCTTCTTACAAAATGTGTGCTTATTCTTTCCGGCCACTTTAAAGTGCTCAGCCATAGATTTGTACTAAGACGCATTGTAAATTAGGTGATAATTGAAATCCAAAAAGCGAAACTAGGAAGTGTGTATTCTTTTCAGCCTTTTCTCTTGCAATTTACGTTTATAGTTTCAGCTAAATATTTGCTGTCAATCACATGTTAATTCCTTGACTGCTAGTAATGAGGTTACAGGTAGCTAGCTGCAAACAAAAATCTAATGGTGTGTGTCCATACCCTGTGTAAAGTATTCAGACTCGGAGTTTTCAAAAAAGATTCTAACAACAACGTTTAACACTGTAGTATTTCATCAATGAAGAGTCACCACAGGGCCTGAGATAAAATATGTATGTTTACTGTTAGGGTTTGATATCTGCTGTGTTACTAAGGTTCCTGTTGATGCCATTTGATTGGTGTGATGGAGGAGGCAGGGGTGGAGGACAGCAGGGTGTAACGGTTTGCTCATTCCTTGCATTTCTCATCCATGTTAAGCTGTCAGCATGTGGATTGTGTACCACAGAGTCACCTCCAGGGGTTACTGGCCTGCTTGCTCCTATCATAGTCCTTTGAACTCTTTCTCTGGCTTTGACTGAATGTGAAGTGTTTACTGGGATAATTGCTGGTTCTTGTGCTTTGCTGGCAGTCTGTGTAAAATCGGGTCAGTTGATTGACTACTCTGATCCACTGAACTCTGGTCCTCTTCCACGATCAGTCTGAGATGGCAACTGCTTAGTGGTTGAGTGTGTGTGTGTGTGTGTGTGTGTGTTCTAATAAGTATTGTGCTTTAAGACAGGGGTATATGGTCATATATACTTACATAAATGTAATGTATATGTTTATATACACTTTTTAAATAAGTAACAGACTTCATACAATGGTTGTCCCATAAATGATATTACCTAATAGGTCACCTTAAGTCTCTACACAATGCCATACAACAGACATATTGCTTAAGGACATATTTATTGAGCTGCATCTTCTTGCTGGGTGGCATATGACTCTAGTGCTTAGATAGTAGAAAGTTTAAAATGCCTCAAGGGAGAACAGGAAATAAATGGAAAATATCCAAGAGGGTAGAAGTCTACAGAGGTATGTAGGAATCATCTTTGTGATATGTATCATAAT
Source organism: Mus caroli (assembly GCF_978045245.1). Taxonomy (NCBI): domain Eukaryota; kingdom Metazoa; phylum Chordata; class Mammalia; order Rodentia; family Muridae; genus Mus; species Mus caroli. The sequence goes on from NW_028227265.1 coordinate 65,571,524, forward strand.
ACAGTTCACATTGAAGATGGGGTGGCATACACACACCTTAGGATGATCTCTGTGAGTTCAAGGCCATCTTGGTCTACATTTTTTAATTCCACATCACCCAAGGCTACATAGTTAGACTTAGTCTTAAAATAAGAAGAATCAAGGGTTCTCTGTCTGTGGAAGAAGTCTCTGTTGATTACATCAGTCACACAAACATAGTCTCTCATTGATATGTGAGGAAATTTAGACCTGGGAAAGGCTCACTAGTGGTTCATCCTGTCCTAGGGATAGGAAGGGATGAGAAATGAGCCCAGGTTTCCACATGGTAGATGTCTTCCCTCCCTTTTGTGTGGCCCCATACTCTGGTAGTCTAGTCAATACAATGCAAACATGGTAAGACTTTCATTTGAAGAGGTGATGAGTCTAACACAGGCATCCATCTGTTGTGATTTGCTCTTGCAAGGTTACATCTTTTCATCAGTGCTTGTGAATTTTAAAGGCCTTCCCCTCCACTGTCAGAGTAAGACCAGTGTGTTTCACTTGTGTGAAGTAAAATGAAGGTCTTCTTTTGAGAGAGTATTCTCTATGTATGAGGAGCTAGAAATGGGAAATGTCTGCCATGTATGAAATAACTAAGAATGTATATGACTGGCTTTTGTAGAGTTGAATATTTGAGTGGTTGTTGGGGTGGGGGAGGATTAGGAAAGGAACTGCTGGACTTTTTTCCCTGAATTTAAATTGTCAAGGTACGTTAGGGATGCAGCATTTGCCTTGCCTGGCATGAACTCCTGGATTTACTCCTCAGCACTATGCACATATGTACATGCAAAATTTAATGTTTTAAATTCACAATGGGTATGAAGAGCATTCTTTTAAATGCTGGCCATTTATGGAAATGATTCATACTGTCTTATATATGCAGATGGTGTGTGAGCTTCTTTGAGGAAACACATAAACTATGTAATTACATATATTTAAATCACCCCTTTCAACCATAAAATCTAAAAGATCTGAGATCATATGCTTTGAAAACTTTAAGGAACAGTAAGGTTGGGTAAACTGTTTGGAAGTCTAGTATTGTTATGCTGATGATAATTTCTTCAAAGAAAATATATTACCTTTATGAAATTTTTAGACAGGAGAATTCCTGTTTGTATTTGTTTTAGTAAGTGGTTCAGTACAAAATCTGGTAAATACTAGTCCTTTCACTGTTAAATTCCTTTTGAAACCTAAAATTTGCTGGCATTGGTTCTTTATAGGTAATTTTATCAATTCATAAAAAGAAATTGTATATATCTGGGCCCAAGTAAAATGTGGCCAACAGGCACATTCATCAGGGCTAGAATGTAAAGAGTGGGTATAATGGACCAGATCGGGAGCTTGGGTTGCTTTAAATTAGACTCTAGGCTTGAAATATTCACAGTAGGAGCAAATCTTTAGAAGATACTATGAAAGTCAGAGTAGAATTTCAAATACAAACTTCAAATACAAAACTTTAACTTCAGAAACACTCTATTGTATGCTCTTTTTTGATGGAAGAGATAGCTCAGCATTTAAAGATAACTTGTCCTCCATTTCCTTGTGATGGACATGAACTGAACCCAGGACCAAGGACAACCACATTGTTTACCTCTCTCCCCATCCCCTTCTTCTCTTATTTTCTGTTCTTATTATATGCAAATATTTTGTGTGAATTTGATTTAGTTTCAAAATTGTTTTTCAAAGTTTCAAAGAAGTAGGATAATTATTAATAACTTGGAGGTTGGTGAGGTGATCACAGGGTAAGGGCACTTGCTTCTATGGCAGATATATTAGTTAGGGTTTCTATTGCTGTGAAGACACATCATAACCACAGCAACTCTTATAAAAGAATGCATCTAATTGTGGCTGGCTTACAGTTTTAGAGGATTAGTTCCATTGTCTCCCTGGCAGGAAGCATGCAGGCATGCAGGCAGACATGATGTTGGAGAAGTAGTAGCTGAAAGTTCTACATCTGGATCCTCATGCCGCAGGAAGCAAAAGACTCTGGGCTTGGAATTGGCTCTTTGAAACCTCAAAGCCCACCCTTAGTCATACTTCCTCTAACAAGACCATACCTCCTAGTCCTTTCAAGCAGTGCCATTCCCTGGTGACCAAACACTCAAACCTATGTGCCTGTGGGGGCCATTGTCATCTAAACTACCACACCAATGACTTGAGTTTAACCCCCAGAACCCACATAGTGGAAGGAGAAAACGGTCTACTGAAAGTTGTTCTCTGTCCTATACAAGGGTGAACACACACACTAAATAATGTAAGAAACAGATGGGATTCAGAACTAGATACAAATGGACTCTGATACTGAACCTTCTATATAATAACGATGACTTTGACAGTTTGGTTAGTAACTCAGTTATGCTTAATTTTCTGATATACAAAATGGAGATAATATGATCCTCATGTTATTATGAGTACTATATAAATGTAAGGTATATCTTTCTTTGTCCAGAGCTTACTGCTGTATTACTTTTGTGCATAGCAGTACAAGTATGTAGGGCACAGAGAACTTCTTGAGCTAGAGGTACTTATTTTTTTTTTAGAAAGATGATCTTTATAAAAATATTAGTGAAATAAAGTTTACTTTCTTCATGTGTGAAGATATAGTCATTCTCCAGGATTCTAACACCTTTCTTCTTGAGAAGTTAAAACCCTTCCCCATAAATATTTTTGTTCAGAAAGATGTGACAGGATACCAGTGTGCCAATCTATGTGAATTCTATATACTCAAGATATATTGTCAATATTCAATTAACATTGATTAGTGTGTGAGTAGAATCTTGGCTACATAGTCTCTTAGTAGTTTCTGGTTTGGATTTTGTTTGCCATCTGGATTGACTTGAGTTTAAACATTCAAAATCCCATGTTTACAAAGAGCTAAGTTTGAACATATGAGCCCAAGCTGCAAATGTTCATTAATTCATTCAATATTTCTTCAGCATTTACCATGAATGAAGCATGGCTCTCTTAGGCACAGAAATATGAAGTAAAATAGAATGCTGATGTTCTTACTTTACAGTGTGTGTGTGTGTGTGTTTGTGCATGTAGTTTGTGGAGGACAGGATTTAACATGAGGAATGTCTTCCTCAATCACTTTCCCACCTCTCTACTTCTCTGCCTTTGTTTTTCAGGTATGGTATCTCACTAAACCTAGATTTCAGTGACTGGCTAGATTGGCTGCCTGTCAAGACCTAGGCATCTTCCTACCTCTACCTTCCTGGAACTGCACTAGGATTCTAGGAACATGCCCAGAGCTTTGTATTTTCTAACATAGGTGCTAGGAACTGAACTTGGTTCTTCATGCTTTTGTGGTAAGCCTTTGACTGACTGAGCCATCCCTCTAATCTCCTGTTTCCTGTTTTGCAAATAGATACTATTTCATATACATGGTTATACACTAATAGCATAATTGTACTCTAAAAGTTAGCTTTAGCATATAATAGTGACATAATTGTATGCTAAACTTATTTCAATCTGGTGTTTGAAAATGGATACTAGTATAAATTATAACAAATAGAATTTATGATCTCATGTATCTTGAGGGGATTTTTTTCTCAAGATACATGAAGAATTATACTGTGGTGGGGTACTTCCTATAAGTACCCCATGGACTTTGATACTTGGCAGTGGACTGGGATGGGATGGAACTAGTGATTGCTTATAGAATTATTTGGGGATAGCAAAATTGCTATATTAGCAATCTTGATTTCAATTACTTTTTCTTAAGCAATTTGATTTTGTGATTTCAGCTTGTCACATTGCCCTGTATATTTGAATAGATAAAGCAGATTCCTGTACTCCACACTTTGTGCTTATTCTTATGTAGATTTAAAAGCTTATGGTTCACATTTTCTTTGTTTACAGAGAAAAGCAGAAACGTGATAAAATAAATTAAATGAAAGGCTGTTCTTTTGATTCATACTGTTCTACTGTAACTTTGCAAAGTAAATGTAATTGTCACTTTCTTTAAGTAAACTCATCTGGATTGTGATTTAATAACTGAAAAAAAATGGGCCTGCTTGTTTAGGAATGTATACATGAGGATTGGCTGAGCTAATGTACCCCTGTGCCATGTAGGGAATAACTCTTGGTTTTGCTAGTCTTGGTATTCAAGGTTTAGAAATGTCCAAGACCATTTGAACCCTTACAATTTCTGAATTCTGCATTGTAAGCAGCTTCTTTGAAATGGAATCAGAATCACAGGATAGATGGGTCCTGACAACTGAATGGAAAAGAAGGCCTGCCACTTCCGAGTTACTGGTCCAATGTTTCAGCCAAACCCTGGCAGCCACCAGACTGAAGTGGCCACAAACTCTGCAGGGTTCCTCTCTTTATCACACAGTAGCCTTGTAAGCTAGGCATGGTGGTGCACACCTTTAACCCCAGCATTCAGGAGTCAGAGGCAGGTAGATTTCTGTGGATTTGAGACTGTTCTGGTCTACAAAGTTAGATCCAGGCCAGCCAGAGTCATATGGTAAGGCAATTGTCTCAAAATATGGTAGTTTTGAGAGTAATTTGTGCCTAATTTCCCATCCTCTTTTTCTACCTAAGTCCCTCAGTAAAAAAATCACCTGCCCAAAGAAGAGCAAGGAATGGCGGGTACACTCCCTGCTTCTTTGAGATTGCTCAGGGCCACATCACCATTGTCAGACTGGAACCAGGTTACCTTGATGGATTTATTTCATAGGAAAGGTGGTTTGAATAGCAAGTGAGTACAGTGTGGCCTGAAGAAGGTACAAACCAAATGTTTTCAATTTAAGTTTAGTTTCCACAACAGACTGCATAAACGATATAGCAAAGAAACTCGGAAAATTGTCCTGCCTTAAAGCATTTTACTAACTATGAGAAATATTAAAATGTGTATTATGTTTTGTTTTTCAAACAGAGTCTAATGTAGCCCAGGCTGTCCTTGAATTTCCTCTGTGGCTAAGACCAGCCTGGATCTTCTTGCCTCCCAGTTGCTAAGATTACAGGTGTGGGGGCTGGAGAGACTGTTCAGGGATTAAGAGCATTCGCTGCTCTTCCAGAGACCATGAGTTCAATTCCCAGCAATCACATGGCTCACAACCATCTGTAATGGGATCTGATAGCCTCTTCCGGTTTGTCAGTGACAGTGTCAACACACTATATATAAAATAAGTGAATAAATCTTTAAAAAAAGATTACTGGTGGCTAAAATATATACTTTTTAATTAATCACTTACATGTATATACATATATGTGTATATGTGTGTATATATATATATATATATATATATATATATATATAATGCTCTTTAACTTAGCACAAGAATATATTTTTAATTATCTCTATGAAACTGACCTTCAGAAATCTTCATTTTATCTGATTTGCCTATTAAAGAGTTACTTTCTGTTATGTTGCTTATTTGATGTAAAACATGCTTTAAAATGAAGAACAAACTTCTTAAACTGCTGTCAAAGGAAGTTTTAATTTTAAGGATTTTATATCAGTAAATAAAGAAGTAAAAATAGAAATTAGCAACAGAGAGTGTAGGTGGTATAATTTAATATAAAGAGCACTAGGTATTGTGTAGGAAACATGCATACAAATCTTAGCTCTTGGTATTAAATCATATTAACTCTCCTTACAATGCCTTTGAACTTCAGTCCTTTCAGTTGTAACATGAAGAAAATAATATCTAGGTCATAAAACAGGTAAGGATTAAGTATGCAAGGTCTGTGTAAGCTGATAAGCTGTATGATAAAAATGAGCATAAACCATATATTGTACCCGATCTGTTTCAGGAATGTGTGTGGTGGATTCGAATATTCCTGTGCCCTTCCTGCAAAGATTTCATTACACACCTGGGGAATGGGGGGCACTACACTCTTCAACTGTAAATATCAAACTGTAATAAGCAAAATATTGTGTTAGTACTAAAGATGGAATTCTCCACATCTGGTGTAAAGAAGGCTTCTCATGAAAGATGATATTTGAGCTGAATCTTGATGTTTTGCAATTTTTTTTCTTGGTAAAAAGGTGGAGCAATCATTTAGAGCCAAATAGCTAAGATAAAAGCTGGAGCTGGGAAAGGTCATGACTTTTATGAAAGTGGGAATTGGTTCAATGTGAAAGGAGCAGAGGGTGTGCAAACGTTTATGCCTTGGCAAGAAATGATCCTGAATAATACAGTGTCAAGAACCTTTAACACCCAGGCTTTGAACTCCATCCTGTTTGTAGTGAGAAGGGAGCTTACTGCAGATTTAGAGCAGACTGTTGGCTTGATTACAGTCCTATCAAGATGTGTGAGAATGTAAGTGACCTGGTCCAGTAGGAGGAGGACGAGTAGGAATAGCGTGACTGTGGGCTTACTGGAAGACCAGGGATGCATTAATGCATGCTGGCATCTGGGTTACAGAAGAGAAAGATTAGGCTTAAGAGACAGGAGGCAGCATAGGGGATCAGATTGGAAAGTCAGGTCTGGGCACTGGACCTGTCTTAGAAAAGTTCTTGCAAGAGTGTGGACCCTAGTTCTATTGCCAGTTTAGACTTAAGGCAGTGATGGTACACCCTTGCAGTCCCAATGCTGTGTAAGCAGGGACAGGCAGACAGACACCTGTGGGTAAGTGGACAGCAAGTCTACCATAAGCTGCTTTCCATATGCACATGCACACATACTTGAACACGTGTATACACATACATACCCACAGATATGCCCGTGCATACTAAATAAATAAATAAATAAATAAATAAATAAATAAATAAAGGAAAGAAGAGAGGGAGGGTGGAAGAAAGCGTGGAAGTATAAGCAAAGTAAGAAACAGAATATAATAACCAAGTTTGTGTTTTGAAAGTAAATAAACTCGGTTTCAAATTCTTTTGACCTACATGGTATTCTTCATAGTTGCTCTTGGACACACACACACACACACACATATTTGAGAACAATTTGAAAAGTCTCAGTGTTTGCATTGAACAGGAGTCACATTATTATGGGCTAATTTAGAAACAATTATTTTTTAAGGTAATCTTTTACAGCATGAAGATTGACTATAATGATTCTTATTCATGCCTTCTTTAATTATATTTAATAGATTTTAAGGGCATTAGGGCATCGTCCAGTTGATAAAGTGCCTTCTGTACAACCGAAATTTGTATCCACCATTCACATGATACCAGTTGTGTGGGACAATAATAGGAAACAGATAGATGCATCCCTGGAGTTCATTGGCTAGCTGGCCTAGCCAAGTAGATGAGCTTCAAGTTCAGAACAAAAGAGCTAGGCTCTGAAAAGAAGGCTTACAGGAACTGAGGAGTACATCAGAAGTTGATCACCTGCCTCCGTCTATAAGTACATATGCCCAGTTTTTAAAATCTTTATACATATGTTAGCAAACACATGAACATGCATATCATCCATCTACCCAGTCGGAGAAAATAGTTTAACTACAACATTTTGTCAGTTTTGATAGATTTACTAGCATTTTCTATTTTATGTTATATCATTTTTTCCTCTTTTAAACTACTTATTGATGTCATGGAAGTACATCTGATCATATTTAAGATTTATTTCATCTTTAACTATGTGTATATACATGTGCCTGTGTGTGCTTACATGTACATGTGAGTACAGACACAATAAGAGTTTAGAAAAAGGGGTTGGATCCCCTGGAGTTTTTCTCAAGTTTGTGTGTGTGTGTGTGTGCGTGCACGTGCACGCTGCCCAATGTGGGTGCTGGAAACCATACTTGGCTCTTCTGAAAGAGCAGCAAGTGCTTTTAACCACTGACCCATCTCTGCAGCCTGAACTATGTATTTTCCTTTGATGCTCTTATTCTTTTTTCAAATCTCCAGCAATTTCTTATAAACTAAATAAGAATTTCTTTTTATTAACTTTAAGGTATTTTGCTGTGCTGTTTGTTTGTCTTATACTTTGAAACAGAACTGCGTTAGCCCAGGCTGGCCCTGTGCTCTCCATATATTTGAGGAATATTTTGAATTCTTGATTATAATGTTTCTACTTTCCAAATAATTGGGTCAGAGGTGTGCCCCACTGTGCCCAACTCCTTTAATATACAGTCAGGTCACTGTGAATATGCATATAGTGTTGTTTCTTCCTTTACATTCCCTAAATCTTTTAGTTTGTTAACTTTCCTTACTGTGCTGACAGTTGCTTTGTTCTAAATTCTAAAGAGGAACCTTTCAGTTATGTATCAGATACCATATATGGTGGTTTTTTTTTTAAAAAAACTATAGATACATTTATCAAATTAAAGAATACTGCAGATTTTAAATTTGCATTTTTAAATTTGATGTAATTTGACTCATTAATGTATAATCACAAAAATTTGTTCATCAACATGAAACCATTTTATAATCATGAGATGAACCATGTTTGAGTACCCTCCTCCTCCTCTTCCTCCTCCTCTCTTTTCTCTTTAGTTTTGCTGCACTTAGTTTACTGATACTTGGGGGATTTTATTTTCATATCTGCCATTTTTACTGAATTTGGAAGCTTTTGGCTGCTTCTGGTGGGTCTGAGCACATTAACAGTGAGAAGTGCTTTGAAATAAATCCAAACTACTAAAGCATCATTATTCCAGAACAGACACCTAGTTTGGGAACAGCTTTTGTTGGTGATCTCAAGTGACTTTGCTTCTACTCATGCATAGTTTCAAGCTTTCTGGAAAAATCAAACTGTGTGCAAGTACCAGGGGGTGGAATAAATTTAATTTTCATTCTTTGTTATACATTATACATTTTACTTCCTACTTTTTGAGTGTGCGTTCTCTCACGCTTTCCAGCTTCAGTGTGCCTTGCTCCCTGCTTTTTGGCCTTTGAGTCCCAGAGGACCAAGGAACTCAGAAATCACATGAATCAAACTGTACCAAGGCCTCTACTTTAAAAGTGGAGTTATCTGTTTGTTTCTGATTCTCCTATCAGCCATATGTTATAACATGTCGTTATATTACATGTGGATATATAGTGAATATGTACAAAATATCATCTATGTGTTTATACAACTCATAGAGTGATCACGTTGAGAGTTTGTAAGCTAGTATATCTCATATTGTTAGTTATTTGGATCAGTCACCATGTGTGGGCACATGTGAGAGCATATGTATGTGGAGGCTGGAGGTTGATGTCTGGGATTGTCCTTTTTTGCCCTTTTAACTTATCTTAGAGGTAGGATCCCTCAATCTAACTCAGAGCATGTCAATGTACATATTCTAGGAAGCCACCTTGTTCTACAGATCCCCTGTCTTTGCCTTCCAAGGCTGTGATTACAGTAGGGCTGCCAGGCCCTGTGAACACTTACGTGAGATCTAAAGCTCCAATCTCATGCGCTCTATGTTGAGAAGCAAGTGATTTAGCTGCTGATACATCTCATCAGCCACCAGTTGGAATACTTCACACTGCTACTTTAACTTTAACATTATTTTTTTCACAGAATCCCGTTCTGTGATGCAGGCTCACTTTTGGAACTTGTGATAAACTTTGTCAGAACCTTGAAAGTTCTGGGATCACTTGTGCCTTCATGCTTGTCGATATCTTTATTACAACCTCACCTAAACTGTATATTTAGTCACGTTTTTTTTTTTTTTCCAACATTGTCTTCCGCTTACATGGCCTCAAAGAGAATTTCATTCTTTGAATTTGTGGAAATGTAGCTGTGAATGTTATGCTACGGTATGATAGCCCTCAAGTCCTCATAGAACAATGCTCTTCTGAAGTCTTAAAATAATTCTAATTATCATATTCAGGTTATTTGAAGCAGATCATGCAAATGAGTGGAGTTAGTAGTAGTGACTTGTGTAGGTGAATAGGGGTCAATTAGAAAGGTCACTCACTGACCCACACTGTGCTGTTCACACATTAATTATAGTTCCCTGTGAATTATGCCATTGTGTCATGCCATTCCTTCAGTTAAGATTGCTCTCCCTCTCTTTTCTTTTGAAACACAAGTGCTCTTTTCTGGGTGAACGTGAGTACTGAACATGAAAAATCAGACCTGTTCATCAATATCCATACGAATCAGGATGTTGGCAAAGGTGCCCCAAAGGAAACTAGCCTGCTTTTCTCAGCGTGCTCTAATGATGCTGTTGTGCTTAAATTCTTGCATTGTCTCCATGTTGCCTGTGTGTAACACAAGGACAATCATTGCTGCTATTGAGCCAGAGTTGGTTATAGACCAGAAAAATTTCTTGTCTAGAAATTTTCATACCTAAGAAATCAGAAGGAAACACTAAGAACCAATACCAACCATAAAACTTGAGTGAAATGACTGTGGAGTGAGAGGCTAGGTGGTAAGGTTTCAGTGAGGGAGGCAGGAGGGAGTTAACCACAACTGAGCACGTAAGAAGAAGACATATGGAAGCATACTATTCCACAAGCTAAATTTAAGAAAAACCCTACTGAAAGTATCCAAAGGACCCAGTGGCTTTCCAGAACAAAGCTTCCAGATATTTACTGGAATGTGTATTCATTTATGTGATGCTCAATTAGTATTGAAGCATTGTTTTAAAAGACAAAAACCCAGAAAAATGCAAAATATTTATCATGAGATAAATGACTGACTGAATTATGGTACATGTTTAGGAAAGACCATAAAGAAGATACTGTAAAAATTAGTTATTTTATATTTGATAACCTGTTGTTGTATTCTTCCTTGGGGAAGACTTTTTCTCCTGCTCTCAGCATTCGTTGACTATCTGTAGTTCTTAGTGTAGGTCTGAGGTCTTATGGGCTTTCCCCTACCATTTTGATATATAAACCATATGTACAATTAGCACTATATAGACTTAGAAAGTATATAATATGCATGTACATCCATTCATATGATAACGATTAATGTAAAAAGAGGCCATGAATTTGAATGAAAGCAAAGCAGGGTTTATAACAGGGTTTGGGGGAGGAAAGGGAATGGAGAAATGATGTAATTATATTATAATCTCAAAAACAATGAAAGAAAAGATTGAAAGAATTAGTGAAGTGTATTTGTTATGATCTCTGGGAATATTGACAATGCATTACATAAAAGAAAGTTTTGTAAAACATGCATTTTACAATAAAATATTTATTTTTATGTTGTTCACATATGAATGGTAGAGAAGGAAATAGAAAAACACTTGAACGGAGATCCACCCAAGTATTAACATTGTGACCCGAGGATGAGATCGGAGTGACCCTGCAGCTTAAAACAAACAAAACAAAACATGTAAGTGTAGTGGTTTGGAGAAGTACGTATAAATGACTTCAAACATCTTTAACAACTTAAAATCCTTAGGAGAATAATAGTAAACAGCTCGTGGAAGCACTAAGTATTTTGTAATGCGTGATTGTAGGGCAGGGTTATTGATTTGAATGAATGCTTATGATAGTAAAAGTGACACATGCACAGGAACTGATAAGAGCTGCAGTTCTTATTATAGGTCTAAATATGTGCCTGTTTTTTTCACACACACAGGCATTTGTGTGTGTGTGTTGTACATGTATGTGTTCATTTTTATGTAAGTACACACACTATTACATACACAAATTTTTAGAGACGTAGGTTAGCAAAAAAGGTTTTAAATTGAGTAAAATCAATAGATCAATTTTAAAGGATACTTGAGTATATAAGGTAATACAAACCTAATGTGTTGTAAAGTTTTAAAAGACAGCAAAGATGTTTTAAAGTCCAGGAGCAGTACAGGAAGTATACTGCTTTGATTTGAACTTGCTTTGTATTTGAGAAATGAATGGAACTGAGGAAATTGTTTACTTATATTATGGTCTCAAAAATTTTAAAATACAGCATATGAGATGTCTCATAAAGTTCTTGGTGGGCAGTTAAATGATTCAGCAGAAAAGTGAAGTATTATTTAATTTAAAAGGAAGACATTGAGGTACTTAAATTACTTTGAACCTAATTATTGCTACTTCTCAATAACAATAATCAAACTTTCTCAATAAGCTAATCATCAAGCTTTTGCACTTAGTATGTTCCTACTTGAATTAAGTTAACATTTTAGGATAAGTTTCAGGACCCGACTGAGAGTTGGTTTTACCAGCTTCTTTAATACTCTTTTTTTTTCCCCAGTGTCACATTGTCCACAGAATGGTTTCATCAAGGAATCAGAATAATTTCCAAAATTTTAGTTTCATTGATGTGAATTTTCCTTAAAGCTGTTTTGTGTTCTCTCGAAATCACTAAACATATATTTTAGTAATTGGTTGAAACTAAAGCATATGAAATAAAACAGGCTCAAAAATTTTGATGGCATGAAAAAAATATATATGTATATATGTATATACATGTGTGTGTGTGTCTGGATATATACACATGAGTTCAGAGCCCGTATTGGCTGGAGGTGTCCTATTCTCTGTGGAGATAGAGTTGCAGGTAACTGTGAGCTGCACAACATAAGAGCTTGGAATCAAGCAAGGATCATCTGTAAAACCAGAATGCTGCACTCTGTTAAAATTATATTATTATTATTATTATTATTTTATTAGATATTTTCTTTATTTACATTTCAAATGCTATCCTGAAAGTTCCCTATACCCTCCCCCTGCCCTGCTCCCCTACCGACCCACTCCCACTTCTTGGCCCTGGCATTCCACTGTAATGGGGCATATAAAGTTTGCAAGACCAAGGGGCCTCACTTCCCGATCATGGCCGAGATACAATTTGAAAAACACAAGAAAATCAAGAAGAAGGAAGACCAAAGTGTGGATACTTCATTCCTCCTTAGAATAGGGAATAAAATACTCATGGAAGGAGTTACAGAGACAAAGTTTGGAGCTAAGACCAAAGGATGGACCATCCAGAGACTGCCCCACTCAGGTATCCATCCCATAATCAGCCACCAAACCCAGACACTTGCATATGCCAGCAAGGTTTAATTATAATATATAACATTCAATCAAAGTTTGTCTTCCCTCCTCTTCTCTCAGTCTCTCTTTCCGACCTGCTCTTTCCTTCTGACCTCCTCTCTCCTCCAGATCCACTCCTCCTCCACTTCCCTTCAGAAAGGACAGGCCTCTCAGAGATGTCAGCCAAACATGGCATATCACTTTGTAATAAGACTAGGCACAGCCCCTCATATTAATGCTGGACTAGGCAACCCAGTAGGAGGAAAAGGGTCCCCAAAGCAGGCAAAAGAGTCAGAGACAGCCCCACTCGCACTGTTATGCATCCCACCAAACTGCCAAGCTACACAACCACCATTTACATGCATACATAACCACTGAGCCACCTGTCTAGCCATCTCATCCCCATTTTAATTGCTGAGTACATCTCTCTTTTGTCGTTTGACATTTGATGATTCACTTTAGGATGGTCAGAAGGAGAAACCAGGGCCAGTTCGACTTTTGTCACGTTTTTTCATTTTAAATCTTCTTGCCTTTCTTCTCAAGGTAATGGTTCAGCTTAGTGTCCCACCCCTGCCTCACATGAAATAACCCACCCGCACATTCTTCTGAGTAAACACATTACTTCATTTTAATGTTCTGAGGCTAAATGTACTATAATACATGGACCTGTTTAACAGTATTTCTTTTTGCTGCAGAGACATTTAAGTCAAGCAAGTCTTTAAACACGGTGTTTTCTCATAGATAGAAAACAATACCTTTTCGGATAGAGGCGCCTTTTCCATGGTTTAACAAGTTTCCTGAGGGTTTTCCTGGTCCTAATGTATTATCTCATTTAGATTGCTGGACTTGACACTCTGACTTCAGTTTCTCCTTTCATTATCATTCTGGGAGGCCTGCTAGTGCTGGCTCAATCCTTTCTTGCTTACATTTCTTATTCCAGGATTTGATTATCTTCCCTTCCTTCTCTCCTTAGCCACCCAGTCTCTGTAACCCATGTCTAAACCGGCCTGAAGGAGTTTCTAAAGCCATCGGTTCTGACGTATAGAAAGAAGTGCAGGCTTCCTGTCCTGATTTGGACCTAAAGATCAATGTTGAATTGAATGCTTTTTTACTTATCTAGTCCAAGAATCTTTGCTTTACCTGAGGTAAGATCCCACATAGATTTTCTTTTAGTTTAGTGGTCTGAGAGGTTAAGAAGGAAGGACTAAGCAAAATATTATTATACATTATACTATTGTGTCTTATTTCATTATAGAGTCTTGCTAAGGAACTTTAGTTTGAGAGTAAATTATAACAAGAATACATTGTAGATGCCAGAGAGTGTATCTGTTAATACTTACAATTGTATGAGGATATCAGAGCTAATTAGGTTTAGAATTATATATCCCACAGTGGTCCTCATCTTACCATATAATAAATGAAAACCTTTTGGATTGAGTTCCTGCCTTTTTCCATCTCTAATCATCATACTACTTTAATTATGCTTTGGAGTCCACAAGCAAAACTTCTATTCAAATAATGATTGTGCCACACACAGTGTGAAGGAAGCCTATGTTTATCCCAAACCATTCCTGAACTGCAAGATTTTGGCCAAATTTCCCAATGCATACTTATCTTACTTGAATAACAAGTTCATGTCATTTTAAGAAAATACTGTTCAATGTTTGTTGAGATGAGAATCTTGCATGAAACTAAAGATAATTGTATTAACTGATCTTGTAAATATTTAATAAATAGCTGTGTATGCTAAAATGATGCTAAACATCATTTAGATGCTAGAGAAACCATGTCTTCATGTTCCCACAAATGTCATGGTGGGAGAGAGCCTTTTTAAAGCTGAGTTTACTTGTATAGCTCTCCATGCTATTTTTTTTTTCTGAGACAGACCACATAGATTACATTTGAACTATTGGCTTAATTACAGAGAACTCCTAAAAGCATATAAAATGATATATAATTTACTCACCTGAGCAGCATACAGGTCAAAGCAGATCTTGCTTAGGCATGAAAATCTAATTGAAAATGTGTTAATATTGTGTTCCCAGGCTCTAACCCTGTTTTACTGAGCCCATCCACCCTGTGTCTCACCCTTAATTTGCAGTCGAGAAAAATAACAGCTGTCTCACAGTAGTCAATTAAACTGAGCTATTACATAGAGTATTTACATATCAGGTTATCTCCAGTTTGTAGCATCAATGGGTAAATTAATGAATGACAAGAAAGCCTGGTCAAATCTGAACAATTCTCCTCTATATTTAATCATTTATTGCAGCATCAAGAGATTGTAGGTAGACTTCAGAAATGCCAAATTACCTTATACATTCACTACATTCATTAGATGATGTTTTCTGTGAGTGTTTGTAATCCGTTGGTATGTGTTCAATGTTTATAGGGTTGTTTTCTTCTTACTATCTTAGAGATCCAAAGGTTCGCCTCACAATATTTACCTGTGTATACTTGGGAAATCTTTGAGCTTACCCATGTTTTTTTTTTTTCCAGATTTTATTTCTAAGTACGTTAAATCAATCAATCTATCTATCTATCTATCTATCTATCTATCTATCTATCTATCTATCTATCATCTCTCATCTATCTTATAAGTGGCTTTATTGATGTTTTGGATAATATATAATATGGAAAATATATTCTCTGAAATAGTTTTACATTAAGAATATACTATGAAAAGTGTGAGTATATGTTTACCTGCAAAGTAGGACTACTGCTTAATAACATAGCACATGTGTGGATGAGAAGGAGTGAGGAGCATCTTCAAATGTTAGTGGTGGTCATTCAGGTCCTCAGAGTACTCCGATTTGGGGAAGGCCATGTGAGGACTTGAAGACCAAGCCAGCTCAGGGTTAGCTAAGAGAAACTTCATGACCCTGCCTTCACACCAGGACACCTAGTGTGGGTAATGACAGTGTCTGTGTAGAGGTGTGGTAGTGCAGACTTTACCTGTAGGCTAGCAAGCTGCTACCATTTAACAAGTTCTGGCAGAAATTCTTTCAGCTTTTTTTTTTTTTTTTGGACACTAAAACCTTCATTATACCTGGCATCACCAAGGGCATGCCCTTCATATCTGTGGGAACTGTTCTATCCTTGTGCTCTTAATCCTTTGGGGATGACACAGGATAGGTAGGCCAGGCAGATCCTGAGAACAAAGAGGATTTTTTTTTTTTTTGAGACCATGAAGGGCATGCGCTTGGCAAATTGTTAAAATAAGCTGTAAGCAAACCCAATTAGGCTTTGACCCAGAGAGATAGATGATTGGTAGATAGATAGATGATGATGATAATGACGATAATGATGATAATGAAGAAGAAGAAGAAGAAGAAGAAGAAGAAGAAGAAGAAGAAGAAGAAGAAGAAGAAGAAGAAGAAGAAGAAAGAAAGATAGATAGATAGATAGATAGATAGATAGATAGATAGATAGATAGATAGACAGACAGACAGAGGTCAGACACACAGAGGCATACAGATACACAGATACTCACACACAGTGCACGCCCACACACTCAAAAACACACACACACACACACACACACACACACACACACACACACACAGAGAGAGAGAGAGAGAGAGAGAGAGAGAGAGAGAGAGAGAGAGAGAGAGTTGTAGCAGAAATGATCATTCTTCTACACATAGACAACTCCACTGCCACAGTAGACATCTGCAGTGAGTTAACATCTTATTTAGGAAGGAACTGTCCAAAATGTAGGAAGTCTTCCTCCAGTTTGTGACTAGAGCTTTGCCCTATGTATAAAATATGGACTGCTATCCAAAATCACTTTAAAAAGATGCGTGTCTGAACAGCAAATCCAGGGTGGCCCTAAGGAAAATAAATAAACAAGCCATTTTCCATTGACTAGTGAACCTTTCAGATGTGTGGTAATTCCAGGATTCCTATGTTAGTGAGAGACTTTCTCCATAGTCAGATGCTGGGGTTATAGGATTCTAGACTATCCTAGACAGCATCAGTGGGGATGGTACCTCCTCCCCTACTCAAGGAGCTGCAAGCTATAGGAACCTTCACAGATCAAAGATGTTTTGAGAACAAAGGGTTTTGTTACCTTCCCTATTTGTAATACATTTATTCTCCTTTAATATTGGGACCCATCTTGGCTTCTGTTATTTGAAAGACAACTAAAGGCAATGATGTACTAACCAGAACCCCGGAGCTCTTGTCTCTAGCTGCATATGTATCGAAAGATGGTCTAGTCGGCCATCAATGGAAAGAGAGGCCCATTGGACTTGCAAACTTTATATGCCCCAATATAGGGGAATTCCAGGGCCAAAAGAATGGGAATGGGTGGGTAGGGAAGTGGGGGGAGCTATGGGGGACTTTTGGGATAACATTGGAAATGTAATTGAGGAAAATATGTAATAAAAATATTAAAAATTAAAAAAAAGAGAATGCACATTGAAAGCCTCTGTTTTAAACACTTGATATTTATGTAATATAGGAAAAAAGATTGTAATAAGTGACAGGCAGAATGGTAACATGTTTAGGGTTTATGCTGATGATAGTTGATTTCCTTTGAAAAGGGCCCAGACCCAGGAGGATTGATACATACAAGATAGATATACGATGAAGCAAATGGGAAAACATTCAAGGGTAAAATGCATGTAGAGGGCCTATATGGTTTATTATAGAATCATTTTGACCTTTAACAATTATTTCCATTTCAAAATAAATTATTGAAGAAAACGCAACACAATGCTATTGTTGATAGCCGAAGAAAGGGAAGTTTCTGCAGAATAAGATGAAAGCCATCTGCAGAGTCTGAAGTGATTTGAAGAAGAAACAGCATCCTGTCAGACCTTTGTGACGCCATAGTGTTAAACCCATGAATATAAATAGTCTTGGTCTCTTAAACCTACTGGTTTGTTTTCTCCAATTTGCATTTTGAGTTTGGGCAGCTTCCCCAAACTGCTGGGATTAGTTTATGATGTGGAATGAAACTTTATTCTCGTGGATAAACCTCAGAGCTATCAAGGCTGTGCATTTGTTGGAGCTTGAGAGATCACTTCGCACAATGGTTCTCAACCTGTGAATCAAGACCCATTTGGGGGGTCAACTGAGGATTACACATCACAAGGATCCTATGTCAGATAGCCTGAATACTGGATATTTATGTTACTATTCATAATAGTAGCAAAATTACAGTTATGAATTAGCAACAAAAATAGTTTTATGGTTGGGAGTCACTGCAACAGGAAGATTTGTATTGAAGGGTCACAGCATTAGGAAGGCTGAGAACCACTGCTTTAGAGGTTAAGAGTATTTACTGCTCTTGCAGAGGACAGCAATTCAGTTCTCAGCATCTGCATGGTGGCTCACAATCGTCAACCAACTCTAGTTTCAGGGGATCCAATGCCTTCTTATAGTCTCCTTGGGCATCTGTCATGCACATGGCACAGAGACAAAACACACACACACACACACACACACACACACACACACACACACACACACACACACAATCATCTAAAACAAATGAAAAATTCACATTCCCTGAGATGAGAATGGGGAGTGTCAAACTTGTATATCTTGAGCATCCTTGAACTCGACTACTCAAGAATCTTATACAGAGATGAGGAGAAGCACACCGGCACATCTAGTTGGTTACTCCAAGTGTTAAGCAGTATGTATTAATTTCATTCTATACTTTATAATTCAATAGTATATTTGCATTAAACCAGTTAGCAATCAGCATATATTAGGTTTTTAAAGGCATCATAGAATAGGCAAAAACCCAATATATTCTAATTGGACTTTTTTCAAATATTTAAATTAGATACTATTTAAATCTTGCTGCCATTTACAGTCTATAAAATTCATATTTCATAAACAGCTAACTGATTTTCTATGCAGTCTAGTAGCATGTTTAAGAGTGGGATATGTATCATGGTCACAAAGGTTAGATTTTTCACCTTGGATGGCAGCATGAAGAATGGGTTTATAACCCACTTATGACTCATCCTTTGGAGGAGTGCCATTTGTTCTTGGCAACCTTAAGCTGTCCAGCTGTGGTGGGATGATGGTGTAGCCTCAAACAGTTTGTGGCTAAACATGGATGCGGAGTTAGCTTCTCTCCTGCAGGCCTTGTGGAAAGCACTCACTCTGGGATACTCCTGTGCTTCTTTACCTCCAGGCCGACCACTGCTCTATGCAGTGCTGGGGCAATGCCTGGGCAGCCTGAGCCCTTGAAGTTCAAGAAGGAACATCTGGACTTCTCATGATGGGAGGTCAGAGGCAATGTAAGTGACTTCCTAATTTGGGGGGCTAAATCCCTTCACTGTCTGAGGTCTGTACAATGATAGCCACAGAGGTGGCCTTTCCTGTGTGTTTAACGTCATCATACCCTGATAAATTACCACAGACCTCAGATTTATAAGGGTTTTTGCTTCTGTCCCTCTGGTGAAAGCATAGTTTAAATGTAGGACACTCTTCGTCTTGATTTCCTTTGTGTTATTTGGAGTGTTTTCACTTTTCTAATGTCTGAACAAATGGTAAGTGGGATTATCTTTTAGGTTACTATCTGATTTCATGGCAAGTTAAATATCATTGCTAAGCATTGTTGTTCAGTGCAGCTTTGTGTGTTTCCAATAATCTTAGTTAATGACATCTAAATCATGAAAGGCCCTTCTGAAGTTAAAGAAGCTGGGTCTGATGGTGATCCAAGCTGCTCAGAGGATGTACTATGAGGAAGATTACAGCTTCAAGCTCTGCCTGGGCTGTGGAGCAAGTTCCTGGCTTCCTGGCAACTTGCTGAGATTGCAGCTGTAAGTGTAAACAGGGCCAGAAAACCTCAGTCACGGAACACCTGAGCAGCCATGTAAAGTCCCTGGGTACCGTCCCTGGCACTGTCAAAATAAATAAGGACTAGTAGAATGGAAATGATGTTTGCTTTTGATAAATTGCATGGGACCAGAATTAAGGTGTTTCCTCTAGAAAAACTAATTAAGCTGTGATGTTTACATTTAATTATCATTTTCAATAAAAACAGAGGAAGAACAGGAAATATTAGAAAGCCATCAAGTTGTATTTTCATCAAGTCCTAGGACTCTAAATCTCATTGCAAAATATTATGTAACTGTTTGTAAGCTCTTTGGTAGCATGTGTTCTCAGGCAGTTGGATTCCAAAATTTTTGTGCAATGTCAAACCTTTTGACTGTATGAAGGGAAGACAAAATTCTGCAAGAAAGATGAGCATTAGCATCAACTCTTCTAGTTTCTTGGATCTAACTTTTAAATAGATCTGAGGAATGAGGTGAGAGATGAGTGATCATTTTTCCCCTGTCCACTTTCCTTAACGAATTTGCCCAGCAATCTATTACTGGGCATGGTAGGCAACTTATACTGAGACTTCCAGGTCTCCCTTCAGCTTCATGTTTCCATACCTCTGAGGCATTAGCTGGAAGATACTGCTTTGCCAACCTAGGCTCAGTTGTGAGGAGCAAAGGAGAGTGTATCTGTGAAAGAAGTTTCATTAACTGTAAAACTTGATAATGTTTTTCTTAATTCTTCGGAGATGACACTTAGAAAAAAATGAAAATTATCTGCATACTTTATACAATAACTTTAGAGACTTAACTATTCTCTTTACATAGTTTCATTAAAAAATCAAGCAAGAAAAAAAAGTAACTACCATATAATGCCAACACAGAATGCATGCAGCGCCATCACAATAGGTATGAGAAGCAACTGTAGTTAGCATGGCGCAACCATCAGGCTTTTCCTTATTTCCTCTGTAACTCCCACTTCCTCCTCCTTTCCCTGCCAGTCCTCCCATATTTGCCCTGGCAGGCTTTCTCCAAAAACACTTTTTGACATCCTTCTCTTGATAGTTTATAGTGAGACAAGGTGAAGTTCTAAGCTGCTGGACCAGAACAAAAGGAGAGCAGCCATTGCTCCCCAGTGAGCAGTGTAGTGGTGACAGGTATGTATGGTCACGATTCAGCCGAGGCGGCTCTGTGGTTTAAGTCTCTAGCTGAGTTTGCCATACTTTCAATTAACTTTTTTTTTAATTTTTAATATTTTTATTACATATTTTCCTCAATTACATTTCCAATGCTATCCCAAAAGTCCCCCATAGCGCCCCCCACTTCCCTACCCACCCATTCCCATTCTTTTGGCCCTGGCATTCCCCTATATTGGGGCATATAAAGTTTGCAAGTCCAACGGGCCTCTCTTTCCATTGATGGCCAACTAGGCCATCTTTCGATACATATGCAGCTAGAGACAAGAGCTCCGGGGTTCTGGTTAGTACATCATGTTGTTCCAACAATAGGGTTGCAGATCCCTTTAGCTCCTTGGGTACTTTCTCTAGCTTCTCCATTGGGAGCCCTGTGATACATCCAATAGCTGACTGTGAACATCCACTCCTGTGTTTGCTAGGCCCCGGCATCGTCTCACAAGAGACAGCTATCTTTGGGTCCTTTCAGCAAAATCTTGCTAGTGTATGCAATGGTGTCAGCGTTTAGAAGCTGATTATGGGATGGATCCCTGGATACGGCAGTCTCTAAATGGTCCATCCTTTCATCACAGCTACGAACTTTGTCTCTGTAACTCCTTCCCTGGGTGTTTTGTTCCCAATTCTAAGAAGGTGCACAGTGTCCACACTTTGGTCTTCATTCTTCTTGAGTTTCATGCGTTTCTAAAGCCACACCACCACATGTTTCACATGGAGTGACTCAGAGAAGAGAAGCATAGAAAGTAGAGTATGAAAGCAAACCGAACTGTTTTGAGAAAAGAAACACAGAAGGAAGGGCGTGATTTTAGATGCAAAAGGCTACTGCATGAGAGAGAGACAAAGAAACGTCTTTATTTCTGCTGTGGCTGGTCAGAACTGATTGCAAACATGCTGACAGCCACTCTGGGTCGCCAGGAAAGAGTGCACTCCAGTAGACCAACGCCAAGAGCCCTGGGCTCCGGGAGAAGATAAAAGTGACCATGTAACAGGAGGCAAAGAACATGTTTATCTTGCTGTTAACAGTTTAAACATTATAAATTCAAAAGGAATATATAATTTAAAAGGATTTTTGACTGGCTAGCCTCAAATACACTCTGGCATTCTTTGTAATTGGCTGTTTCTTTTGGAAACCTCCAGTGGAAAGAGAGGTGTAGAAAGCTTGGTGTTTGTGTGAACATTGTTCAGTATTCTCTAATTCCCCCAAAGCTGTTAAAAACTGGGATTTTTTTCTCATTTAAAAAAATATTAAGGATAATTTTTGCTCCCCTATGTTGATTTTCTTTCTTTCTTTTCTTTCCTGGTCATGAGTCATATTGAATTTTCAAGTCTCTGCTGATGCAAAAAAGACTTACACATTTTTATATCTGGTCAGAAAGGTAATGGCCATTAATTTGAGAGTTATGTATGGGTATTATCTTATAACTTTACTGGCTGTTTTCTATTTAGAAATGCTGGGGATTGAAACTAGCTGCTGTGCACACTAGCTGCATCTGTAGCCAGATTGTAGGGTATTTATACGTGGGAACACTGAAACTTTGAGTATCCAGGGTGATATTCAGACAGCCCAGCTTTCTGTTCAGGATCTTGTTAAGGATCTGCCTGCCAGGACAGAATTTGGAGTATGTCAGTCTTTGCTCACTTCATCTGCTCCTTCCTCCTTCTGGTGATGACTGTGAGGCTGTGTGCACCCCAGCTTTCAGGCAAGGCTGCCTATCCCCAAAAGCTTGTACTTGCCTTTGGATAAATTATCAGCAAAGTATTCCTTATGAGCCAAAGGATCACAACAAGGCACGTTCCCCTCCAGGTTTGTCTTGGCAGTGACGCAGGGCTTGGAATAAATAATCCCATTGGCACCTGGAGCCCTGCAAATGAGGATTTGGAATAGTCACAGGTGGTATTTCTCAGAAAATACAAATATTCCCCTGAATGGCTATTATTTATAAAGTTAGCAAGTCTTCAAAATATAGTAGCACTATTTACAGTCTTTGGTAATAAAGTTTCCTGACATATGGAATTAGATTATCAGTATTTTGTCTGTGAAGTTTAAAATAAGATACATTTTTATTCGTGCAATATTTAAAGAAGTTTGGTGTGAGCATTAGACAATCTAACTTAAATAGAAATTTAAAATTATGGACCAATGAACTAATGACTTTAGATATATGTTGCTAGCCTTGGTACCCCAGAGACTCAGATTCTCAGACAACCTTGGAAGCTATGAAATGGAAGATATCAAACACATGTGCCTGCCTCTTTCATTCTCAATGTTGTTTTCAGTTGTAAGACATACATTAAAGATTAAGATCATACTGAAGCTGTAACATTCAGAATAGGAAAGATTTCTGGTTGAATCTTCATACTAGAACATAATAATGCTTCTCTTAAATGAATTTAAATCCATGATTAACTGTATTTAGGTGACTAAGAAAACTAATATGTGGATATTACATGATTTGTATGTCTTTCTCTTTCTCTCTCTCTCTCTCTCTCTCTCTCTCTCTTTCTCTTCCTTCCATCCAGCCTTTCTTTCTTTCTTTCTTTTTTCTTTCTTTTTTTCTTTCTTTCTTTCTTTCTTTCTTTCTTTCTTTCTTTCTTTCTTTCTTTCTTTCTTTCTCTCTCTCTCTCCCTCTCTCTTTCTCTCCCTCCCTCCTTGCCTCCCTCCCTCCCCCTCTCTTTCTTTCTTTTTTACATTGACTGCAGTTTTCACCCTTCTTGCTTCCCAGTCCTTCTCATTCTCCTCTCCTCCCCTCCCCCTAACTCCTCCTTTCTCTTCAGAAAAGGGCAGGCCTCCCATGGATAATAACTAACCAAGACATATTAAATTGCAGTAAGGCTTTTAAGGCTAGATGAAGCAATCCATCTGGAGGAAAGGGTCCCAAAGGCAGGCAACAGAGTTAGAGAAAGCCTCTGGGACCACTGTTAGAAGTCCCACAAGAAGACCAAGCTACACAACTGTAACAAACATGCACAGGGCTAGGTTGTTCCTATGCATGCTCTCTGGATTGTGGTTCAGTGTCTATGATCCCCTAAGAATACAGCTTAGTTGATTCTATGGTTTTCTTGTGGTGTCCTTGGTCCCTCTGACTCCTTCAATCTTTCCTCCCCCTCTTCTATAGTATTCCCCAAGTTACACCTATTGTTTGGCTATGCATATCTGCATCTGGTCCTATCAGCTGCTGGATAAAGCCTCCCTGATGATGGTTGAGCTAGTCACCAATAGGAGTATAGAAGAATATCATTAGGAATCTTTTTATTGACTTTTTTTATTTTGGCATTCATGTATAGCTCTATCCTAGGTCCCTAAGCTATCTTGTGATTAAATGTTTGTTTGTTTGTTTGTTTTCTTTTCTTACTTGAAAGGAGATTAGGTACCAAACAGGAAGCTACTTTTTCAGGAAGCTGAAATTTTGACAACTGATTTTTTTGCCACCTTGTTATGGTGGTCTTAGTTAGAGTTTCTATTGGTGTGGTTGAAAAACCATGACCAAAAGCACGTTGAGGAGGGGAAGGTTTTATTTGACTTACACTTACACATCATAGTCCAGCATTGAAGGCAGTCAGAACAGGAACTCAAGCAGGGCTGGAACCTGGAGGCAGGAGCTGATGCAGAGAACATGGAGAGGTGCTGCTTACTGCCTTGCTAAACATTGCTTGCTCTACATGCTTTCTTAGAGAACTCAGGACCACCGGCCCAAGGATGGGTTGGTCCCTCCTCCATCAATCACTAATTAAGAAAATGACAATTTTAGGGAAGCATTGTCTCAATTGAAGTATCTTCCCTTCAGATAACTCTAGCTTGTGTCAAGTTGACATAAAACTTGCCAGCACAATGGTGTTGTCCAATTTTCATAGGTCCTTTTGTTTGCTGGATGCTATAGATGGCACAGTTATTGTGTATTTTTGCCATTAGTTCTTAACTGACTGATATACCACTGCTAACCTGGGATGCAATAACAGAGTTAGGAACTAGAAGACAGACTCTAAGAATACTCAGCTCACCAATTTTACTGTGCTGCCCTCCTTTTTAATTAACGTGACAATAAAGAAAATGGTTTATGTGGCTTTGGGTTCCATCTACTCTATCACAATAAAGTTATATTTTACTAAATGATCTGTACTCGGTTTTGCTGCTTTATATTTTATCAATTTTGGGCTGGAGAAATGGTTAAGCCATTAAAGGCTAGGTTCACAACGAAAATATTTTAAACAATTTTAACTTTGTTGTCAAAAAAATTGCAAGTAGGAGCTCTGGTCATTCATGCTTGGGATGGTAACTTTGAGAAATGTATTGACATCATGTTTCAGATCTAGAAACAAGAGCAAAACTCTGGAAATGATTAGAAGAACAGAAAAGTATAGAACAGAATGAAAGCAAACAACAACAAAATAATTAAAATATCAATCAGGAGTGAGAAAGCTGGGGGGTAATCCCAAATTCCAGAGCAAGGAAATGTGTAAAACATTCCCTTAGAAACATCTGTATGCCACAGAAGAAAACAGTCTTTGTAATATTTATGCCAAAGTCAAGTAAAGGTATTTGTTTATGCTTTTGTTCATTTTTATTCCCTCAACTCAATCCAACATTGAATTTTTTATTCCTACATTTAATATTCATAAAGGAGCTTTAATCAAGTCCAAAGTAAAGCTAAGAAATATTAACCTTAACATCTAAAACCTATTAAATGTGTTTTAGTTCCCTCAGAACTGAAAGATTTACATTTAGATTTTGTTTTTTCTTCTCTGGCTATTGCACTCATAGCCATAAGCCAAGTGACAACGTCATTGTTTTTAATTAAAACTATTAATAAAAATGTAAGAGGATTAAGCCTTTCAGGCTTTGGCTTCTATATTTAATAAAAGAATATTGGTTTCAAGCCAGTGTTCTATACATGTTCATTGATTGATGGGATGTTTGAAGTTATGTAGAAGATTTCCTCACCAGAGATAGTTCAATAGGGGTTGTAGTTTTAGAAACAATTTTGCCCTCATGGAACACAGGTCAATGTTTTAAGACATCTTTAATTATAATTACTACTGGTGGAATGTCTGTTATTAGCATCTAGTGAACAGAAGTTTAAGGTGTGGCCATGTCACAACACTCTGGAAAACTTTACAAAAAAAAAAAAAGACTTACCTCACCTAAAATATCAAATTTGAAAAAACAAATCCAGGAGAATTTTTAGTTTGACTTCTTATACCATTCAACCTTTATTCCCTTCCTCTGTTCTCAGTCTTTATTAAATAGTGTATGTTAATTGGTGTGGTTATGAGCAGGTGACTATATTTTATGCTTAATGTGACAGTGCCATTTTTCAAGGTGTGCTGTAGCATAGAGAAAAAACACAGTTGAGGTTTATATTGCAGCTATATGGCCTTGGTCATGTTGTTCTGCCTTTTATTGATTTATTATTGAAAATCAGAGTTAGTAGCAATATAATATTTCTTTGCAGTATAATTGACTCTACCAAACTCCTGCATCTTCTGGGTCAGACCAAGGGCCACAAGTGGAAGGATAATAAGGTTGTAGCCTTGGGTTTGTTTGTTTGTTTGTTTGTTTGTTTGCTTTTTGTTTTTTGTTTTTTGCTTGCAATTTAGCTGGGAAGTCAGGCCAAGAAGGGACCATGTAACTTAATGAACATTCCGTGAAAGCATAATTACACAGAGGTCAGCCATTTTATCTTAAGATGTGTTGGATAAGGACTCTAGGAGAACACTGCTTGAATACTAGAGAAAGGATGGGATCTTAGACAAAAGGTAGAGCAGGCTTTACTGACGGAAAGGGAAGTGATAGCCATATGAAGCACAGAGGTGATGCTTAGTAATCCTGAATGTGCTTAGTATGTTAAAAACATAAAATTTATCCCCTGAAGAGGTCTGGGGATATAATTCAGTTAGTGAAATGCTTAGCCAGCACTTTGCAGGTAGAAGAAATTCAAGGTCATCCTTAGCTGCACAGCTAAAGACAGTCTGGTCTACATAAAACCTTGGCTCAAAACAGTTTTCTTCTTATCTTTCCTTAGAGGATCAACACTTTCCATGGGAATGTTAAATCCATGACAAATCAGTTTTGCCATTTACATCTAGTGCTGCCTCAGGAATACCCAGCTTATTCATCACCTCATATTCTCTCAGCTCCAGACACTTCTACTTCACCCACCTAAACCTCTGCTCAGTGTCCAGTTTCATTGTTAATCCTGGGAAGTACATTGTAGAAATATCAAGTTCAACAGGTCTAATTTGGGAAAATGTACCTGATATTTTCTTTATAAAGATCCCTTAAAATAATTATGGATGTTCATAACCTTGTTTGAAGTGGTGGATTTGCATCATTAAAAGTTGCTGATTAATTCACATTTCCTAGGAGCCAAGTATATCATACAATATGGACATTCTAAAATAGGGAATATGGTGGCAGAAATAGTGCCAAGACTTGTGTGATAAATTGACACACAGGTAGAACCTACTTTTGTCCAGAATTGTAGGACATGTGGTTGTCAATGTTGACTCAGTCATGGCTAGCTGAGAACATCAGAATCTTCCCTCAGTGTGTGCCACAGGGGGAAAACAAATGTCTGAGTTTCTCTCTAAGCCAATCTTGACGATCTTCAGGAGGAGGGAGTCTAAGCGGGACCATGCCTCTGTGTTTTACATTTGGAAATATCCGGATCCAATGAGCAGTTTATATAACACCTATCAGTGGCCTCAGGAAAGTTCAGGAAATCTACCCCAGCCAAGCAGCTGAGTTCCCGTGACACCCGATTTCTTGACATTTGAACTCTTTCTAGAAATAAACCTAAGAATACCTGCTGTTCTTTCCTCAGGACTTATCAAGTAATGTCTGCAAAGGATGTCAGAAGAAAATGTGTCTACAGCACAAAAGCACCACTTATGTGATTAAATTCTGAGTGGTGTGACACTTGGCAACCTGAATTTTTCTCTCAACAGAAAGTAAAATTTCCTCATTAACTGTCCCTTATGTATTTGTCAGAGCTTCACTTATCCTAGAAAATATCCCAGAAAAGAGCAGATTTTGCTGGCGTTGAATCAGCGTAGTTTTCCTAATTTGACCATGAAACGAAGCCAACGCTATTTTAATCTGGTTGAGCTGAAGGGGTGGGAGAATGTTAGAAATTACAACCTGGGTGCATTCTCCCAGAAATCTCTGGAGCTCAGCTACTTCTCTCCCTTCTGAGGGAGGAAAGGGAGTGGTAATTAAATGCATTTAAGGCCACCATTGTCCCCTGTGCTGTGAATAGATGAACTAGCAGTAGAGATATAATCTATTCAGGATATGTGAGAATTTAATATTGAGATCCGAAGGACAGATCTTTACAGAATAGAGGCAAACTTATTTCTTTCTATTGCCTATTAGATTTTACTTTCAAACTAGAAAAAAAAAAGAAAAGAAAAAAGAAAAAGGATAAAAGAAAAAAATTACTTCATGTGGGATAAAGCTTATCTGAGACACAGCTGAACTCATGAGTTCTGTGGAGTTCCTGACTCTTTGTGGTAAAATAACAGTTTAGTAATTTCAACAAAAGCTGGAAAAATATTGTCTGTCTGCCTATCTATCTATCTATCTATCTATCTATCTATCTATCTATCTATCTATCTATCTATCTATCATCCCTCCCTGCTAATCTCTTCATTTAGAAAATATTTTTACTGCATTTTCTCTTGATAATGATTTAAAATGTACCTATCCAAACAACATGTAGGAAGGAAAGATCTGGTCTAAATGTCAGATGGCTTTGCTGCTGTTGAAGTGACTCCTCATGGATTTTATCCAGCTCTAGCAACTACCATCTACATCCTGTGTCAGTCATAGACAAGTTACTGAGTGCTTTTTCTGACTCATCAATTGAGGGAAGCTTGGCTTGGAAGTACTAATATGGATTTCCATATAACTAGAATTTGGGTGCTATTTATTCTGAGGTTCCCTCCAAAGGGTCTCCACCCCCACAGTTCATAGTGCTGCCTGTTCTATTGCTTTACCGGTTCCTTGTTTCTTTGCTATGTATCAACAACTTCCTGGCCTCAAACCATTAACTCTTTCAACACACAATGTGGGAGTCAGGACACTTGACTGTTCTCTTGTTCCTGATATCCTTCATGCTACAGTGGGCATCTTTGATTTGCTGACACATTATTGGAAATTCTTGTGTTTCATATTCACCTTCTTATAGTAGAGTCACCTTTCTCTTCTAACTGCAGAGGATTTCTAGGAAATACTCTTTAAAAGAGGGGAAAATTCCTTAATGATATACCAATCCTTTCCCAAAGTATTCTGCTATTCTCTGATGTGTGACATAAAATGACTCTATCCTGGCAAATAGACAGTAGACGAAGGACTTTCTGTGTCAAGTAGCCACTCTAATACCTAATTAAAGTACAGGATGTAGTGTTATAAAAGAGACATAAAGAGCTCATAGCCAGGGTCAGGAGGATGTCCAGTGTCCTGAGAGCAGTGGAGAGAGAGGTGCTATTGAATACATGTCAGAGGTAATTGAGGGCTCCCCATGTTGAAGTACCCCAAGCTTACCACAGTGCCTTGTTGGTTTCATTCAACAGATTCTCAGGCCACCACTGGCTCATTCATCTCCCTTTGGCCTTTTCTGTTAGTGGCCTCCAGGAGTCCGGTACACTTCAATATGCTTGTCAAAATGGCCAAGCTTCCTGAGTTGAGGAGATGATTATAATTTCATATTAGTTTCTAATGCGCATTAAGCAATAGAAGAAAGTAGGAATGTTAAGACGCTTGATCTGTTTCATTTTTTATAAATTGGTTAGATCTGGGGATAATTGGTATTTTTGGATTTTATTTTGGGGAAGTGATTCTTAGAATTTTAGAATTTACATTTCTTATGGTTTTTGTTTGTTTGTTTGTTTTTGAGACAGGGTTTCTCTTTATATCCCTGGCTGTCCTGGAACTCACTCTAAAGACCAGGCTGGCCTCGAACTCAGAAACCCGCCTGCCTCTGCCTCCCAAGTACTGGGATTAAAGGTGTGTGCTACCACACCTGGCAGTTTTTACATAAATTTCTTATGTAATAAAAATAGCAGAGAATGGTTCTTGGATGCCTAACCTACACCTAGATGTTTTACATAAAATATTTCCTGTTATAAAGGCAACGTTATCCAGATGTGTTTTCTACTTTAAGATATAGAAAATGAAAATCAGAAAGGCTACTCTTAAAAGGAAGGGAAATGGAGTTGGGGTTGGGATTTAAGTCTGTCTCAGGTCAACACATGAACCTATCAAGTTAGATTTGGTAAATAGATCAAGTTAAAAAAATGCTTTGGTGCCCAAATCCTACAATAAATTAAAAAAATGTTTAGTGCTTAGTTACCTTAGGAACACACTGGGAAAGCTGTGCTAAAAGAGAGAATGCTATTTGTCTGGCACCGATCTCTGTGGCTGTAGCAGCACAGAAAGTTAATGCTTCTCAAGATCTATGCTTATTCTGTTAAAGCTTAGCATTAGGTGATAAAGTGCAGATGTAGAAAATCATATAAAACAAGAGCTTAGTGAATTGTAAGCTGAAGACCTGTATACCTACCACCCAAAACAAGAGTACCTACATAGCTAACACTCTAGCTCAATGACAGAGTGCTCGTGTAGCATTCATGGGACTTTAAATTAAATTCCTACCAATAAAAAGGGTAATATTTATGCCACCCTGAAACCATGTCCTGGTCAGTGCCCACATATCCCCACTGTCTTGATTTTTATAACTTCCTTTTTTTCTAATGTCCTAGAGACTACAGGTTAGTTTGTCTCATTTAAAAATCCAGTCTTAAAAAAAAATTAAGTCTGAAGTATGCTTCCCAGTCTACTTCTTTATAGTCAATCCAAGGGAGAGATTATAATCTGTCTCTAAATGGTGACATTCATCATAACCCATGGTTTTCTGATCTGAGAGCTTGGTGCACTTGGCATGGTCCAATGCCTTCTCTGTCTCCTGCAATGACCATTTGGACACAGATGTATAGTCAGGCTCCTGTAGTTCTTGGGTGATTTGTGCCATTTAAACAGGACAGATATAATGCTTGGTCTTAATATTTTAAAAATATTAACAGCTACTTGTCCTTAATGTTTAGGAATATTCATTCCTGTGAGCCTTGGGAATGATATTCCATCACTGATTTTAATGTATGTGAAATCATTTTTCTTAGATATTTCCCTCCAGCTACTTGGTTCCCCAGAGGAAAACTTAATATTGGAAAAGCAAGATAGGTGTTTTTATCATTTTGCATATTTTTAAAAGCAAGAGTTTCATTCACTGCCATTGTTTAAAGTGACAGGTTAGTTTTTAAAAAATCTTCATGTTATTTATTTTTCTTATTCACATGTTTGTTTGTTGATATGCAGGTTCTTGGTAGTGTCAGAAAATGGCTCCCAATCTCCTAGAGATGGATTTACAGGCAGTTGTGAGCTGCCCAGCATGGGTGCTAGGAGCCAGAAACTGGTTCTCTATTTTTAACTGCTTTACCATCTCTCCAAATTAGTATTTTGAATTATCATTAGGAACTGAGTAATTTAATAATTTTTTGATGCAATTAAATCAGTCGTCAGAATAATTAGGCATTTATCTTTTTTTATTTATAGAGATGTTGACTGCCTTGCCATGTGTAGATTTCATAGCCTTTGCTCTGGCTCCTACAACATGTATGTGCAATGTGTTCCTGCCAACTCTGTTGCACTGCATGGAGTGAAGTGTGGGAGCTTCCACCTAGGTCTGTTTGCTTTTCCCTACTTTCAAAAATCACAGTCTTAAGTGTTGAAACCATGATAAAGCTTTGTGCTGTGCATATCAAATATGATCCAGTGCCGTGATCATCACTTTAGCTGTCTGCTGTAGTTTTCTTTAATGACCACGGAGGTGTCCTTTCTCCTCCCCCTCTTGCATTCTCTTCTCTTTAGTCTATACTCGCCTTGCTGGTTCCATCCATTTTATTCATGATGCCATGTGTGGATAGGATTTGGGTTTTTATTGCTCTCTCTCTGTGATTGCCTTTATAACCATGGTCATACTGATGGCGATATACAGCTTGGAGCAGCTTCAGCTTCATGTGTTAATCTTCTTGTTATACCTCTCTCCCATTCATGTGTGATCTTCATATCCATGAGGCACAAATCATAAAGGGCAAAGCTATATTTCTCACAAAATCAGCTTCTCTTCACTTTTGTCTATTTTCATGATACGATAACTGTCCTGTAAAAATGAGATCTTTCAGAATTATCATTTATATTTTTATATATAAGTAATGATAAGTATATAATATATTTATACTATTTATATTAATACATATTAATTATATAATATAATTTAAAAGAAATATATAATATACTTATATGTTTTATATATATTATATATATTTAATTGTCAGTTTGGTTCTTTCTTCAAAGTTGTAGGTGATTTCATTTAATATTTATGTTCCCTCAGCAAAAGTTCAGATGAATCATTTTATATACTAAAGCAACTTGATATGCCATTAAATAAATTTGTATACAAATATATATTTTATCAATGTGCTAATATATTTGCTACATTAATTTTGTAAAGATATAAGGAATTCTACCTCTTGTACATACACAATATAATATGCATATGCATAGCTTATCCAAATAGTCATAGACCCCTCAGAGACTGGTAATTTTATGATAGTCGAGCTTGTAACATAAAAAGAAGTTTCTTACTTTGTTACATAAAATAAAGTTATTCGTTAGTATAAAAATGTCCAAAGTAGACATAGTTCCAAGCAAAATACCATGAGATTTCCCTTCCTCTCTGAGTTGTTCCTGCCTGTGTTTTGGTTAGGAAAGACATGAGGGGGACATGTGACCTTTTTGTTCTCTAATGCTCTCTATTTTATTAAAGAGCAAAATGCACATGGCCAACCTTTGTTATCTAGTTTCCCGACCAAGAGCAGGATTGAGCAAGGGAAAGCTTGCTTGTGTTCTATCAGCAATCACCATTTTAGGGTCATCTTCCTGGTGTCCTATATCCTGCTATTCAGCTGAAAATGTCACAATTTGCTCAGTTCTGTTTCTTAGGAATGCTTGTTTTATTAACTCTGTACACACATTGACTCATGTTAACATGGTTTTGTTATTCAAGAGAGTTCACAATCATGTTATAACATTTACATCTGAGAGGACACAAACTCAGAATATAGTTCCCAAATCTTTAGCTGTTTGTAATTCTATCTGGTTTATATAAAAATGCGGCCGAATGTCTTCTTGATACTTTAGTTCGAAAGATGTAATCAGTTTGTATGTTATGACACATATTCTTTCTTCTAAACACATGACATTTACTCAGTGGGACTTTGCTGTTTGATAAAACAAAGGCAGTGATTGTTGTTCTTGATAAAGACACTTTGAAGAGACTTTCTGAAGATCTGAAACCTTTCATGATAAATTGGTCTTGTTCCTCTTAAAAAGACAAGAATTTGAATTTAGGGAAAAGAGCTAAAATGAAGAATAAGTATCACTTTGAAGCACAAAGGATCCATGTAGTATGAATTGTAAAGCTAAGGTGCAAATGATTACAGTAAAGCTTAAAATTTGTAAGTAGAAAGCCTAAAATAGCCGGACATGGTGGCGCATGCCTTTAATCTCAGCACTTGGGAGGCAGAGGCAGGTGGATTTCTGAGTTCCAGGCCAGCCTGGTCTACAAAGTGAGTTTCAGAACAGCCAGAGCTATACAGAGAAACCCTGTCTCGAAAAACCAAATAAACAAACAAGCAAGCAAACAAACAAACAAACAAAAAGAAAGCCTAAGATAAAGCTATTGAATGAATGAGATTTATTTTCATAATTCATTGTTGCTAAGGTATTCTAATCTCACTTAACAAATTATGGGGATTTTTGTAGTTAAATGTTAACACAAAATTGTGCTAAAATATATTTAAAATGATTTAGAATTATGAAGTGAGTTTACAAACCAGCACCCACAAACATTAATAATTAAATATTTAGTTCCTTGCATTTTTCTAGATAATATGATATGATTATCCAGATGAGTTTTTCCACAGTTATTTTAGGTCCTGGCCAGAGCACAGTTGTATGATCTACATGTAGTTTATCTCTTTCTATCTCCATGTCTCTGTCTCGCTCTCTCTCTCCCCCTCTTTCCTTCTTTCTGATATTAACGAACATAAAATACACATAACTGAGTGTGCACTAAACTTGGCCTTTTTTTTTTCTGTTTTAACTTTTCAGTAGTTGACTCATTTATGCCTACTCAGGTCCTAGATATTGTTAAATCCACTTTACAGATAGCTATGGTTACGTTCTCCCATCCCTAAACATAATAAAGGCCATATACAATACACCAGTAGCCAACACCAAACTAAATGGAGAGAAACGTGAAGCAATGAAACCCTGCTTAGCTCCTGAGATAAGATGAGATCAAGCACATTCAAGGCACTATGACCATGAATGGTCACTTTCTCAAGAACAGTTAAGTTCTATTTTTCCATTAGAAACATTCGTAAATGTCCTTCCTTGTTTCTTTGTAGTCATATCTCCCCACAGGTCTCATGATCCTGATAACCTTGGCACTTGCAACTGTGGACAGAAACCCAGCCACTTCACATGTCTGCGTTTTCACTTCACACTTTTCTGCAGGGCCTCCTTCTAGTCCCCCTCCTCTTGGCTAACTCTTTATTGTTCAAGGCTTTTTTTGTGAACGCCATCATCACTTAAATGGTCGTCCTTCTTGGTATGTTTTCGTTTTATCAGTGCTATTTATAAGATGGTAATTTACCTGATTTGTTGATCTCCATGATCCTCCCCAGGTTCAGTTACATCCAATCTCTCTTTGTGTCACACAACCTAATTTGGTTGGGCAATGTTCCATGTTAAATAGGACAGTGACTGCAAAAATATATAATTACAAACTTAATAGTTTGAAAATTGAATAACTAGGTACTTTTTCTATGGCAAAGCTAGGCAGAGTTCAGTCTGGTTTCATCCTCACAGGATAATGTATCATAAGCCTATTATTATGCCTTCAGCAGCTTACTGAGTAAATGAGAATTATGTTTTGGATTTATTAGTGGTTTAGGTTTCTCTTCTATTTTGTAGGTTTTATCAGGAAAATGGAAAGCTCATTACTTGATGTTCTTTAACAACAATCATTTCACTTTGTGCAGATATTTTCACTCTTGAATTACTTTATTTAAAATTTGAAAAAACAGAAAAATAATTGTCTCATTATTAGAGGTGACTAGGACATACAAAATCCCTTTATTACTTATCTGGGTACTTGAAATAAAAATGAATTGTGCTGCATTATTCACTGAGTAGACTCAGTATGTCATAATGATTTGCTAGCTCATGCAATTCCTTAAAATGGTTCTTTTCTTCTAAAATCTATTTAGCAACTTTAAAAACCAATGTTCCAAAGAAGAAATTTAAGCTATTATAAAGAAAATATAATTGTTACATTTCTTAGAAGTTGTCTCTTTGATAAGAAAGAACATGTGTATTGGTGCCACAACATTGGATTTCTTTACGATTCTAGAAATCTCCATAGAGTTTGAGAGTGCCAAATTTAAAGGCTCACTAATTCTTTTCTCTTAGTTACCCTTCACGTTTTTATTGTTTTATTCTCCTCATGTAGCTTTCCTGAGAAGAATAGAGTAAGTTCATGAAATACCTCTTTAAAATGAAACTGCTTATTGTCTTTAATATTCAGTCTTTAAAATACTCATGTCTAGAAATATTACGATGAACATGGATTTGAGTTCTGGCTGGGACTGGCTACTTGGAAATTGTTTCCTCCAGTCTCCCTAAGCCACATTTACTCTTTGGAAAAAGTGAAGCAAACTATTTATCACTCGCTTCATTATTTAAAGCCGAGGAAAAATGCATATGCTATATAAATAAGGCTGCAAACAGAGTGTGGCAACTTTTTATTTCTGACTTTTCCCATATATTTTACTTGGAATAGCACATTTTCAGTTAGAAATGTTTTATTGCTGTTGAATTTGTCAACCTTTGTTGGCCTCTGCCCATCATATTATGAAGGTCAGCTAGCTCCCTTTCTCCTGGGAACTGATGCTTTTTGTACCTGTCCATGCATACTTTAGGAGTTTTAAATAAATGGTTGCTTCAGTCCTCAGGAATTCAGCTTTCTGGGAATAAACTGCCTTATGATATATCTGTATAATAAAGATTTAAACACTTCTTGGGAGACTGATTTTGTATTTGGAGATGGTCATTTGGTGACATCAACTGTTGATTCTTGGCTACATTATAAGGGATTCTAAACTGTATTTTATTAAAATCATTTTTATATATCAAGTGATGTCATTCTTACCTTATCCTACCTTCTCATCTGGCCTTCAGCTCTCTGCTTATTTGTATCTTGTCTACTCTTTAACATATTGTAAGGTATCTAATCTTAATGTATCGACTTTACATTTCTTTGCTGAATGCTGTTGGCTCATTTATTTAGTTGACTCATTCCTATCATATTCATGTATTAGCTTAAATCATATGTTTTTATGAGCCTTCTCCATCAACCCTAAATAATGCCCTCCCTTATGATATATTATTCATTTATTCTATTATACATATGTAAAATTCATATTGATATACTGCCCATATACATGCTATATTTGTATATACATACACATATATCTTAGTTACTTTCCTGATACTGTGACAAAATGCTCCAGTGAAAAGCAACTTAGGGAGGGGACGACTTTCTTTGGCTCTTAGTGAGAAGAATAATCCATCATGGTGGGTATGTCAAGACACCAGAATCTTGAACCAGCTGGTCACACTGCATCAATATTCATGAAGAAGTGAATGATTGTGGTCAACTCCCTTGCTTTTTATACATATAACCTACAATTTCACTATAGGAAGGGGTTTCCCATATCACTTAATCTAAACTAGACAATCCCCACAGGAATGTCCTGTCCTACACTATTCTAGATGTCATCAAGTTGAAAATGGAGATTCTATTTTGTTCTATGATGTAGAACAACCACAATTCTACCCTGTGACAACTTCACATCCAAAAACATCACTTCAAATCATAACTTTTTACTGCTTATACCCAAAGTCTCATGTTGTTCTTGTAGTACAAAATACAACTCACGTTCAGTAGTCTTTATGCTCATTAACTATTTTAACAATTTAAAGCCCCAGATTTATATTTAATATGAGACCCAATATCCTCTCTTTATTTTAGGCTCCTATTTTTAAAAGCCCCCCCCCAAACTAACAATAATTCCAAGACATAATAAATGTTCCCATTTAAAAATTTAATAATTGGAGCATAGCAATGAATGATAGGATCAAATCAAGACCATAATTCAGTAGAACAAACACAAAATACTGCATCTGTGCCTGTTACTAAATAGATTATAGAGGAAAGAAGTGATTTTAAGCAATTGCATAAGCTAGCAAATCATTGTGTGTATTCTGTGCCTAGTCAATGAATAATGCAGCTAATCTTGCAGTGCAATTCTTTTTAACTTCCAGTACCCAGATAAAGAGATCTTGGATTGAATGGCACATGAGCTTCCTAATCTCCTCAGGTGGTATACTAAAATAGTATACGTAAGACATATTGTACATCAAATATAATTTCCAGGGATTTGGAGGTGAGCAGTTCTGGTATCAACACAGAAAGGAAACATTTAAAGCTTGTTCTCTTTTGGTTGGAGATGGCCACATTCCACCTTGTGCTCTATGTACTCATAGGACATCTTTCCTATATGGGTAAATGATTGATGTGGGGATCTCTCTGGTCTTCTTTTCTCTTCCTACAATAATGTTAGATACCTTACAATATGTTAACAGATAAATAAATAAGCAGAAAGCTGAAGGCCAGATGAGGAGGTAGGATAACTATAAGAACGTTATTGTAGGGTGGTAAAATATTTTTGTTCCCTTTATTACCAAACTATAATTAAGCACTTGACCCAAGACAATGTTTAGTTTGCTATTTTACTTACTTCTTTTGAGGACATTGATCTCATCAGATCTGATTACATTCTTATGATTTCATTTAACTTTAATATAGTCATACTAGGGATTATGATTTTAACATATGGGGTTTTCTGATGGAAAAAATGGATGTGGATATTTAATCCGTAATATTTTATTTCTTCAGCTGCTTATGGTAAGTGTGAGAATTGTAAGGCAAATTATGGGGGAATGTTAAACAAAATGAAAAAGGAACTTGGTGATTTTAGAAGTTTACAGCTTCTCCAGAGGGTAAGAGACTATCGAGTTAAAGATTCAGTGTCAGTAACGGTTACTTTCAGGAGATGCTAAATGTGTGACTCTACCTAGAAACCTCAGAGACATCAGAAGATCAGGGTACCGAGCACACGAAACATTGTTTGAATGATCAGGGATATGATCGCGATCCACACATTGAATTCATCACATTTGCTGCTAGAAATTTGTGTGGGTGGTGTTAAATGGATGGTTTTACTTTAGCTAAAACTCAATAGGGAGGAAGGATTGGTTATCAAGGAAGAAGGCAATAGAGAAGCCTCTTGTCAAATACAGTACAATGCTTTGGCCTTAATGAGAAAACTCACACAATACAATGTTGTGGTCTTAATGAGAACACTCACACAATTCATGACACCTTTATTCCAGTAAAAACTACCAGATTGGACAGAAATGGGAAAATAGGAAAAGCAATATTTTTTGATATATAGATTTTTTTCAAATAGATGGAAATGAAACTAAAGTCAAATTAGTATAAAGCTGGAGTGATAATGGTAATATACAACAAAGCATACTTCAATAAAAAATTACCAGTGACAAAGGAGACAGCATTATGATAATTAAAAATGTCAGCTCATTATAAAATATAAATGTTTATATATGCTTTTTAGTGTATGTATAATATATATGTATTATATATATTGAACATTTTCCTAACAACACATAGAGGATATTCTTTTTAAAATTTTTTATTTACATTCCAGCCATTGCCCCTCCTCCAGGCCCCCTCTCCTACAGTTCCTTGTCCCACTCAAAACCAAATTTTATTAAAATAAAAGTTTGAAGTATATCCTCTGAATACAAAAAAAGTAGAAATTGATAGCAGAGAGGTAAATTGAAAATAAGAAATATTTGGAAATAGTCAATAACCTGCCAATAAGTAATTCACTGGTCATGAAAGATATATCAGGAAGAGTTAGGCGATATTTTAAACTGAAAGAAAGTGTTTTACAAATCAAAATTTTAATACTGTTAAGTAACTTAGCTTATAACTTATAAAAAGTGATTATATTGAAAACATTCTGAGGTGAATAATTTGAGCTTTTACCTTCAGATCTAGGAAAGGAGAAAATCTAAAGTGACCAAAAGGAAGAAAATCATGAAGATCAGTGCAGAAGTCGTTAAGTTTAAAGGATGCAGATAGAACAATCAATGAAACTAAAAGCTGATTCTTTGGGGAAAAAAATCAATAAATTCTAGACAGACAGACCAAGGGAAAAAGAAAACACACAGAATATGAACTCCAGGGATGAAAATTGGGGATGTAATTACTGATCTCAGAGTCATGGAATGGGAATGCTACAAAAGTTCTCATTGAAATATGATAAATGTATCAACTCCTTGAACAACACAAACTATATAAACTCATCCAGGAAGAAATAATAATCTACAGAGCCCACATTGATTAAACAAAATAAAGTTTCCAGTTACAATCCTTCCAAGAAAGAAAGCTGGGTGGGGTCACGGGGGTGGGGCCAGATTATGGGAAGGCATGGAAATAGTAAAATAATGGAAAGTAAGGTATTGGGAATTAGGCATTAGTCGTAGATGCAGGCCTATTACATGAAGGGGAACTCCAGAATGGAACAAATCCTTGACCAAGGTCTTCATTGGCTCATGTTTAGTTAATGCCAGTTTATATATCTAATGGGATGCTTCGTACCTTACAAATAAGGGTAGGCCGTGGCTATTTTAAGAAAGCTTAGTCTTCAGAGGATTAAAAAAAAAGGACTGTGGTAGATGACTCATCCTTGTGAAAGAACAGGTTTGTGAGAGACTTAACCAAATTGTTCATGACTTTAGACTTGGAGGTAAGTAGCAAAGACACTCCTTATTCTGAGTCATCCTTATACATCCCATATTCAGATCTAATATGGGACACTGGTGGCCAATACAAGCCTGGAGCTGCAGACCCGAACTTTAACTCTATCGTAAACATTGGTCCATTTCTTCAGGTCATCTGAATTTTGATGTTGCTTTCTTTTCTTTCTTTCTTTGATAGAAATGTTGATCTTAAAAAAAAAAAAAGTTAAGTAAAGAATAGCTTGTCTTAGTTAAGTATACTGTTGCCACTATGAAAACACTATGACCAAAAGCAACTTGGGGAGAACAGGGTTTATTTGGCTTATGTGTCCTAGATCACACACAGCCCATTGAGGAAAGACAAGACAGTGACTCTAATTGAGAGGGATCTTGGAGGAAGGAGGCCATGAGGAAGTGCAGCTGTCTCCTCATGGCTTGCTCAGCTTGCTTCCTTATAGTTCCCAGAACCACCTACCCAGAGAGGTAGCACCCACGATGGGCTAGGTCCTCCCACATCAACCACTAATTAAGGAATACCCTGCAGGCTTATCTACAGCCCAACTTACCAAGGCACTTTCTCAATTAAGACTCCTTTTCTCAGATGACTCTAGTTGTCAAATTGACATAAAACTAGCCAGAACTTGTCTCATTGAGTAATAGTACTTGCTGATCTCTCAGAGATCCAGATTCAATTCCAAGCACTTATATGGTGGCTTACAACCATCATAAATTCCAGATAGAAGTGATTAGAAGCTCTCTTTTTCTGTAGGCATCAGGCTTGCTGGTGCTACACATACAAACAGGTAGGCAAAACATTCATGCACATTAAATAAATCTAAAACAAAACAAAATACTGAGTACCAGAGTATGTCAAAGCAAATTTTGTATATAAAGTTGTCCCTTGGTACCCTCCAGAAACTGGGTTTCAGAATATCTCTGCCTATAAAATGTGTGATACTCAAGATCTTTACATAAGGAAGCATTGTATTTGCATGAAACTGAAGGGATCCTCCTTTAGACTTTAAACCACTGGTAAATAATAAAATATAAATGCTATATGAATGACTTACAATTTTGTTTTTAGAGTTGCATCCAATTGTTCTTGTTAGGGAAAATATTCTTGTACATTCCACACACATACAGCTTTCCCCTTAAACACTTTTTAGTAATCACATTTGTTAAAGTTATTTTAAAATAAAAATATATTAGCACATATAAATATGTAAGTTATATAAAATAAGGAGTGAATGATGGATGTGGAATGCGCTCCCCCCCCCCAGTTTTGCATAGTGTATTTCTCATTGCTATACTTTTTCTATGGAAGAATTGATTTGCCATATTTTATGTGTAGTTCATTCTGAACAGTTAAGGATAAAAGACATTCAAAAAAATGTGTAACTTTTTTTGAAGCTACACATAACTTCAAAAAACCCACAGTACAAATAGTTTTCATATGATTTAAAAGGAAGAATTTCCTGCTCATTTAAACTCTTCTAATAAGCTCTATGATTTTTTTCCAGGTCAAGGAAAAATGTGAAATGATCCAGTGGTAGACTTGCAAAGTTCTAAATAAGTGCACTGAGTTCGTGTAATAGTCTAATAGGTCCCACCCCCACCCCCCACCCCCACCCCCCAGTGGTTTTAGCCTATTATAGTTGTGAGGTCTTGTCTATCAAGTACAGTCAGCTATAAGCATTTTTACATGGTCTCAAGAAGTTAGCTGGAAAATTTAGAGGAATTGTGCTAGGTTTAAAAACTTGTTTGGGAACGAATCCTCAATTTTGCATTAACTGCTATGTCCCTATTAATAATTTATATACTTAGGAGGAAAATAGGCAAGGTACTAAAGCCAGAATTTTCAGATACTGTTTAGGAGTTTATGGCCTTGCAGCTATCAGTTGTTTTTATGAAGGGTCATGAAAATGAGCAGATAGTAAAGATTTTAAATGCAAATGCATTAAGATTCTAGCAGAACTGTTACTGCCAGCCTTAAGGAGAGGGGCTTCTCTTTGCATGAACAGTGGTGAATGCAGAGGCAAGAAATGCATGGCTGCTCAAGGTGTTAGGGATAAGTGAAGGATGAGTCTTCAGCCTTAAACAGAGCAACTATCCCATCTTACAAAGGCTCGGGGAACATCATGGAAAAAGGGCTATAAGATACTGTCTACCAAGCATAACAGCCATTGCAGTTTGCTCTCATTGCTGCTCCAGCTGCCTTTAATTCACTGCACTGAACCTCTCAACAGTTAGTCACAGACCAGGGAGGGCTGTGCCATCACAGGGGTCTACCATCCAGGCTGAACTCTTGGCTGCTAATAGATTCAGGGGGAGTGGCAGCTATTGTCTCAGTTATGTGTCTGCTGCTGAGCTCACCAGGCTCCAGCGAGTAGCTCCAAACCTATGTGTACACAGATGTCTCTGTGTAAAATCATACGGTTACAGAACCAAACAAAACAAAATGAAAGGGCATGAATGAGGAGAAGGGACTCAGAGGGAGGATGGATGGTGTCTAACAACGGGAGAAGAGAGGGTGTGGGGGGGAACAGTAGTCTGAATACGTTATACTCATGCCTGAAACTGTCAGAAGAAAAATTTAATAAACGTTGTTATGAGTCTAGAAAGAAAAGAAATAGTGTAGTCTCAAGCCATGGAGTGTCTTGTAATGACACATATGTTCATTGCTCTCGTGACCGTAATATGGGAGGAGTCAGAGGAAAGATCAATGGCATTGACTCTGCCAATATTCCTGTGTTTTCCTCTCACTGTTACTGTCATTGGGGTACAAAAGATCAATATTTTCAAAGAGCCAAAGGAGCCAATAATTTACAAAAAAAAAAAATACCAAAAGATTACATTTGCATTTCAAATTATAGCACACAGACTGTGGAACCCTAAGAGAGCAGAGTGATCTTTAAATGGTGAGCAAAAGCTGGGTACTGTGCAGATTTCAATGTTTATGGTTTTGTTTCAACAGCTGAGTTTTC
The DNA here is from genome assembly GCF_978045245.1 of Mus caroli. Lineage (NCBI taxonomy): Eukaryota > Metazoa > Chordata > Mammalia > Rodentia > Muridae > Mus > Mus caroli. The sequence goes on from NW_028227265.1 coordinate 65,614,393, forward strand.
TTATTTAGGTTTACTTAATTATAACACTGATAGATTTATCTTGTTGGAGAACATTTCTCTGAACTGGAGATGAAAGTCAAAATGAAGATCATCATAACATGTGAAAAGCAATTGTGGTCTTGGGGAGCACAGCTCTGAGTAGTAGGCACGCCACCATGTTGCCATAGCACCACGGAGAAAGAATGAAGGCGTATACAACACGACACTGCACATGACACAGTGGCTTTGGTGGCTGGACAGTCAAGAGTGGACGTAGCCCTTTGTTCCTAATTGTCATTGTTCAGAACAGCTTTTTACCCAATACGCAGTTTTCAAGAACCCCGAGGTTCAGCCAGATGGACCCACACGCTTGGGTTCCCCTCTGCTTCCCTTCTCCATCTGGAGTCTGGTTCGCTTTGCCAGCACTACAGCACCAGAAGCTAGCTTCTACCTGCCTCTCCAGGCCATGTTCTCTCCATGGAGCATCTATTTATACACCACCCCATGCTGCTGCATCCAGCTGGCTTGTTGCTTTCCATTTGCAGAGATGTTGACTGCAGTGGTATTTATTCCTCCTTAAGATGCCTTTGAGATACACGCCTCCCTTTGTTACTTGTAATTTAGATACAATGAGGATACAGAATTTCTGTTTTTAATTCAAAATTTTAAGGTTTTTTTTTTGAGAATTTCATATATAAGTACTATACTGTATGTTCTTTCTTTCTTTCTTTCTTTCTTTCTTTCTTTCTTTCTTTCTTTCTTTCTTTCTTCTTTCTTTCTTTCAGCAAGGACACCATGCTGTTTGGATATCTTAACAGTAAAACATGACCTCTTTTAATTTTATATTTTTGCATCTTTTATGGAGGAAAAAATGTGAGTTTTTTAACGGAATTCAATCATAACAGACAATACAAAGGTTTGTGGAGAATAAGGAATCCTGTAGCCAAACACTTGAAATAGAGATGATATTTTCTCAAAATTTTACTATTTTTGAAGAGATTTTTGAAATTAAGCCTTAGTGTTTGGCTAATCTATCTATTGAAAATTTTTATTCCAGTACCTGGGATTCTTAATTTAGACATTTATTTTGACTTTCAAATGTAAGTTACTTTTTCTTATCTCTTATTTGAAATCTTTGTTCACCTTCCCAAATGACTGGCTTCTTTACAGTATTCACTAACTGCATTTGAATAAGAAATCTTCAAAGAGACACAAGAAATATGCAGTAAAAGTGGGGAGTGGCAATGGATATGGGACAAAGAGAATTGTAAGAATGTGTGAGATTCAGTGTAACTGTCTGAAATATTCAGAATGTTTGTACATTTGAGAAGAGCAGAAAGATAATATATTTATATAAAACAAGTTGGCCAACTCCAAAGAAGATGTTTTTGGTATTCTGGAAAGTATGGTGGACTTATAAAGAGATAAGCAGAAAAAATATGGCTATGAACTTAACGGTAAAATTGAGGGGAAAACCTAGCAAAACATGACAGCAAAAGAGAGAGAGAGAGAGAGGAGTTGATTAACTTAAGCATCTAGGAGCTAGGAGTCTGGCTTCTAAACTGGCTTGGTGGCACAAAACCACTATCTCAATATTTAGGAGAGAGACGGAGAATCTTTACACTTGGGAGCTGGAGGCAGGAATGTAAATCCACAGTCATCCCTGATGAAAAACCAACCAATGGGCTCATACTCCTTCGTGACTAAAACTATTCCAGAAAAAGGGTTTTTGATACAACCAATGCTTTCTTCTTCGGCTCATGTTTTCACTGCCTTAGCTTGTCATGGTTTATATTTGTTTTCTTTTTCCAGGCTGGTTGGGAAAATTATATTTCCCACATAGTCACAGGACAACTGAGTTTTGATTTTGTAGTTGTTATAATATTATTAATAAATTAACAACAATCCATGTGCATGAGAAAAAAAGCATATATATCACCAGAAGCCTGAAATGATCTTGGATCTAAAATGAATTATGGATCATGATGAGACTTACAGTGCAAGCTTGAGAAGGCTGTGGATGAACTTAGTTAGAAGAGGATGTATCTCTATTGTAATGGCTCGTTGGTTTGCAGATTGGGCTGGGAAAGAACGTGATGAGATGTGTCAGTGTAGCTTGGGAGGCATAAGCATGTCTGCCTATCAGCACACTTAAACATATCAGCAGCTATGAGAGCATGTCCCACTTAGAACATATCTCTGCTAGAGTTGGATTAACTCCTACGGGGCCTCTTTAGAGTGTTATTCTATGCCAAGAAGTAAAGCTGAATATAACAGAGTATGACTTGGTTGCTTTCTTGTTGCTATGATGGGGTATTCTGAAAAGAAAAATATAGTGATTTAAAGCAGAGTTTATTTTAGCCTATACTTCCAGTTCCAGAGGGAAGCAGTACATCATGTCCTGAAGGTCATGACAGCAGGCAAGAGTAGGAAACTGGCTTGTCACACTGCATTCTGTACTGAAGAAGAAGCAGAGAAAAGGAAGTAAGCTGCGTTAACCCCCTTCTGTCTCCCTGCTTCTTCCACTGAGGGGACACATATTAAAGGTTCCACAGGCCAAGGAATAGAAGGTCAAAGCTGTGAGCCTCTAGGGGACATTTCATATCCAAATCACATTATAATTTCCCACTAAGTGGGAAGATGTGTCTTGGTATGTACAATAAAACGAATTATCACTCTAAGAGAAGGTTATTAGAAAACTAATCATAGCTGAATGTTTGGGCTCTGGAATCAGACTGGGTTTGATAATGTTCTGTGATTTAGAGGCTCAGAGTTTCAGAGGCTTCCTTGCTTCATCATCTTATTTTTCAAAATCTTGGGAAAGTAATTGGATTACTTGGTGGCTGTTTGTCTAAGAATAGCTGCCCCCAACTAACTTTGATGTTTATTGCATAAGCAAGTTTGTTTGTGAAGTTAATAATAAATAGATTGTTTTGACAGCAACGTGGTAATACGCAGGAGCTAAGGTGTTAAAATTTTTTAAATACATGTGTGTGTGTGTGTGTGTGTGTGTGTGTGAGTGTGCATGCATATGTGTGTGTGTGTGTGTGTGTGTGTGTGTACGCACTTGTGTGTGAGTGTGTATGCATGTGTGTTCAAGTACAATCAGTATTACGGCACAGGTTTGAATATTATCCTATGGGTTTCAGCTCTGGTCCCTCTTTGAAATTCCCGAGTTGTAAATCTTATGAGTCATTGTACCTTCCCAGTCTCCTCATATGTTGTAATTCGTACCTCCAGGGGTTGTAGTGTATATTTAAAAGAGATTCTAAATCCAATTATTATTGCGTAATTGGAGCACTTATGTCCTTCCTTCTTAATACTTGATATTATATAGATATATAAGTATTTGATTAGGCTCAAGTTATTCAGATTTTTGGAGGTATATTTTCATTTTGTCTTTAGCTGTTATTTTTTTGTAAATTAGAATATTGAAGTCTATAATTGAATGGTTAACCAAGTTGTATTTCTCTGTAGAAATATTTACAAGGCTTTTGATGAGACATTTACTTTAGAAAGAGAGAAACCTATCAAGACTGTTCTCAGAAGATTTTATCAATACACCAGTCTGAAGTTAGATTCATGGCTGTTTTAATACCACAGAAAAGAGGTCCCAACCCAAGTGTACGTGAGAAGTCAAGCATCACTCAGGTCTTTGTCAACAAGTCTTGTGTTAAGTAGGTCACTTTATTTCTTTCCATTTCTGCCAGTTCTTAATAAAACATGCTTAATAACCTCATTCATTTGCTTTATTGGCCATGCCTTGTTGTATCTGAGAATTAAAAAAAAGAGTAGGCGGGAGCTTTGGAGGTAACTATGAGTAGAAGAAATGACCCACAGCAGAAAGACTGGGTTCTTTTTTTTTTATTACATATTTTCATCATTTACATTTCCAATGCTATCCCAAAAGTCACCCACACCCTCCCCCCCCCCACTTCCCTACCCACCCATTCCCATTTTTTTGGCCCTGCAGTTCCCCTGTACTGGGGCATATAAAGTTTGCGTGTCCAATGGGCCTCTCTTTCCAGTGATGGCCAACTAGGCCATCTTTTGATACATATGCAGCTAGAGTCAAGAGCTCCGGGGTACTGGTTAGTTCATAATGTTGCACCTACAGGGTTGCAGGTCTCTTTAGCTACTTGAATACTTTCTCTAGCTCCTCCATTGGGGGCCCTGTGATCCATCCAATAGCTGACTGTGGGCATCCACTTATGTGTTTGCTAGGCCCCGGCCTAGTCTCACAAGAGACAGCTATATCAGGGTCCTTGCAGCAAACGCTTGCTAGTATATGCAATGCTGTCATTCTTTGGAGGCTAATTATGGGATGGATCCCTGGATATGGCAGTCTCTAGATGGTCCATCCTTTTGTCTACTGTGTTCTTAATGTTAGCATGGTTGTGTACAACGGCAGCTTCCACTGAACTCCTAGTTCCTTAGTGTGTCACTAAGAGAGAATGCTGTGTGCTCATCATGAACCCAGGGACATGTTCGCTGTGCTCTGTTCTACAGTATTACTATCTAAGACTATGATGTGCAATGTCCACTTACCCAGGCTCTTAAGATGGAACATGGCCATTATAATAGCCCATGAAAATTGTGGCTTTGAAATTGAGAAGTCTGAGATAAAAGGAAGCTACAGAAACACTGTGGTCACAGAACAACAAGAAAGCTGAGAAGAGTAAGGCCCAGGAAAAAATTCATACTTTGAGGAGTGTATGTGTTTGCACATGTGCGTGCATGTGTGCGTGTGTCTAAGAAAGTATTTGTCTGCTGTGTGACCTGTAACACTCGCCTAATTGACTGGTTAAAATGAATGTACTTATGTTTCTAGCATCACAGAGGATATTCCAGTACATTGGTGTTAGGTTATATGGTCAGCAATTTTTCGCTAGCTCTTCAGTGAATTCTGATGTGTGTCATCCAAGGTTCACACTTTGAGACACAATATCAGTGAAGACAGAAACTTGAGCTTGATTTTTCTCAGCAATACCGGGGATGTTCCTGAAAGGTAACTCTGGTGGAGAGTCATTTTGGAGGCCACTAAGATAGCTACTGACTGGTCCAAGCAGGAGGTGCTAAGAGCCCTTACATCACACTGAAAGGAGTGTTAGAAAAGATGAAACCCAGGAAGGGTGGGGAGAGGTAGCTTCAGAAAAATGTAATGATTCACACGAAATAGTGATAGAGAAGGGCAAAGCAACTCAATGGCATTCAGATATCTCTGGAATGGAAATACATTTTAAATGCAACAAACAGGTTTTATATTTCCTTGTCCTTTATAGCTATAAGGAGGGTGGTTTCTTCATAAGCATGATCTGCATGTTATTTTAACCTAATGGTAAATGTCTAGTTGAATGTCATCTCTATCTTTGACAAGCTTTCTTATATCTCTTGAGTTTTAGTTGTCTTTTACAGGGATGAGCAGTTTCACTGAGGACTTAGAACAGATCTACTCAGGTCCATTCATTCTGGGATTCTGTTCACAATACAAGAATTTTTATTTCCATGCATATTTCTTTGGGATAGCATATCTAAATGCAATAGCATAGATCTAAATTTATGGGGCTGTTTGAGAATTTTTTTTCCACAAAGAAATGTTACATGAGTAACCACACTGGTGTGTATGTAAAAAATTGAAACTCTTGTAAACAAACTGCCTCTAGGCCAGTGGGTTCTGAATTTCACCGCTGAGCTCAGTACTAATCCCCAGTTGACACCATCCATTCTCAGAATAATCACATAGCCACTAAGCAAGTGACTAGGGGAAAAGCTACAGTTTCATGTTCAATCTTTATTCTCTTGGAAAGAAGGACTTTTTTTTTCAAAATTCTTTTGTTTTGCACTTAAGTACAAAATGAACAAAAAGCATTAATGAACAAAAGCATTGCATATCTCCAGAAGAAAAAAATCAAGTCAAATCAGCCACACTGGTGGCCTAAGAGGGAAGCTAAGATTTGTTAGAAAGCGGATGTGACATATGGCTTATCAGGTTTTTGTTTGTTTGTTTTTGTGTTTTTGTTGTTTTAATTAAGAAGCAAGATTCAATCACCAGGAATCCTACCAATTCACCACTGCAGCCCCAGAGCTCAAACTGTTGTGGTAGTTCACGTTGGATTTGGAAAGTCAGTCTCTCTCCTTGTGTTATGTTGGCAAGGTTCATCATGATGTCAACAGAGCAGTGTAATACCTTGGGTGAAAGAAATATCCTTCATGTTTTTAGAAGCTACTTTTACTGCTGCCTGGGTGGTTAAAAGCAAGAATATAAGGGCATATGTGTTAAGCCTTGAGAACTTGGACGTGTTTTGAGTTTGGCAAAATACAATTTCACATTGAGAAATTTTGTTTGTAGCAAAACTCAAAACATACTTTGAAAACTACCTTCGCCCTGAAGTTTATACGTCTGGGTATTTTAAGTCATATTATTTTTGTTTCTCATTCCCTTCCAATATTTTAGAAGAGATTTTTGATAATCATGGGCCTTTTCCTTTGAACCTCGAAGATTTGCCTTGCCAATATTAACTTGTATTCTAGTCTAGAAAACTGAGTTCAGTTGAATTTTTCTTTTAATTTTTGCACTGATAGTTGGCCAAATATCTTGAGCCACTCCTTATAAGTCTGTGTTTAATTATGCTGAAACATTTAGTCAGTGTGTTATCATTGGCTATACAATTTAACCTGTAAGCATGTAAGAGGGCTTTCACATGATTCAGTTCATGATTCTGAGCTGGTGAGTGTTAATGGAGGCAACACATTTTATTTATTCCTGAGAGACTATATAAAATGTTAGGTATTTGTGTATAGATACTTTAAAATATTGCATGCGTATTGTGTATTATTAAATGGCCTCCAAAGTCACCAATTCCAGGTCTAAAGTAAGGTTGGAAGAAAATATTAAGGGAATGCCCTGACTTTCTGTAACTGAATAGAAGTTGTTCTAGCAGTGAGAGCAGTGTGTGTGTGTGTGTGTGTGTGTGTGTGTGTGTGTGCGTGCTTGTTAATATGACTTTGGGTATGACTTAGCAGTGTGATTTGTGATAACAGTGAAGGTCATAGTTTGGTGTCTGTGAGCCTGTTATTATTTGGGGAATGACCTAACAAATTGCTCAAGGTCTGCTTTTCACTTTTCTTTCAGGACATTCTGGATGTCATAAAAACAAACAATAGAATACAAATTCAGACTAACTCATCACCATATTTCAGTGAGCCCTTTCCTATTGAAATGGTGAAAAACACTAATTGGTCTTTTGAGAACTCTGGCTTACATACTGTGCTATGATGGGGACACATTCTTATCACAGTATGTTGATAAGGAATTGCCATTCCTAATTATCTTTCATGCTCTGTATTGTTGTAAGTACAATTTTTACAGTAGTCCACAGCTTCCATTTTGATACTGGAGGTTTCTGAATTTCTCCTTTGAATGACTGAATAGAAAACTGCTTTTGAAAAAAAAAAAAAAAACAACCCAGCATTGTCCTTGCCTATTGTATTTTGGTGTTTACAGAGACATCTTTTTTTTAGAAGCAGCGACCCCTAAAAGTGTTAGGCATTGCTGTTGTTTCAAGGAGGCTTTTGTTCCTTGACATGCTATTGAAGACAGAAAATGAGTGCACACATTGAAAGTGATTTCAAAAATGATTCGTGAAAATCTTTTCCAGTGTTTAATTGAAATATAACCATATACAGTATACCTCAGCAGGAAACTCCCTTGAGATATTTAAAGTACATTTAAGCGATATTAAAAAATTTCTCCTTTCATTTTCAATATTCAGACTTTTCCTGGCAAATGAAAGATTGCAGAGGACATTGACTTTATTTTTTTCCATAGAAGCCATAAAAATGCTATTATTTAAATAGTTATTTTAATAGGGTACATGCTGGATGTTAAAATATTTGTCTTAACCTCCTTATTATTCAAAGTCCTTTTTGGACTCTTCATGTAATTAGAATGTTATTTAAATATATAAATGAAATTGAATCAATGATGTTCCTATATGTATTAGATATCATATATACATGTATAAAAATCATTTCTAGCTTGTTTGCCTCTTTCTACATTTACTTTCACCTAGACATACATATTTGAGAATCTGGAGTCTGGGGTCCTCATATGATTGGGAGCATATGTATTTGCCTTTCAAGACCTGGGTTATCTTGCTAAATATAGTGTCTTCTGGATTTCTTTAAGGAAATGTATGGAAAAAAGATAGCAGACCACATGAAATATTAGAATTGAAGTGAGAATACTGAAGCAAAAGTGTATGGGAAAAGGGGGACAGTGGCATGGAGGATAGGAGGGAAGAAAAATTATCACAAGGGTGATATGTATGTTACAAGGAAACCTTTTACTTTGTATTATAATTATATTATATGATAATAATATTACATGATAATAATATTACATATTATATACAGTATATATTATACATTGTACAACAGGTCATTTGTATCATTTTACAGTGTCTTCTTACAAAATTTACATCTTTTATTCTGGGACAGTGATATACCATGAAAACTTCCTTTAAACCAGTTCCTAATTTGCTTATATAATTAATCTTTCAATAATCTCAGATTCTCTATAGGCCCAGCCAGGAAAGGCTTCATAGATTCTTTTGAACATAGCATCTTACACCACCTTTTTGTTTCATCTAGAAAGGGCAATAAAGGCAGATTTTTACTGATACATGTCTACTAAGAAAGAAGCACCAAGCCATCCTGATCGAAAGGAAGGACATAATTCCTGAATTGGCATGTAGGCTTCTTCAAACTCAGAATACAAAGAAATCTGAAGGTTCATTTTTTTATAGGAAACCCCCCCCACCCCCGCTTCATTTCATGTCCTGGCATCCCATTATTTTCCAAGCAGGACCAGATCTAATCACAGCTGACAAATTTGACTGAGGAAGTTAGCTCTTCCTTGGCATTCTCTTGGCTCACATTGATAAATCCTATACATAAGACTTAATTTTCTCTCAGAGCCAGTTTGGAATCTCCATTGTTGAAATCTGACAGCATTGTCTTGTTGTACCAATATTGGTATCAACTATTGGGATTTGGATCACTCTGAAGGTAGTTTCTACAATGATAGTTAACAAGGCATTTATCTATTAGGAAGACTTTTCAGGTGATCATCATAGAAGGCAAAGAAAGGAAGCTGTGTTAGATGAAAGAAGATTCTGAGCAACCGTGGGCTCATGGAAGGTCTCAGACAAACTGAAAGAGCTGGTTCTAGGGCAACCCATTGAATATGTTCCAATTTGGAGGGCGGTAGCTCCAGATGCTCTCTGACCGCTCTTTGGATACTGAATAACTATAGGAAGTGGTTTGGATATGGATGATGCAGACCTTTCTGTCAAGAAGCCTGACAATTAAAGTCTTTGAGTCAACAACCTTCCCAGTATCTAGGGAAAAATACTTCAGTCTTGAGTTTGTATCTGGCAATCCATCAAAGCCTCCTCTGAAAAATACCAGGAAAAGATTCCAGCAGTTGGAATCCTCCCTCCTCCCTCTCCATATTTGTAGATATTTTGGAAGTAGAGAAAATATATACTATTGTATAGGGAAGATGTCTGCCCTTAAGTGGAATATCATGTCCAAACAAATTTACTACACCTTCTGCCTATTGCTTAAGACAATCTCCCATTCATATAGACATTATCTGAATGTCTAGAAACAGAGTTATGGCTGCCAGCTCATTTTATAAGGTTGGTATCACTTGGATTCTAACTTTATAAAAAGAAGAAACTAATCATAGGTTGATTCCTTTTATAAATCCAAATGCTTCAATCCAAATCTGCCAAGCCTTTTAGCTAAAGTTAAGGAGATAAAAATATCAGAAATCTTTTCACTAAAATTGTTAAAATTAGTCTTCATGAAAATTGTAAAATTAGTATTTCTTATATCAGTGATTGTTTTCTATGTTAAGGTTTTAGGAATTTGTTAAACAAAGCAACCAAAAAGGACTATACACACATTCCTTAGTGCCAAAATCAGAATATGTGAATACAGCATGGCATAGCACTACTCAATGAAACACAACATTTCACAATATAATAACAGCAAATATGACACAACATAACATGACACAACAAAACTTGATACGGCACAACAACACAACACTACTTTCAGTTGAGATGATTTGCTTTCATTGAATGGCAGTGAGTCTTGTGGAACCAGCTCAGTACATCTTATGAATATAATGGCAAAACAAAACCTTTTTTCAAAGAAACATACAGATAACATGTGGAAAATATAGTATAAAATATAGTATTATAAATATGGTCACAAAATCCATATTTTCATTGAGAAATAAATTTAGTAAGGCATATATATATATATATATATATATGTATATATATATACATACATATATATATAGTTTTGGGGAAGAAATTTATATCTCTATAGTAAGAATGAATAACCCCAAATTAGTTTGATTATGGATATGAATATCAAATATTTTTTAATTTTTTTAATTTATTCTCTACTTTCCAATATCACCCCACCATACAACAAACACACACCAAGTTATTTCAGTCCTAGGCTCATCCTGTATCACCGAGGCCAGACAAGGTGGCCCAGTTAGGGGACCTGGATCCTTAGGTTAGCAGGCAGGCAACAGATTCAGGGACAGCTCCCTCTCTAGTTGTTGGGGGACCCACAAGAAGACCAAGCTGCACATCTGCTATATATGTGCAGGAGATGCAGGTCCAATCTGTGCTTGTTGTTTGGTTGCTGGTTTAGTCTCTGGTAGCCCACAAGAGTTCAGCTTAGATGACTCTGTAGGTCTTCCTGTGTAATCCCTGTCCTCTTCAGGTCCCTCAGACCTTCTCTCAACTCTTCTATAGGACTCTTGAGCTCCATCCAATGTTTGAATGTGAGTCTCTCATCTGTTTCCATTGGCTGTTGGGGGGAGCCTCTCAGAAGACAGTTATGCTAGATTTATGTCTGTGGCATAACAGAGTGTCATGAGTAGTATCAAAGATGAGTTCATGCCTGTGGATGGATCTCAATTTGGGCAGTCATTGGTTCATCATTCCTTATTCTCTGCTCTATTTTTGTCCTTGCACATCTTCTAGGCAGGACACATTTTGGGTCAAAGGTTTTGTGGGCGGGTTACTATCCTTATCCCTCCACTGGGAGTCCTTCCTGGATATGGGAAGTAGCCACTTCTGGATCCATATCTACCACTGCTAGAGTCATCCCCATAGGCTCCCAGAGGCTCCCCTCATCCCAGGTTTCTGGATTGTTCTAGTGATTGCCCCTAACATCACCCTCTCTCACCCCTGATTTCCCTACAACTGATCCCCCTGTCCTCCCCTACCCCCCTTCCTTTCCCCTCTCCAACCTAGTTCCCACCCTCCATCTACCTCCAATATCTATTTTACTTCCCCTTTTGAGAATGATTCAACTGTCCTCCCTTGAGCCCTCCTTGTTATTTGGCTTCTTTGTGTCAAAATAACTACTTATGAGTTAAATTACAGGGTTAATGTAATTCTAATCAAAATCTTGGCATGCTGCTTATACTTGTTTCTCAAATTCATATGGAAAAATATATTAGCTAAAACAATTGAGAAAATTCTGGTAATCCAAGTAGAATAGGAGACTAATTCTGTTAAAGCTTCTTAATGAAGTGATTATTACCTTACAATAGCATATTAAAGGCTAATGTACTAATGAAACATGGTAAAAGGCTTAGATATATTACAAGTGCCATAGAGTTGATCAGAGTATTCTAAAAGGCTCATATAAAAGAGGCTTAGTTCTCAGTTAAGATACTTTTGTTTGTTTGTTTCGGTTTTGGTTTTTCTTTTTATTTTATTTTTTTTTTTATTTTTAAAACTTCTTTTTATTAAATGAACCTAACATAACCAATAAAACAGTGATGTATATATATATATATGTATATAGTAAACATCATCTTGAATTTCAACAAGAGACCATTCTGCTCCCAGAAAACTAAGCTATGGGTACGGGGTACATCAAGCCATCGGCACACAAACATGCTTTCAAGTTGGCAGTTAACATCCCTGAAGACTGTGCTACAAATGAAGTCCCAGCAACAGCAAAACAGTGTGCTTGATTACAAACTACACCCAGCCTGTGTTTGTTGAGTGCATACCATACGTCAATCATGACAGTTCCATTGATTTGATAAATTCTGTTTCAGACACAGTTGGCAAATAACCCATACTTAATAGTACTGCTGTGAAGCTTAGCCATTTTCTATTTAAGGACCCAAAATATATTATGTTCACAAAATAACCCGTGGTATCTATTAATCAGCTTTTATTTCTAATCCTTCAAAAGCACTCCGTACAGGTCACTCACACTAACCTCCATTATGACAAGTAATTGGGCACAACTCTTACACAGAAGCTGTACTTGACTCAGAGAGCAGAAGTCTGCCTGCTCTACACATCTTCAAGTTCTCAATTCCTAAAATCAAACACATGTTCTACTGAAGCCACCGTAGCTAGGAGTTTGACCTTTCGGTTTATAGTCACATTTGAGCATAGACACAGATCTACAGGGCAGTAAGCTAACCCCCCAAATCTAAGATAAAATACAAAACACATGTGAGGACATTTCGCATTTCTAGTCACATTCAGACATCTTCAAGAGGTCAGTGTCACACCAGGCTCGAGGCAGGAATCAGTGTTGTAACTAAAGAGTGCATTTATGATCAGGAATACGGGCCCTATGTCACAGGAGTGTTCCTGCCTATCCCTCAAAGAATCACATGCTCTTGAAGTGATAGACTTTTAAGGCACATTTCAACAACAAAAACTCATGATATAACCAGCTTAAAAATGGAAGTGCCACAGCTTGCCACCAGCTTGCTCTGCAAGACAGAATGCACAGAAAGCCTGTGGCTGGTGGGGAAAAAGGAGGCCTAGAGAGGTATGTTAGTCAGCTAACTATGTGTGTGCTTTTTTAGATAGGTAGGGAACTAAGAGTCCTAAATCTAGCCCTATTTCAAACCATTCTAAGGCTTAGCACTGTCAGGCATGCATGGCATTAGCAAAGGTTCTTTTTAACGCAGAGTCCCTTAGGGATGTCAAAGCTGGTTCTAGCTTTGTGTCTAAAGCAGCTTGCGCCTGAAGCTCACTTCTTTTACGCATCTTCTTCCCATCTTCTTGCTTCCCTTTCCCCAAATTCTTTATTATTTGAGACAGCGTATCTCTGTGGAGCCCTGGCTGTCCTGGAACTCACTATGTAGACCAGACTGTCCTTGAACTCAGAGATTCACCTGCCTCTGCTTCCCCAAGTGATCAAAGGTGAACACCACCATGTCTGGCCAGCTCTTACACTTTTGAAGCTGGTAACTGAAACTGGAGACGATGATTGAAATGTAAGATTGAGCCTCCCAGTAGTCAGTGCATTATTAAGGAGATTTCTAGTCATCATGAAACCATGGCTCCTTCCTAATGATTTCTATGAAGAGACTTGAATGAGATGGTAGGAGCCTGGGGTTTTGGTTTTTCGAGACAGGTTCTCTCTGTGTAGCCCTGGCTGTCCTGGAACTCATTCTGTAGACCAGGCTGGCCTCGAACTCAGAAATCACCTGCCTCTGCCTCACAAGCACTGGAATTAAAGGCATGCGCCACCAATGTCCAGCGCAGTTACAATTTCTACTGGAAGATTCTATTGCCTCTGCCTCCCAAGTGCTGGGATTAAAGGCATGTGCTACCACTGCCCAGCAAGATACTTTTAAGAAGCGGTGGACTCTTTAGGAAGTGGGGTCTCATAAAGAGAAGTCAGGTCATTGGATATATGACTGTGGAAAGGAATATTGCGATCCTGCTTTCTCTCTCTCTCTCTCTCTCTCTTTGGCTCTGAATATGCAAAGCGACAATGAATGGTTTATTTTGGCTCATGGTTTCACAGTTTGCAGTCTGCAATCTAATGACACTATTGTTTTTAGGCCAAAAAACAATATTGTTTTGTCAAGGCTAAACCACCATGAAGGGATGGAATGGCAGATAAAAACTGTTTACCCTAGTACAGCTGGAAGCAACACTCAGTGGGTACAAGAGATGACATAAATCTTTCTAAGATGCCTTGTGATCTACTGTCTTTGCTACACAGTTATCAAAAAGCAAGTGCTGTCCTTTGACTCAAAGTTCTTCTGGATGTATTACCACTGACCTCAAGAAATTTGGTTCAGTAATCATGAACTGAAAATTGTGGACCAAAATAGTCCTCTTTCTGTTCATGAAGTTATCTTGGGTACTATGAAACAGTCATAAAAAGCTGATTTAAGCTATATATGTACGCATGAGTGACAGAGTTGATATCACAAATATATAGGGGAAAGATACACAGTCTTTGTTTGAGGCAGAGGGATATTCATAAAGAAGAAATTCTTGCTACATAATTTTAAAAAGCTGATTCATTGTAATCTAAAGATATTTCTGAAAAGTGATATAAAAATTTTAGGAAAGGGGCTAAAAAGAGGGCTTAGCACTTGAGAGCATTTTATCAGAAGATATGAGTTCATATCCCAACACCAACATTAGGTAAGTCTCACAAACCCTTATAAATCTAGCTCCAAGGGCCTCACACTCCCTTGTGAACTCTGTGGACATATAGAAAATACACATACAAATAAAATATAATATTAAAAATAGTTTTAGGAAATATGAGGAATTATGATATGATTTCAAGAAAAGTTCTGTTTCTTAAACATTATTCAAAAGTATATAATATATATAGGATGCCATTTTTGCCAAGAAACTATCTGTAATTGACACCTGCTCAGAAAGACTCAGAAAGGCGTTCTCCAGGGCATTGTCACATTATGCTCAAGAATAGTTGGCTAACATAAAAATACAATGATATTTTTGTGGAGTTTTGTTTCATTTTGTTTTGTTTGGTACTTTTGGTTTTATTGGTTTGATTGTTTTGGTTTGGTACAGGGTGTGTTTGTGTGTGTGTGTGTGTGTGTGTGTGCATTTGTGTTTGAAAGAGAGACAGGAAAAAAAAGGAAGCGTAAAGTAAGGGGGTATAGAGTGAAGAGAATTTGGGAGGAATTGGGGGAAGGGAAAGCAAACATTATATATTATATGGAAAAAGTCTGATTTTTCAAAAAAGTAATAAAAATGAAAAAAGTATATAATCTAGGAAAATCATTAAGTTTATTATATGCAGTCAAATGGCAAGTGTTGAAATTGAATATATCAACAAATCCCATTCATTCTAAACTGAAACCTACTCTACAGTTCCAAGAAGGGGAGGAAGTTCACCTCCAAAGCACATGGTAAATGTCTGCATAGCACCCGAGCGAAGCATCTCAGTGAAAGGAACAGAGTGTTCAGAAAAGATGAATTCAGGAGACAATACAATACGATACCATTTTTGTTATCAGGCAATATGCTGTTTAAAAGTCATTTCTCTTTGCAAAAGAAATGAATTGGATTCCCAGCATCCATCAAATATACACAATTATATTTTAGTATTATAATAATAATAGATTTAACCATATTTGATAGAGTGTTATAATCTACTAAATTATTATCTTTGTTGATATGCAAATTTTGACCTAATGGAACTTGCTCATTTTTTATTTTATAATGCAATCCTTTATTCTTTGTTATCTTCACTGCTCTCTGGGATTCTGATATGTGGGTAATCTCATTTGTTTTCTGCTTCAGACTAATAATCACGTCTTACTTTTAAAGAGTATAGTTTCTTTATCGAAAAGTTTTTCTGTGTGGTGGTGTTGATCAGCATTGTGCTGGCAGGTCACTGTTTCTGTGTAGATTGGGAAACTGTGTGTGTGTGTGTGTGTGTGTGAATGTGTGTATATGTGTGTGTTTGTGTATGTGTGTGTATGTGTGTGAATGTGTGCATGTTTGTGTGTGCATGTATGTGTGTGTATGTGTGTATATGTGTGTGTATGTGTGTGAATGTGTGCATGTTTGTGTGTGCATGTATGTGTGTGTATGTGTGTGTGCATGTGTGTGTATGTGTGCATGTATGTGTGTGTATGTGTGTGTGTATGTGTACATATGTGTGTGTGTATGTGTGTGTGTGTCTGTCTGCCTATCTGTATATGTTTGTCATATGTGTGCAGGAGCCTGTGGAGGCCAGAAGAGAGTATTGGATATCATGGAGCTGGAGTTACAGGAAGTTGTTAACACCTGAGAAGTGTGCTAGGATCTGAATTCTGGTTCTCTGGTAAATAAACAGTATTTTTAACTACTGAGCTACATTTGCAACCAATGTGTAATTTTAAGATCTGAGATTTATCATAAATATCCAGTGATAATTCCAATTCAGATTTGGGATTTTAAGTTTTACTTGATAGAATCAACCCCTTCTACCATAAGAAAAAACTGGTTCCTTAAAATAATAGTTTTGCCATGTACGTATGATCTTATAACACATATTTTACAATAACAATCTTGTCATTATCAACCATGACTCATATTAAGATTATTGAAAACAGTTTAGTGAAAGTCCTTAAGTTTAAGTTTTATTTCAATGAGTCTACAATATTAGACTCATTAGTTTACAATATTTTTCATTCTCAAATATCTTGGAATGTATTTAAGTCTTCATTTTGTCTTACAGAGTCTGCTTTTATAGTAGGAATAGAGAATATTCATTATTTATTTTGCTTCAGCTGCTTCCATATATAACCCATAATAACAATATAAATAATGTATTTAATACACTTTAAAGATCATATTATTTAACCAAATTGGCTCCTTGTTATATATTCGAGTCAAAAGTTTGCACAGTATAAAAGTGTTTATCACAGGATTAATTATATTAGGGAAAATTTAATACCATGTTAACAATAGAAAAATATAAACATTAAGAATCACATAAAATAATAGCTTAAATATTAAAAAAGAACAGTGAAATTATATCATGAATAAAATGTATATTTTTGGTATTGATAAGGTAGCCAATTATAGAAAACATAGTTTAATGATATTTGAACAGAACTTTAAATCATAGGGAGGAAGCAATACTACAGTTTTTGCTAGAAATATTCCTGAAGAATACATAGACCGAAGGAAGCAGCCACTAGAAGGATAAATATTATGCACATAAAGCTGCAAACTTGGACAGCAATGGGTTAAAAGAATTGGAACTTTTAATAGATGCTCTAATAATTCAAACTCAAGGACAAAATTTGTAAAAAGAACTATCCTCACACATTTGCACAGCTAAATGAATGATACACTCTTCTGTATAGTTAAAATATAGCATTGTTTCTACAGAAGAGAGGAAAAAGTGCCTTTTTAGCTAGGTGGTGGTGGCACACACCTTTAATCCCAGCACTTGGGAGGCAGAGGTAGGCAGATTTCTGAGTTCGAGGCCAGCCTGGTCTACAAAGTGAGTTCCAGGACAGCCAGGGCTATACAGAGAAACTCTGTCTCGAAAAACAAAAACAAAAACAAAACAAACAAACAAACAAAAAAAGAAAGTGCCTTTTAAAATTTTCCTTGTAAGGGGAAATAGCGTCCTCAAATGAATGAATTAGTCTATTAAAACCACTATAAGAGTCCTAATTTGCTATGAGTCTATACTGAGTAGGTGTTCTTTGGAGCATAGCCCTTAATGTATTTTCTTAATATATTTTTATATACTTGAACACATCCTGGAGAGATGTCCTAATGTTCCTCCCATTTCATTATTGTCCTTCTTATTACTAATCTTGATTTTCTTGGTTTCAGCATCTTCTGAGATTTCCCAAGTATGTCTGTGTTTTCACATGTAAAGGACCATTGACAGATGGAGCCCACCATCAAGATAGTGCTTCTAACTCTGCTCCAATTGAAACTTGTAATCAGAAATAGTAGGTCAGAGGTATCATTCTGGAAAGATCCCTCTCTTTTATAACATATTCCTTTTTTAAAAAAATATTATCTTTAATCACTTTTTATACTTCAAACATTATCCCCCTCCTAGTCCTCCTTCCAACAGTTCCTCATCCCCTTCCTTACCCCCCTGTCTCCAAGATGATGCCCCCCACCCCTATTCCCTGGGACCTCAAGTCTCTCTAGGGTTAAGTGCATGTTCTCTCACTGAGGCCAGATCCAGCAGACTGGGCAGTCCTCTGCTGTATATATGTCAGGGGCCTCATATCACCTAGTGTGTGCTGCCTGGCTGGTGGCTCAGTGTCTGAGAGATCTCGGGGGTCCAGGCTAGTTGAGACTGCTGGTCCTCCTATGGGGTTGCCATATTCTTTTTGAGTTCTGTCCAAGTGTCAAGTGCACAGCTGACAGAGTGCCAGCCTCAGAGAAAAATAACCCATCCAAGTACACCAGTTTCATCCAGAAATACCCAGGATTAGGGGTAATTAACACTGCAAGTCGAGAACTGGTGAATCCACCCACCCAGTGAGCACTTGGAGGGCTGTATGACTAATTCTGTCATTGCAGGCTGTTTCTAATGTTCCTTGCAATGATTTAAAGTAGGCTTCAAAAGAACCTTGGCTAAGATTTTTCTGAATGATGAGTAGGAGACTAAAGAGTCCATTCAAAATTGTCTGAATGGCTGCCAGCAAAGCCTACCCAAGCTACAAATTATTGTTAAAATGGAGCCTCATAAATGATCCTTTTTCAATGTTTAGGAGTACTTGGTAAAATACAATTCAAAAAAATTCAAAGATAAAAAGCACTGGGAGTCAAGTAATTGTATAATCAAACATACCCCCATTATCTATAGTTTCTTTATCTAGTTATTTATTTAAAATATGATTAACTAGAGTCTGGGATTTTTATCTCAGAAGATAAAAGTACTTGTGTAGAAGAGAGAACTCAAGTTCAGATCACCTTAACCCAGTGGTTCACAGCCTTCCAATTGCTAGGATGCTTTGATATGGCTCTTCGTGTTGTGCTGATCACTAAACCTGATGTGAGGATAGCAGACAGCAAGACAAAATGATTGTTCATTTTCAGTCCCTTATAGTGTTGAGTTTACAGGCATGAAAGCAACCTTCCCTAGCTTTTTCAATAAGTTAGGGCAGTGGTTCTTAACCTGTGGTTCACACAATTAAAATTATTTTGTTGCTGCTTCATAACTGTAATCTTGATACTCTTAGGAACCATAATGTAAATATCTGATATACAAGATATTTCATATGTGACTCCTGCGGAAGGATCATACAACCCCAAAGCAGTCATGAACCACAGGTTAAGATCCACTGCCCTAACTTATTGAAAAAGCCAGGGAAGGTTGCTTTCATGCCTGTAAGCTCAACACTATAAGGGACTGAGAATTTACAATCATTTTGTCTTGCTGTCTGCTATCCTCACATCAGGTTTAGTGATAGATTCTGTATGAAGGAAGTCACATGTAGAGCAGAATACCCAAAACTGTTTTCTGCCTTCACAGACTCCCGATGCTATGTGTGTGAATGTACTGTGTACACATGGACATACACATATTTAGTGTGAGACAGAAGACAAATGAAGCATAGTCTTTTTTTTTTTTTATCAAATAACATGATTTTTTTTTTAGATCTTGTGGTACTCTTCTTCCAAAGAAATGTTGAAATGTTTTGGATATGTTATTTTCCTAGGATAATTAGATGAATGTACATATCTGAAGGTTTCTTTTCAAAGAAATCCAGGAGGATTCCTTTAACAAGTTGTGGTGTGAGTCATTCAAGATGAAAATTAGAGACCTAATTTTAGTCCACAGATTTAAAGAACTGATAAGCTTTAAGGCAAAGGGTGTAGTTAAGATTGATTATTATGAAATTATGCAGTGAGATTATAGGAATTCATGTGATAAATTTTAATTTATATATTTGCTAACTAAAAGCTACTATCATAGTTCAACATTCTTAAATTTTAGAATGACATATTAAGGATTATTATTTTTGAAGATTTTATTTACTTACAAGGAATTAATAATTTGGATTCCAAATTCCAAAAATTATTATCCCAGATAAGGCTTGAAACAGTACGGGCAGAATTATTAAACAGGTGTTAAAAAATCACTCTCAGAACATAGGTTTTATCATTATCAGGTCTAAAGTTAGAATCCAATCCATTATTCTTTATCGAATGTTTTCTTTGCAGGTAGTTTCTATTTTTCAAGAAGGGATCATCTCCAGATATCAACGCAACATTCCCATTTCTGCAGCTGTGTAAAGGAAGTAACCATCTATTCAGTCAGTTTCCACGAGAGATTTTTCTGTAGTTTAAACACTATGATGACTTTGAGTAGAAAGTGTAACAATTAAAGCTTCCAATTCAGATCTATGTATAATTATGAAATTGTATATGTACTGAGAAAAAAAAAAGCTTATTTCTATCAAAGGGTAGACCTGTCATCTGATAATAAATGCAAGATTGGGGTGTAGTTTTTAGTTTGATTTTTCATGTTGTATTTATTTATCTGTTTATTTATTTATTTATTTTACTTGCTTACTTACGTGTATGTGTGACAGGGCAAGTATGTGTGTATCAAAAGACAACATGCCAGACCCAGTTTTCTCTTTTTATCCTATAAGCTCTGGAGCTTGAATTTAAATCTTTGAATTTAGTAATAATTCCCTTTACTCACCGAGTCATCTCTCTGGTCCTTTAAAAGATAATTACAAGTTCTTTGACAATGTCATACATGTATGTGATATGTTCTTATTTCTGTCATTTTCCAAATGCTCTTATTTCCCTACCACCCAACTTAACCTGACTTCTTTTCTAAAGGTCCCATTTCCCTAATCATGTCTCTTTGTATTATTTGGGAGCCACTGATTATAATTATCTGGGATACCATGGGCATGGAAATAAGTAATGGAGCCTGGTTGGATCACTAGCAGTCACTCCTCTGAAGTTTCAAATCTCTCTGAGTCTATCAATAATTCAACAAAATGGACAGGACCTCCTGATCTTTTCCCCCATCTATGAATGGGTGTCGACAGGTCGTGCCCTTTGAAGGCCTAGTGTAGGCAAGCCACTAGGCCTGCTGTAAGATCATGATCACAATGGCAGGTTGATGCACATCCAAAAACATTTGCAGTCCTTCTTATGTTCTGGCTTTTATATTCTTTAAGTCTTCTCTTCAGTGATGCTATCTGAACCTTAGGGGTTTGGAGTCACATAAATGTTCTATTTATGGCTGAACTGTCACTTATTTTTAGTACCCAGAGCAGCCATGGACATCTGCATTCACTGCCCTTCACTGAAAGAGAAGCTTCTCTGATCAGTACTGACCATAGCACTTCTCTACACGTTTTCTCATAAATATTTAGAAAAAAGTTTGGCAATATGTTCAATTTAATTGACCTACAGTGTTATGTTTCCTTTAGTGCCTGTGTCACACAAAGCAATGGATGTGTTATTTTTACTGATCTACAGTGGCGGACATACATTTCATTCTGCAGAGCAGGCCTTGATTCCAATCAGGGACCTGCTGCAATAGCAGTTGAACCACTGTTGCCACAGGGGAACTTCTGAACTGGTGGGTTGTTAATGTAGTCCATAGAGGCTTTTGTTAGTGTTAACAATATTAATAAAACAAAAATATTTCAGACAATTTACTTGAGTAAATTGTGTTTTGCAACGTAGAGTATTAACCAAAGAAAAACTTCCAGCCTTTGACCTGTACTCAAAGGAAACCTTTTTATAGGAAAATAATAACCAGAGGGATTATAAGATGAACAGTTTTCACAGCTATCATTGCAATGTAAGCTACATGGAGTGAGAAGGAGAAGGTAATAGACAAGAGATTCTTCTCTTTGGGGGAAGATCATCTCAGTCAATAAAATAAAACTAGTATATAGAAAACAGGAAACTTGCATAAACTGCCCTTCCTTTCAGGAACATAGACTGAGATTTACTTCAAGAACTACTGTGAGGATTCAGAAAAGAAACAGACTTAATGAAAAAAGAAATATGAGGGCTGGTCCTACACTGCCTACAAATGTTAACAGTAACAATACTAGGGGAAGGAAAAAAATAGCTGGTGTTTGCTTTGTCCTTACCAGATAGATGCATAATGTGGGTAAAACAAATAAGCCTACTCTTGTTAGTGGCTGATTATGAGTGTCGTGTTTGAACAGTATAAGAATGTCAGATTTTAAAAAACTTGTGAGCTGCAATGATTTATTTTGTTAAGACTTGTGAGAGAAAAATATTAGGCCATACACACACAAAGAGTCTCAATATTTATTTTTACATTTGTTTGATCAAAGTACTTTCAGACAGTGCCCTTTCTGTTTCGAGACACAGAGTTCCAAATGAATATTTGTGGTATGGGTGATATTTTAAAAATGTCCCGAGAAGCCCCATCCACAGGCATTGTGGGTTATAAGCGCAGATTGACAGGCGGTTTCAATAGATCTTTTGTTATGGGAAAATTTTTGTTTTCTGACTTAAAAAAGAATGATGTTAATTTAAAAAATGTAGCATTTGATCATATTCATAATGTAAAATGATGTAGAAATAGAGAACATTGATTTGAGAAAGAAAGACAACATTCTGCCTGTGTTCTGCCTTTGGATTAGTGAGAAGAATGTAGAATCACCCTGCTACTGATAATTAGGATGAGAATTGACTATATTTTCAAATGTCACCATGTTCTGGAAGGTTAGTTCTTGTTGACGTGGTAGTTCATTCCATCTATCATCCATTCATCTATCCATCCGTGCATCCATGCATCCATGCATCCATACATGCATCCATACATGCATGCATGCATGCATCTATCCATCTATTCATCCATCTATACATCCATCCATGTATCCACCCATGCATCCATGCATCATAAATCCATCCATCCATCCATCCATCCATCCATCCATCCATCCATCCATTCATCTATCCATGTATCCATCATTCATCCCTTTCTATCTCCCTACTTCCTCCCTCCCTCCCTCTCTCCCTCCCTCCCTCCCTCCCTTCCTTCCTTCCTTCCTCCCTCCATATATGTACACACACATACATAGTTACATTTATTTCACCTTCCATATACAACATCCACTTACATTTTATTTCCCAATTTAATTAATATTTGAAGAGGACCATCTAGCTAGAAAAAACATCCATGTTGTTTGAAGGGATTTCAAAGATTAGAACCTGTTTGAACTACCCTCATCAAAGAGAGAGAGAGAGAGAGAGAGAGAGAGAGAGAGAGAGAGAGAGAGAGAGAAAAGAAAGAAAGAGAGAGAGAAATAAATAAATAAAGAAAGAAAGAAAGAAAGAAAGAAAGAAAGAAAAGAAAGAAAGAAAAGAAAGAAAGGAAGAAAGGAAGGAAGAAAGAAAGAAAGAAAGAAAGAAAGAAAGAAAGAAAGAAAGAAAGAAAGAAAGAAAGAGAGAGAGAGAGAGAAAGAAATCTCTACCATTGGTAGAAAAAGACATAGTGACCATGCAAAATCCATGTCCATAGGTCCATCTTCCAACCTCTTTTATAAAGAAAGACTAATTATTAGCACTTAGGTACTTTTTTTTAAAGATTAGATGATTTTATTGAGTTTATGTTTAAGATGTTGGAGTTTCTTTCCCCATCTTACAATTAATTGTAAATGCTGATTTTGAAAAATCTACAGAGAGTTTATAATTTTATTTTATCCTGAGGCAGGGTCTTGGTACTTATACTGTCTTTGAACCTGTGATCTTGCCTCTCAGAATTATAAGTCCTGGTTTGTAGGTACATGATCTCTGGAATGGTACAAATTGTTTTCAAATAAAACATGGAGTGGGGTGGGAATTTTCATTTCTGGTAACTTACATAAGTCACATGTTCTCTGGAAATTTTCTGGTACCCATTTTAAGCTTATTTCTAGGCATTGATATAAAATATTAGATTTAGTTTAATTTAAAATTTCTACATAATTATTTGAAATAAAAGGTGCAAATGATAACGATTTCAAAGTCATTTTTGGCTAAATAGGGGTTCGAGACTACCTTACTTTTAGGAGAAAGGAAAGGTACAACAACAACAAATCAAAAATCAGATAATTGCTTTTCCTATTGGGAGTTTATATAAAATTCCATATATTTCATTTAGGGAAAAACTTGTTCTGGGCCTACAAAATTCTGACAGGAAGTTATTTTCTCTTCTAGCCTTGTCTCTAAAACATATATTGGATCTTTTCCTAAGTCTTACTTTTACTTTGCTGTTTGCAGAATGGTTGTCTATCATGTAACAATAGTTGACTTAGAAATGTTACTGTTGCCCTTGTCTGAAAAAAATTTTTTTCCATTAGGTTTTATTGTGAGTTGAAACAATCTTGTTGTTCACTATATGATGTCATCCTTCATCCCCAAATCCAATATCAAAAACAGCTGGAAGTTTAAGATAGTTGGAGAGGGAAAGAAAGCAGGTACTGTTGGCTATCCTTGGAGCTTGGAGCTTTTCCTGTAAGTCCCAAATATCTCAAGGTAAACAACTTCTAGATCAGTCATATATTTCATGAGTCTATAAGTAGGGTAGAGCAGGGAAGCATATTCTTGACTACATTTCATAATATATAGTGCAAGAATCAAAAGGCAGATACCTTAAAATCATATTCAATAACATACTTCAATACACTTTATATCAAATAAATTTAATGTATGTTTTGAGAAATGGTTAGATAGCCAGTATTTTAGTATTTTTGTTTAAGGCTAATTTGTCAAATATCTATCATATCAAGATCACTTCTTTTTTACAAAGCATCTACCCAACTTGTATTATATTTCCATTCTTATATTTGTTTGATTTTTAGGTATGTATGTGTGTGTGTGCACATGCATGTCCGCATGCACATGCATATGCATCAAAGGACAATATTAGGTGTCAACATTCTTAGGAGTTTTCTATCTTGCTCTACTGAGACATGGTCTCCTACTGGTGTGTAACTCAGCAAGATAAGCCATGCCCCAGGATCTCCTAACCATCCAGCACTGACATTTCAATGCATGGTGTGTTACCATGCCTGGCTTTTTACATTGGTACCTTGATCCAGCTGTTTTTTTTTTTTTTTTTTTTTTTTTTTTTAATACCAGTGCAGGTGCCGCAAGCATTTTTTGAACTGTGCTATATCTTCAGCTCCCAGGTTTCAGATTTAATATATTGGAAATGTCTGCTTATACTTCGTTGTCAGTAAGGACTCAAGGTTCTGTCATGGCTCACTGAGTTGACTACAGATAAAGAGAATGCACATTTCTAATAGCGAAAGAATTTGCAAATGTAAATTTCAAGGAATGATAAATGGGGACTCATGAGATGGCTCAGCAAGAGGTGCTTCCTGCCAGGCCTGTGGTTTTAACCAGAACTTGAATGCTGCAAGGAAAAACTCAATTCTTATACTATTTTTATTCTTAAAACGCAGTTATTTGAGAATTTTTATAGAATGTTTTTGATCATATTCATCCTTTCCCCAACCTTTCCCAGATATACCTCCTACTTTCCTACCTATCCAACTTTATCTTCCTATTTTGTTTTCAAACCATTAAGTCAAATTTGTGCTGGCATACTTTTGGATGTGTGGCCATGTAATGGAATTTAGTTTGCCTATAAGGGTATGCAACAGAAAACTGGCCCCCACTTACCCAAAAGCTATAAACCACCAACATCTTATTAGCTATGGTTGTCCATTCTCTCCACTGCCCCTCTCCATGCTGGGATTTTTGTCTTGAAAATATTCTTGCAAGTTGGTTTTTAACCTCCACACATGCTTTATGGCACATGCATGCTCTTTTTCACACAAATGATAAGTAAATATGAAAAATATAAGTGTTTTTGAAGATAGATATATTTAACTTGATTAATATAATATAATACATATCTGTATCAGCATGCAATGCTATCCCATTAATAGGTATAGTTCAATGCAGGGGAATTAGTTAAAAATAAACATATTTTTACAAAAAAGGGATAAAAGTGAGAAGCAGGCACTTCCTGGCAGCGTTAGTATTTTCAATTCTAGATTGAGAAGTCTAGATTTTAGATTTGATGATCAAAGGCATGATTATGAAGTTCCATGTGTCTACCTATTGTTGATGGAAGCACCCTGAAGCAAGATATAGAAGGAGATGAGACACCTGACTGACACATTTGGGAAGAGGGATTTTCTGAGAGAAGGGTGTTCTCCATCGCTGTGGTCCAACAGCCTCTCCTTGTCTTTCATACACTGCTCTCAAGTGTATTAGCAACCAGGTGTTAAGGTTCTGGTACTGGTGTCAACCTAACAATTATGCTGACTTCTTTAGGGGTCAGTGTGTCCTTAGTGAAGATCATCATCACCTCTGTCATTTGTGTGATCTCTATAACATTGTGTTGTGAACCTTTCTCCAGAAAAAAAAAAAAACAAAAAACAAAATGGCTTCTCTGTTTATAAATCTGTACATATTTTACACTGATTAAAAAAATATTCTGTACTATAAACTTTGATCCTATTTAACAATACTCATTGGATCAGTACAAAAATACTCATCAGTACTAAAAGGTGAAGGTAAGCAAGAAATGAAGCAGACAAAATATCCATTTCTTTTTGTTCAAGCATTTTTAAATGCAAATATTTATTATTTATTATCTCCCTGTTCCCCGCCCCAGAAAACCCCTCTCCCTGAAAACCCCTTTCCCAAATGTGTGTGTGTGCATGCATGTATATGATGTGTTTATACATGAAATTCCCAATGTATTCATGTAGAGGTCAGAATATAACCTGAAGGAGTAGATTAATTTTCTCCTTCCACCATGCAAGCCCTGAGGATTAACCTCAGGGTATCAGGCCATGTGCTAAGAGTCTTTACAAACCATCTCAATGATCTCCCTTCCCACCACCAATTTTGTTGTATATTGAAGACAAGTGACCTTTAGGTGAAAAATGAAACCTTGTGATTTTGCATGTAGTTTCACAATTGCCCTTTCAACATTTAGCTCACCAGTTTGCTCCAGCTTCCTTTGGGCCACAGGAATCCCCATAGAATTACAGACAGAGAAGGACTACTGTAATTCCATTTGAGTGCTTACCCCACAGTGTCATCCTTTAGACCAGCTTCCCAGGTTCCTTTCAGCACGAATCTCATCACTGTCAAATCACTGTATCAAACAGAATGGGTACTTTTGCTCTTTAATTTTCATTGTTATAAAATCAAGATCACATGATTAAAATAGAGAAGAGGAAAAGTTTCCAAAGTAGAATCCAGAAGCTCATGTATTTCTTTGCCACTAAATGTCAAATCTATAACAGCTTCCATGAAGAAGCTAAATAGACAGTGCAGATTGTTGTGCTCCAGTTTGATGGATCAAGGCTCGCACAGTATATTTTATCATACAGAACACAACACTTAGATGTAACTAGAGACATAATGAGAAAACCTAAAACTGTATGCAATATAAGAAAAGTGGCATTTTAAAGGTAAAGTGTGCATCACTGTGTGTGTGTTGTTTTTGTTGTATTGTGCCGTGTATGTTGTTGATAGCATGCATTTGAAGATATGTTGGGTTTAATATGCATCCTGAGAGCACATAAGTAAGTTGGCTTTATCCCTCGTGACTTTCAAGGAAGTGCTTAGTTTTTTCCTTGACCACTCACTTTATGAAGCAACTAAGACTGTTCACTAAGCTGCATCTGAAGCTATGAGTTAGAACAAAGTATATGTAAAACTGGTGTGTATTCTCTAGAGTGGTTTTGACTCTAGTTAATTATCATCTGGCATGACCCCCTATCCTTGTCTTTCTTTCTTTCTTTCTTTCTTTCTTTCTTTCTTTCTTTCTTTCTTTCTTTCTTTCTTTCTTTCTTTCTTTCTTTCTTTCTTTCTTTCTCTTTTTCTCTCTTTCTCTCTCTCTTTCTTCCTCTTCTTCCTCTTCTTCCTCTTCTTCCTCTTCTTCCTCCTCCTCCTCCTCCTCTTCCTCCTCCTCCTCCTCTTCCTCTTCCTCTTCCTCTTCCTCTTCTTCTTCCTCTTCTTCTTCTTCTTCTTCTTCTTCTTCTTCTTCTTCTTCTTCTTCTTCTTCTTCTTCTTCTTCTTCTTCTTCTTCTTCTTCTCCTCCTCCTCCTCCTCCTCCTCCTTCTCTTCCTCCTCCTCCTCCTTCTCTTTCCCTTTCTCCTCCATCACCTCCTCCACTTTTTGCTCCTCTTCTTCTCCCAGACATAACCGTTTTTTTTTTTTTTGTAACTGTCTTATCCTTGCCTTGTTGGCTGTGTTTGGTGTATACAGGCACATCAGGGCATTTGAGCTTACCTCATATGGAATGCCATATAAGAAAATAAAAATCCAAAACACACTCAGATTTTAGTCTACTGAAACTCTACATATTAGAGTTTTCCAACATTTTTGCTACAGTTTTACTCTGAAATGCTAATACTTCAATAGGCACAGTGCTTTGAGCTGCTAGTCAGCCACTATGAATGTTTGTTTTTACAGAAATAAAAATAAGTAATATTAAAGATGATGGCAGTGATAACCATTCTCAGTGACTGGGAGTTTATTAAATGCACAGGTCCTTATTAAATGCAGAGATCTGAGGTTCGTTTCCAGACACACTGAATCCTAGCCTTTTATTTTAAACAGATTCTCTGATTCATGAGGAAAGTTAGATAATCCCTGATTTACAAGACTATAGTATTGAGGAAGAGGTGGACTGACTCTGTCTGCTTCTGGTCACACCTATTACTCAAAAGTATACACATAATAATAATGTTTTCAAAAGTAGCAAACTTGAACATACCTGAAATCATTGAATGTGATGTCTATTTTAATGAAGACCAATAATGATTCTTTTGTTGTGACTGAAAAAAATTAATGAACTAAGATTTTCTCTTTCATGGGACAAGTGGCTTCAGAGGTTTAAAGCTGCTGCCTTTTCTGCATCCTATGAATGAAACAAGATTCGGTTTTAGATTCTGGATTTAATTTGGGGCACCAAGGCTTTCAGTGTTATATCCTGTTCTCTCTCTGTGACTTTGTTTCCATGATCATAAGTGACAGTAAGCCTCTCTCTATACTGATTAGATTGTCATTCTAGTGACAGAGTTCAGCCTTGATGACAGGGTAGGAGAGAACTGTTGAGAGGAAATTTGAAGTTTGAATTCTTAAAGAATTTTCCATACTGTGAACCAATAACTTACCTTGGACCGAGTTCTACTTTTTTCCCATCTTGATTTGACATCTATCTGACCCTTCTCATCTGTCAGTTTTGTGTGGGGTACCCAAACTTATCAGACAATTAAATTAATTATATAAAATGGCCAGACTTTGATGAAAGCCCAAAGAGTTCGTGACCTTTAAGACTGGAGTTTAAATTTGGTAAGTTCACCACTTTTCTAAAAACTAGTACTTGATAGTGCTAAAATTAATAAATGTAAAAATTATAATCCAAGAAATGATAGAAAATTGAAAGGGATAGTTTTGATCACTTCATAAAACTTCCTTTTTTCTTTCAGCTTTTTGATTTACAGAAGAATACCTGAATTTAATTTAACCAAAAATGATATTTGTGAACCAGTATTAAAAAGAAAAGAAAGTTAAAAACAAAGAAAAAATAATCTTGAAAATTCTAGGCATTTCTCAGAGTTTGCTCTATCATCATAAATTAATTTTCTTTGCCTAGCTCTCTGAAGTCACTGTGACATCTTTTGCTACAAAGTACTCAAAAGGCTTAATTTGGATTTGACCAAGTCAGAGATTTCATTACTATGTTCTTGTTTATCATCTTAAACAATGAATTTGCATACTATTTTAATTGAGACCCACTATCTCACAATGGTTTATAGATCTTTGCTTTTTCAAGTAGAATAAAGTCCTGGGTACAACCTGTTTGTTTTGGATTATGGAATGATTCTGAGGTACCTAAAATGACAAACCATGTCTTACTAGTCATTAAAAATGAACATAGTGCCCAGTGTTGCCTAAATAAATTGTCTAACAAAACTGACTTAAAACTTAGTTTTCTTAACTGAGGCAGTCCAGTTAAGTCAACAGCACACACACCTTGCTGAGTGGGTGGCTGGCCCAGCACAGCCTTCCTAGTTTGGAGTGTATCTTGCTGAATCAAGTCCTCACAGTACATGGTTTCCTGGTTACTGCTTCCACCTGTTGGTGAAGACTTGCACAGGGCCACAGGCATCCACAGAAATTCATGTCAGATCTTCCCCGGTTTTCAGATTCTCTCATGGTACCAGCTTCTCCTTGCTTATAGCACCCTGTAGACCAGTTCCTTCAAATAGAATAATTTTTCCTTTTTGTAAAAATGCCAAAGTTTTGGGTGGGAGCATGTGAGAAATCTAATGGACCCAGGTAAGATTATCTTAAACATGTGCTCTTTAAAAAAAGAAAATAAACAAGGTTCATTTTTAATTATGTCTGTGTGGAGTGGGGGCATGTGTGGGGAGTAGCTGTGTCTGAGTGCAGTGGCCCTGCTGCTGGCGATGCAGGTACTCCTGAGGCCCCTGAGGTAGAGACGCTGGAAGCAGATGCATGTACATCCTTGGCAAGAGCATTGTGTGCTCGTAACCTCTGAGCCAGCGCCCCTGTCCCTGTATAATGTCTAATAAGTAATTTGATTTGCATTGATTCTATTCCAAATTTTTTATATTTTAATTCCACTTCTTGGTTTTAGCTGTGTTTTGGGGTGACATCGCCTTAGACGATGAAGACTTAAATATCTTCCAAATAGACAGGACAATTGACCTGACCCAGAGCCCCTTTGGAAAACTTGGACATATTACAGGTATGGCTGATTATTTGAACACATTTGTAATACTTTTGGAGAAAATATAATGGAAATACTGTGGATATGCTTAAAACCCCACATCAAGTTTGACTTTGTCCATGGAAGTAAGCCTAAAGATTAGGCGTCAATTACGGTCTTATTTAAAATATCCATTCTGTCACCGTGCTCCATTCTTGGCTTGGCACCAATAACTTTTATGAAAAACCTTGAGTTGATTTCAATCTTAGTTGTTTTGAACAGTTAGTTTTGAATTATGCCTGTATAAAAACCCAGAGATTTAAAGTATTGTCTTTTAAAGTTTAAATATTGTTTATAATATCTTAGTAAAATTTTTATTCTGAAGGAAATTGGAAGACTAAAGGGGTAGAATTTTGTTTTTTAGTTTTGTCTGATAAATACTTATTTGCAATATCTATTAATATTATACTTAACATGAATATTTATTAATATAAATATGTACATATGAATTAAATATACTTACATTTATATAAATATGCTTATTATATGAATATTTATAGGTAATAAATATTCATTGTTATATAAATATATTATTTATTATAAAATTGTCTCATGCAGACCAGGCTAGCTTCAACTTTGTTATGTAATTCAAGCTGGCCTCAAACTTCCTACCCCTCTAGTCTTCACCTCTCAAATGCTGTTATGACCATATGCTGCTATACGAGGCATTGAAACTTTATTTGATGTCATACATTTTTATCTTATTTAATTCTTTTCTTTGCTATTTTTCCTTTTCTTATCCTGTGTACTATTAAATATGTATTCAATTCATCTCTGCTTTGTATCAAATAAGTCTGTCGTAGTGTGAAGGCTTTTACTATGCATCAGTATTTCTTTGTCTAACTCATTCATTTTAGTAACCTTTTTATTTCAGCAAATTTCAAAGCAATGGAAAAGTTGTATGATAATGCAAAGGATGTCAGAGGTATAATTCCTAAAGGGAGCAGATGTGAACAGTTTGCCGTGTGTGTGTGTGTGTGTGTGTGTGTGTGTGTGTGTGTGTGCATATGTGTGAAGACATTTTGAAATTAATTACAGAAAATATGTATAAAATGCAATATCACATTTCAGTATTATGTGTTTTAGCAAAGAGTTTCTAAAGGGTATTGACTCATGGAATTTAAATATCACTGTATCAGCTAAGAAAGCCTTTGTCATGAGGAATGCTGAAGGAATTCACTAAAAATTTATATGCTTTGTCCTTTGTTATATAGTTAGTGACAATCTTTCCTGAAGCCTGGACTAGTGTATGTACATAAAAATGTTAATATATATTATATATTAATATACATATGCTAAGATATCATAAAAACTACCTGTGATTGGCATATATATGTACATCTGCTGTGCTGTGCATTCCAAATGCTGAACGGCTAAGGGCCACAGAATTTGCTCTGGGAACTCAGAATTTCAAAGGCATCAGTTTTCTCTAAACTCTGTCGCACATGCCTAAGGTGCAGGTTTCCTATGCATGACAAATGAACAAATGACAAAGGGATGCTTTCCCATGCACTTAGTCCTAGTGGCCCCTCCTCCCTGCCCTTTCTGCTCAGCTTTGTGTAGAATTTAGACAGCACCTTCATCTGCAGTATCCTTCAATTCTGCAACATTTATGGGACAGTTTATTCTGGACAATAAAAAAAAATGACCCTACTCAGCAAACCCCCGTGCTTGTTAAACTGCATTTTGAGTTTGTATTAAAGCTCCCTTTGCTGTAAATGTTATTTACATCATTGCTTGTGCCACACTTCCCACAGTATTTTAGAACTATTGATTATCTGTGATTAAAAAAATAACATTACTATTTAATGTTGCATTTAAGGTTAGGCTCTGAGAAAACACAGTTGGAGGGAAAATTACATCTTTTGTAAGTATATAGTATAGGAAACATTATAGTTTTGATAATGTAAACACTATAAATACATAGTTGAAAAGCACACAGATCGGAAAAGGTTATAACTCTCACTCTCAGGGTGAGTTTCAAATAATTTAAGTGTCTGGTATTTTAAGATTTTTCTCTTTTTTTTTATTACCTCTTAATTTGTTTATACAGAACTCTTATTTTTCTCTGTTTCTAATTTCAAAATATATGTTATATTTATAAATAAATAAACTCTTATAAATTAATTATTAATTTGTACATTCTCATTGTATTGTAGAACACGTGACAATTTTTAAAGCTTGATGAACTACCTGTGTCAAGTTTTATTTCATTTCTTCTAAATATTATTCAAAATTGCTAAAATATTCTTCTAAATATGACTACCTTTCATAAGCTTAGAAGACTGCCTTTCAGTTCTATTTTTATCCTTAGAACTTGATACTGGCCAAGATGTTTCTTTCTTTTTCACAAGGAGACCTTTAAAGATCTAGTTACACATGCATTTCAGCCCTATTTAATATAAATAAAGTTTTCATATAATGGTCATTTCAAACATTTACAGTCCATACTTTAAAAGGATTTCAAGTAGCTGGTTAGGAGTTAGTACGTTTTAGTATGACCTCATCTTTCTGAAATGTCTGATGGAAAAATTTCAAAAATGTTTCTCAAGATGCACAGCATAAATGTGACCATGTAATGCAAACAATTAGGCAGGCCACTAGCCCATACACCCACCAGTTTGCCTTATAAGGACATTTGACTTATGTTTAAGAGGTTAGATTTCTTTATTTTTCTCCTTTTTTTCTTATGATCTAAAACATTCTTTAATGCTTTTTAAGTTTTTTAAAATCTTACAAATCATATATTTTAAAGCAATACACTTTGCAGCTAAATCTCCATTGGGGTGTTCACTGTGTGACTTCTTTCTGATTATAATTTAGAGAAAGAAAATAACTTTCAAAATGTTGCTGAATGTATTATAAATTTGACCTGATAATTTCAGAACAAAGCTCACCCTGCAAGCTTGCCCTTCAAGTGTTTTGACTTCTACTTGCTGGCAAGACATTAGAACAGACTCGTTTTACATAGAAATCTCTGGGAAGCAATCAATAGTGCTCCGTGACTTCCTGTCATTATGAATAACATGGTTATGTGGCAACAGGTGGTGTAGAGGTCACAGAGAAGAAAGATGTTTCAGATTATCAATAACTCATTTTTTCCCATGCCCACACAAAGTCATTTAAGTTGCTTCTTAAGGCTTTTCTAACCTCCTTATTTTTAGTACTATCCTGTTCCTGTACAAACTTTGCTCTCTATACAGATTCATGGATATTAATTTCTAACACACTAATTCCACATAAAACTTCTCCAAGGTGAAATCAGCAGTATTAATATTGTTTATTTGTAAGAACCAGTGATGATATTAGACTTAATATGTGTGTACTTTTATTCTTTAGGTGGCTTTGGAGACCATGGCATGCCAAAGAAGCGAGGGGCACTCTACCAACTTATAGAGAGGATCAGAAGAATTGGCTCTGGTATAATAATGTTTAAAGTTGCAGACTCTTGACTTTCTGTATAGTGAATACGATACCCATAGAAATTCAGTTAATTAAGCTCAGTGGGCCACTGTTCTGTGAAGTAGGTAAAGGATATGCTGAGAGAGTCCTTTATTCATTTATATTTTGTTAATTGGTATTTCATGCACAGTTTTTAGAGTTTCAGCTGGAGAACACTGAAACGTTATTTTAGTTTAAGGTTTCCCTTATATAAAATAATTTATTAGTTTACTATTGATATTTATTTCCAGTTAATTAAATTTTATAGCAAAATATTTCTACAGGCTATATATCTGCATCAATTTTTATCAAATGCAAAAACACTACAGCAGAATTTGTTTTGAATAAAAGTTACTTTTATTAACTTGAAAAAGGCTATTTCAGTTTAGAAAACAGTTGAAACCATCATGGTGTTTCATGCCTATAATCTATAACATGTTAGAGGTAAGGTGTATTGGCATAAGCTAGAGGTGGTCTGAGCTACATTGTGAATATTAGGAATACAAAGGACCCTACCTCTAAACAAACAAACAAACAAACAGCAAACATATAACCAAGGCAAAACCCCAAACCAATACAATAGCCCAAACAAACCATAATTAAAGTAAAAATGAAATAAGAGCCCAAGTTCAGTGGTACTAGACGCTCATCCAAAGGACCTTGGTACAATTCTTAGCACCAACATTGCAGCTTACATCTATAGCTCCCAGGGTGCCTGATGCTCTCTTTAGGCTTGGGTAGGTATCAGAAAGAAATGTAGAATGCAGACATACATGCAGGCAAAACACCCATATGAGTGAAAATAAATAAATTTAAAAACAACTGCTAAAACATCAAGTAATAGTAGCGTGTATGTATGCATACATATATTTCATAAAAACTTCATTGTGGTTTCATAATAAGTCCATACCCATTATATTTATCACGGCTTGTCGTTTCTGAGAACTTTTTGCAAAGCCCTTTATTTGTGTTTCTTCTCCTAACATGCCTTCAGTTGATAGGTTGATAATTCAATGGCCAAAGAGTTTGCTTTCCAGAAGTGACTTTTCTAATACATTTGCTTGAGGACATTGAAGAGACAGACACAGTTAAGACTTTGTCCTAGGAGCCTATGTTCAGCATTTGTCACAATGAATCACTTAATAGTGAGGGACATCACAATGGCACTGACTGATGAGTGAAAAACACTCAAGAACATTTTTGAAAAGCAAACTCAGCAATAAAAATTCCAAGGATGACAAAGAAAAGAAGACTCTCGACTTGGAGTATACTCTAAATAGGCAGCATTTTTTGTTACAATGTTGTACCAGTCTTTGGGTCAGGCTGATAGCTGAATGCTAACACAGGAGATAGGGAAAGAGCCAGCCTATTGTCTCAATGACCAACACCGTATTTTTCTTAACTATGTATATGATATAATGTTTATAGCTTTAGGTAGTACTAGGTAGGAATAGCAACTTTGATTGCAATGATTAAGTACTTGGACAGAATGACTTAAAAAAATAGTCTTGAAAGTGAAGAGAGTCAGCATAAAACAGTTTTTCCATGACATTATACTCTTCTAGACTTCTGTCCTCTGTTGTCTGGAATGTAGGAATCCATTATGACTCATCCATAGGTCATTAAGAAATTATATTGGGACATGGAATACTTAAATATTTGTATGTATTTAGTAAGTATGTAAAATGACTGACATTTTCCTTTAGCGTAGTTCATGCATATTTATACAAATACATATATGAGACACTTTAACCTTTATCCTTTAAGAGGTATATGACTCTGACTGAGGACTTCTGTTTGACAGAATGCTTTAAATGTCACTGCAGGCTTGGAGCAAAATAACACGATGAAGGGAAAAGCACCTCCAAAATTGTCAGAGCAAAGTGAGAAAAATCGAGTTCCCAGAGCTGCTACCTCAAGAACGGAAAGGATATGGCCTGGGGGTGTCATTCCTTATGTCATAGGAGGAAACTTTACTGGTAAGACATTCCCAGTGAGTATGTGTGTTTTCTAAAAAAGAAAATCTATTATACAAGTTATATGTTTTTATAGACCATTACTATAGAAAATATACTTTATAATCAAACTTGGAAAAGGGGCTCAATGACCTTGGATTGCTAATTTCAATCATCTCTGAACTTGAATCAAAATCTCTTTGTTCTTGCATTTTAGAATCTTAATATTGTCCCAGATTTTAAACTGGGTTTCCAGTTTGCCTTGGGAAAGCAGCTTCATGTTACTAAGAGGAAGAATGCATACCCCATTCCCAGAGTCTTCTGCTCACATACTTGTACTGCTAGTGGGACTTAACTCTCTCATTATAAAATGAGTGTGGATGCAAAACAATGACTTGTTTCTGGTGCTGTGAACCAGACTTGGTTGATGTCAGTGTTGCTTGTCATCTTGAGCTGCCAGCCAAGGATGAGGGAGCTAGCATAAAGCTCACCTCCTTGCAAGCACAAACTGTTTTACTAAAGTTATGAATTCTTCCAGGCAGCCAGAGAGCCATGTTCAAGCAGGCCATGAGACACTGGGAAAAGCACACCTGCGTGACTTTCACTGAGAGAAGTGATGAAGAAAGTTATATTGTGTTCACCTACAGGCCTTGTGGGTAAGTGGAGAACGGACTGCACTATGGAAAACTGAAAGAGGAAAGCCTGTAGGTGGGGTACTGTTCTTCCTGTTTGCATTGTACTATAGCCAAGAGAGAATCTGTGCTTTGCCTGAGAACATCTCCATTCAGAAAAATGTATCTTATGATCATTGGACTTTGTGTCCCTTTGCAGGTTATGTTGCATGTAATTTAAAAGACATGTTAGCTCTTTCTCCAGAGCTTTGTCTGAGCTCCTGCAAAGTCTCATGGCTAGTTCTGTAGAACAGCCAATGACCATATTGCCCAGGCTGTGCCCTTCCTCCTGCCCGCCTTAGTCACCACAGATAGAAAACACCAGACAGCCTTAATATTTTAAAACTAGCCAGATAACTCAATGCCTGGGTAAAGACTATCCTGCCTAGTCCTTCTTAGCCTTCTCCCACAGCAGAGGCTACAAACTATAGGTGCCCTGAGACCTACATGTCTGCCGCTTCCTCCACTCTACCACCTGCCCTGTCTCCTCCCTCTAGTCCCCTTCTTTTCTTCCTGAGACCCAGAAGTCCACCTTTTTCCATTTGCCCAACAATTGGCTTCTGCCTCCTTTACTGACACAATCAAAAAACAATTAGAGAATCAAGACCTCCTACTACAGGTTATTTCTTTTGCTCCAGCAGTTTTCTATGGCAAGCTTTGCTGTCTGTATCCAGTATCCCTGGGAAGTCTAAGTAGTCTGTTTTCTACTAGTTACCCACCTTTCTTTGGACTCTGCTATCCTGTGTTGGTACTCAGGTTCTCCTCCATAGCATCTCAGACCTTTAGGACCAACTACCTGCACTTTTGTCTGTTTTTGTTTGTTTGTTTTGTTTTGTTTTATTTTGTTTTTGAAGATATTTTCTTTATCTACATTTCAAATGTTATCCCCTTTCCTAGTTTCCCCTCCAAGAATCCACTATCCTCTCCCCCATCCCCCTGCTCCCCTACCCAAGCACTCCCACTTCCTGGCCCTGGCATTCCCCAGTACTGGAGCATAGAAGCTTCACAGGACCAATGGGCTCTCCTCCCATTGATGACCAACTAGGCCATCCTCTGCTACATATGAAGCTAGAGCCACAAGTCCCTCTGTGTGTTTTCTTTGATTGTTGGTTTAGTCCCAGGGAGCTCTGGGGGTACTGGTTAGTTCGTATTGTTGTTCCTCCTATGGGGCTGCAAACCTTCTCAGCTCCTTGGGTACCTTCTCCAGCTCCTTCATTGGGGACCCTGTGCTCCAGCCAATGGATGACGGTGAGCATCCGCTTCTATATTAGTCAGGCACTGGCAGAGCCTCTCAGAAGACAGCTATATCAGGCTCATGTCAGCAAGCTCTTGTTGGCATCTTAGTGTCTGGGTTTGGTGGTTGTTTATGGGATGGATCACCAGGTGGGGCAATTTCTAGATGGTCATTCCTTCAGTCTCTGCTCTGAACTTTGTCTCCCTCCATGGGTATTTTGTTTCCCCTTCTCAGAAGGATCAAAGAGGATACACAATGGAGTATTACTAAGCTATTAAAAACAGTGAATTCATGAAATTCTTAGACAAATGGATGGATCTAGAGGGCATCATCCTAAGTGAAGTAACCCAGTCACAAAAGAACACACATGATATGCACTCACTGATAAGTGGATATTAGCCCAGAAGCTCAGAATACCCAAGATAAAATTTGCAAAACACATGAAACTCATCAAGAAGGAAGACTAAAGTGTAGATACTTCAATCCTGCTCTCTTGTCTTAATTCATCAAGTTGTAGTCACAAGAACAGTCTTCCATACAAGACTTCACACAAGATTTCAGAATTTCTAAGATTCTTTGATGTTTTCTCCTACAATTGTGTTTTCCAAATGTACTTAAAAGATAGCAGATACTTTCCTTAAAGTATTTTTAGGAAAATAAAAATAAAAAAGAGGATTTTTTATTTAAAGAGAAATGTGTGGCGATTCAGGGGGAGTTGTGGAGGGGGTAGGAAATAAATAGGATCAATTTATATGCATATATTAGAGTAAACAAAGTATTATATTAGAATAGATAATAATTTTAGGAAGTTGGCAAGGTGTCCCAGAGAGTAAATGTGCTTGCAAACAGATCTGATTGCCAAAGTGTTCTACAAAATTCACATGATATAAACAGAGAACAGACTCTCACTAGTTGTCTTCATATTACTACACATGTATCAAGTCATTTGTACTAACTCCGCCACACAATGAATAATAAAAGTAAACATTTTTCAATGAAAAAAGATTCTTTAAATACTGAGATTATATTTCACTAGATACTTCTACAGCAGAGTGCCAATAGGTATAATTGGTATTAAACCCTTTGAGTGTGTTTTCTAGTTATTTGACAGGAAGACTGTCACTCTCTATTTTAGAAGTGAATATCCATTTATATCCAAGAACATTTTCATGTACGTCTGACCTGAAAAAAACAAATTCAACATCCTCAGAAAAATATCATGAAATTAGAGTAATATCCACACAAGCTGTTTCTGCTCTCATATCTCTCCCCAAATCACATAATATTTCAAACTACAGTTGTGGCAGCTGCCCAAGTAGTGACAACCATTTTAATAAAACATTTTAATAAAATTTTAATAAAAGTCCTTTTATTTAGGCTAGGGATATAGATCAGTAGTTCAGGGAAGTCACTGTTCTTCCAGAGGACTCAAGTTTTGTTCCTATCACACACATCAGGGCTACCTGCAAGTGCCTATAACTCCAGTTTTAGGAGCCCCATTGCTGTGGCCTCCATGAACACCTGTAACTCCAGTTTCAAGAGATCCGATGCTGTGGCCTCTGTGAGCACCAGTACTCACGTTCACAAAACCCCCATAAACACGTAATTTAAAAAACAATTAAAAACTTTTAGAAAGTCTTCAATGGAAGCCTTCAAATTAATTTGCTGTATTTGGAATTTACATATCTATCTAGATATCTGATTAAATGTAGCTTGTTTTGTCTTCCAGTGTTACTTTATTGATGGTTCTGTCTGTCTTCTGTTCCCTGTCATCAGAAGGCACATATGATTGGACTTCTTTGTTTCTGATGGTTTTAATGGTCAGTGGAGAGATGCATGGGTAGCCAAACACAACCATTACAAACAACCATATCATTACAAAATGTTGATTTTTCTTTTTTTCTGTTTTTCAATTTTGAAACTTTTTTATTGAAAAAGAAAGAAGAGAGATTATGGTCAGCGATCATTGAATCTCATCAATGCATTTAGCTATTTTTAATGGATTTTTTAAATAATTGAAATAGGACTTTTTCATACAATATTAAGGTTTCCCCATTCCTATATTCCTCCCAAATCCTCCTACCTCACCTAGCATCCAGATCTACACCTCTTTTTGCTCACACTCTTTCTCTCATTAGAAGAGAGTTTTCTAAAAACAGTAAGAAATATCTGTTGAAGGATAGGCTTTCAACCAAAAATGCTGATTTTATAATATTGTTATTCCATTTCCTTTGAACTTATTATCTGAAGGTCTTTTAGACAGAGGACTGATCTAACTGCTACAATTGCCTAAGTGGTCTGTGTTCACATATAGAAATTAAACAGGATACTTAATTCTTTTGGAGAAGATACATTTTGCCCTATAATCATGCCTTCTTTACTCCTTAAGGAAAACACACATAATCTCAGTGAGAAAACATGGGCGTGACCTCACCACATTATGTTCAGTTTCCCCAAAGTTTTTTTTCTTAATTTTTTTTAAAATTGGATTTTTAATTTACATTTCAAATGTAATACCCTTTCCAAGTTGCCCTCCTAACTCCAAACCCATCCCCTTTCCCCTGCTTCTATGAGGGTGTTGCCCCCACATCCACGCACTCCCCTCTCCCCACCATCACATTCCCCTACCCTGGGGCATCAAGCCTTCACAGGATCAAGGGTCTCTCCTCCCATTAATGTGCAACAAAGCCTTCCTCTGCTACATATGCAGCTGGGTCATGGGTCTCTTCATGTGTACCCCTTAGTTGGTGGTTTAGTCCCTGGGAGCTCTGGGAGGTCTGGTTGGTTGATATTGTTGTTCTTCCTATGGGGTTGCAAACCCCTTCAGCTCCTGTAGTCCTTTCTCTAGCTCCTCCATTAGGTACCCCATGCTCAGTCCAATGGATGGCTGCGAGCATCCACCTCTGTATTTGTCAGGCTTTGGCAAAGCCTCTCAAGAGACAGCTATATCAGGCTCCTGTCAGTATGCACTTCTTGGTATCCACAATAGTGTCTGGGTTTGGTGTCTGCAGATGGGATGGAACCCCGGGTAGAGCAGTCTCTGGGTGGCCTTTCCTTCAGTCTCTGCTCCACACTTTATCTCCATATTTGTTTCCGTGAATATTTTGTTGCCCCTTCTAAGAAGGACTGAAACACATACACCTTTTTCTTCCTTCTTCTTGAGCTTCATGTAGTCTGTGAATTGTATCTTGGGTATTCTGAGCTTTTGGGCTAATGTCCACTTATCAGGTACTGCATACCATGTGTGCTCTTTTGTGATTGGGTTACTTCACTCAGGATGATATTTTCTAGTTCCATCCATTCACCTAGAAATTTCATGAATTCACTGATTTTAATAGCTGAGTAGCATTCTATTTTGTATCCATTCCTCTGTTGAAGGACATCTCGGTTCTTTCCAGCTTCTGACTATTATTAAGAAGGCTGCTATGAACATAGTGGAGCATGTGTCCTAACTACATGTTGGTCCATCTTCTGGGTATATGCCCAGGAGTGGTATTGCTGGATCTTCCAGTAGTACTATGTCCAATTTTCTGAGGGAGGAACGACCAAACTGATTTCCAGAGTGGTTGTACCAGCTTATAATCTCACCAACAATGGAGGAATGTTCCTCTTTCTCCACATCCTCACCAGCATCTGCTGTCACCTGAGTTTTTGAACTTAGCCATTCTGACTGGTATGAAGTGGAATCTCAGGGTTGTTTTGATTTGCATTTCCCTGATGACTAAGGGCATTGAACATTTCTTTAGGTGCTTATCAGCCATTTGGTATTCCTCAGGTGAGAATTCTTTGTTTAGCTCTGTACCCCATTCTTAATTGGGTTATTTGATTCTCTGGAGTCTAACTTCTTGAGTTCTTTTTCTATATTGAATATTAACCCTCTATTGGATGTAGGATTCACAAAGATCTTTTTCCAATCTGTTGGTTGCCTTTTTGTCCTATTTACAATGTCCTTTGTCTTACAGAAATTTGCCATTTTGTGAGGTCCCATTTGTCAATTCTTGATCTTAGAGCATAAGTTCTGGTGTTCTGTTCAGGAAAATTTCCCGTGCCCATGTGCTCAAGGTTCTTCCCCACCTTCTCTTCTATTAGTTTCAGTGTCCCTGGTTTTATGTGGAGGTCCTTGACCCACTTGTACTTGAGCTTTGTACGGGGAGATAAGAATGAATAGATTTGCATTCTTCTACATGCTGACCTACAGTTGAACCAGGACCATGTGTTGAAAATGCTCTTGTTTTTGTTTTTTTGGTTTTTTTTTTGTTGTTGTTGTTGGTTTCTTCCAGATGATTTTAGCTCCTTTTTCAAAGATCAAGTGACCATAGGTGTGTGGGTTCATTTCTGGGTCTTCAATTCTATTCCATTGATCTACCTGCCTGTCTCTGTACCACTACCATACAGTTTTATCACTATTACTCTGTAATACAGAGAAGACCTAATACAAATACTCTTCAAACTATTCCACAAAGTAGAAACAGAAGGAATTCTACCCGTTTTGTTCTATGAAGTCACAGTTATGCTTATACCCAAGCCACACAAAGATCCAACTAAGAAAGAGAACTTCAGACCAATTTTACTTATGAATATTGATGAAAAATACCCAATAAACTTCTTGCAAACTAAATCCAAGAACATGACAAAACAATCATTCATCATGATCATGTAGGTTTCATCCCAGGGATGTAGGGATGCAATCCCCCTAAAATCAGGGACTAGACAAGACTGCCCACTCTCTCTCTGCCTATTCAATATAGTACTTGAAGTCCTAGCCAGAGTAATTAGACAACAAAAGGAGATCAAAGGGATAAAATTGGAAAGGAAGAAGTCGAAATATAATCATTCATTTTTAAATGACTCTATGAGGTAGATGGTATGCTTTGAATGCAAGAGAAGAGATTGAGCAATATAAAAAGTGGTATTTCTCAATAGTAGACAATTCATTCCTATGTAAAATCAGACAGTGATAAATGGAGAAGTCAAATGAACAAGTACTCCTTGCCATGTGGGTTCTATCCTGAGATATAGTTAACATATGCACTGGGGCTCCATTAAAGAGGGCTCAGTTTTCTTCTGCCAATGAGTATTAATTGCAGATAGCTTCTTGGTTATGGGTGGGAGCCTGCTTGTGTTTCCTGTCTCGCAAAATGAATAGCGGGATATCTTTGTAGACTTTTTGTCTTTGATTGATTGGGATTTTTTCCCTCTTATTGGTCTTTTGTTTATTTTGTTTATTTGTTTTTGTAGTTTTTGTGTTTCTTTGATGTTGGTTTTGCTTTTGTCTGTTTTAAAGAAAAAGAAAGAACATGCTGAGTGGAACTGAGGGAGAAGAAAACATGATCAAAATATAATGTATAGAAATTTGTTTCCATTAAAAGGGGAGGGGAGGGTAGATAACCGAAGATGATTCTCCTAAACATTTTACGGAGAATTCTGGGCAAATACATTCAACCTAGGCCATTCTTCCATTTTGTTTAGATTCTGGTCTAGAACAAGCCAGTAACACATGCATGGAAACATATTGGTCCCTGCAGATGTGCAGAGTCTTCACTATTTGTCAATTAAAAATTAAGAGCTGGTAATTTCTCTTAGTTGCAAACTACTTGCCTTGCATGCTCAAGGCCCTGGGTTTGATTCATAACAGAACAAAATTAGCAAATACAGAAATAAAGTTGAATAAATAAAATAACAAATAATCTTTACATGAAATAAAGTGTAAGACTGTTATTTTTTCTTTGGTGGTATTGTTTCCCAGGCTTTGTTTGTGAGATACTCACAGTGGGAGTGTGCTCCATCCATGGGAGTCACAGTTGCAGCACTTCAGTTTGCTCATGTGTTATCTTTGTGAAAGATGAATATACATAGCTTACCTTGGTGTCGCTCATGGCCCCCCATGCACTGATTTACATGTATTTGTTCATAAAATTATAGATGATTGCAACATTTTTTCAGTTTCATGAATTTATTAAACTGCAAAACAATATAATAATTTATCAGTGACATAAAAATAATTTAAAGAGTTGTAGCTTACCCGAAGATAGTTAAAACTCACCTGCACTCCTAAAACTCAGAGGTTTTACATATAAAGTTCTTTTGTTTATTTTTAAGATTATAATTTAATTATATTTCTCCCATTCATTTCCTCCCTCCAAACCCTCCCATATATTCTTCCTCACATGTCTTCAAGTTCATAGCTTCTTTTTCATTATTATTGCATGTATATATGTATATACATATTTATCCATATTTTAGTCCATATATAACTTGAGAAAAACATAATTTTAGTGTAATGTGTAAATATATGTCTCAATGTTATAGTATCAATGCTGCATTTTGGTGATTTGGGGATACCTTTTTGCATTTTTGTCATTTGCCTTATATTGTTTTTTTTTTTTCTTTCAGTAATACAAATGACACTTTGTAATAGAAATAATTTAATAGCTTTTTATCACCTTAATTATTTTAAATTTTACCTAGAGCTAGTTATATAGTTATGTCATCATTTTTGTTGTATAATGCTGCATATAAGTACCAAAATCAATCTTTAGTTGAAAGGTCTTGGAATTGGCATTGCATGAAATATTTAGGACCTGCTAGAATATAGCAAGTTAAACATTCATCACCCCTTCTGGAGTTCAGTGTTAGGAATTTTATGTCTGAAGCATTGGATGTATAACATCCAATTAATATTCTATGACTCTAT
Source organism: Mus caroli (assembly GCF_978045245.1). NCBI lineage: Eukaryota > Metazoa > Chordata > Mammalia > Rodentia > Muridae > Mus > Mus caroli. Next base: position 65,659,015 of record NW_028227265.1, read on the forward strand.
GGAATGTAACATGCCTGTAGCATAGTGCAATTGGAATCCCATTTCTTTCTTCTTATAACTGTATTCATTTTATATGTACTGGTATTTTGCTGGTATGTGTGTTTGCACCATGTGTGTTCCTGGTACCTACAGAATCCAAAAGAGGACATTGGATCCTTTGGAGCTGGAGCTATAGTCAAATCTAAGTACCGTATGGGTGATGAGACTTGAACCCAGGTCCTCTGGAATAGTAGCCAGTATCCTGAATCACCGATTCTTCAGCCCCCATCAGTTCTATTTCTAATGTTAATCCAGTAATAAAACACATTGTATTTTTAACACCTTGTCAGTCCGGCAACTTTTATAATATCTAAAACTAGGAACTGAATTTAAAGACAGTGTCTCCTTCACACTCACACGGACAACTATTGAATATGGATGGAACTTTCAGTACATTTTAGAACAGTGGTTCTTAACCTGTCAATCACAACTCATCTGGGGGTTGCATATCTGATACCCTGCACATCAGATATAGATGCTACAATTCATAACAGCATTAAAGAAAATAATTTTAAGGTTGAGAGTTATCATACCATGAGAATTGTATTAAAGGGTTCCAGTATTAAGAAGGTTGCAAAACACTATTCTAGAACACTATATATTTTTTTGTCTTATTTTGCTAAGGAAGCTTTGTTCCATGCCAACCGATGGTGAGGAGAAAAATAATAAAATGAAATAAAACAATAAAAATAAAATAATAAATAAATATTAAAAGATACTAGTCAGATTATTTTGTCATTTAGCTGCAGTGAGTCTTGTGGTTTTAAGTTATAACTATTCACTAATGTTTACCAGAATGTATGTTTTTATAAAAAAAAATGTGAATACATGTTATCTTTTTCAATAGGATTTATACTTTAATTTTCCCTCCCTATTTAAAGAAATTATGATGAAAAAGTAATATTTTCAATGAATGGCTGTAATAGTAGCAATTACTATAAGAACAATAGTAGTAATTACTATACGAAAACAATCAATAAAATGTGATATATTTTAGTGAAAATTCTTTGATTTTTATGAGTTATTTATGTCATTAAATTTGTTAACTTTAGTCTAATGTTCTTTATTCTATTATTTTATTAGCTTCTTCAGCAACATTTTTCTAATACTTTTTAATGTTTTATTTTTAAAAAACCTACCAATTTAATTTATTTAGCTTTTTTTTTTTTTTTTTTTAGGTTTTGTTTCAGTATTTGGATTTAGTCTGTTTGAAATAAGATACCCATGAAATTATCCTATATTTATTTCATGTGAACACCATTTTATGACACATTCATACTATTTGGGAGGGACTATAACATTGAACAGAAGGTGTTTTCTTTCTGCAAGAGAATTTCTTTTAAAAGATGTTGCTACCAAGATTATTGTATGCAAACAACAGAGACAAGTTAGTTTAATAAAAATTAATTTATTGGGAGGTTTTAAAATAAATTCTTGCCTCATGCAAAGGAAAAACTAGAGAACCAGGTTGAGGAGCAAAGGTCAGAAAGAGCCCCTTGTCCCTTGCTGTACCTGTTTTGCCACTGGCATCTCATCTCGTTTCTCATTTATAGGACCAAATTTCTCATGAAGGGTTTAAGGAGGCTGTGACATCTGTGAGACTCTATTCTGTGAGCTAGAGCTGGGGTAGTGAGCAAGTGGGGGTCCTGTCTCCTAAAACGCTTACATTCTATAAAATACAGACAAGAATCAGAAAAATAACACAACACTTTCTTAGAGAAAATGAAGCTGAGCTGAGAAGATTAAAGGTCGAATTTGTGGGGAGACTTGAAAGGGGGATGGAAGAGAGCCATGTGAATATTTCAGAGGTTGGAATTTCTGTTGTGATAGACAAAAAGATAGTAGGCATGAGTTTACTTCATGTTCAAGGTAAAACAGGGGGCGGTGATAACATGGCAATGACAACGTGGCTAATGGTGAGGGATGAGCTATATCTGCTAATATTTATGGTTAGTGGTGAGAATGAGCTATATGTCCTAATATTTATGGATAGTAGTGAGAGATGAGCTATATGTGCTAATATTCATGGCTATGAAGATAATTTAAGATTTCAAACAGCCAGATTTTGTCAGCTCCATGAATCTATGCCATCAAATCTAACATGCCTTTATTCCTTAGAGCAACAAATGCTTTTTACTAACATATGACTATCTAAGTCCTATGAGCAGTATCATGAAGATGCCTCCTTCTGGACACAGCTCTTCTTACAGCAGACCGAATGGCAACCACATGGTCAGCCATGTGTTGAGTTTTCAATGTTTTCCCTAGAGATGACAGTTTGGCTTCTGTGATATTGTCCAGAGCAAGCTGTTTAACCAAACCCAGCATTAGTGGAACAGACACTCGTAATCATCAGCCAGAGATGGGAAATGAGTATTTTTGAGCATTGACACAATTTACCACACAGTTGCTGAATAATGGCATTATCTTACATGATATTTAAAAACTATCATGATGTTAAGAAACACACTGTGATAGTGAGGTAAGAAAGAAATGGAGAAAAATTGAGTTAACCATCCAGCACTCCACATGTCAAATGATAGGCCCTTAGAAAAGGGTACTCACACTGCATGAGGATTCTGGGCAAAACTTAAAGGTATAGCCAGCAGGACTGACTGCTGGGGGAAAAGGGAGGCTTCAGGATTACTGGTTGTTCTTGAACTGAGAAAGCTGAAGGAAAATGAAGATTACCATCGGTTCTCCCCAAGATGAGCTAATCAGTGTATAGGGAGGTGGTTTATTTATTTGTTGCTATTTGTACTGAGAGTGAAACTTGGGGGATATACACTGAAATACTCCTCATGGATGTAGAAAAGCTAAGGAAGTTGGCTAAATATTTAAGTAAGCTCTTCAATATGTACTATCTGCCATGAATACATTGCCCTGGATGCTTGTGCTATCAGTGAATAGAAGAGGGAGAGCCCCTTGCCCTCATGTATCTTATAGTGTAATGGAACACTTGAACTTTCTATGTCCTGAGACATTTTAAAAATAGAAAATAGCTAAAGAACTTAGTACATAAGTTCAAGGCTCTTTCCCACTTTCTCTTCTATTAGATTCAGAATATCTGGTTTTATGTTGAGGTCGTTGATCCACTTGGACTTGAGCTTAGTGTAAGGTGACAGATATGGCTCTATTTTCATTCTTCTACACACAGACAGCCAGTTAGACCAGCACCATTTATTGAAGATGCTTTCTTTTCCCCATTGTATATTTTTGACATCTTTGTCAAGATCAAGATATTTTATATTATTTGTGGCGATTGTGAAGGGAATTATTTCCCTAATTTCTTTCTCAGCCTGTTTATCCTTTGTATAAAGGAAGGATACTGATTTATTTGAATTAATTTTATATCCGGCCAACTTGTTGAAGTTGTTCATCAACTGGAGAAATTCTCTGGTAGAACTTTTGGAGTCGCTTATGTATACTCTCATATCATCTACCAATATTGATACCATTATTTCTTCTTTACCAATTTGTATCCCCTTTAACTCTTTGTTGTCTTATTGTTCTAGCTAACACTTCTAGTACTGTATTGAATAGATATAGGGAGGGGCATCCACGTGGAGACAGAGTGGAGTGGGAGGGGGTGTGGGATGTGGAGCAGTCAGAGGGTGGATGGGGGGAGTGGGGAATTGAATATGGAGTATAAAAATAAATTAAAATTAAAATTAAATTAAAAAGAATTTAGTCATCTTAATGAAGACAAGATAGTGATTAAATAAAATAATTGGAAGTAACTTTTAAAAGTAAAAACAACCCTAAATCATGGATCTATAGAGAAAACTTTATAGTGTTTTGGTCTGTAAACTTTAAATAAAAACCAGGAACGTGAGATTTAGATTACTTTCTATAATTTAAGGTAAAATAAAACTTTCTTATATATGAATCCTTTCTTTGTGTATGAGCGGTCAGATTGACCTTCGATATATCATGGTGTAAAAATGGAAAATAAATTAGAATGAAATGTCAAGAATCAAGTAGAAGAAAATAGCATATAACTTGATTTTGCCAGAAACTATGACAGTGTTTTGATTAAGCTATGCATTTTTGAATCATCTGTCTCCTTGTCAACACATGCCTGATATTTTTATAAGCATATACTTAATGAAAGTTAATGTCTAGAATCCTCTGTACTTAAGACCTTTAGTTAGTCAAGGATCAAAGTAACACACTTTTTTATTTCCCAGAGTCATTGAAAATAATAGCACTGTGAAATATATTTTTCCTTTCCACCATGAAATCCATCTTATTATGGGAAATTGCTCTGGGTTAAATTATGCCAAAAAGGGTGTTTTAGCATTAAATAAATAGACGGCTTTTCAATGCCCCAGAATTCCTTTTGCAAAGTACTGTGTTCTCTGAATATAACCAGCTAGAATGACTCAATGTGGGTAGTTTAATTGCTATATAATCATCAGATATTTCTGTCTACTTACTGTTGCTTTAAAATAGCAAATATTTTAGTTTAAATCTCCAAACTTTACAAAAAGTAAACCTTTTTCTAAATCAAATAAGTTTTGAATATGTAGGCAATTACTTTTTAGTATGTGGTATTTGTGTGTGAATTGTATGTATTGTTTTTAAAGTATAAGTACAGGCAAAAGAGAATATTTGTTAACTTCACTCTTTCCTCATGAGTCTTTCCCCAAAGACTTCTGTTACTGATGTTTTAACCTTAATTAGTTGATGTAGCACTCACAAATAATGAGTATGAATTAACTTCTCAAGTTGATATAGCATGAGTTAAAATATATAGATATTTAAAGAATGCAAAATTAAGTTAAAAAGAGTAAGTGGGTGTGATATGAGAATTTATATTCGTGGAAAATCCACAATACTGTCAAATTGACAAAAGTTAAATCCCTTCCCATCATTTGAACAACTAATTTATTGGACTTAAAAATAATAAATAAAAAAGGCCTTTGACAGTGTCTAATGTCCTGTTATTCCCAATTTCCAGACCACCTATGGGCCGCTGTCTTTTGATATCTAAGAATATTTATATGTAATCTGTAATTGTTAATGCTTCAGGTGGACTTTATTTGTACTTATGACTACAATCATTATAACATTTAAAACTTACTTTAAAATAGATGCTCTTGTGAGTTTACATATGATTCTCTGTTGTACACCCTCACACATGTGCATGAATGACATATGTAAATGAATATATGGAACCTGTATTTAAAGAAAAACACCAAGTGTATATAAGTATCAGAACTTTTAAAACAATGTGCAATAAGTTGTTATTGAATGCTTAGCATTCTGTCTGAGCATCAACGGGCCTCCGTGAGTAATGAATAGAGTAGTGGAATGAATATTGCACTGTAATATTCAGTAAGTGGGCAATACACACATTTTATAACAAAATAACAATGTTTGCAAAACCTGTCTTAGGGTTTTATTGCTGTGTGTGACCGAGGCAGCTCTTATAAAGGAAAACATTTAACTGGGGCTGGCAATCAGTTTCAGAGGTTCAGTCCATGCAGGCAAACAGGGTGCTGGAGAAGGACCTGAGAGTTCTACATCTTGATTCAAAGGCAGGCAGCCAGCCAGAAGGAGGTTGTCTTCAATGGGGAACCAAGAAGAGGCTCTCTTTCCCACTGGGTGGAGCCTGTGCATATGAGCCCTCAAAGCCCACCTATACAGTGGCACACTTCCTCTAACCAGGCCACAACTCCTCCAATAAGGCCATATATCCCAATAGTGCTACGTTCCATGGGCCAAGCATATTCAAACCTATTCAAGCATATTCAAGCACTATCAACTGGTGTTTCTCCTTCATGAATTGTCACAGCCTACATAGTGCTCTGTCCTTGAGTATTATAGCTTGGGTACCTTTTGCACTGTGAACTTTGTGAGTTCTAAGTATGATGAGGACAGTTCTTGGATGTTAAATGACTATGTTCATGCTGTCTTCTTACAAGGTGGAAAGGTTGAAAGTAGCTTTCTAGGGCATCATCCATAAGGTCTTTGACCTTATTAATAAGGAATCTGCACTCATGGCCAATTAGTTTTTCAAAACCCCACTATAAACAAGATCATCAGGGTTTTATTGTGACACATAAGTTTTGGGGTGGCCATCCTGAGACTGCCCCACCCAGGGATCCATCCCATATACAACCACCAAAACCAGACACTATTGCATATGCCAGAAAGATTTTGCTGACAGGACCCGGACATAGCTCTCTTGTGTGAGTCTATGATAATTCCTGGCAAATACAGAAGTGGATGCTCACAGTCATCTATAGGATGGATCACAGGGCCCCTAATGAAGGAGCTAGAGAAAGTACCCAAGGAACTAAAGGGGTCTGCAACCCTATAGGAGGAAGAATGATATGAACTAACCAGTAACCCCCAGAGCTGTGTCTCTAGTTGTGTATATAGCAGAGGATGGCCTATTCGGCCATCAGTGGGAGGAGAGGCCCTTGGTATTGCGAAGATCATATGCCCCAGTACAGGGGAATGCCAGAGCCAGGAAACGGGAGTGGCTGGGTTGGGGAGCAGGGTGGGGAAGGGTATAGGGTGCTTTGGTGATAGCATTTGAAATGTAAATGAAGAAAATATCTAATAAAAATTTGGGGTGGCATTGAGATTGAGCCTCTTTATCCAGTTAACTAACAACCATAGGTAATTCACCTTCACTTAGCTTTTGTAATATTATCACGTTTTTTATTTGTGGGTGCATGTGTGTATTAATCCGTGTAGCTATTCTTGCCATGGCACACATGTAGAGATAAGAGAACAACTTCGTAGGGTGAATCATCTTTCTTTCTATCACATGCATCATGAGAATCAAACACATGTGTCTTCTTTATCTTTTCAGCCATCTTGTCTGGCCCCTCTATTAATATTGTCTCTGCTTTAGTTTGTGTGAATGTGTGTATCTGTATGCATATGGAGGGACCTGGATTCATATAGGGAACTGTACTCAATATATCTCTTAAACAAACCACTGATTGGCCCATATGATTAACCTGTAGCTCTATCCAGCCTGCTCTAGTAATTTGCCTGTGTTATGCCCTTAAGAGGCTAGGATTATATGAGATTTCAGGCCTATCATCTCCATTGATTTGATGATCTAACCTCTATTCCTTATATTTTTAGTGGTAGTCACTTAACCCCTGAACTATTGCCCTTAATTAACTTTTAAAGAGCAATATATATATATATATATATATATATATATATATATATATAATCACTCCTTTGGCAAGAAGATTAATTTATGTGATGATTATCCAATGCCTTATCACAGATGGGTATTTTTTTTCTTTATCTTAGAGAGATAAAAACAAATTTTAACTCAAGAGAAAAGTAGTACTAGATTATTAGTGGATAAACACACTGTAGTTTCTGTGGTGATGGAAACATATAGTGATTCTAGATGCAGATATTGAAGACTGACTATCCCTTTCAACAGCACATTAAATGTATGGTTACCACAATTTTCCCTAATATAACTTCTGAATATTTGTGAAAATAAGGCAAAGATTATTCCAATATAAAGATGATTGTCAAATATCTAATTACTGAGAAACTTACATGAACGTAAAACTCATTAATGAAAGGCTGTTCTGAGTCAGTATATGTTGTGCTATACAGGTGATCAGTATTGTTTCTAGGAGTTTCATGCTATCATGTCCTGCTGTCTTCTCTCCATAAATTCTTTCTGTGCTGTCCACTTTATTTTTTATAGATGCTGCTCCTATGTTGGTCGGCGGGGAAATGGCCCTCAGGCCATCTCTATTGGCAAGAACTGTGACAAGTTTGGAATTGTTGTTCATGAACTGGGCCACGTGATAGGCTTCTGGCATGAACATACCCGCCCAGACCGAGACAACCATGTCACCATCATTAGAGAGAACATCCAGCCAGGTGAGACCTGTTGGAACCTGCAAACTTACATTTCTAAACCATGTAACTTTTTTTTTTTAAATGTAGTAAACTCAACATTTTACTATATTAAAAATAACCATTTCTAAGCTTTCCTTCCTAAGAGGTAGTTATTTTATTTTAAATATCTATGCTTTTCATAAGTAGGCATGAGTACTTGAGCAATAAGCTGACAATATTTAATAATTTTAATAACAATTTTTATACTTAGTTCTTTCATTTATGCTGTATAGACTTAAAGGAGTCTGAGATCTGTACTTATATATTAAGTTACAGTGATCAGTGCTGGGTCAGATAAAATTTCTGGAGAGAATCAATCCATTGAAAATAGTCATGTCCAGGATAGTTTTAATAGGTTTTTGGAGATTTTTCTTCATAGACTTGACTATAATAAGAACAACTTTTAAGGATATCTTGATTAATTAAAATATAATTTATGGTTAATATCTAATTTTCTCTTAGAATCTTGTGAGTGATACTACTCTTGTTGTAAATTATATATTTACTTTAATTTTCATACTATAAAAATACCAGTCCATCTCATATGAAAACAATATCTAAGCCCTGCTTGACATTTTGTTGTAGGATATATCTTAAACATAAGCAGAGGAAAAGGTAACCTATTTTCTTAATCACAGTCAATGACAAGACTATGTTGAATTTTTAGAATTTTCAGTCATCAGGAGTGTTGATATTTTTTGTTTATTTGCTTGGTTTTCTCCTCATCTACTTCATTCCACTTACCACAAAAGTAGTTGTGGAGTCCGTGCCATGAAAAATACAAAGCTTAGTGTAAATTCTGTGTCTAAACACAGATGGATAAGAGGGGAAAAGCAGATATATACTCTGAGAACATGGCAGGGTGCACAAAGCATGGCAGATATTACATTTGGCAAACAAAAACAGTTGTCAAGAAGACTATAATTAAGAACATTCAAAAAGAAACAAGTAAACTGTAAAGAAAAGGTGATGGAACGTTTAGGCTGCAATACCTCATGATAATATTTAGCCCCAGCCTATGCTCTATGCTAAGTTATATGTGGGTGATTATTAATTATTAATTACCTGGTGAAGTTATGAAGAATCAATATCATTTATATAGGAGTAGGAAATTTATGCTTTGCCCTTAACTAAGGAATCATTGAAGGATTATGTCCTAGTTACATTTCCATTGCTATGATAAGACACCCTGACCAAGGCAACTATAGAAGCAAGACTTTATTTGGGGCCCACTGTTTTAGAGGGTTGAAATTGGAGTGCTTGACCATCATGGCAGAGAGCATAGCAGCAAGCAGGCAAGCATGGCACCAGAGCAGTAGCTGTGAGCTTATATCTTCATCTGCAAGTAGGAAGAAGAAAAGGCTAAGTAGGAATGATGTGGACTTTGGAAGCCTCAAAGTCCACTCCTAATGACATACCTCTTCTACCATCCCAATCCTTCCCAAACAGTTCCTCAGACTGAGGATCAAGTATTCAAGTATATGTGCCTAAGGGGGCTATTCTATTTAAACCATCACAGGTTGGAAACACAACTCAGATTTGGAAAAAGCTCTACCTGCTGTGGGACCTTTAACTTGAGGTTAGGAAGTTGAAGCTAATGTTCCCGAGAACCCAGCATAAATCATCTCTGAGAGATGAGAAGCTTCTCAGGATTTGAGCAGGAAAAGGCAGGAAAAGACTCAAGATGTTTTAAGGGAAACATGAGAAGAAATTTTCAAAAGTTTTATTCTAGGCAGCAATGCAAATATTGGTTCTATCAAACAAAACAAGAGGCACTGACTAACACAAGGTGTTTTGAAAAAGGAAAAAGACAAACACTTATTTCCTTTAGCTTAATTTTGGATTTGAAAAACCCTGTAATGATCCTACTTAGTAGTAAAGGAACGATAAGAGCTTCTCTGGGGGAGTATCTAAAGATGAGGGAACAGGGATTCAAAAGGTTTCATATACAATATGGACAGCAACAATATTTAGTAACATTTAGAAATGTTTTCTGAAAGACTATAGTAACATCTAGAAATATGAGCAATATCAGTGGAGTGTGGTACCCAGAACCAAGTGAACAGATATTTTAAAAGAAGGATATAATCAAAAATCAAAAATCAAAGAAAATGCATATGAGCATGTGGAATTCCCAGGGATCTGAACCAGGTATCGGTGTTCTTATTAAATTTATAGTAACAGTGAAATAAAGATGACATAGGACATCTGAAGCTTTTTTTCAAGCATCAAGTCGATGAGAAGTTTACTATAAACCATCTTTGTATCTTCCTCTGTTTTGCCAATCATTTTTGTCATGTGGACCAAGGGGGAAAATCTTATAATAGAGGCAATATTTAAGTGTATTTCTGATTCAAGATAAATATATGTCAAAACAAGGAAGAATGTTTATGCAATAAAAATAGATATACAATTAAATAAATATAGACAGTTCTAGAAAATTATAACTCTTAATACATTTTTTCCTAAGCATTCAGGCTGATAGTAGAAAGAACAGTTACTGCATGAAGTTTTCTGATTGACTGGAACTACCAGGGCAGGAATATTCTAGACTGAAAATATTCACAGTGCAGATTCATTGTGCGTTCTTGAATTACTGTGAATCAGAGGCTTGACATTAGGTGGATTTTCAAGACCAATGTCTAAAACATACAGACGTTGGCTTTAAATTTACATGTAGTGTAAAGTGACTATGATAAAAAGGAAACTGTTAAGACACGATTACTTGAATTTGGTCTTGCAAACTTTATATGCCTCAGTACAGGGGAATGCCAGAGCCAAGAAGTGGGAGTGGGTGGGTGGGTGGGGGTATAGGGGACTTTTGGGATAGCATTGGAAATGTAAATGAAGAAAATACATAATAAAAATGTTTTCATTATTAAAAAAAGGAATCTGTTAAGACATGATTACTTGAATTTGTGTTAAGCTCTGGTTATAAGTAATTATAATTATTTCTGTAGCACCCACCAGCAATAAAATTTTAAAGAAAAGTATATTATGAGCTAGATAAAGAGTATTTGGAAGAACAATATGCTTTTCTTTATCTTCTTTTGTAGAATTAGCTCATTGTTCCACTCCTGTGTCATGTGACAATTAGGAATTTGACTTAGACATATGGATTTGCTTCATTTCTTTGCACACGAATGTATAAAAATAAGCAATGGCAATACCATTCATGTAGTAAAATCCAAAGAGAAGACCCAGATTTCTGTTCCATTTTTTTCATTTACAAGTCTTCTATGATATTGTTTTTCCCGGACTCTTAGGTCAAGAGTACAATTTTCTAAAGATGGAGCCTGGAGAAGTGAACTCTCTTGGGGAAAGATATGATTTTGACAGTATCATGCACTACGCCAGGAACACCTTCTCAAGGTTGGAGTCTCAGGTTATACCTTTTGACTTTTAATTCCCTTTTTCACGTGATTCCCCACAAAGCTGTGTATATATTTAGAAGTAGAAATACTGCCCTGGGTCAAAAGTGGAGCACACAAATAATAGTTAACATTCATATCAACAGCAGACATTTGAAAAAAATATTTAAAATGCATTTTTCTTATTAAAGCACTAATGAAAAGCAATGCTGACAACGTTATCGATTATCTAAACAATTATATATACTAAGGTTATTCAATATTTAGTAAAAGCAACTACCTAGCTACTCAGCCTTTTAAATTGGCAAAGCACCATTTAATAAAATTTCAGACTTCACAAGTCAATTACGTGATTCCCCTGTTGCAAGGAAATGGCACACCCTGTGTTTAGCTTGTGCTTTAGGCTGTCTGCTTTCACTTTTGGCAGTACACATGCCTCAGAACAGATATTAGTAGAGGAATTCTCAAAGGCCATATTAGGAAGATACTTCACTTTCATGTAGTTTGTAATGATAGCCATCTAACTACCAGCTTAAAATGGTGTCAGTAATAACTAAATGTGTTAGTTCAAATTGTTCTAAGTTTGGGTTTTCATGTATTTCTTTCTAAAGATGGCACTACCAAGGGAATAGCTCTCAGGTAAGGAAGATCAAATTCAAACAGAGTTCTTCCTCTCTCTCTCTCCTTTTACTTGCTGATTGTCATCTTTCAATTAGATGCTCTTTTACTTTCACTCTTTCTTTTCAACTCTGACCAGTTCACAGTTCATGCACATTTAATTATGTTTTAAACAGTCAGTTTTCCAAAGGTAGAACAAAGTCAGATTTATTTCCAGAATAATTTTTTAAATGAAAATGTAAACAACAGCATTCTATAAACACTTAAAATGTGAAGATATTCTGAAACTTTCTTTATAAAAAAAATAAATAAAACCTTAGCATTATCTGGCATCAGTGGGAGGGGAGGTGCTTGGTCCTCTGAAGGCTTGATTCCCCAGGGAAGGTGGATGCTAGGGTGGTGAGGTGGGAGTGGTTGCGTGGGTGGGAGAGGACCCTCTTACAGTCAAAGGGGAGGAGGAATGGGATGGGGACTTGCAGAAGGGAGACCAGGAAGAGGGACAACATTTGAATAAAATAAATAAAGTAACCAATATAAATAAATAAATACATACATAAATAAATAACTTAAAATGAATTGAATGTTAACAGGACTTTAAATAGTTCTATTCTAGAGTGCATATCACAGACAAATTGATTCTCAGATACATTTATTTAAATAGAAAAACATCCAAATACTTATTGTTCCTGGAATTGGAATTTAACTTTTGGTTAAAAATACACCCAGAAATCTGGGCTGAAACTAGAGTTATAAAATTTTATTGTTTGGTTAGGACCTTGGAATTGATTTAATTTTTCCATAGAAACATGTAAAAAATTGATGTGTGGGTTTCAGTTCAGACAAGAATTCTCTGTCATGGCACCAAACTAAATTATTTGGAATTAGTAAATTCTGCATAATTAATTAGTTAATTTTTTGGAATATGGGAACAGGGTGCTATAGAGTAGCCAAACAGCAACAGAAATTCATTCTAATCTTCCGAGATGGTTTACCTTAAGTTTGAAATGTCTGTCTCCCCTTATTCTGACCCTTGCGACTCAGGTACATTATTAGCATCTTTCATGATAAATCAGCAGTCTTACTGCCTGCAGTCTCTGTCTTCCACACTGTCATAGCCATGAGTATGTATACTGTTCCAAAGCTATCCTACTCATCACACAGCTGGTATGACTGTGAATACTTGTACAAGGTCAGACCAACTGAAATCCCAACATGGATTGGAAGAGTCCCCCCACTCCTGAGGATCTTTGACAACTGATAGTTACTGGGGAGAGAGATGGTCCGTGCTTTTTTTTTTTTTTTTCAGGAATGTGGCATCTGATAGATAAGGTTGTCATGGTAGGAGATGGCCCTAAATCCATATCAGTACTGACAGCACTGACTCTCTGAGAACATAAAATGGATAGGGGAGAAGTAGTGGGGTAAGGTGTGGCAAGAGTTAGAATGGGGAGGAGAAATGTGTGTGGATTTGGTCCAAACACATTATATTCCTGTATGAATTTCTCAAACAACAAAACCCAATTCTATACATTTTCATAAGGAAATCTATATTTTAATTAATTCATTAATTAATTATCTAATTTATCAACATTCCAAATGTTGGCCCCATCCTGGTCTCCCCTCCCAGAGTTCTTCCCCAATCCCCTCTCCCCTTGCCTCTGAGAGGGTTGAATTTTAAGTCATCGTATGTTTCCTTTAGAAAGTTATTTGACTGACCTGATTCATAATATTTTAGTTTGAATCTCAAGAGATTGTTTAGTAATCTATTGACAGAAATTACTCTAGGAAATAACAATTCTTCCACCTCAAAAGTATTTGAAATTACTGTTTTGTAAATTATGTCAAACTATATAAATAAAAATTTATCATTTCATCTATTTGAAGGTGTTCATTTTAATATTGTTAAATATATTCCTTGTTATAAAACATTTCTCCAGAACCTTTTCATATTCTGAAATAGAAATGGTGAATCTGTTAGACAACTCTGTGTATTCTCTTTTGATTATCCTCCAGAATCTTCAGTACCCTTTTATTCCAAAATTCTTTGAATACAACTATTTTGGATACTTTTGTATTGAAATCACACGTGTTTATCCCTTTGTGATTGACATATGCCAGCCATTTAGAATTTTTTAAGAGGTATAACAGCATAATTTACTTCCATGACACTGATGAATAATGCTATCATGATAGCATAATAGTTTTGGTAGATTGCATATGTATATGATGTGTGTGTATATAAATATAAATATATGTATATATATATATATTTGTATGTATGTGAATTTCATGTGTGGAATGTGTCTGGGTGTGGTGTGAACATGTTTGTGTATATGTGTGTGTATATGTATTGATGTGTATGCATGGCGTGTGAATGTGTATGATTATGTGCATATGTGTGTGTGTTTACACATATTTATCAGTAGACATTTAGGCTGCTAGGGCATTTGAATTATTTTCACTTTCTATTGACTGAAATAACCCTGCTGTGAACACCTCAGAGATGTTGCTTTCCATTCTTTTCTCTGTCACTCCAAGAAGCTGGTATACAAACTCACATGCTAATTTGACTCTTAGTTTTTTGAAGAATTTCCACACTGCATTCCACAGGGACTGCACAATTTTGCAGTCCCATCACGTGGGCACAAGGATTGTTTCCTTCCAGGTCCTCTCAAGTGCATAGTGGTTTGTGCTCTCTAGATAGCAAGAGGTTAACTGGGGATAGGAGGACCTGCAGGTTGTGGCCTTGATTGATATCCTTCTCACATTAGAGTTACTTTACAAAGGGCAGGATGCCAGCTTCTTTAAGTTTCTGTTATAAATTCAGGCCTAGAACTGTACTTAATAAATGTTCTCAAATGAAAAGAATAAATAGGGCTGAAGCTGCGGCTCTATGACCTGCAGCTCATGTGCTGTATGTTCCATTTTGGAATGGAATATCTCTTTGTTTGTCACCACTTAAAATACCTTTATATTTTTATAAATTAGTTTAAAGATTTTATATAAAGTGCATTCTATTATTTGTGTTTTATTTCCCCTAAAACTCCATTTATATGCTCCCAAGTTCTACCCTTTCCAAGGCATTTCCAGCTCATTCACTGCTTCTCCAGAGTCATAAATGTTTGATATGCATTGCAAAGTTAGAATGCATCTTTAGTGCAGTGCAGTCAGAATTTTAAACTATGTATATTATGGAAAATAGCAACTTCTCACCACAACCTTGACTCCAAAAGAACTCAGTATCTGCAGCAAATAAATAAAATATATAAACCATCAGTAAGGGTTTTTTTTTTAATTCGCTATTGATTTTGTCTTGAAAAATTGAATAGCATATATATTTGATTTGCATGGTAATGTATTACTGGTTATACTGTTTATTCTTATTCTTTCATAATAAGCTGCAGCAACACTTAGAATTCAAGGACAATCAGCTTCAGATAATAGTTTAGTTAAAATTGTACTTTCACCTTTGGTTCATGCAATTATTTAGTAACCTTAAAACTGCCTGCTCAGGTGGCTAATTTTCATCCTTTGTAAGAATTATTTCACAATCTGATGGTCTAATGTATTCTTGTATCAGTATGGGGGGAATAAAACTAAAGCAACTGTGTTCTTTGTGGGGCATTGTTAAATAATCCTTAATTTAAAAAAAGTATATGGGCTACA
The DNA here is from genome assembly GCF_978045245.1 of Mus caroli. Taxonomy (NCBI): domain Eukaryota; kingdom Metazoa; phylum Chordata; class Mammalia; order Rodentia; family Muridae; genus Mus; species Mus caroli. Next base: position 65,674,608 of record NW_028227265.1, read on the forward strand.
CATCTAAGGGAAAAGTATGTACCATAGAATTTCTGGAAATAGCCAATGAGGTTTTCCTCCCCTAATTCGAGTATTCCAAGAGCCCCATATCCCGCTGTAAGTTCACACTGCTGTAACTGCTGATTGAATTTGGAAAACGTAGCCCCTATGCTTTTCATGGACGTAGGTGCGTTTTTTTTCTGCTTTTGCAGAGGGATGTTTTTAGACACAATACTCCCCTCCCGTGATGATAATGGCATTCGTCCTGCAATTGGTCAACGGACCAGGTTAAGCAAAGGAGACATTGCACAAGCAAGAAAGCTGTATCGATGTCCAGGTACTGCACATCCTATGTGTCCCAGATCTTCTTCAGATAATCAGGCCTCAGTTTCCCCAACTGTTTTCTTGTCTGTCTCTATTCTTGCAAATGGTATATATCTTTCAGTTTTAGTGATTGTAAAGAAGGACAAAGAGGACTTTAGAATATGTATAATTGTAAACTGATACAAATGGGCAGAAATAATTTCAAAGATATGCTACATTTTATTTCTTTTAAATTAAGGGGAGGAAACAGAGTTGTTGATCATTATTAAATATCCGAGCAATTTTGTACTAAAATGCTGTGTCCTTGATAACATTAAAAAGAATCATCTTTCCTTCACAGTAAGATTCTTGGGGATAGGAAAGGGGTTTGGTGGGTAAGAGCTCTTGCTGCTCAAGCATGAGGGCTGGGTTTGAATTCCCAGCACCCACATGACTATCTGGGCAAGGTGTGTGTGCCTCTAACCCTAGCCCTGAGGAATGACAAGAGACAGAGGATCCATGTTTGCTGGACAGCCAGCCCTTCCAGTCAGGCGTTTCTCTTACAGTGAGAGACCTTGTCTCAAGGTCATAGGTGGAGGGAAAGTGGCAGATGAGGATATCTGGTGTTTTTCTCGTGGCCTCCTAATGTTTACATGGGTAGAACCCCTACACTCATATGGGTGTATCAAACAGGCACTATTCCCAGCATCAGATTTTTGAATGATCTGTATTTAAAAGACTATCGTCAATAGGAAATAAATTTTTCCTTTTTTTTTGTTTTTGTTTTATTGTTTTTTATGTTTTTGTTTTTTTTTTAATTAGGTATTTATTTCATTTACATTTCCAATGCTATCCCAAAAGTCCCCCACACGCTCCCCCACCCACTCCCCCACTTACCCACTCCCACTTCTTGTCCCTGGCGTTCCCCTGTACTGAGGCAGATAAACTTTGCACGACCAATGAGCCTCTCTTTCCAGTGATGACCGACTAGGCCATCTTCTGATACATATGCAGCTAGAAACACGAGATCTGGGGAGTACTGGGTAAAAATTTTTCTAAGAGAAGAGATTTCATTTGTTGAAATCAAATTTTCTAGGAAAATATTTTAAGAATATTTCTTAAATTTTATTTTAATAAATTTCTTAAAATATAAGCCTATTAAATGTTCAAGAGATTTATATAGTTTACAATTTAAACCTTTACTTAAAACCTGTAGATCTTTTTTGCTCTTATGCATAAATATTATATAATAAATGATCAATAATTTATTTTTTGAAATCTGAGAAATATTTTAGAAAAACCCAATAGAAGTTTAAAGCATGGTAATACAATACATTGAAAGGTAAAATGTTATGAAAAATAATAATTTTGTTTTCTCTTTTCTACTTTTAAAGTTTTTATTTATTCTTATCATGTACTATATATCTTGACTGTAATTTCCCCTCCATTCCTCTCAGAACCACCCCATCTGTTCTCTCACTTAGATCCACTCCCTCCCATCTCCCTCCTTAAAAGAATACAAGGTACAATAAAACTAAGCACAAACCATCACATCACGATTGGGCAAGGAAACTCAGTAGGTAAAAAGAGGGTCCCAAGAGCAGGCAAAAGAGTCAGGAACCCCTTATCCCAAGGTCAGAAGTCTTCCCCTAAACCCCAAGCCAACAACCACAGCATTTATACAGAGGACTAGCACAAACCCATACATGCTCTCCAATTGCTGCTTTAGTCTCTGAAACCCCATGATCCTCCTTAGTTGATTCTGTAGGCTGTATGAAAAGTGAATTGCTCCTTAAAGCTCTTGAATCATAAGGAACAGAACGTTCCAAATTCCACCATCCTACTGAGAGCCTTATTCTTACCTTTTTAAAAATTATGTTTGTGAATAAATCATTAAAAATATCTGACTGATTTTTATGTCAGTATTTTTTCACTATCAGTTTACCTCCAAAGAGCTATCAGGTCTGTTTTCATGTTATAGAGCAATTTTGTTGAGTTTAAAGTAAAGCGGATAAATTGGGTAGTGGATAGTTAGATGTACAAGGCTGTGACTTTTATGTTCTTTGGTAGTTCTATCCTTTTCCAAAAGGAAAAATTCACAGTAATGTGACTATAAACACCATTACTTTCTCCTAAGTAATACAAAATATAGTTTGAATTATTTAAAATATAGTATGTGCAATGTACATATTGTTAATTTCTCCAATCTTGGCAAGTTTCATAAGGATGTATATTGATTCCATGCCTTTTAATCCATTATAATATTTACAACACTTACACTCACACACATGCACACACACAGGCATGTACACAAGCAGTAGTATGTGGGATTTCAATTACTTCTTGCATAGTCATTCTGTATTTGTCATGGAAAAGTTTAAGGTAACAGCAGAATTTGACTTTTAAGGTTCTATTAAAAGCATGACTTTCTTATTGTTCAGAATTGTTTTCACTTCAATTGTTTTGTTATTAATTTTAGAGACAGGTGAAAAGTCTTCTTTTTGTTATTGTGTAAAAAAATAAAGGTGACTTTTTACAACTGAAGGATTCTGCTGTTATAACTCATTCATTTTTGGCCATTTAATAGAGCCTGATAAAGGCTATGAGAGGAGATGGTAGGACTGTTCAACACAGAAACTAGGGGATTTCTTGGCTCTGCCACTCAAAGACCCATGGGCTTATTAATATTTTAAGCACTGAGAATTCTTAAAGGACACGCTATAATCCTACTACTATTATTAGTTCTTGTATCTTCTATATGGTCTGGATAAAAAATTACCTACTTAGGGCTAGATAATTAATTCTCTGGGCCTCATCTTCATTTTACCTTTATCCCAGTATTATTAGTTGGTTAATAAAGGAAGTCCGTTTAACACATGTGGCTTCAGCATACCTGACCTTAATAAATTATGCATTTTTTCTTTTGCTTCTCTTCTGAGCCCTGTTCCTTATAATTCTCACATTTTCATGTATTGTTCTTCATTTATGTAATCTTAGGGTTATCTTATTTTCTTCCTAGATGATTAATTGAACTCTTCTATTATAGGCACTGCATTTTGTATGTATTTTGTCTTCATTTATTTTTGTCATCTTGTAAACATATTGCTTGTAAGTCCATGGCATTTACCCCAACTAGCAACATTGATATTTTCTCAGTAAATCTTCCTTAAGTCTGCAAAGTATTTAACTCTCTGTTACTAAAACAAGATAATTGTATAATGAAGATTTTCAAAAAGTTACCTTGTAATATTGAAGTTCCAGCTGATGGTTAATTGGACCCACTGTTTTTGAACCAGTGGTAGGTCAGCTCATCCTAGAAAGTGTGTGAGAGAGCAAACCTTCTGCCCATAGCAGGGGACTGAGATCCCATTCTTCCTTTCTCTGCTTTGAAAAATCTTCTATGAAGCCTGAACTCTTCAGAGTCACATTATGTTCTATTAGGAGTACTCTGGGATAAAGCCCTCACCATATGGACTTTGGAAAAACTACTGTACTCTGAGCCAAAGCACCAAGGAATATAGCAAAGTTAAGAAAAATATAAAGTAGATATCTAAAGTAGGTTTTGAATATTTGAATCTCTTTTATCATGTGAGAAGGCCTATGCATATGTGTATACACCAATACAGGTATGTAGCTAATATATATTAACAAAATTATAAGCATTTCTAGTTTTATATGTAAATAGCACACAGGTATAATGTATATGTATATAGATCTGTATTTATGTGGAGGTGGTAGGGATAGAAGACCATCCCAATATATCTGGGATTTGATTACTAAAACATTTCGAATGGTTTTAATATTTGTTTTTATTCTTTAAAATTAACGAACGCTTCCTTTACCATTACATAATTTTTTGTGTTTTTATAATTTTCCATTTTCCATTGCATACATTTTTGTATTAATACTTTTCCAAGATTCAGATTCAGGGAGAATATTCTTTTATAATTGCAAACACACACACAGCTAAAATACATTGACAACACTTAGGAACATTATTCATTCATTTTATCTCCTAACGTTTTTGTGGGTGCACTTATTTGTCTATCCAGCACACCTTTCCACATTCACTGGTCAGTAGCATATCCCATCCAATAACCCCAAGCAGACTGCTAGAGAGATTCTCACTCCTTCTGCCCGTCTATTTCTATGCAGTCATTTGGTTCTTGGATTCCTGCTTTCTTAGTCTGCAGCTGTGCATTCACATCTGGGTACCAAACTCTCATTGCATCAGTAATAGCAGGTCTTAACTTGTCCTCTTCAGTTACCTTCACATCTTCTGTTCTCAAGCCACACTGCTGTCCAAGTGACATTCCAAATGCAAATCTTTCTTCTCACATCTTTAAGGCAGAGGTTAATTTCCCTTTCAAGCTATCTTTTTTCACACATGGCCCCTTCTCTTCTCAGCTTCTTAAAGAGGTTACTTACTGTTCCAGCCTTGCCTTCTCACTCTTATTTTCTTCTTCCCTTAGAACTATGATGTCACTTGCTCTGGCCTCTTCCTTCATTGGGAACATTGAAAATTGCCAGCTCTTTAAGTCTCCCTAGGTAAAAGCTTCCTGGTTTCCATTTCCCCACATTTGCAAAAACTCTGTAATCATTGCCCTTGTATCTTACACCCATCATTGTGTTGTTACCTGATATTTCTTGCACTAAATCAATAGCTCCCATAGGATCCCATGCACATTAGAATGTGCTATAAATTAGCTGCTCAGTTTATATGAATGAATGAACTGGCTTCAGTATGTGAAAGACACTGTACTAGATATTACACAGACAAGGAAGGAAATGTGAGTTTATATATGACTAGCACAGCATGGGAGGGGAATCTTATGAGAGAACAACTACAAACATCGTCTTTTGTAGACAGCCTCAAACTTACTTCTTAGCCAAGCTTTGATCTTCCTGCCTCCATCACCCATGATCACGGGCCACACACATGGAGTGCCATAATTGGTGTATGTGGGCAGGGCTTCATGAATTCCTGGCAAGCTCTTCATTACTGAGCTCTGTGTACTGTCACTATTATCTTTTTTGAGAATCATTTAAAATCCAAACAAATATAAAATTTTGAAGGAAAATGGGTAATTTAGATGTATAGGTATTAAACATATTTTATTGTATAGATACTTATGCCCAGAGCAAAGTTATAAATTTATTCCTAGAAAATTTAGAGGAGAGGCTTTAAATATTTGTTGGAGACTTTAGATGTTGACAGAAAAAAAATTTGCTAAAAATGTTTAGTCCACAGTATATTTAGGCTCATTATTAAAAAAATGAGACTATATTTGATCAAAATACACTATTATGTAGTATCAAATTAGAATTTTTATGATGAAAAAAGAGAATATATATATATTCACATATATATTTTATACATGAACGGGAACATATGGTAATGATTTCTATTTTTAATTTTTGATTTGACTAGCATGATGATTGTGATAAACTGTCTCTTAATAATTTTGCACAGGTTTTCAATTCTTGCTACTTTAGATGCTGAGGCAGGAGGTTTGCAAGTTCAAATCTTTTCTGGACTGAGAATGAGTTCAAGGCCATACTGACCACAATTTAAGAAGGAAAGGCCGCTATTAAGCTCAGTGATAAGAGTATTTGCTTTGTATACACAAGGGCCCAGGTTCACACTCATGGTCTACAAACATCATCATCATCATCATCATCAACAACAACAACAATAACAATAACAATTTATAAAAACACAGTATAGTTTATTGTTTTCATTTTCCCAATCACTAGTGGAGCAGTAGTTGTAATCCACACATATACAGCCATACTCTCACCCCTCAGTCTCTCTAATTGTAGGTGGGAGTGATTATGGATTCAAACATGTCATGTCATTCACTCTAACAAACAACCTCATGGAATCTGAGGATCAAGTAGGTGGAAAGTAGGTGTGTTTTTTTGTTTGTTTGTTTGTTTGTTTTTGTTTTTGATTTCAGACAAGAAAATTGATTGAAATCATTTTAAACTTGCTGATATTTTGGGATTACTAACAGCATTGGAATTAAGGTTTCCCTCTCATTCCTATGTTTACTATTAATGGACAAACATTTGAATTAATCATGCCATCTGTCCTTGTTAGTTCCCCTTCCCCAGTTCACTGATGATGTTTTGAGACAGGAGATCACTCTGTAGTTCAGGCTGGTCTTTAACTCTAGATACTTTTCCTGCCTCAGGCTCTACAGGCATGAGATTGCAGATAGGAGCCACCATACCCAGCCAAAATTTGATTTTTATATTTGAGCATAAATCAGTCAGTGTGTGGTAGGTTGAGACTTTGAAAGGGAGACAACATAGCTTATTGAACAAAACAAAATCAAATGCTCACTAAAGCTTCATTTGAAATGCTTTTTCATTTTTACACTGTAATCTGGCTATAATTTATAGAGAAATACTCTTTAAATTATGTTATGTTTTGGTTTACAATTTAGAGAATCTACTTTTCATTGGAACAGCATAGTTTTTATGTATTTGTGACTCAATCATTTTATGGCTTTAATTCTATTATAGAGGATTCAGCATAAGCTTCATGTTGCTCAATCGAGGCTTTGATTCTCACATAATTTGCTGAAAATAGTGGAAAAATATATTTTTTTCATAAAACACTTTCTGCTCCCCAGTTGTTATTTAACATCTAAACATATCTTTCTTAGAAGCACATAGTCTAATGTTAGCAGATTCTTCTAAGTCTCCTTGCAACAACCATGTATCAAGGACCCTAGGTCGTTCGGTAACTGTGCTAAATTATGTGCTTCTGACCTCAGGCATTTTCATTCTCTTCAATGATTCCTTTATCTGCCTGGCTCATCAGAATAAGCATCACTCATTTCTACTTTAGATTTACTTTGTTGTGCAAACATAGTGTCTGTTTTGCTGATGATATAAATATTTATATCATCCCAGACTGTTTTTATAGCTCTGTTTTACGTTTCCAGAGTCATTATCTTTCTTTATTTAACACAAGATATGCAGAGTCATTTATAATTTATTGAGTATTTGAAGAGATGAGGGTTCTCATGCTGTGTGTTACTCCTCCTCAGATGCAGGGAATGTCTGTTTTGAGTGCTATACCCTTCACGGGGAAGAGAGTGTCTTTTAGGCAATTGAATGAACATTGCGAAAACTGTGGTGGGGGAAGCAATTCTCAGAGACTGAAATCCAGCTAGGTTCATAGGGTGCATAGTATGCCCCTTGCCAAAGTTCCAGGGAAACTAATGGAATTATGTCCATTGACCTACAGCATAGAAAGTGTGTAGATTACAGTTTGTAATTTCATGTCACTGACACCTATTTCCAAAGAATAAGAAGAGCTTAGAAAGTGAAAACTGTATAATCACCCTTTTAGAAGTCTTTACACATGAGTGAAGAAAACAGAGAAACCCCTTGTATAGAACATTCTGGAAAATGGGTGTTTTTTAAAGATTTATTTATGTTTAAGTTGTGTGTATGAGTGTTTGTCTATATGGATGTCTGTATGTGTGATTCCCCAGTGCTCACAAAGGCTGGAGGTGGCATCACATTCCTAAGCTGGACTTCAGTGGGTTTGAGAGCTACAGTGCGGGTTCCTATGACTAAACCTATGTCCTCTGCAAGAGTAGCAAGTATTCGTAAGCTTTGAGCTACCACTCCTGCCTCTTAATAATGTTTCCCTCTTTCGTTTCTTTGCCTTTCTTATTTTGAATTGTTGTATATTACATTTTGATATTACCTTAATTGGGTTTGTATTAGTCACCATTTATGACTTTTTTAAATGTTAAAGTAGTACATAACTTTACTTAGAATTACTATTTAAATTTGCTACACACCACTGTAAATATATAGCTGCCATTCACATTGATTATTTTAATAGAAAAGAAGGTTTCTCAGGATTCCAGAACACAGAAATTCTTCCCTAGTCTGAAGGAGAATGGTTGTCCTTGAAATTACCTGCTATAATGATGAATGAGAAAAGTTTCCATGAAGAGAACTTTATATATGCTAAATTATTTATCACCTCATGTCTTGTTTTATGGTTATCTTTAGTGACACCAGAAAGCATACTGAAGTTATCTAAGAGAGACATAAAAAGAGACACTTAATACCTTTGAAGGGTATTAAGTGTCTAGAGTGGGGCATGGTAGTACAAATCTGAAGTCTCAGGACTCAGGGGGCTTAGAGCCAGTACTAGTTACAAAAAGAACATAAGGAAGAAAAGAAATAAAAATGCATATGACTATCCAACACTCTATTTATTATGTTCATGCCTTTCGTAATGATTAGTAAGTAATTTCATGCCTTTCCCCCTCCAGCATGTGGAGAAACCCTGCAAGAATCCAGTGGCAACCTTTCCTCCCCAGGATTCCCAAACGGCTACCCTTCCTATACGCACTGCATCTGGAGAGTGTCTGTGACCCCGGGAGAAAAGGTAGTGGATACCTGAGGAGTTCTCCTTCAGTCTCCTATATGTAAAGCATTTCACTAGTTCTAAGCTATACTTTTCTTATTGTTTATTTACCATTATTGTTCCTTATTATTATTTTGCTATGCTGGAGATTGAACCCTGGGGCTCAAGCATGCTAGGCAAATACTTTCCTAGTGAGCTACAGCTACAGCTACAGCTACAGCTACAGCTACAGCTACAGCTACAGCTACAGCTACAGCTACAGCTACAGCTACAGCTACAGCTACAGCTACAGCTACAGCTACAGCTACAGCTACAGCTACAGCTACAGCTACAGCATCTATTTGCTTTCTATTTTGAGGTGGAGGGGGGTCTTTGTAAGTTTCCCAACCTGTCTTTCATCAAATCTGTAGTCCAGACTGGACTTTAATCCATAGTCCCTCTGCCTGTCAAGTTATTGTTTGAATTTGACTCTTGAAGTCACATGGAATGACTGTAAACACACCCATCAGCCTCAGTGTAACACTGAGTTACTGAGATTGCTTACCAGGTCTTCTTAGAGATGGCTGGTGATTTTAAGTAACAGCATGGATACAGAGCTGTCCAGGGTCTTGTGATATTCACAGAAAAAGTCTTTGAAAAAGAAATATAAATGATTTTTACTCACAGAAATTACTGATTGGTTGCATGAATAACCTTATAGTTCATATAGCTACTTATAATTTAAGAATTGTGTGCCTATTGAAATACTGTTATACATTTTGGTAAAATTCTGTATAGGTTACTTTAATAAGTCCCTTCTGTGTTACGAAAAACATGTTTCTGATTATTTTCTTTGTGGCTTTTTGGGATTGTTTTTCCAAGTAGCTGTGGTGGGCCTGGCATTCACTGTTTAGCACAGGTTAGCCTTAACGTCATGGTAACCCTCTTGTCTCTGCTTTCCAAATGCTTCATTTATTTGTGTGAATCGTCAAGCTCACTATCATTTAAAAAAAAAAACAAGATTTTGTAGAATTTGAAAACATTTGATGCAAGAATAATAAAGCTACTTCAAATTACAGCAATGAATAACTGATATTTCCCCCTCCAATCCTGTTAAAATGCTCTACATTATTAGTATTGAAAACTAATTCACTGTTCTTGTATGATTACCAGTAAAAGTAATTTCAAAAATGTTTCCAGAAGAAATCAACAAATGTATCATTTTTTATTGTTGTTTATATTATTTATGATAACGAGGATGTATTAAATTGTTATAAGTTATGAATTATAAGAATTAATTCATTTTAGACCATGTGTATTTTGTTTTCTTATAATGTGATTCTATGCCTTTTAGACTTCTAAGTTTATAGCAGGCATATTTAAGTTGTATTTTTTCAGCACAAACAATGGAGACTGTAATGTCTCTCAAGTCCACTCACCTTATTCTAATCAACCAGTCATCTCTTATCTTGGTTATTATTACATTTTAGTTATTTTGTCTCATTATTTTTCTCAACCAAAAATTCTTTTTAGCAGCATTTACCTTCTAATTAAAAACATGCTTTTAGCATTCTTATTACTTTCTCTGTCATTCTTCACTTGGCAAAATAGTTTCTGACTAATGTCACCTTGGGAGAGAGCAATATTTACAAAGAATAATCTCTGCTTTGACAGTATATTCTGCTCAATGATCCATGCAAGGTTTTGTTCATCAGTCTTTTAGATTATATAGCTAATCTTCTCTGCTACTGTTTTTAGCCGGCTTCGTAATACAGACCTGTGCCACTGTTTGTCATTGTCCTGTCGCTGTCTTAGTTGCACTTTAAACTTTACATTATTTTAAAAATGAAGTAATCTCATTTTATATTTAGGCCATGTTGTTGTACATATAATAGGTTATTAAATGCTTAGAATGTTACATCTTTGTGATATATTTATCTGGTTTTACTATATAGGGATTTTATATCTCTAGTCAGGGTTCACTTTAAAACTCTGTTTGAAATCAAGCAGGAGAGTGCATGCCTTTAATCCCAGGTAGAATTCAAAGTTAACTTGGTCTACATAGTGGGTTCCAGGACAGCCATGGCCATATAAAGAGACCTGACCTAAAAATCCAAACAAACAAACAAACAAACAAACAAAATTGAGCCCTCTTTTCTGATACTGATTACTCACACTTTCTTTTGAGTAAGTGTGGGTATGCACATGTCCTGCTTTGTGCACTCAATGGTCTTTTAAACCTAGAATGATGGCTTTATTGTTTACATATAATTCTGATTACAGTGATACTTACTGTTATTTTTGATATTACAGCTTACTCGTTGTTGTTTGTTTTTTCTATATATGAATCATGAGTTTTCCCTCACAGGATTGAGAGTTACAAATCCATAATCTGTTCTTATCATTCTACCAACTTTTCTTTAAGATTAGACTTAAAGATAGGGACTCTCTTCTCTGCCATGACTCTCCCTGAAACACTTAACTCATATATTCCCATGGCATATGTTCTATTTTTTCCTCTTCTCATGCATGTTTTTTCCACGTGTTAAAGAAAACTTCAAAAGGAGAATATAAAAATTAAAACAGAATTCTAGAGGCCTTCAAACAAAAATGTTACTAATATGTTACTAAATTTGGAAACAGAAAACCTTACTATACAACTAAAATTAGGAGACTGATACAATATTTTCCAGGATGAAGCACTGTAGGTTCATAAATGTATAGTTTTCACCAAATTCACAAAAAATGTAATTCTAAACCTGTTTCCAATATATTTCTTGATTGCTAACCAGACCAAGTTTCTTTCCAAAGTTTATTTAAGATGTGCAGTGTTGGTCAAAGGAGAGTAACACTGTCTGAAGTGTCAATGTTGCTGGGTAAATTACATCTAAATCTAGTTCATAACCTGAGAATCTTCTGGACCCTGGAGTATATGGCTTTGTCCAAAGAGCCTCTTGTGTCAATGAACTAACATGACCTGAGGCCATTGGCCACGTCTGATACATCCATATTACAAAGAACATGCTTAAGTAAATTTGAAAACAGGTTTTTTTCAATAGATAATTCTGAATTTATAGTTTATAATGATGTGTGAAAATTAGAATTTTATATCATTCTTCTGAAGAAATATAATTCTTTAAATTCAAAGAAAAGTATCTAGCACTTGAATTAGAAGCTAAAGAAAATACTTTTTTGCATATGTCTTAAAATAAAAATACAATACAAATTAAAATATACACTGATAGCACAGAAGTTCCAAAGAATGTTGGTATTATTCGCACAACAAATTTGTTTTTGAAAAATGACCCACAGTAAGGTGAGCGCCACAGAAGGAGAAGACTGAAGCCGCAAAAACCCTTCTGGGTTACAAGTGCGGCTCCCTATGTATTTGCCATGAAGTCACCGGCCCCCACTCTGTAAGAGAGATGCTCCTCAAACAATGGTGATGCCTCACATTTCAGTCATAAACCTTCACTGATAGAGTAGGACTATATTGTCAAGTGATAGGCAGGGTTAGAATTCTAGGAAGCAGAAATTGTGGTTATCTCTACAGAGATATTGGGGAACTTGTACTGAATCTGTATTATATACTGTCAGTATATATTATATACTGACAGTCTCAGCAATGACACTTTTTGGAGCATTAATCTGGGTGCATTCTGAAAATGAAAACTTGGGAATGAAACTGAACAAGAAAACAGGAATTTGGAAAAACATAGTATAATGTGAAAATGAAATCACAAGTTAAACATCATATACCTAAATGTGTCAACTTTTAAACTGCATGTACCAAAGACAAAATCATAGGTGGATGGGTTGCTCACTATGAGAACCTCACAAATAGATTCTATTTTGTCCCTTTCCATTTTCTCTAATACACATACTTTATTTTTACATGAGAAAATCCTTGTTTTTAAAATAAGGTCATAGCTATAAAAGAATGTGAAGATAACTTAATAATACAAGACTGAAAGCAGGTAAGATGGCAAGTTGGGTTTCATGACCATTTCTCATAATCAAAACCAAAGCCCACCAGTTCCCTACTATGTGTTCTAAGGCTCCAATCTCTCAGGGTAAGGAGATTCCAATTTGGTCTAAGACTATTCTTGATGTTTTAACAGTTAAGCATGCACGGCTCAGAATTCAGCTGTGGTGACCAGGCAGAAGCATATAGTATTGATCTATCTGTCACTTACAATTGATTGACCTTTGAACAAGGGTAGATTGCTTATGTCTCAAATAGAGTTAGAATAGTCTCCCATTTTTTTTCCTGTATAACCCATTTAAAATCTGTCATTCAAGTGTCCTCCTTTTGAAAATATTTAATCATCTGTCTATGCTCTGTACATAATGGTGACTCACAATCTAGCATTTATATAGCCAAAGATATGTAAAGTGAGCAATTTGTGTGTATGTGTACATATATATATATATATACATACATACACATATATATCTACACATTTCTATACATATACATTTCTCTCTATACACACACCACACACACACACACACACACACACATATTTCTGATCCTCTTCAAATAGATGTATATTCTGATATGTAAAATAAATATATGATGTCTATAATTATGATACCTTATAATGCAGTAATATCATTGCTAAATTTTGGAAAATATCAGAGGAAATCAAAATAAACTTATTGTGGGTTTATAGTAGCACTCAGATATCATTGGAGGTCTGAAGATGACTGACCTATAGTAGCTTTTTGTCGAGACTGAAAAGTGACAAGAAATAGGAAAGGGACAAGAGAAATCTAGGCACACCTGTGGACACTTTTAGGAATTGATGCTAACACTGGGTTTGTCAGGGCACAAAAGCTAGTAATACCCAGCAGGTCTTTAGTTAGAAATACACATACTTCAGATCATAAATATGAGTCAGCTAAAAAGCATCAGAGATTTTGAACCTTTGACACTCATGAACTGATGGTAGCCAGACTTTCCTAAAATCTACATGGTCACAGAGCACAGGAAATGTTCTAGATGTATGAAAGTAAAAACCAAAGGGCAATAAGTTTGGAAATTACTGTGTCACCTAGGAAATGAGAAGGTAACGCCTTTCCATGTTAAAGATCAAAGGTAAAACTTTGTTTAGAGCTTCCGTGATAGATGGAAATTGTCAATTAGCTAGAGAAAGAAACAGAATGCTGGTAAAGGAGACATAAAACTTTAATTAATACCAGGCAATGCCTGATCTAAAATTCAACCCAAATACTATCATACAGTTTTAAGTAGAAGAATTCCTTTGACAATCTAATGCCCACTTTACCCCCCATCTGCCATATAATTGAACCTCAAGAGAAGTTTGACCATTTTGGGCCACCTAACCTATAAGGCAGACACTTCAATGACAGTCTCAAGGTCCTCATCCATTCTTGGGTTCTTTTATATTCCCCATTCTAACTGGATTATTTTTCTATGAAATGTTAAACTTAATGTCTTTTAAAACACCTTTCACAGCATGGTTGGTCTTTGACAAGTGAACTGATGCTTTATTTACACTTCTTTTGTTTTTTTTAAGCAAAAATAGATTCTTCTCTATATACACCCGGACCACAGTTTTCCCTCCCTCAACTCTTCCTATTTCCCATACCACCTCCACTCTATCCCAGAACCACACCCTGTCTGTCTCCCTTCAAAAAAAGAACAGGCCTCTCAGAGACAACCAAAGAGGACAAAACAAAATAGAAGATAGACCAAGAAGACAAAGCAAAAGCCATCACACCAAGGCTGAAGGAGGCAAACCAACAGAAGGGAAAGACTCCAAGAGCAAACAAATGAGTGAAAGACACACCCACTCTCACCCTGAGGAATCCCACAAAACACCAAGCTAACAGCTACAACACATGCTCAGAAAAGCTGGTGCAGTAGGCCCATACATGCCCTCTGCTTGCCACTTCTGTCTCTGTGAGCCCATATGCACCCTGCTTAGTTGACTCAGTGTCCTATGTTCTCCTGGTGACTCCTACAACCTTTCCTTCCTCTCTTCCACTGGATTCCCCATATTTGAGGGTAGGGACCTAATGGAGCTCTCTGATTTATACTCTCATTCTATGTAATGTCTTTCTATGATGGGTCTATCTTCCAGCTCCTGTCTGCTGCCAGAGGGAGACTCTCTATTGATGAGTAGAAAAGGTACTGATATATGAGTATAGCAGAATATCATTATGATTATTTTATTATTTTATTTTATTATTTTTATAGACAAGTAGTGCTTGTTTTCAAAGCTTGTGTTAAGATGGATGCTTGAATATTCACAGTGAGCAGGATACACATATGTGCATTTCACAGTGCTTGAGGGTTGTCTACTTGATTTTCCTTCACAACATCCAACTAAAAGCTTTGCCATCTAATTATGGTAACACAAGTTTGATATGATGTCATCATATTCAAATGATTTCTTCAGCATTTGAAAGTTTAAGTAAATTAAAAATATGAAAAGATAGGGTATGACCTTGAACTTAGGTCTTTTGATGTACTATAGTGAATAGTTTCTAATTTCAGAAGATAGAATATTGTGCCTTTTGATATGAATATAACATTAATAGTCAATAGCTTCTGAGTTACAAGTGACATGAAATAGATAGCTTTACTTTATAGGTTTGCCATAAATATTCATTTTTGACAATACAGTGCCCAAACTGATATAGACAATATGGTAGACAATCATTACAACTGTTTGCTTGCGTGTTTGTGAAAATAAGCAGCAGACAGAACAGTTTACTGACTTGATATGCGACTTCAGAACTCTATTACTGAGGAAAGTCCTATAGCCATCAAACACAGTGCATTAGATTTTCTTAGGTTTCCTCTGGCCAGAGTTCAGTAATCTGTTATAGTCTGTTGCTTTTAATTCTAATATCTTTCTCCAAAAGCCATAAGTAACATCAACCAAATGTACTTCATATATAAGTTACCTCTCCTTATCTCTCAAAGGTGCCAGTGCTATTGTAATTGGCCTTTTAATGGTGCCATGGAATTTGTGTAAGGAGTGAGCATTGTCTTGATTGTGCAATCAGTCATACATTGATTCTTGCTCTGGAGACTTGCAGATATCCAGATCCTTGAACAGCTGATCTGCCTTTCTTCAAGATTCTTCACTATGCAGCGCTGTCAAACAGAGTCTTTAATGAGCAAACTCAGCTGCAAGTCTATCACTTAAACTTTGCAACTGCATCTCCTCACAGACCAGGAAACCTGAGAGCTTTCTTCCTGCTTTGTCTCCATTTGTGTTCGGAAGGAGCTGTGATTAATTTTAAATTGATGCTTATTACCACCAGGAACGAAATACTTCTTCTAATGCAGCATTCACTTATTATTCTTTGATAGGAACATGGTTACATAAACCGGTATAATAGAAAACAAACCATTGTTTACCAAGTGCTTTTGATTTGTAATTCAACTAGGGATTCTTCTAGCAGCATTACTCAAAGGCTGGGATTTTTACCTCCATAGCCACGGCCCCATGATTTGATTTTAGAAAACCTATCTTTATTACATTTTCTACTTCTAAAGGATTCTGTGTTTTGTATTAGTGTCAGGCCGGTTTTCTTCCTCCATGGTGCTTGGAGCTTAAACTAGAAGATTAAAAACAAGATAGGAAACTCTTCTGTTCAGAATTATCCTCTTGTCTAGCTCTCTGTGTGTGTGTGGGGGGGGGGCATTCTATGATTTCATGTATTAACTGTTTGTTAGCAGTCCAGAGACATAATTTCCAGTTTGAGTTGATGGTGGTGATAAATGGATTTCCAGTTTAGCTGATTCTTTAGGAGGGAAATTGAAACTACTTGAACATGATTGTAAAATTGCCTCTTAAGTTTCTCTTAAGTTTAAGAGAGGCCACCCAGGAATTTCAATTATTATCTTTGTGTCTTTATCTCACCTCTGCTTCTCTATAGTCATAGATTTCTCATCCAGTGAGGATAATCTGAAGTCCTGATGTTTGCTGTAGGTAGAATTTTTGTTTATTAATCATTTTGTTTACATTTCAAATGATACCCCCCTTCTTGGTTACTCCCCCACAACTCCCTATCCTACCTCCCCTTTACCCCCTCCCCTTTGCCTCTATGAGGGTGCTCCTCCACCCATTCACCCACTCCCACCTCACCCCTCTAACATCCCCCTATGCTGGTGCACCAAGCCCCCCTGCCCTCCCATTGATGCCAGAAAAGGCCATCCTCTGCTACATATGTATCTGGAGTCATGGCTCCCTCCATGTGTATTCTTTGGTTGGTGGTTTAGTCTCTGGGAGCTCTGAGTGGCCCACTTAGTTGATATTTTTCTTTGTATGGGCTTGCCATCGCCTTCAGCTCCTTCGGGCCTTCCCCTAGCTCTTCCACTGGGTTGTCCAGGCTCAGTCCAATGGTTGGCTGTGAGTATCTACATCTGTATTGGTCAGGTGCTAGTAGATCCTCTCAGGAAACAGCCATATCACACTCCTGTCAGCAAGCGCTTCTTGGCATCAGCAATAGTGTGGAGGTTTGGTGTCTGCAGATGAGATGGAACCCTAGGTGGGGCAGTCTCTGGATGGCCTTTCCTTCAGCCTCTGCTTCATTTATTGTTCCTGTGTTTCCATTAGACAGGAACATTTCTGGTTAAAAATTTTGACATGGATGGTGGCCCCATCCCTAAACTGGGAGCCGCGCCTACCATTGGAGGTGGAATCTGCAGGTTCTCTCCCCCCCTTTGTTGGGTATAAGGTTTATTTACAGGGACCTTGGCTCCATACTCTGAAGGTGTGGGCTCAGGATGAGTTTGACTATAAGTAGTGCTTCCTTTGCTTTCCCCCCTCCTTTTGTGTATATGTATGTGATGTGCATGGGTCACATGTATGTGAACTAGGCATGTTTGTATACATAAGTGCACATGCATGCAGAACCAGAATTTAATGTTTTCCTCCATTGATTTCTATCTTACACATCAGTGCAGCATCTCTCAGTACAATGCAGAGCTTATTGGTTTGGATAACCTAACTGGCCAGCTTGATCCAAATGTTCCCTGTCTTTGTATCCTAGGAATCCCTAGGATGACAGGTGGGCTGCCATGCTTGCTTGGCACTTAAGTGGGCACTGGGGCCCAAACTCTCGTCCTCATGTTCTGCTGCTGTTTTTCTCTTTATCCAATGTGTGATTCCCCCTAACCCCTAACAGTGTTCAGTTTTCTCTTTTTTTTTCCTTTTCCCCCTACAAGATAGTGGGTTTTTTTTTTATTACCTTTCTACATAAGGAAATAGGATTTTCAGATACTATAGTGTTCAAATTTGAATTTCTTAAGGAAGTGCCATTTCTTTTCTAATGGGCAAACCAGTTTACATTCTCAACAGTATACTCACATTTCATACCTAATTTTTAAATCTCTCTGTTTTTCTCAAACAATTATTCTAATAGATGTGAAATAGTATTTCATTGTGGTTTTAATTTGCATTTCTTGGATGATTAGTGCTATTGAACATTTTTATATCTATTTATTTTTATTAAAAAGATATTTTGATATAATATACTCTGATTAGTTTCTCCTCCCTGAGCTTTCAGACCCTATCTGCTTCCCCACCAACCCGAATCTACACCCTTTCTTTTATCTCCATCAGAATATAATAGACATTAAAATATTAATATTAATAATATTGAAATAAGAAAAGAGGGAAGCATATTTGTCATCAGCATTGGCAGGGTACTCTGAATATGGTTGTAAGCTTATTATCTCTGTTTCTCTGTCTGTCTGTCTCTCTGTCTGTCTTTCACTTCCTCCAACTTTTCCACTCTCACTAAAAGTTTCTTTGAACATTGCTATAAACCATCATTTTATAGGAAGGCATTTCAAATATTCACAATTTATTGCTTTTGGCTAACATCCATTTTAGTATCTAAAGAGCAAATTTATTATGAGCCTAAAACCTATTAGATGCATTTAAAGTACCAGAGGGTTAACTGGGCTTTTGAATATACAAAATGGTTTCCAAATAATTTGACATCACAGAAGTACAAGTCTCATTTTAATTCCATTGTATGTTTGGTATAACCAAGGAAAATAAGTTAAAGCTTTGAAAACTGAAGAGTTTTATGAAGCCATGAAAAAAATTATCTTTTCCAGGACTTTTCTTTATTGTCTTTATAAAAAGCATCATCATTCCAAACAAAGGGAAGAATAAAGGGTCGTACACAAGGTCGTCCAGCTCGGAAGCCTTCACATGAATGTTCTTGGATCTGGAGAACTGCTGTGCCATCTGCCTTTAGTCACACTCAGAGGGGTAGATCTGAATGTTAGAGCTGTGTTTAAACATTTCAACACACACAAAGATATTATGTTCTGGGAATACAGCACATGGTGTTTATTTTTAACATAATTATACTTGTCTTGATGGTTGTCTTTAAAATAAATTATTAAAAAGAAGTCATTCGTGGAAAAAGTGGAAATTATTCATGGTTCAAACCTTTTATCCCAGGAAAAATTCAAAATAAACTTTTTGAATAAAGGCTCCTACTTGTTTTGGGACTGCTTCAATTAAAACTATGGATTTCAGGTTGATTGCTAAAGTGCTTTCTCTACCTATTGGTTAACATTGTGCTGCTGTTGTTGCTTTGATTAAATATTAATCAGAATGCAGCTGTGGGGTGGTTTGTTTGTTAAAGTGCTGGCTTTAGTTCGGATCTCTAGACTACAAAGCTGAGTGCGATGTCAGTCAAAGTGAGTGTCCCTGCGATCCCAGCAGAGGTGCAATGAGAGACAGAGATGGAGGCTTCCCTACAAATTCTCTCCAGTATAGCTTACCTGGTAAAGTTCCAGACCGACTAGATACCTTTTCTCCAACACAAGATGGAAGATGTCAGAGTACTGACACTTGAGGTTGCTCTCTGATTTCTATACACATGCTATGAGCATGTAATATCCACACACTTACATGCTCTCATACATATGAGTGATCACACACATGCAGATCATATTAATGAGAATAAGAACATGTGGATTCAAGTTTTTAATTAAGTTGCCAGTGCTCTATGAATATAGACAAGAGGAGTCTATTTTTTGTTTTCTTGCATTCCCCCTTGGAATCAAATCTCTATGTGCTAACAGTCAATTTTACTTCCTGTGCTTTGCAGATTGTCTTGAATTTTACCACGATGGACCTATACAAAAGTAGTTTGTGCTGGTATGATTACATTGAAGTAAGAGATGGTTACTGGAGGAAGTCACCTCTCCTTGGTAAGACATGACTCATCTCCTCTGTAGCTGGGGCTGTATTCTATCTATGGTTGAGGCAGGCACTGTTTCTAAGAGTTATCACTTTCAATCTATATGACTGAAATTGTTTATATTTTTAATTGTATGTTTTTCCAACCATACCGAAAACTGCTCAAGGACAAACAGATGAATAGATTGATTCACTGATTTAAAATAACTTAAATATGGGTTAGATTATTTGATCTGAACACAGTGATTAAGCATAGCTTCCCAAAGATTTTGCTTATTGATTCCACACAGCATTTATTTCTGAATTAGAAATTTAAGGGTAATAGTTTTGATAGGTTGCATATGTATATGGTGTGTGTGTGTGTGTGTGTGTGTGTGTGTGTGTGTGTGTGGTCTCTTTCCCAAGGCAGGAGTGTGAGTTATCAGGTCCATCTTTGATAGTTGCCTTCCTGTGAGTAGTGAATGCGTTCCTCCTATAAACATCTCCGTTTTTCTTGGAGAAGAGGCATCTGTATTTATGTCAGTAACTGCAGTTCAGATTGGTGCTCAGGGATGTCTGATCCCATCTTTAAACCACAGACTACACAAGATGCTTTCATGAAGCATTGCTCAGAGGTGGGAGGAGCTGTGACCCCCAACCACAGTCCCACAGCTCCTCTGCTTTGGTGTTCTTTCCTTCCCAGTTGTGGCTTCCCTTCATTTTTAGTCATAGCTTAGCCCCACTGAGGTTTTGTCCTGTACTGATCCAGCCTTAATATCTAAAACCTGCTGAATGGACATTGCCTTACTTGATGTGGAAACTAACTTAGTAAGTCTGTGCCATCTCTGGAAATACTTCAAAACAAGAACAAAAAAAGGTCAAACTGATGTAATACTTCAAGTCGAGGAAAACAAAGCTCTGTTTTCTACATCTAGTTTCTCAGCCTGTGTAAAGCACAGTATCACAAGTGTAGTTGGGATTCCAAGGAAACACTTCAGTGGCTTCCAGTTGTAGAATCCAATCTGAATCTACATTCAAGAAAGCACTTGGTGGAATATCACCACCAGCCTCCCTGGTCCAGTGTAGAGGGTTCCACCACACTGACTCACTGTGATACAGTTATGTGTGAAATCTCTCCCAAGGGTTCCTTGAAAGACTGAGCTCTGAGTGAAATAGCTGTGATTCACAACATCAACTCACCAGGAAAAACGTTAGAACCGCAGAGACTCTAGCTGCCACTTCACACCCTCTTAGACGGAGGATGATTTGAACAGATTTCTCCATAGTTTGAATGCATGTAATAGTGAATGAGTATGTCCTTTGCCAAGTCTCTTTAATTTAATGCATAGCTTCAAAAGTATTTTTTACTGACTGACCTTTCCTATGAATTTTTTATTCAATTTAGCTATTTTTTTCTTTAAACTTATGGGTATGATTATTTTCAGCAATACACAGACATGCATAGTAATGCTGGGAGCTGCTGTTCTGTCTCATGTTGATCTGAGCCAACAGTGTATATGTGTTTACACATTGTGACTATAAATGTTAGTAAGGCCTAATAAACAAAAAAGGAGACCAATGAAGGGAAGACTAGGTCTTGGTGAAGGACAGTGACTGGACTAAAGGATGTGTCCTTTAGGACTGAGAGGAAAAGAGACAGAAGGGACAGGGGTACAGAGGAGAATGGGGGAGTGGGGAGGAGTGAGATGAGACAGAAGGAGAACATGCTAAACACACTTCATTCAAAAGTGCCACAGTGAGATTTAGTAGCTGTATGCTAGTTTAAAATCAAAACAATTATAAGAATGGTTAAAAGTATAGTATGATTGTAGAGTTATTTTATAGTGTGTGTGTGTGTGTGTGTGTGTGTGTTGAAAGATCTGTATCGGGTAGCGAGCAATGACTCTGTGGAAGGATGATGTAGAAAGGAAGGTCGAATTCTATGACTTTACTCATTTTCTATTGTCTCCTAATAACTCACACATATATATATACAGAATATGATCAGCACTCAGAATCAATTTGATATAACTATTCTGGTTATAATACCACAGACTATTATAGCTTTATCTGAGCTGGGTGTGTATATTAATGTAAGGCACCTGAGGTGTCTTACACTTTTTGTTCTGAGATGTTGTCATTACCTTGATGAGGGGAGGAACTTCTCTTTGTGTTTGAATCAAATTGTACCCATTGGGGGTGATCACATTGATGACTGCTCTAATTTCTCAGCACAACTTGAGACTTTTTCTATTCTCATAGAGTCATAGCACCACCTTGAAGCATCATGTGATCTTTGATGAACTTGGGGGGTTAACTCGTAATTCTTTATATGACAATGATATGGGTGTCCGTTGGCAGAGGATTTTGAAGTGGTTTGAAGAGAGTGCTTTATTTCGTTACCTTATTAAGGTAAAGTTATGGCTCCAAACCAGTGGTTATCAGCCTTATGATTGTTGTGACTCTATAATACACGTTCTTCATAATTTTCATCCCTACTTCATAAGTGTAATTTTGCTGTTGTTATGAATCATAATGTAAATATTTTTGAAGCTTGAGGTTTGCCAAAGGTGTTGTGACCTACAGTTTGAGAAACACTACTCTACCAGAGATATGAGCCAAATACATGCGTATATGTGTGTATGTGTGTGTGTGTATATATATATATATATATAGATAGATAGATAGAGATAGATAGATAGATAGATAGATAGATAGATATAGACATAGACATAGACATAGACATAGACATAGATATAGATTATAACTCTTGTGGAGCACAAGTCTTTAATTCGATGCACAGTGTATACATATTCATATTTAGGAGCCTCTGTCTATTCTTTAATTTCTTTTAGGTAGATTCTGTGGGGACAAAGTGGCTGGAGTTCTTACATCTACAGACAGCAGAATGTGGATTGAGTTTCGTAGCAGCAGTAACTGGGTAGGAAAAGG
This sequence comes from Mus caroli, assembly GCF_978045245.1. Taxonomy (NCBI): domain Eukaryota; kingdom Metazoa; phylum Chordata; class Mammalia; order Rodentia; family Muridae; genus Mus; species Mus caroli. Next base: position 65,697,414 of record NW_028227265.1, read on the forward strand.
GTTTGCAGCCGTCTATGAAGGCAAGTCACATTACACTTAAGAAGTCACTTAAATCCCTCGCATCTCAACAAAGATGTTTCCTTTGGTTTCATTAAAAGAATATGGAAAGCTTATTTTTGCCATTACATAATTTTAATAAGCCAACATGATGATGTTCACAGGATGATCTTAATAAAAATACTCGATAAGTTTAAATGGCAAGAACAGGTTTCCCAGTGTAAGCGATACAGTAATAACTCAGGAGAGACAAAGCAAATAGACAACAGTTCTTATGTTTGTTTTATGAGGCTGTGAAATGCTAAGAAAAATTAGAAATTTTCTTTGTACTGATTTTCTTTAAAAATCGGTTTGATGCCTGGAATGGTGAAGTACCCCATTCTAGGGCACTGTACAGAGGGTGATTGTGTACAGTAATGAAGCATTCTTTGTCTAAATGGGAGAGTCGGCATGTGAGAAAGAATGTATTACATGCTTTTGTTCTATATTTCCTAAAGACAATGAGCTGGCATCCAGCTCCTGGCTGTACACCAGCCTTTTTAGGCAGGTTGTGGGTGTATAAATCCCTTTTCCATACAGGAGATTAAGTAGTTTCCAAGGCAGAAGAGTCCCACTTCCCTTAAAACTTAAGTAAGTGGGAAATTTTGTTTTAAAGATTCACCTCCTGGTGGGGGAGAGGATTACTGGACAGACCCATAGAGGCTGCATACCACTGCTGTCAGAAGCTGCAGTGTTTCTGCCCAAAGTGAATCTTTGCTAATAAGCTCTTTTACCTGTGTTCAGAAGCCCAAGAAATCTTCACAGGGAATCACAGAACAAATTCAGCGAACAATTGTTCACCCCATAATTTTGGTAGCACTACAACTGTCCAGTTTTGATTTTCTTTATGGCGCGGTCTTTGCATTCTCATAGAACTGACCTTAAATACTTTGAAGAAAAATACGATTAAATAACCTTTTGGGACTTATTTGTTTGTTTTGCCTTCCTCAGCGATTTGTGGAGGGGAGATAAGGAAAAATGAAGGGCAGATTCAATCTCCCAATTACCCCGATGACTACCGACCAATGAAGGAGTGTGTATGGAAAATAATGGTGTCCGAGGGCTACCATGTTGGACTGACCTTTCAGGCCTTTGAGGTAAAGTCTTTTAGGAAAATTTCATGGTGACATGTTCTCTATAAATGACAGCAGCATTTAAGGGCCTCCTCATTAAGTCAGGGTAGAAGCAGAGAATCAGCCTTTTAATCAGCGAAGAAGCAGAGGGTAGCCTATAAAGTGTAACAGCAAGAAAGAAAGGTTGTTTTTTTTTTTTCTTTTTTTGCTTGTTACAGCCATTTGCAAGAAGATTAAAGTGAGTTTATATTAACTGTGCTATTTGAATTAGAATGTTTGAAGTGTTGATAGCTTTTGAAGCTTTTTTTTTTTTTAAAGCAAATGTATAGGCCTCTGTCAAAAGACTGCTTGGAGGGTCCATTAAATCACAAAACCTTTATTTCCCCTCTAGAGGTTTCTTTTTATGTTGTGATGGAGAACATTCTTTTTAGCTTTTATATGATTACAAAACTTGTTTATATCGAGTATAATATTCTCAGAAGCTTTTAACTTCATCAAAAAGTTACTTGTCAGTGCTTTGGGGAGAAAGCTCACTGGATAAATCACCTGCCTGAGGACCTGAAGTCCCATTCCCCAGAACTCACATAAAAGCTAGCAGGTGTGGAGGCCACCTGTGACGCCAGCCCTCCTGGAGTGGGCTCTCAGAGGAAAAACAGCCACCTAGGCTCTCCAAGTCCCTAAGCTCTGAATTCAGCCAGAGAATCAGCCTCAGTAAATAAACAATAGAAAACAGAGTGTTGCCAACTTCTGGCCTCTACATGCAAACACAGCCCAAAACACACAAGCGCCCATTCACATGTGAACACACATACAGACAAACATAAATACTACACACACACACACACACACACACACACACACACACACACACACACGTGCACCAAAACCTGACTCTGAGACTACTAATCAAGATAATTAATATAGTTTTCCTTCCTCCCTTCCTTCCTTCCCCCATTACTTTCTCTCTCTCTCTCTCTCTCTCTCTCTCTCTCTCTCTCTCTCTCTCTCTCCCCTCCCTTCCTCTCTCCCCTCTTTCTCTCCTTTTCTCCTTTCCTTCCTTCCTTCCTTCCTTCCTTCCTTCCTTCCTTCCTTCCTTCCTTCCTTCCTTCCTTCCTTCCTTCCTCCCTACTTTCCTTCCATCTGTATTACAATAAAAACCAAGAAAAGAAGCAATTAGAACTAAAGATATGGAGAAATGATTTTAAGGACCCTGTAGCATGCTTCGGTTAGTCAAAGAATCTAGAAAGTAAGAGCTCTAAGTGATGTGGGAAAGCCTAATAAGATGATAGGGCATCCAGTACAGGGGAATGCCAGGGCCAAGAAGCAGGGGTTGGTGGGTAGGGGAGCAGGGCGGGAGGATGGTATAGGGAACTTTTTGGATAGTATTTGAAATGTATATAAAGAAATTATCTAATAAAATAAATAAATAAATAAAAGATGATAGGGCATGATGGGTCCAAGTAAGACCTGGGAATCCAGATGTCTCAGAGGAGAAGTATTTTTGAACTGACCACAGTAAACCTGATTCACTGTCCAGCCATCAAAAAGCAGAAGCTCCCCTGCAATCACTGGTAAGGTATACTTGGCTCTGAGAGCAAAGACTGTGGTCATTGTCACCACAGCAACAGCATCAGGGGCATCTAGATGACATCTATACAGTTAAAGCCTCTCTGGTCTCACCTACAGACCTCTGTGAACCATCTTTGATTCTTATATCTTCTCTCTTGAATTTGCTACTTTATTTCCCACACACATTTTTCATCATGAAAAATAAGTCTTTTCTGTTTTGACCACAATGTTGTATTTTATACTTCTGACAACTCTGCAGTTGGGAAATCTTGGTTTTGAAATTTATTTGTGTTTGATGTTTGTTCTTTTAATTTTAATAATAAACATTATTCAAATACACTAGCTTACAGAGAAGAGCGAACTAAAGTGTCTGATTAAAATCTTGGGCTGGAGAGATGGCTCAGTGGTTAAGAACATTTGCTGATAGTGCAGAGGGCCTAAATCTGGTTCTAACTCCCTCATCAGATGGCTCACAAACACCTATACCTATGGTTCTGGGGAATCTGCTTTCTTATGGCCTCTATAGGCAATGAACGTACACGGTGCACTCACATGCACTCAGAACTATACACATCTACATAAAATAAAAAATAAATCTTAAAAATATATACCTATGAGCCCCATTGCCATTTTATATATTTAATTGAAGATAATGAAGCATCATAAAAGAAATAGTTCAATAAATTATGAAAGATTTTTTATTATAGAAATGATGTCTAAAAACTGAGAAATTTGAGGATAGTAGCTTGACTCTTCTGAATTTTACTTATATCAACTAAATTGTTGGTGATCAGTTTAGTAGTAGCAATTTTAAGGGTACAAAAATCACTGAAAAAAGACCCCAGACTCATTATACAAAGACAGAAAAAAACTAAATCTACAGAAATAACCAGCATGCGAGAATCAACCATTTTTCAAAATGGCAACCCCAGCCAAAGGCTCCCAGGTCTTCTTATAGGGGACTAGGGGAGCTCTCTAGAAGGTTAGGTAATCTAAAATTTCACTGGTGGGTGCTAGGGGCTCATAGGTAGACAGTGTTCTGCATTCCTATGTCATGAATGTTTAACCATAGGATAAGCTAGATCTGCCCAAAACAGATAGCCTGTTCTGCAATATTTTCCCATTCTTGTGGTTATCTTCAGGCTGTTCTTTGGGAGGGGGTTTTATGACCTTGTTTCTGCATTTTATGGTCTGTTCCGAGAGCTGGTGTCTTATGTTCCAGCTCCTGGGACTTATGTTCTGTTCCTGGAGCTGGTGCCTTATAGCCTTCTTTTCTAAATCAAGCCCAGTTCCTAAATGGAGACAAATGGGGTTTATGATGTCCTTTCACAATCTTCAAAAGTAAGATGGTATAAAGATAATAGTCTCATCTTTGACACAACTATATATACATAAGCCACTTAATTTTTATTGATTGGTAGAATGATTTAATGACCACTATGCTTTTGAGGTTGAGTTTGGCATATATAACATTTTATTACTATCTTCAATTTTCCACCTTTTCTTCATTTTGACTTATTTCTATTGTTTCTGTCTCCACTTATGTGTTGAACACATTCTCTTAAGTGATTGAACCTAAATCAGCAATTAGCTTGATTACATACTGACCATCTCCTCTTCAACTCATTTCAACACTTGACCTCAGCACTCATGCAAAGAGTGTCATCAAATCTGCTCTATCACTTGAATAATAACACACAATGATTTATATCAGCCACTTAGTCAATGCCATGCCTTACTGCATGCTTTGAACTTGAGGTGACAAAGAACTGCAGGCCTTGACTCTTGATCTGCATGTCTTATTTCGTGCAGTATGAGGTTGTAACGTCACTTACAAACACAGAAAGGGGTTTGAGTGTAAAATAAAATCCTGATTCAGTTGCTGTGATTCAGTCCCTTTCTCACTCCTGTACCATTGGTCTTATGATCTTCCTTACCTTCTAAAGAAATACTGCTTCTTCTCATATGACAACTTTTTCTTTCAGTGTTCCACTGATTCTAGGTCTCTTGACATTCCTATTTTTTTCCTATTTCTCTCTCTGTTCATTTCCTTTTTCAAAAGACGTATACTTGACAGCTCAATTTCAGCCATTTTACACAAATTTATTCATTGCAATTATGACAGCTTGAATTTAAACCAAGGATCAATGTATAGATTTGCTTCGTGTTTCTCATTAAAATATATTCACATAGAGCAAAGGCATTTCATATGCTAAGGGTGTCTTCAGCACCAATGACTCTCTGAGTAATATTTGGTAATGTAAAGGTTGGATATCTGTGTGACAGTATGTGGTATTCAGTGGTTGGACATTTGCATGCCACCCCCCTTTTTAAAGAAAGGTACTCAAGTTTCAATCAGAGGCTCTAAGAATAAGTAGGTAAGCTAGATTTATTGGTATAATCTCTGGCTGAAGTTAGACTAGATATCCCGAGTTCTAAAAAATTCAGAAAGGGAAAAGCCTTAGGTGTCCTAGGAGAAAGAACCAAGCCTGGATACTTTTATTTATTCAGTTTGAGTTTTGTACTGATTAAAATCAAATCGGCATTGATTGTGCAGTTGATTCTGGTTTTACTTGCTAATTTTCCTACTCAATAAAAATTATAAGCCGGGCGTGGTGGCGCACGCCTTTAATCCCAGCACTCGGGAGGCAGAGGCAGGCTGATTTCTGAGTTCGAGGCCAGCCTGGTCTACAAAGTGAGCTCCAGGACAGCCAGGGCTATACAGAGAAACCCTGTCTCATAAAACCATAAAAAAAAAAAAAAAAAAAGAAAAAATTATAGAAAGCCCACATCAGTATTCTATTCATGTTTTCATATTATTTAAAGGAAGATACCAAACACCTAACAGGCACTTTACAAGTTGTGATCAGCCTTACTAAGCAAATGTGTGCTCAGATAAACTCCTTTCATTGCAAGAGTCATAGTGTTGTTGGCTGTGAGTTTGGTACTAATGAATTGACAATGAAAATTCAAGTAGCCTGAAATAGCCATACACCTAAAACAAAGTTGTTCCATGATTGTGGATAAACATTTTGTGACTAGACTCTTAACAGAAATCCAACAATGTGTTTGCCAAGGAGCAATGTATCCATAATTGTTAATTCACTTCTTCACAACAACTTTATAGAACATCAGTACTTATCACACTGTGAGTATACACAGATCAGGTGTACATGTTTCCTTAATCATTCTAGTACACATTTAGTTTAATTCCTTTTTTAAAAATTTACATATTTATTTGTACAATGGAAATGTTTGCTCTAAGCCTGTGTCTACTCGAGATGAGCAGCTGAGGACAGACACCAGAACTCAAAGCCTGGTTGAATTCAACTAATTATCTGTTCATATGAATCTGGTTTTGTTTAGACATATATTTCTGTGGGGCTAGAGAGAAAAGCATATTTGGTTTCTAGAATCTACATGGTACATTATAGCCTTCTATAACTCCAGTTATTTGGCTCCCACAGACACTAGGCATGCATGTGGTACATATATGCAAAGAAATAATCATACACATCAAATAAAATGTGAAAAGGAAATTCTTGAATACTATGTTTACATTATAAAGAATACATCTTTTTTCAATTTTTTTAATTTAATCTTTGAGGACTTAATATACAAGTTTTATATCTATATCATGCCTTTTCTTCCCCCAACTACACCAATATTTCTCCCTCTCCCTCCCTCATTCATGATTTATTTAATTATGATTGTTACACATATATGCATGTATATGTACATATTTGCACACATGTGTACTCAACTTTCTGAAGGTCTTTACCATTGGTCATATTCATGCCTATGTGGCCAGGGGTAGCTATTTGGGATTAGGCAACCTAAGTGGGAGCTTATCTCTTGAGGAAACTGATTCTCCTTCTCTCAGCCTCAGTTAACCACCATTCTTTTCATTTAGGGGTGGGACTATATGGAACACCCCTTGTCCATGTTGGTGTTGTCATAATGCTGGTCTTGTTTAGGAAATCATACTGCTACAATCCTGCAGGTGTATTTTTCCTGTTGTGCCTATAGGACACTATCTAGCCACAGGCATCCTGGTTCTTAGAATCTTTCTGATTCCCCAACATTCTCCTAGGCTTAGCTGTAGGGGTTGCATTGCAGAAATATCAGAGAGAGTTGGGTACTGCACAGTCACTAATTCCCTGCATTTTGACCATATGTGGACTTTGGTAATAGTCTCTGTTGCAAAAAGAAATCTTAATGAGGTATAAGAGGTACACTTACATATTTATCTAAAGATAAATATTTGGAATATAGTTATAAATTGTATATGTTTAAAGAAAGTAACAGTTGTACGTTCTTTCAATACCATGACCTCTGCAGTCACAGGTAGTTGGCTAGCTGTGCAGTTTCAGACATGAATTTCCTCCTATTGAGTGGATGACCTTACTAAGCTTCTTGCTACCCTGAGAGAAAAATGCTACTATTGTGCCATTGAGAATATGTTGATGACCTGATTGTTATATCTGCAGTTTTTACAGTTAGATAGGACTACTGGTTACTCCTCTCTCTTAGCAGCTTGCATAGCACTATGAAGCCAATCCTTAGAAGGAGGCTTTTAGCTCAGACTCAGCTCAATTTCTTCAACTCCTGAGTCTGAAGTGGGTGTTGCCTTCAGCAATATGGTGTCACCTTCACAGTGGGAAAATCAACCAAGGACAATGGGCATAGGTTATGATATTTGTAGAGACACTTGCATTTCTCTAAAAAACAGCTTGAAGGAATAATTTCCAAATTCATAGATCTGTGTCAGATAATCCATGGGATTGGGGAAACAACCATTACTCTGTATGGCATAACATCACTTAAATATATATATACATATATATACATATATACATATATATACACATATATATACATATATACATATATATACACATATATATACATATATATACACACATATATACACATATATATATACATATATACACACACATATATATACATATATACATATATATACATATATATACATATACACACACACATATATATACATATATACATATATATACATATATACACACATATATATACACATATATATACATATATACATATATATATGCACACACATACATATCTATAATATTTCTTAAGCTTATAAATGTTTCCTTATTCTTTTTGTTTCAACTGTACTTACCTCCTTTTTTCTATTTATTTACCGTTCTTCCTGCTTCTCAATTAAACCGCCTCTATTATTCCCATCTGTTTCCATCCATTGCACCTGTCTTCTACTGCCTGCCCCTCAGCAGTTCACTGTCCCTCCATCTCTGCTCTTACTTTCCTGCTCTGAGGGCACAGCAACTCATACACTCAGATTTAAGATTTGGAACTAGGTCCAGAAATAAGAAAGAACTTTGGATGCTTGTCTTTCTGGGCCTGGATATTTCATTGCTTTACAGCTGAATAGGGTTCCATTGTGTATCTGTACCACAGTTTTCATTATTCACTCATCAGTTTAAAGACACATTGTTTCAATCTTTTAGTTTTTGTGAATAGATCATGAAAAAGCATGGCTGAGAAATCTGTGTTCTATGTTCTAGGATGACAGGTAATTTGGGTCAGGGAATGGGATACGTGGGTTAACATCATAGATTTATGTTTTAGCTTTGTCTCATGAATTCCACATTGGCTGCACCAATTCACAGCCCCATCAACAGTGAGTAAAAGGATCCCTCTCCTGCTCCTTCACCAGCATTTCTTTCTTTAAAAAAAAAAAACTATTTTTATTAGATATATTTTATTTACATTTCAAATGTTATCCCCTTTCCTAGTTTCCTCTCCAAAAATCCCCTGTCTCCTCCCCACTCCCCCTGCTCCCCAACCCACCCACTCCCATTTCCTGGCCCCGGCATTCCCCTATACTGGGACATTGAACCTTTACAAGACCACGGGCCTCTCTTCCCATTGATGACTAACTAGGGTCATTTTCTGCTACATTTGCAGCACCAATCCCACCATGTGTTTTCTTTGATTGGTGGTTTAGTCACAGGGAGTTCTGGGGGGTACTGGTTAGTTCATATTGTTGTTCCTCCTATAGGAATGCAAACCCCTTCTGCTCCTTGGGTACTTTCTTTAGCTCCTTCATTGGGGACCCTGTGCTCTGACCAATGGATGGCTATGAGTATCCACTTCTGTATTTGCCAGGCATTGGCAGAGCCCCCTCAGGAGACAGCTATATCAGGTTCCTGTCAGAAAAATCTTGTTGGCATCTGCAATAGTGTCTGGGTTTGGTGATAAATCTGTTTATGGGATGGATCCCCTGGTGGGGCAGTCTCTGGATGGTCCTTCCTTCAGTCTCTGCTCTGAACTTTGTCTCTGTAACTACTTCCAGGGGTATTTTGTTCCCCCTTTTAAGAAGGATTGAAGTATCCACACTTTGGTCTTCCTTCTTCTTGAGTTTCATGTGTTTTGTAAATTGTATTTTGGCTATTCTAAGCTTCCAGGCTAATATCCACTTATCATAGATATCATGTGTGTTCTTTTGTGATTGGATTACCTCACTCAAGATGATATCCTCTGCATTTCTTATCAGAGTTTTTCTTGATTGTAGCCATCTGACTAGGGTGAAGTGACGTTTCAGAGTAGTTATAATTTAAATTTATCTAAATGCTAAGGATAATGAGTAATTATTAAGATATTTCTTAACTAAGCTTCTTTTTTTGAGAATTCTGTTAGAACACATAACCCATTTTTTACTGAGTCATTTGTTTTCTTGTGTGTTTTTTGAGTTCTTTGTATATTTTGGATATTAATTCTTTATCAAATGTAGACAGAAGTCTAATTTTATGGTTCTACCCATGGATATTCAGTTTTCCCAGAGTTATTTGTAGAAGACATTGGCTTTTTCTCATGCTGTGTTTTGGGCATCTTTGTCAAATGTCAGATGGCCATAGTTATGTGAATTCATATTTGGGTCTTTTATTTTTTCCACAGACCTAATCTCTGCCTTAGCACCTGTACCATGCTTTTTTATTATAATTCTGTAATTAAGCTTGAAATGTGGTATGCTAATCCTTTGACATTACGTATTTTGTTCTGGGTTACTTTGGCTGCCTTGGATCTTTTGTGGTTTCATGTGAATTTTAGAATTCTTTTTCAATTTTTGTGAAGAGTATCATGGAGATTTTGACTGCAGTTGCAACAAGTCTGTAAACTGGTTTTGATAAGTTGGTCACTTTCACAATATTAATTCTACTAATCATGTGCATTTCCATTTTTTAACTCAATCTCTTTCTTCAGATATTTATTAATTTTTTAATTAAAGAATTACTTTCTTGGATGGGTATATTTCTGGATAATTTTGTTATTTTGAGGCTAATGTGAATGGTAATATGTCCATGAGCTCTTTCATACTGTGCTTGTTATTGGTATATATGAAGGCTAATGAAATTTGTAAGTTGATTTTGTATCCTGCTACTTAGCTGAAAGTTTTGAATTTTCTGATATTATATTTGGGATTCTCTATGTATAATATTGCAGCATCTACAAATAGGGGTACTCTAACTTTTTGTTGCCTATTTGTATCCCTTAAATTTCCTTCTCTTGTTCGTTTGCTCTAGCTATGGCTTTTAGTACTTGGAGACTCAGAGATAATCAAGGAAGCTTTTATCACATACTAAAGAAATGCACAACATTATAAGAGAATACTTAAAAGACTTATATGCTGTTAAGCTAGAAAACTGAAAATAAATGGATGAATTTCTAGATTTGTCCTCAAGATAAAGGTTAAACTAAAGAGATGTCATCCTAAACAAACCTATAACAAACAAGGGCAGTGGAATAGGCACGAGTCAACAGGAGAAATCTGTCAATCTGTCAATCTGCAAGGAACCATAATCAATACTTAAAGAATAAAAAAAAAAAATAGAGACAGAGGAAACACATCTAAACTGCTTCTTTGAAAATGTAACCCTACTATTAAAACCATGTAAAAACTCAACCAAAAAAATAAAACTATAGGTCAATATCTCTGATGAACAAAAAGTCAAAGATGCTCAATAAAATAAAGCACACTGAATATAATTTTATATAGCAAGAGTTATTCACAATGATCTAGCCAAATTGACTTTATGCTAAAACCAGTTTTAAAGTTATTTATCTCATTTTTTTTTTACATTCTTTGAAAAGTGCTTCTGGTTTTATATTTTTATCCTCCATAGAACTTTTCTCCTTCAGATAAAGGACTATTAAGATAAAATCATTCCGCATTTGATTGACATCTGTTGTAAGCACTCACTAACTGTCTGTCATTTATACTTTTCTGTTAGTGCGACATTGTTTTACTGATCACATAGCTACTTGCTTTATTATGTAAAGCCAAAATGCTGCATACATTTATCAATGAACTAAACATAGCTTTTTTCTTGAACAGATATCAGAGGGGTAGCCTGTTATCCCATTTAGAAAGCGTTATGTTCCATAAACTTGTACTCTCAAAATACATAGCTTGAGACCCCACCCACAATGTTGATTTTAAGATTTGGAGTAAATCGAAACGATTAGTTGGAGTGTCACAAATGGCCTCCAGGCCCTTGTGAAAGAGATATAGGAAGAAGACTCAGTGGATAGGCATCCTTTACAAAGAACATCAACAGCTAATGAATATGTCAGTACCTTAACTATAAGCTTGTCAGCTTCCAGAACTGAGAAGAGTTCTGCTGTCCACAAGCCACTTAGTCTGTGGGCTAAGACATTAAAAAAAAAAAAAAAAAAAAAAAAAAAAAAAAAAAAAAAGATGTATCCTGAATAGGACAAACTGGGAGTTTTTTCTTCTGCTACTGAATATATTGCCTCTTAACACCACCATAATAAAGTAAGTTTGTATGTGAATATGGAATTAATTTGTAACACTTAAACTCCTTTCATTGGCAGTATTATCAGTGAAGGATCTTCTAGCACTGTTTTATTTGAGGATTTTTGGCGTGTACCACTGAAGCAGAGGAAAAAATTTGGAGACTGGAGATGTTTACAGGAAAAGCTTCAAAGAAACGCCAATAAAGCAGAAAGAAGTAAAATAAACTCAGAGCTTAGTTTTGTTTAGAGTGAAATCCCCACATGCATTAATTCAAGTGGGATTAAGTTTGAGGGACTTGTCAACATTGTTGCACACCCTGGTTGGATGAGACTTCCCTTATGTAAGCCAGAAATGTTTAGCAGCCCTGGCTGTCCTTGAAATAAGCTTCAGCACTCTTAACAGTCTATGAGCTGTTGCCTTGCTGTTGTGCTTGGCAGAAAGCTATTATTTTGTCTCTTTAAATATGTTTCATTAGCTTACAATTAATGAATATGCTTTGTGAATGTACTAATAACCCAGGACAGAAAGACGGGCTAATAGGCTTATGGTTCTCTGCTGGTCATTTACTTACTGGTTCGGAGCGTTCCAAATATGAATTGACTTATTATTAATCAAGGTTTCTTTACCATTTTTGCCAAAAGCGAAAAAAAAAGCCCCAAACCCCAAAATAAGTGTACATACCATTTTGTTATATTATATATAATATTGTATCATTTTGGTTCCAATGCTAGTATCTGATAGTGTTAATTATATTATTAACTAATACTTTAGACCTTGATTTATGACATTTATAAGATGCTGTTATTATATCTACCTCTACCTCTACCTCTATCTACCTCTACCACTATCTAACATTTTCCATCATAATCATTTTTGGATGAACCATTCAGCCCTGAAATCATACAGACAGATAGTATTATAAGACTAAACATGTTATATTTAGGAATATATATATATTGTATGCATGCAATATCAATTAGAAAATGAAGACAGGGCCATGAATTTCATTGTTGGTGTTGCATTTGTTTTGAGACAGGTTTTTTTTTCATGTAGCTCTGGCTGTCCTGGAACTCTATAGATCAGGCTGACCTGGAACTGGGAGATCAACCTCCCTCTGTCTCTGCCTCCTGATGCTGTGACAACAGAGGTGCCTCACCATGACAAACAGGTGGGAGGGGCAATGAATTTGAAGGAGAGCTGGGAGGAATAGATGAAAGGCTTTGGAGGAAGGGGTAGGAACAAACCTTAGAATTATATTAGAGTCTCATAAATACAAATAAGGAAAATAAAGAATTTATCACAGTGTTTTGAAACCTAGTTCTAACCCACTTATTGTCTTGCAAACTAAAATTGTGTTCCTAGTAAGTGACAACTTCTCTTTCCTTTCACCCCCAGTCCCTGCAAACACCACTTTTTACAGTGTCTATAAATTGGAATAGCCTAGTATCGCATGTAAGTAGAATGATTCGGAGTTACTTTTAGCTTATTTCACTCAGCATATAGTCTTCAAGTTTCATCCATAACAACAAACAACGTTTCATTCTACTTACAGGTTAGATCTTCTTTGTCTATTCACACATCAATCAATGGATGTTATTTACATCTTTCTACCTATTATCAGTCATTTAGCATTGAACATGGCCATGCAATTATAAACATATGTGTTTATGTATCTGTGTGTATATATAATGTATGTATGTATATATGCACACACAGACATATATATGTATATATATTTATATATGTCTGTGCGTGTATGTATGTATATGAACACATCTGGGTGGACCTTGAGGGTCCTCATTCACTTCCTGTGAACCCTCCTATAAACAGTCACCAGGAAACTATGGAAAGAGTGGAGGTTGGATGCCTTTAGTTCTCACTAAATGGAAACCATTCACCTTACCTTTAGTTCCCTCAAAGCAGCTGATGAGAGCATGAGCCTCTTAAGTTTCCATGTAGGCTGAGCCCCTTCCAGGCTCTGAACTTGCTACCTCTTCTTTGTGGATTTGATCTCCTTCAAGGGCCAGTTAAATATCAGCTTTTGAAAAACATGTTCAGAGTTGATGTTTACTTTCACCATGGTTGCTATGGATATTAGATCTGTTTACATTATAATAAACCTGCCAGATTCACAGAGATTTTATGCTCTAGAGACCTTAAAGTCTGTAATCAATCAACAATGCTGTTATCAAAACACATTCATCTTATGTTAATTGTGCGTGGCATTGCATCTAGCACCTAGCTCTTCAACTATCTATGCTTGATCTTGAGAAGAAACTGCCGTTTTCTCTTTTGATTTGTTTTTGCCTTTATTTGCCTTTGGATTTCTGTGGGCTTGATGTAGGTATTTATTCTTTTAAATCTGTTTGTACGTATGTGAGCCTGTGAGCATGTGTTCAGCACACAGTTGTAGAAGCTTATGTTCCTTACAAGAGGGAGCTGGAAGCCACGGTGTGGGAGTCACAGGCAGCTATGAGCTGCTGTATGGATACTGGGAGCTGAACCAGGGCTCTTTGCAAGAGCACTGAGTGCTTTTAACCACGGAAGCATCTATCTCTCCATTTCCTTAATTCACTTTTTAACTTCTCTAGCAATACTTAGATTCATCCCACATATTAGTTGATAAAGTAATGTAACATAGCTAAAAATATCGAATGCATGATATAAATCAATCACGTTTTCACTTATGCTTGATTTTGTTAGCCCAGGTTGATGATGTATGGTTGTAATTAGGGTCCGTGGAGGAGATTCATCGCACAAGCTTTATACTCAGGTTAAACCTGGAAGAGTATGTAAACACCAGCATTCCATTCACTGATAATGTCTCTGAGATTGGTGCTGAGAAACTACGAAGCATTTCTGAATGCTATAGATTTATGTGCATGAGGGACGCTCCATATGCATGTAACTGTAAATGTTTATTACGTGTGAGTGAATTTACATTTCTATTTGATTATTCACAAGAACTGGATATATATTATATAGTATGTAGACAATGTCAGATCTTAAATAGGTACTGGTAAAAATATAAATTATGAAGTTAGTGTTTTTATGAATATTTCTCTGAAAATATACTTTTGTACGTATAGCTACTTAAATTTCTAAATGTAACTAAGTGAACAGTGAATTTCCTATAAATTAAAAATTTAAGTGATTTCAGCTAAAAGTTAAAAAAAGACATAATGAGTTTTAACAATAGGATACAATCAATTCTCTTTTCTTAAGAAGAGCGGTAATTATTTTTAAATTTTCAATAGTGCCTCTGTTGGTTTAATCCTGATAAGTACTGATTTTGAAAACAGAATTTAACCGATGATTAAGATTATTTGAATTTGACATTACTAAATTTTAATCTACATGATTTTTAATGTGAAACAACCAGAATTCTGAGTTTGAGGCTGGCGTGAATTATAACATAACTAGTTCCAAATTAACCTGGGATAAGACTATCAGTCAATCAATTGTACTCAATCAATCAATCAATCAACCATAATCAATCAATCAATCAATCAACAAATGTGTTTCCCTTCTCTTCACTCAGGCTTACGTTGCTGTACTGTTTCTAGGATTTCTATAGAAGAGTAAGAGTTCCTCTGTGTGCAGCGTATCTTCAGCTCATTTTTAGTCACATGTTTTCCTTTCTGGGGTTATTTTCATGTTAATACCTTAGTGCTATGCCACTAAGAATACCAAGAATAACCTTCCCATTCCACTTGTCTTATTAATATCTATTAATGAGACAAATGATTTTTACAATTTCCTATTGTAGATCGAAAGGCATGACAGCTGTGCCTATGACCACCTAGAAGTTCGAGATGGAGCCAGTGAGAACAGCCCTTTGATAGGACGGTTCTGTGGTTATGACAAACCTGAAGATATAAGGTCTACTTCCAACACCCTGTGGATGAAGTTCGTCTCTGATGGGACTGTGAACAAGGCAGGGTTTGCTGCTAACTTTTTTAAAGGTAATCTGCGACATCTTAGTTTTTGGGGGGTGAGGTATTCAGGGCATTAAGCTTTGAATCTTGGCAGAATTGGATTGGAGATCATTGAAAGTTGAAGTATGTCCTCACATTCTATAACTAGTGTGCATTACTAGGAAAAATAAGACCTATATTACTGCAAAAGTTGCATCAAACTTACATGTGGGACATTTATTTGAAGTGTATCATATTTGAATGAAAATAGAAAGAACAAATACACTTTCCTCTGAATGGACTTCTATAGGATAAGTGGATTAATTTGTGTATGCCAAGTTCACCAGCAGATATCTAAGTGTTTTCATTATTTAAACAGCACAGCTCATTTTCAACAAGAGTTGCTCAGGAATTTGCTATATAATTTGAAAGGAAGATAAAGCTATCACTTCAGCTATATAAATTCATTAAAAAATATATTGACATGGTAGATTTTTTTGGATATGTCATATGTCACAATGGTAGAAACATTTTCTCTTGTGGTTGTGTGTTTAGCTGTCAAAGTGCTTAATGTTTTTCTGATGCGTATCTCCATAAGGTGTTTGTATTTATATAATCCGTACTCATTTATTTATGAAGAATAAAATTATGGAGTACCAAGTGTGTACATTTAAAAATAATGCATATTGTATCTGTATCAGAGAAAAATTGGACTGAAGTTTATCATGTATTAATATTTATTCATTATGTAATATAAAATTGATATATTTTATATATTTTATACATTAAACAACACATTATATAAATGTATGTTTTTTCTATGTGTAATCTGGATAACTTTTTAAAAATTAATTTATTTTTTATACTCCATATTCCATTCCCCACCCCCCATCCACCCTCCAACTGCTCCACATCCCATACCTCCTCCCCACCCCACCCTGTCTCCACATGGATGCCCCCAACCCCCACTCCACCTGAGCTCTAAACTCCCTGGAGCCTCCAGTCTCTTGAGGGTTAGGTGCATCATCTCTGAATGAATGCAGACCCAGAAGTCCTCTACTATATGTGTGTTGGGGGCCTCATATCAGCTGGTGTATGCTGTCTGTACCACCTGGTACAGTGTTTGAGAGATTTTGAGTGTCCAGATTAATTGAGACTGATGATCCTCCTACAGGAGCACCCCTCTCCTCAGCTTCTTTCAGCCTTTCCTAATTCAACAACAGGGGTCAGCTGCTTCTGTCCATTAATTGGGTGCAAATATCAGTATCTGATTCTTTCAGTTGCTTGTTGGGTCTTTTGGAGGGCAGTCATGATCGATCGTGTTTTGTGAGCACTCCATAGCCTCAGTAATAGTGTCAGGCCTTAGGACCTCCTGTGGAGATGGATTCTACTTTGGGCTTGTCACTGGGCCTCCTCTTCCTCAGGCTCCTCTCCAATTCCATCCCTGTAATTCTTTCAGACAGGAGTCTTAAATGTGACTGTGGGATGACAACCCCATCCCTCACTTGATGTGCTGTCGTCCTGCTGGAGGTGGGCTCTATAAATTCCCTCTCCCTACTGTGCAGCATTTCATCTCAGATCCCTCCCTTTGAGTCCTGAGAGTCTCTTACCTTTCAGGTCTCTGGTGCATTTGGGAGGGTCCCCCTAACCTCCTATTTCCTGAGGTTGCCTGTTTCCATTCTTTCTTAGTCTGAGTATTTATATTAAAAACACTGAAGCATGAAGAGTTCTAGACAACTACTAAATTTCATTTTTTAAAATTTATAAACATGACAACTTACTTTTTTTGATGAAGACATTTGTTTAAATAATTTGTGTGGTATGTGGCTGTGTGCATATGGTATTTGTATGTTTGTGTGTACCCAGGATGGAAATTCAACCCAGGTTTTCATATGCAAATCTTATGTTCTCATATGCAAATAATATATTCTGCCACTCAGCTGTGTGTCTCCAGCCTCTAGAAGGATATTCTGAAATATATTTAACAAATTTTGCTGTGATATCATTAAGTGTTGCTGTTCTTTTTCAACTTAATCCCAAAACCTCTCTGTGATTTAATAATCTCCATTTGCCCTTAGTTCAGAAACAAAATATGTTGTGTGTGAGATAAGGACCTTCAGTATTCCCTCCATCAGGTAGGTTTCTGGTCTCTTGTTCTGTGGTTTAGGTTGTCATGTCATTCTTTCCTATGTCACACAGTCAAGTATTAGAACCTTTGCTGAGAAATGAGTTCTCTGCTTTTTTTCAGAGCCACTAAACATCATATTTCAGTCCCTATTTCAGTCAACTCCAGTTGTACTGTATCTTTCTTGATTTTATAGAGGAAGATGAGTGTGCCAAACCTGACCGAGGAGGCTGTGAACAGAGGTGTCTTAACACACTAGGCAGCTACCAGTGTGCCTGTGAGCCTGGCTATGAACTGGGGCCAGACAGAAGAAGCTGTGAAGGTGGGATCTCTCTCTCTCCTCCCTCTCTCCTCTCTCCTCTCTCTCCTCTCTCCTCTCTCTCCTCTCTCCTCTCTCTTTCCTCTCTCCCTGCTTCTTTCTCTCTCCTCTCTCCTCTCTCCTCTCTCCTCTCTCCTCTCTCCTCTCTCCTCTCTCCTCTCTCCTCTCTCCTCTCTCCTCTCTCCTCTCTCCTCTCTCCTCTCTCCTCTCTCCTCTCTCCTCTCTCCTCTCTCTTCTCTCCCTGCTTCTCTCTCTCTCCTCTCTCTCCTCTCTCCATGCTTCTTGCTCTCTCTCTCTCTTTCTCTCTCTCTCTCTCTCTCTCTCTCTCTCTCTCTCTCTCTCTCTCTCTCTCTCTCTCTCTCTCTCTCTCTTCCTCCCTCCCTCCCTCCCTCCCTCCCTCCCTTCCTCCCTCCCCCTTCCCCTGTGTTTCCTGTATTTTCTTCCATAGCAACCATGGCTGACATGAAAGCTCACCTGCTCTCTGGCTATTGGCCCCCTTTGACTTTT
Organism: Mus caroli; assembly: GCF_978045245.1. Classification (NCBI taxonomy): domain Eukaryota; kingdom Metazoa; phylum Chordata; class Mammalia; order Rodentia; family Muridae; genus Mus; species Mus caroli. The sequence goes on from NW_028227265.1 coordinate 65,715,784, forward strand.
GGTTATGAAGCATGTATTTGATTATAGCTCTACTTTCCCCTGCATCTTGCTCTCTGTGCATCCACCCATCCATCCCTCATCATTTGCAGTCATGTATTCTCCTTCCCTGTATCTGTACACTCGGTCCTCCCTTCTGTTCTGTGGTTCTGTGACGTTTGTCTTTATCATTTTCTTGACATACTATGTGCATAGACCACAAATGTTTGCTCGTTACACTAACCAGCCCCAATTTTACCATTGTATCTTCAGCACCTACCACAGACATGAGCATTTAGCACAAATCTAAATATAATTTATGCAATAAAAACTATTATACAATGACATTTTTGTGGTTATTTACATTTTGTCATTGAGATTTCACATGAGGGTTTATGTATAATGTTTTGTTACCAGGAATGATAATTTCACACAGGCTTCATTCCTCAGAGTAAAGCCAGAGCGTATTAGCTGATCTTCACTCCCTTCAATTTCTTTCTCAAGATTTCTGCTGTTTCACCTTCATATACATATATATTTATATATCACATATTTATATAGTATATATATATATATTTAATTCAGAGTCTTACCACCAAAGTATAAATCTCATAAAACTAAGCCTTTTGGATCTACTGTGATTACATATAAACACTAATAAATACCAAAGGCAGTAAAACTCTTTGCTTCATGTTTGATTCTATTGTTGCTGGCTTTTAAAAAAAAATGACCCTTCCTCCTTATTTCTTAACAGTCTGAATTCTTATTTGACTTCCAAGTCTCCATCCTACATATTAAACTGTCAGCCTCTTCTCTGTACTGGGTGCAGAAATCATAATGACATAGAAAGTGTAGTATTTTTAAAGAGCACACTGTATACCAATCCTAAAATAACATGACTCTTATTAACTATTCTTATTTCTATCTGCCTTATTTCTCTCTGCCTCTTCAAGCCAGAGCCTGACATGTCATAGGCAGTGCTGTACCACTGAGCTGCACCCCCTAGATTAACATGACTATTCCTTACATGTAGTTCCTGGAAACAAATCTGCTCCTCATTAAAAACCCAGTGCAAATGAGTAGGAGTCACTTTAAATATTTACTAACATGCTATGAAATATACACGTACCCATGTTTACATGCACATGTGAACATGCCTATGCTTACATAAGCATGTGAATGCGCCTATGTTTACATAAGCATGTGAACAAAGCAGCCATCTCAGGCAGCTATTGGATATCCTAGGAAGCAGTTATGAGCTGGGGATAGCATATGCTCATTTTATTCATCTTGTCTTGTGATACTCTGATTTTGGTAATTTCGGTAGGAACAAAGAAAGGAAATATAAAATGTCCATTCTAAGAAGATCATGAAATAACAAAGAAACATGTTAAATAAAATGCTTTGGAATAATATGTTATTTCAATTATTTTATCTTTCTTGCTAGTGTACTTCAAATAGTCTTACTTGCCTTGGAATAAAGTATGGTAATTTGAAATAGTGGGTTTGGTCTTATTTTATTAGAATATTGCATGCTATCTCAATATCTATCATCTATCTATCTATCATCTATCTATCCATATATATAATTTATGTATATCATCTATCTATAATAATGTATATATTTATCAATCTATCGTCTCTTAATTCTTTATCTATTTCTATTTAGTCATCATCTAACAATCAGCTATCTATCAGCTATCTCTCTATATAGCTGCCCCAATATCTTAGCTGCCACAATTATACTAATTTCACAAAAATAATTTTATTTAAATTTTCCAGATATCACAATATTGTAAGATATTTTCCATGCATTTAGAAGAAAAGGAAACTTGGACCTGGCTTAATATTATTCACTTAAATTTTGAAGCAATTTAAAGCATTGTACCGTGGCCATAATTTGCTTTGCCCCAAGCTATTGATTAGTAGCTATGAATGGCTTTTGATGATAAAATTCTTTAAGTAAAACGTCAGGACAGAGCGTGCAGCTTCTAGAACTGACAACTAGACGGTGCTTCCCATTCAATGCAGAGATGGTGAAGTGGAGGTGCTCAGAGGGGAGCATCTTTGTTAAGAAGCTCTCTTTCCTCTTCTCTTCCAGCTGCTTGCGGAGGACTTCTTACAAAGCTCAATGGCACCATAACCACCCCCGGCTGGCCCAAAGAGTACCCTCCAAACAAAAACTGCGTGTGGCAAGTGATCGCGCCAAGCCAGTACAGAATCTCTGTGAAGTTTGAGTTTTTTGAATTGGAAGGCAATGAAGTAAGTGAGCAATGTTAAAAGTAAGTTTACCAGCTGGGCGTGGTGGCGCACGCCTTTAATCCCAGCACTCGGGAGGCAGAGGCAGGTGGATTTCTGAGTTCGAGGCCAGCTTAGTCTACAAAGTGAGTTCCAGGACAGCCAGGGCTATACAGAGAAACCCTGTCTCGAAAAACCAAAAAAAAAAAAAAAAGTAAGCTTACCATGTTTTGAGAACCCCCAAGGGCAATCCTACAAGCTTAAAAGGAAGAGGAGAACATGATGTGATGCATTTATACAAATGTCCTCTTCCTTTCCCCATTGCTTCTTTCTGCAAGTACTTACTGGTCTGCTTTAGGCTGTAGGGAACACCTCAGCGGTCCCTGCCAAATGTCCTGCAACAATCAAGCCATCCTACAAGGGAACCTGAGAAGCTATTAGAGGCAAAGAAAGGGGAACAGAGGAGAACAGAAAGAGAGGAGAGAAAAAGAGAGAAAGAGGGGATGAGGCTGGCTAGAAACAGGTAGGGAAAGGGGAGGGGAGAGGGAGAGAGAGAAGAAGGGAAGAGAGAGAGGGAGAAGGATACTGAGAGGGAGAGATAGAGAGCAAAAGAGGGAGAGAGGGAGGGAGGGAGGGAGAGAGAGAGGGAGGGAAGGAGGGAGGGAGGGAGGGAGGGAGAGAGAGAGAGAGAGAGGGAGGGAGGGAGAGAGAGAGAGGGAGTGAGGGAGAGAGAGAGAAACTGAACAGTCCTTATAGTGAGAGCCAGGCTCCTTCCTACCTGGCTATTGCTGGGTAGCTGTTGGGCAGAGCCTATAGGAAATGCTAACACAATTCTGCTGATGTGGGATTTGCTTAGATTTGTGTGGGAAACTGAAAATTACCAGAAGGAATTTTCAGTTAATTTGATGTCCAATATTTAGGATAAGCTTCCATATCACATAGATATTTATAGAAAAATCATAAATAAAAAAACAAAATTAGGTTAAATGAGAACAAAAATATTCACTTATAAGAAAGGTATGGTCAACTTTTGGATACTGATATATTTTTCAGATGTATATAGTTTTTCATTATGAATTATGTTTGTGATTTACATACCAAAATGTTAATTTAACCTAAGAAATTATAAATTTAGTGGAAGGTATTATTCCTTTTCAAAATATAGCTTACTATATTGAAGGCTCAGTTTTTTGACAGATGACCACATTGAAATTTGTGCAATCACTTATTTGGAAATGTCTGTGGGTTATCCATACATATAGCAAATACAGGTGCATTCAGTGTAGGAATGATAACAAGGAAATATCCGTTGGATTTTGGGTTTACTGGATTATTTTTTTTATTAAGTGTGTGACATCATTTTCTTTTTTTTTAATTAGGTATTTTCCTCATTTATGTTTCCAATGCTATCCAAAAAGTCCTCAATACACTCCCTCCCCCACTCCCCTACGCACCCACTCCCATTTTTTGGCCCTGGTGTTCCCCTGTACTGGGGCATATAAAGTTTGCAAGTCCAATGGGCTTCTCTTTCCAGTGATGACCTACTAGGCCGCTTTTGATACATATGCAGCTAGAGTCAAGAGCTCTGGGGTACTAGTTAGTTCATAATGTTGTTCCACCTATAGGGTTGCAGGTCCCTTTAGTTCCTTGGGTACTTTCTCTAGCTCATCCATTGGGGGCCCTGTGATCCATCCAATAGCTGACTGTGAGCATCCACTTCCGTGTTTGTTAGGCCCCGGCATAGTCTCACAAGAGACAGCTATATCTGGGTCCTTTCAGCAAAATCTTGCTAGTGTATGCAATGGTGTCAGTGTTTGGAAGCTGATTATGGGATGGATCCCTGGATAAGGCAGTCTCTAGATGGTCCATTCTTTTTGGCACTTGTTCCTTCTTCTCCCTGTCCTTTTACTGCTTTTTAAATATTATTTGTCTCCAGTAATTCAATTTGTAGTTATTAAGGTACTTTAATGTATATATAAAAAATCCTTTACAGACTTTGAGGTAAATATGGTGGATGAGTTTTGGGTAGTAAACTTAGACATTTTTTTTTCCTTTTTTTTTTTTTAATTAGGTATTTTCCTCAATTACATTTCCAATGCTATCCAAAAAGTCCCCAATACACTCCCCCCCCAGTCCCCCACCCACCCACCCCCACCCCTTGGCCCTGGCATTCCCCTGTACTGGGGCATATAAAGTTGGCAAGTCCAATGGGCCTCTCTTTCCAGTGATGGCCGACTAGGCCATCTTTTGATACAAATGCAGCTAGAGTCAAGAGCTATGGGGTACTAGTTAGTTCATAATAATGTTCCACCTATGGGGTTGCAGTTCCCTTTAGCTCCTTGGGTAATTACTCTAGCTCCTCCATTAAGGGCCCTGTGATCCATCCAATAGCTGACTGTGAGCATCCACTTCTGTGTTTGCTAGGCCCCAGCATTGTCTCACAAGAGACAGCTATATCTGGGTCCTTTCAGCAAAATCTTGCTAGTGTATGCAATGGTGTCAGCGTTTAGAAGCTGATTATGGGATGGATCCTTGGATATGGCAGACTTTAGATGGTCCATCCTTTCTTCAAAGCTCCAAACTTTATCTCTGTAACAATTTCCATGGGTGTTTTGATCCCAATTCCTTTGGTCTTCGTTCTTCTTGAGTTTCATGCGTTTAACAAATTGTATCTTATATCTTGGGTATCCTAAGTTTTTGGGCTAATATCCACTTATCAGTGAGTACATATTGTGTGAGTTCCTTTGTGAATATGTTACCTCACTCAGGATGATGCCCTCCAGATCCATCCATTTGGCTAGGAATTTCATAAATTCATTCCTTTTAATAGCTGAGTAGTACTCCATTGTGTAAATGTACCACATTTTCTGTATCCATTCCTCTGTTGAGGGGCATCTGGGTTCTTTCCAGCTTCTGGCTATTATAAATAAGGCTGCTATGAACATAGTGGAGCATGTGTCCTTCTTACCGGTTGGAACATCTTCTGGATATATGCCCAGGAGAAATATTGCTGGATCCTCTGGTAGTATTATGTCCAATTTTCTGAGGAACCGCCAAACTGATTTCCAGAGTGGTTGTACCAGCTTACAATCCCACCAACAATGAAGGAGTGTTCCTCTTTCTCCACATCCTCTCCAGCATCTGCTGTCACCTGAATTTTTGATCTTAGCCATTCTGACTGGTGTGAGGTGGAATCTCAGGGTTGTTTTGAATTGCATTTCCCTGATGATTAAGGATGTTGAACATTTTTTCAGGTGCTTCTCTGCCATTCTGTATTCCTCAGGTGAGAATTCTTTGTTCAGTTCTGAGCCCCATTTTTTAACGGTGTTATTTGATTTTTCTGGAGTCCACCTTCTTGAGTTCTTTATATATATTGGATATTAGTCCCCTATCTGATTTAGGATAGGTAAAGATCCTTACCCAATCTGTTGGTGGTCTTTTTGTCTTATTGACAGTGTCTTTTGCCTTGCAGAAGCTTTGCAACTTTATGAGGTCCCATTTATCGATTCTCGATCTTACAGCACAAGCCTTTGCTGTTCTATTCAGGAATTTTTTCCCTGTACCCATGTCTTCGAGGCTTTTCCCTACTTTCTCCTCTATAAATTTCAGTGTCTCTGGTTTTATGTGGAGTTCCTTAATCCACTTAGATTTGACCTTAGTACAAGGAGATAGGAATGAATCAATTTGCATTCTTCTACATGATAACGGCCAGTTGTGCCAGCACCATTTGTTGAAAATGCTGTCTTTTTTCCACTGGATGGTTTTTGCTCCCTTGTCAAAGACCAAGTGACCATAGGTATGTGGGTTGATCTCAGGGTCTTCAATTCTGTTCCATTGGTCTACTTGTCTGTCTTTATACCAGTACCATGCAGTTTTTAGCACAATTGCTCTGTAGTACAGCTTTAGGTCAGGCATGGTGATTCCACCAGAGGTTCTTTTATCCTTGAGAAGAGTTTTTGCTATCCTACGTTTTTTGTTGTTCTAGATGAATTTGCAGATTGCCCTTTCTAATACGTTGAAGAATTGAGTTGGAATTTTGATGGGGATTGCACTGAATCTGTAGATTGCTTTTGGTAAGATAGCCATTTTTACAATGTTGATCCTGCCAATCCATGAGCATGGGAGGTCTTTCCTTCTTCTGAGATCTTCTTTAATTTCTTTCTTCAGGGACTTGAAGTTCTTGTCATACAGATTTTTCACTTCCTTAGTTAGAGTCAAGCCAAGGTATTTTATATTGTTTGTGACTATTGAGAAGGGTGTTGTTTCCCTAATTTCCTTCTCTGCCTGTTTATCCTTTGTGTACAGAAGGCCATTGACTTGCTTGAGTTAATTTTATATCCAGCTACTTCACCGAAGCTATTTATCAGGCTTAGGAGTTCTCTGGTGGAATTTTTAGGGTCACTTATGTATACTATCATATCATCTGCAAAAAGTGATATTTTGACTTCTTCTTTTCCAATTTGTATCCCCTTGATCTCCTTTTGTTGTCTAATTGCTCTGGCTAGGACTTCAAGTATAATGTTGAATAGGTAGGGAGAGAGTGGGCAGCCTTGTCTAGTCCCTGATTTTAGTGGGATTGCTTCCAGCTTCTCAACATTTACTTTGATGTTGGCTACTGGTTTGCTGTAGATTGCTTTTATCATGGTTAGGTATGGGCCTTGAATTCCTGATCTTTCCAAGACTTTTATCATGAATGGGTGTTGGATTTTGTCAAATGCTTTTTCCGCATCTAACGAGATGATCATGTGGTTTTTGTCTTTGAGTTTGTTTATATAATGGATTACATTGATGGATTTTCGTATATTGAACCATCCTTGCATCCCTGGGATGAAACCTACTTGGTCAGGATGGATGATTGTTTTGATGTGTTCTTAAATTCGGTTAGCTAGAACTTTATTCAGGATTTTTGCATCAAAATTCATAAGGGAAATTGGTCTGAAGTTCTCTATCTTTGTTGGGTCTTTATGTGGTTTAGGTATCAGAGTAATTGTGGCTTCATAGAATGTGTTGGGTAGAGTACCTTCTGATTCTATTTTGTGGAATAGTTTGTGAAGAACTGGGATTAGATCTTCTTTGAAGGTTTGATAGAACTCTGCACTAAACCCATCTGGTCCTGGGCTTTTTTTTGGTTGGGAGACTATTGATGACTGCTTCTATTTCTTTAGGGGATATGGGACTGTTTAGATCATTAACCTGATCTTGATTTAACTTTGGTACCTGGTATCTGTCTAGAAACTTGTCCATTTCATCCAGGTTCTCCAGTTTTGTTGAGTATAGCCTTTTGTAGAAGGATCTGATGGTGTTTTGGATTTCTTCAGGGTCTGTTGTTATGTCTCCCTTTTAATTTCTGATTTTGTTAATTAGAATACTTTCCCTATGTCCTCTAGTGAGTCTGGCTAAGGGTTTATCTATCTTGTTGATTTTCTCAAAGAACCAGCTCCTTGATTGGTTGATTCTTTGAATTGTTCTTCTTGTTTCCACTTGTTTGATTTCACCCCTGAGTTTGATTATTTCTTGCTGTCGACTCCTCTTGGGTGAATTTGCTTCCTTTCGTTCTAGAGCTGTTAGGTGTGTTGTCAAGCTGCTAATGTGTGCTCTCTCTAGTTTCTTTTTGGAGGCACTCAGAGCTATGAGTTTTCCTCTTAGAAATGCTTTCAATGTGTCCCATAAGTTTGGGTATGTTGTAGCTTCATTTTCATTAAACTCCAGAAAGTCCTTAATTTCTTTCTTTATTCCTTCTTTGACCAAGGTATCATTGAGAAGAGTGTTGTTCAGTTTCCACATGAATGTTGGCTTTCTATTATTTATTTTGTTATTGAAGATCAGTCTTAGTCCATGGTGATCTGATAGGATGCATGGGACAATTTCAATACTTTTGTATATGTTGAGGCTTGTTTTGTGACCAATTATGTGGTCAGTTTTGGAGAAGGTACCATGAGGTGCTGAGAAGAAGGTATATCCTTTTGTTTTAGGATAAAATGTTCTGTAGATATCTGTCAGATCCATTTCTTTCATAACCTCTGTTAGTTTCACTGTGTCCCTGTTTAGTTTCTGCTTCCATGATCTGTCCATTGCTGAAAGTGGTGTGCTGAAGTCTCCCACTATTATTGTGTGAGGTGCAATATGTGCTTTGAGCTTTACTAAAGTATCTTTAATGAATGTGGCTGCCCTTGTATTTGGAGCATAGATATTCAGAATTGATAGTTCCTCTTGGAGGATTTTACCTTTGATGAGAATGAAGTGCCCTTCCTTCTCTTTTTTGATGACTTTGGGTTGGAAGTCAATCTTATCAGATATTATAATGGCTACTCCAGCTTGTTTCTTCCTACCATTTGCTTGGAAAATTGTTTTCCAGCCTTTCATTCTGAGGTAGTGTCTATCTTTTTCTCTGAGATGAGTTTCCTGTAAGCAGCAAAATATTGGGTCCTGTTTCTGTAGCCAGTCTGTTAGTCTATGTCTTTTTATTGGGGAGTTGAGTCCATTGATATTAAGAGATATTAGGGAGAAGTAATTGTTGCTTCCTTTTATTTTTGTTGTTAGAGTTGGTGTTCTGTTCTTGTGGCTGTCTTCTTTTAGGTTTGTTGAGGGATTACCTTCTTGCTTTTTCTAGGACGTGGTTTCCGTCCTTGAAGTGGTTTTTTTTTCTGTTATTATCCTTTGAAGGGCTGGATTCGTGGAAAGATAATGTGTGAATTTGGTTTTATCGTGGAATACTTTTGTTTCTCCATCTATGGTAATTGAGAGTTTGGCTGGGTATAGTAGCCTGGGATGGAAATTGTGTTCTCTTAGTTTCTGTATAACATCTGTCCAGGCCCTTCTGGCTTTCATAGTCTCTGGTGAAAAATCCTTTGTAATTCTGATAGGCTTGCCTTTATATGTTACTTGACCTTTTTCCCTTACTGCTTTTAGTATTCTATCTTTATTTAGTGTATTTGTTGTTCTGATTATTATGTGTCGGGAGGAATTTCTTTTCTGGTCCAGTCTATTTGGAGTTCTGTAGGCTTCTTGTATGTTCATGGGCATCTCTTTCTTTAGGTCTGGGAAGTTTTCTTCTATAATTTTGTTGAAGATATTTGCTGGTCCTTTGAGTTGAAAATCTTCATTCTCATCTACTCCTATTATCCGTAGGTTTGGTCTTCTCATTTTGTCCTGGATTTCCTGGATGTTTTGAGTTAGGATCTTTTTGGATTTTGTATTTTCTTTGATTGTTGTGCTGATGTTCTCTATGGAGTCTTCTGCACCTGAGATTCTCTCTTCCATCTCTTGTATTCTGTTGCTGATGCTCACATCTATGGTTCCAGATTTCTTTCCTAGGGTTTCTATCTCCAGCGTTGCCTCAATTTGGGTTTTCTTCATTGTCTCAACTTCCCTTTTTAGGTCTTGGATGGTTTTATTCAATTCTATCACCTGTTTGGTCTTGTTTTCCTGCAATTCTTTAAGGGATTTTTGTGCTTCCTCTTTAATGTCTTCTACCTGTTTAGCAGCGTTCTCCTGCAATTCTTTAAGGGATTTTTGTGCTTCCTCTTTAATGTCTTCTACCTGTTTAGCAGTGTTCTCCTGCAATTCTTTAAGGGATTTTTGTGCTTCCTCTTTAATGTCTTCTACCTCTTTAGCAGTGTTCTCCTGCAATTCTTTAAGGGATTTTTGTGCTTCCTCTTTAATGTCTTCTACCTGTTTAGCAGTGTTCTCCTGTATTTCTTTAAGTGTGTTATTAAAGTCCTTCTTGATGTCCTCTACCATCATCATGAGATATGCTTTTAGATCCGGGTGTAGGTTCTCTGGTGTGTTGGGGTGCCCTGGACTGGGCGAAGTGGGAGTGCTGGGTTCTGATGATGGTGAGTGGTCTTGGTTTCTGTTAGTAAGATTATTACGTTTACCTTTCGCCATCTGGTAATCTCTGGGGTTAGTTGTTATCTTGTCACTGTTTAAAGATTGGAGCAGAAGCTGTGTTCCACTCACCAGAAGTCTTAAGATCCTGTGGCGGGTGTTGTGGGTAGCTGGCGAGTGTCAGCTGACCCTGCACCCTAGCTACCCACGTGCTGGTCAGACCAGAAGAGGCTTGTGGCCCTACTCAGGCCGGTTTTCTGCCTCCCCAGCCAAAGCAGTCTCAGGTCCCGCGCGATTGGACTGGAGCAGAAGCTGTGTTCCACTCACCAGAAGTCTCAAGATCCTGTGGCGGGTGTCGTGGGTAGCTGGTGGGTGTCAGCCAACCCCGCGCCCCAGCCATCCCGGTGCTGGTCAGACAGGAAGAGGCCTCTGTCAACTTAGACATTTTAGGGAAATGTAGAATCACAAAAATTACTTGGCTTGGATAAGTAGAAAGGTGATTTGGTAAAGCGCCCTTTGTACAACTGTGGGCACCTGATATCTGTACCCAGCACCTACAAAGAAAGCTAGGCATGGTCGTCAGTTCTCAGGATCCCAACACTAGTGAGGCCAAGACAGACAGGAGGATCCACAGGGCTTTTTGGGTGTTCAGTCTAGGCTAATTAGTGACCCTTGGGTTACATGAGAAACCTGAAAACAGAAACATAAAAGGGAAGTGGACAACTCATGAAAAATGAGAACCAAAGTTGACATTTGACCTACAAATGTGGATGGACACTATAGATACAATCACATGAAGATACAGACAACACACACACACATACACACACACATGCACACACAAGTCAATATGTTGATTTAGATTATTTTCCAATGTCATGTATAAATAATGATGGGAATCAATTAATCCGTTAGACATATTTAACTCATGTGGAGTATAACTTTTCCTTACCAATTACCTCAAATTAGGTTGAACACCGAAATGAAGAGATTGATATTTTTCATAAGACATTTAGAAAAAGCTTTTACATGCTGGGCACTTTTCTGAAATAAGCTTTCCTTCCTAGTCCGTGATTTGATATTAACTCAGTTTTGAATTAGCTCTAGGATCATAATTATCGCTGCAGCTATTGGTTGTGTCTGGAGAGACATTTTGAATTGACATATGGTGTGAGAAGAAAAGGGGTTTGTGTGTAGGAGGAGGGAACAGAGGTGTTTCCATACAAATGCAGCTTTGTGCTCTAGAAAGCCTATTCTCTTTGTAACAGCCACCATTCACAGAATAGCTGGCTGTAAACTCCTTAGCATATGCCAGAATTCTTAAACGTATAATGGTGTTTCTGTGCGGAAAGCTATTTCAACATTCTGTGTGTTTCGTAGCTTAATAACTTAACTCTTCACATTAAGCCTAAGCAAAACATTGACTTATAAAATATAAGAAAAAGTCAAAATTTCATTGCTTTGTTCCCTATACTAATGTCCCATAGGAAAGTCGATAGCAAACACAGTCAGCATCTGAAACTATCGTTCAGAATGGATTTCTCTCTAAACAAATACCGCAGACTAACAAAGTATTTAGAAAAATTACTTCGCTCCTTCCCAGTTGTAGTTTGTTTATTTAGCACCTAATTAATATCACAAAAACCTCCCAGTGATTTGCGTTGACATACTTCGAAGCACAGATCATGCCCCGGGGTTCAATTGTATGCACTGTTAAACTTTGCTAATTACACGTTTATATAATAAAAGTTTTTCATGCACGATGAATTCTGCAGAATATTCTCTGTGCGAGCTTGGGAAGAGTGTGCTGTGGAAACATCTGTTAGAGGCCATAAAATTGCTTAAGGACACTTGGTATTCTGCTGAGTCCTTGTTTTTACACGATGCTAGGTAAATAAATCAGACAAGCTTACTCTATTTTGTCACAAATCCATGGCTTATTCCACAGAGAGATTTAGCATTTGTTTACAATCCTGTAGATGTCCTATGAAATTACCTACAGTACCTAACCCAGCAGGAAATGAAGGAACACGAGCCTTCTAGTCAACTTTAAAGACAGGAACTTATTACCACACTCTGTGTATCTTCACCTTGGACTTAGGATTAGCACTTCATGAGTCAAGGGTATCATGCTTCCAGGACACAGCACTGGTCTAAATCCCACTCCAGACTATTGTTCAACCACAAGCACATGAGATCTGTATGCCCCTGTATATAATATATAAAAGAATCTTAACACAGAAAAATGTTTTTTGTTCAATCCCAAAATGGGAAGGATGACTTCTGTTGATAGTTGTCATTTCAGGAAAAATGTGGAAAGCAGTTTTATGCATTCATCATTGGTGTCAGATAAGATGTGACAAATGCTTTCTTAATTCGTTCCAAGATTTAAAAGAAATATAAATAGAAGGCAGCAACAGGCAGATTATTTTCTTTCTGAGATATTGGCTTTTCAACCAGTGCTCATCTTAATTCTCCTCAAATTTTGGCATTTTTGTAAGACACATGCTGTGAATCCTACAAGGAAATTGACCAAAGTGCATGTCTCTGGGAGTTTTTCCACAGTAAACTTCGTGAACCTTCATGTCTTCTGCCCCGCAGTTGATTCCTGCTGGATGTTTTTCTCCGAGTTAATCCCTGTAGGACTCCTGAGAGACTAATGAACTAAAACCATGGCAGGTTTCTCTAACATCAATGTCAACCATGTTGTTCTCTCTAATTGGTGATCACGGCAACCATGTTTGTCCAGGTTTGCAAATACGATTACGTGGAGATCTGGAGCGGCCTTTCCTCTGAGTCTAAACTGCATGGCAAGTTCTGTGGTGCTGACGTACCTGAAGTGATCACTTCCCATTTCAACAACATGAGGATTGAATTCAAGTCGGACAACACTGTATCTAAGAAGGGCTTCAAAGCACATTTTTTCTCAGGTATAAGTGTGCACATGATGTATGTACAGGAGTTTCTGTCTTTCAGGGTGCTCTGCTTTTAACTGTTATCTGTTCTTTTGTAAATGGAAAGCATGTGGAATGCCTGTGCTAGGTTTGGCAGCTCAGTTAATGCCAGTGTTAGTATATAAATATTATAGGTCCCAATGAAATTGGGACTGTCCTTGAATATTAGTTCATATATAAAATTTAAGTATGGCAAAGGCTGGTATGAGGACTAGAATAGTTTCACGTGCTGACTATTCACTGCATGGGTGTGGTAATAATGGCGCCAGGCTTTCCCAAATGGGCAGATTTTCCAAATAACATTTATTGACTTAGTAACTGTGATTTCATTTGAGCACTAAATTTGTTTTCCTGTTTTATATTTCTTTATTAGTTTAGGCTAAAATTAATGTCATATTTTCTCTAGTTTCTACAGAAATCATTGTGTTAAGTATAGAAATATAATTTTTATAAATTACATTTATATAAAGTTTGTAGCTTTCCATAGAAATATGGAAATGTAATTTAACTTATACTTTATATAAGTATAACACTATCTAACATTTAATGGCTTGTGACTGTGAGTATATTTTAAAAGTAATTAAAAGTACACTTTTACATAAAAAGCTAAAATGTAAAAACATAGATTTTATAAAAATATGTATAAACATGAGCAAATCATATTCTCTCCATTTTAGACTCACTTTTCACAAAACCATTCTTCTGACCTTCAAAAATGGGTTGTACTAAACCTTACCATAGAACTCTATTCTGCCTGTGTAGCTAGTAACCTATTTAACACAACTGAATTCCAATTATGCTTTAATAGTAGGTAATTTAGATTGAGTTAATTTAAATTCCATTTATGCCATCTTCCCTCTGCTTAAAATGAGTGAGCTCTACAACGTCCACGGTCTGCCAGAGTGTTCAGTGTAACTGGAGTTAATGATTCACAAGCTCTATTGAGTTCCATGTTACTCTATCTTGCTCCCTTGGTCTCCAGCCTTCCTTTCTCTCAGATTTAATTACCTTTGAAAAAGTCTTTTCAATCATTGATTTAGGATTTATTTTATTCAAACTGGAATTTTAATGTCCTACTCTAGTAAAAGAAAGACATTTTCAGACCTACCTATTTATTTTGTAGCTGATCTATATCTTAAAATTTTTAAGTGATCCAGTGGTTAGATGAGGGTAAGACTGCCTACCTTTGTGCTATCTAAATATTTATTTTAAAAGTTAAATTTATGAAGTGAATGGTTTTTTTGTAAACCATTCAAAACACTTGGATCTTTTACATTACTTTAAATGTACATTTTATCTAAAAAGTCTTTAAAAGATTTATTAGCCAAATCCTGACTACTAAGTATGCTTAACTCTATAGATTCCTTAAGTTTAAAATTCACTTCATTACTTTTGGCCAAGCAGTGCTCTGTGAACAGTAGCATTGATGTATAAAATAACTTTGTTTCACTTATGACATGGATGTAAGAAGGCACACAGCTGGTGATTTGGTACATGCAAACTTGTGTGCTCTGTGACCTTTGTGAAGTAGCCATATCCCTCGGCAGCACCCAAAATCAGTAATTTGCTATAATACAAGTTCTCTGATATAACTATGTTCAAAAAGCAACTCTGGAATTAGTATTCATGTCAATCCTCTAATGAACAATTGTGTATATATAAATTTTATAATTTTAGTTAATTTCAAAAAATTTTATACAAGATTAGTATGTAGAGTGATGTTGACCCATGATCAGTAGAGGAGTCTAGAAGATGGGAAGTGCATCCCAGACATTAAATGTTGGTGCCTAGTTTTGCTTTGATTTGGTTGTGACTGTGCCCTGGTTTTTCCCACTTGAAGTAAGAACATATTTTACTGGTGCTCACAATTAAGAGACTGAATTTTAAAAGACTTTTGAATTTTAAAGAGATTTGGGTATTACAAAGGGTATTAATGTGTTGAAATTTGTAAAGATGGTGGAATTTTTAAAGTTATTTATGTTTTTAATTAAGGTCTTAGGGATGAGTAAGAAAGGAAATGTTGTAGGTTAGTAGCTATGTGTTTGTGTGTCAAGCTGACTAGGAGTCTATTGTATTGGCTAGTTTTGTTTGCCAACTTTACACAAGCTACAGCCATAATAGAGAAAGAAGCTTTAGTTGAGGAAATGCCTCCATGAAACCCAACTGTAAGGCATTTTCTCAATTAGTGATCAATGACAGAGGACCCAGCCCATTGTGGGTAGTTCTATCCTGGGCTGGTGGTCATAGGTGCTATAAGAAACAGGATGAGTTAGCCATAGGAAGCAAACCCAGAAGCGGCTTACCTGCATGGCCTCTGTCCCAACTTCTTTCAGCAGATTTCATCCCTGTCCTGACTTCTTTCAGTGACCTAGAAGTATAAGCCAAACACCCCCCCCACACACACACACACACACAAAATCAAGAAGCAATGGAAGTCCTACTCTGCTTTGTATTCATTTGTATGTGTTCATCTGCGAGCTGAGACATCTGACAAGTTAAATGCACTGCTCCCTATCACAGAATATGATCTACTCCTTAGTTTATCTCGGTCTACTTGTCATGTGCTTAACCATAAGTGCTAACTAGAACCTTGGCAGTTGGCATTGGTAACCTGTTACACTAAGTATCCTTAGGACATGAGGAAAAAGGGCAATATCTGTTTCTTAATAGGTAGGTACTTGGTAAAGTCCATGGTAACTGTTAGAAGGAAGAAAATTCTAATGTTCTCTTTGGGGTTTATGGAAAGTTCTTAGAAATCTGAAAGATTCAACATTAAAAATATTTTGATTTTGGATACATAATTAGATCTACTTTACACCTAAATTCCTGACTCTTTCTGTTAACTAAGTGGTATGTTTGCTGCAGAAAAGGAAGGTAAAATTTTAGTTGACATAAATTGCTCTTTCAGGCAAAAGTAAGGAATGGCAGCAGATGAAGATTTAGGCTGAATGGCTCTCTAATGATGATCTTTCAGAATTCTAAACTACAGGAGCGTTTCCATCTTCGTTGCTGTGTATTTGTCTTGAAGAAAAAAAAACATGCTAGATTTCTCATAGTGTTTTGAGCATAATAGTATCCATAGTAGAACATAATGGTGAATTAAGAAGTAATTCAGTATGACTATACTTGTTAAAAAATAAGAAAGAAAACTACAAATATACTGTATATTTTAAAAGTTAATAGTTTTCCCCCTTTGGAAACTCATTATTTAGGGATTTGCTAAAGCATAGTCCTTTTTTCTACAAATTCTGTAGACAGCTGAGCGTGGTGGCACATCTTTAATCCCAGCACTTGGGAGGCAGAGGCAAGCGGATTTCTGAGTTCTAGGCCAGCCTGGTCTACAGAGTGAGTTCCAGGACAGCCAAGACAATACAGAGAAACCCTGTCTCAAAAAAAAAAAAAAAAAACAAAACAAAAAACAAAAAACAACAACAACAAAACAAAACAAAAAACAAAAAAACCACAAAAACAACAACAACAAAATACCCCCAAATATCTCAAAACTACAGAGAAGAATTTCAAAGTAGTGTTACGGAGGTAATTGTATAATGATAGAATGGAATAAATATATGAAAACAAGTGTATACTATATAATCTTTTGTATCACGAAGTTATTTAATGAATTTATAATATAAAATTGTACATTATAGATTATTAGCAGAGGTATGGATATAAACTTCTTCATATTGTGTGTGTAGCTAAGGCATGGTGCATACAAACGAGAATGAGTGCCATACGTAAGGGCCCACAAGTGACTGTATTATTGTACAGATGTGCTAAATTCAGATGTTAGTGGCCACAAATGACTGTATGATTGTACAGATGTGCTGAATTCAGATGTTGTACATTCTCCTTAAGGAACCTTTCTGTGAATTAAACAGAAACAAACTGTTAGAGGAAAAACTCTCACATCACATATTTCCCCATAACTCAAAGAGTGTCTAAATCTGAAAAGCATTCTGATATACCTAATACAATTTATTTAGGTTCCAGTTAGTTGAATACTTGTATAAGATGAAAAAGTATTTGAATTAACTTTGAATTATCTCAAATCATGCAACTGAATATGCATGCTACTTGATAGCTATTTTCATCAAGGCTTAGTCAGAAAATTTTATTCTTAAATCTCAAAAATTGTTGTTTCATGATGAAATTCTAATCAAGAACATAATATATGCAGTTATTTCTACACGCTTAGCAATAACAATTATGAGAAAATTTAATATTTATTAATAAAATAAGTTCTACTACTTATTCTATATTACTCAGAAAGAAAGCAATTTAAAAATTTAGTGTTCTTGCAAGAAGTGAGCCATCAGGAATAAAGACAAACAAATTTATATATACATATATATATATATTCATAGTATTATTTCTGATATACCTAATTAAAAAATCACACATATTCTGTTTTTTTTTTCAGTCATAGCTTTTAAATCTGGGCTTTTATATTTAAGAGAAGAATAACAAATAGGTTTTAGAATATTTACAGAGAGATTAACATATGTGATTTCTGTTACTCTAACATTGGAAGAGTTAATACATTTTCATGTATCGATTCTAGTCAATTATAAGAAATTAATCAGTTAGGAGTAAACTCCTCAACTCCTAGTTGAGGAGTTCATAGAACTGGTGGCTGCTATAGAACAGCTTTTCTTAAGCATGTGGACTCTAATAGGCTGCCCATACTGCTATGGATGAACCCGCATTCATGAACATACGGGCAATGCTATGTGGATTTCGTGGGGATTTCAAAAGACAGAGACATAGGAAGTCAGAGGAAAAACTGATGGAGGGATATAAAAGAAATAAGAGGGAAGGGAATGGAGTTGATTTGATTCAAACCTTTTATATTCAAGTATGAATACTAAATGGAACATTTTTAAATTGCTCTCAGATTATTAATAAACATATTTCTCCTAAGTCACTTCTACCAGGAAAGTACTAATTATATTGAAATCAAGAAAATCAGATTGATTTAAAACTACCATAGTTATGCTGAGAAATTTCTAAGAGTGATTACACACATATCTTAGGAACTTGTTTAGTCTCTGTTGTGGTTGTAATAGTGTCTTTCTATACCTCTTATCTTTATTCATACTACAGACAACTTAAAACTTATTTCCAAAAAAACTGGTAATGAATGCTAAAGATCAGTTGAAAAATAAAGGTTCTCTTTCTTCTACCAGAAGTTTCTATTCCACAAATAAGACTGCCAAATGCCCCAACACTAACAAACTCAGAATCTCTCAGAAAGTCACTCTATGCCCAACATCAATGTTGTAGAGCCTCAGTTAATGCCATGAGCAAATGTGCTCACAAAGCCAACCAATGGCCAACAGCAGTACATTCAGAAACACAATCCACAGTCCAAGACTCCTAGCCAAACAAAGGATGAGTTAAACTAAGGCACTATAAATCTTATTTGCTTTATGTTGCAAACAAGGAAATGTGTGGCTTATTTTATCTTTCCTCAGAGTTAACCACAATGAACTGAATCCTTTCTGATATCGTTTGTTTTAAGAACTACTGTCTAAACAGAGCTTTATATCTTTGCCAGATAAGGATGAGTGTTCAAAGGATAATGGTGGCTGTCAGCATGAGTGTGTCAACACAATGGGAAGCTACACGTGTCAGTGCCGGAATGGATTTGTGTTGCATGAGAACAAGCATGACTGCAAGGAAGGTATGTGAAAAATAATCTTTTCTTGACAACACCTCAGATCTCACACGGGATGAGTAAATGTGGTTTTCATGCTGTTAACCACTTCTGTGAATGACACTGCTGCTGACCATACAAACCTCAAAAAAAAACAAAACAAAACAAAACAAAACAACAAAAATAAACAACTAAGGAATTCCGTACAGTGCTTGGAGATTCAAAGGATGCTATTGGATCCATTAAATGCCCTCAGAGTTTTGCAGTTCACCCGTGGATGGCATTTGGTTTAAATTTATGTAACACAGAAGCTGCTGCAGTATCATCTGTCAGACAAAATTTCACCACATGATTCCAGGTCTTTGTAGATCGAGTTCTTTACCCTCTCCACATGTAAACCCTTCCAAAATGGTTTTATTGGGTGTGATATTCCTCCCTGAATATAACATACATTTCCTACATGAGTGATGCTCCTTTAAATATCCTAAACATCAAACTCAAATGGTAGATTCTGTGCCATCTAAAGTTTTAAGTAAGGGTTTAGGGGAAACAAGCATACTAGTATGATAATAAGTTAAATTTTGTTAAGTGATTCTGATTCTGGCTCCTGGGACTTAAATGGGCTGGTTTTTTAGTTTTCTTCTTCTTCTTCTTCTTCTTCTTCTTCTTCTTCTTCTTCTTCTTCTTCTTCTTCTTCTTCTTCTTCTTCTTCTTATTCTTATTCTTCTTTCTTCTTCTTGTGTTTTGGCTGTGGAATTGCCCACTTAGATTAGAGGCAAGCTTCTCCTGAAAGGAAAAGTATTAAGAAAAATTTATACCTGTCATCATCAGTATATAAGATTAGAGGAATCTTTCTAAAATGAACAACCCTGTGAGCAGAATTTGTATACATCTTAGGATACATGGTATCCTTATGGAACTTACTTACATATACAGTCACACAGGGGATTTTTTTCTTCCTCTTCCATGAGGTAATGGCCTTGTGCAGAACCATGTGGAAGTGAGGACTTTTGCTTGCTACATTTATTCACAGGATGTTTATAACTTGGTGGAGCGTGCTACTAAATCAAAGACTAGGAAAAAAGGCCCAGTGATTTTGTAGACATGAAAAGTAATTCAAAGAAAGGAAAACAGCTTTTACAGATTATATGTGGAGTCTGTGCTCAAATGTATTCCTGACAGTAGCTTTCTGGAACTTATTTTATAGAAAACTTTCTGTTAAACAGAATGACTTCCAGATACTCCCTATTGTGGTTCATTTTTATTGCCAGCAAAGGGGTTGAGTTTTCCTCTATTTGTGTTGTAGAGTATGCACCTTGTACTGCCTAGCAGGAAGAGCCCAGCATTGACATGGGCTGTTGCAGATCCTGCGGATGCCATGTTTTGTTGGGCAAAGCCCAAATATGGGCAATAGAAACCAGGTGTCATCCAGAATTTTATTTTTTTGCAGTTCTGGGCCTGATGCCTGCTAGATAAAGTTATTGTCTATCTACATAATTCTTCTTCTTCTTTCTTCTTCTTCTTCTTCTTCTTCTTCTTCTTCTTCTTCTTCTTCTTCTTCTTCTTCTTCTTCTTCTTCTTCCTTCTTCTTCTTCTTCTTCTTCTTCTTCTTCTTCTTCTTCCTCCTCCTCCTCCTCCTCCTCCTCCTCCTCCTCCTCCTCCTTCTTCTTCTTCTTCTTCTTCTTCTTCTTTCTTCTTTCTTCTTCTCCTCCTCCTCTTCCTCCTCCTCCTCTTCCTTCTTCTTCTTCTTCTTCTTCTTCTTCTTCTTCTTCTTCTTCTTCTTCTTCTTCTTCTTCTTCTTCTTTCTTCTTCTTTCTTCTTCTCCTCCTCCTCTTCCTCTTCCTCCTCTTCCTTCTTCTTCTTCTCCTCCTCCTTCTCCTCCTCTTCCTCCTCTTCCCCCTCCTCTTTCTTCTTTTTCTTCTTCTTCTTTCTCTTCTTCTTTTCCTCTGTTAAAAATCAAGATCTTCCTATGAGAATATACAGTGATATAAAATGTCTTTTAGAAAGGGAGGAAACTATCATGACAGCAATAGAAATTATCTTAATTCAGTTTGTGTTGGACTCTGGGGGAGCCCTGTAATGAAAGAGATGTGTTATCTATGTAAGAAAGAATTTCCCAAATATGGTCTTATCTAAAATGACACCAATTGTGAGAAACATAATAACACAATATGGTAATTTACTGGGATACTCATTGAAGTTATTTTTCATCTTAGAGCTTCATTCCACTAAAAGATATTTGGACTAATTTATTTTGCCAGCTAAAATGGCAATGTAGACATTTATAGGAGTGGATATTTAACTTTAGGGGAGAAAGAAAATAACACATGAGTCATACAATGGTTTAACAATGTTAATTATCAGTAAGTAATGTTTCTGTTGACAGAAGAGAAAGAACAGGAAATGCCACATTCCATTGGCTTTTCCTTGTGGTGACATATTATGTATTTTCCTGAGATGCAGTGTTGATATGGTTGATTTCCAATGTACATTGCTCTACTGAAGACTGAGATGTCCTTTTCAATAGTTTAAAATGGAAGTTCATATTCTTCTAGACATCTATGTGGTTTGTGGCAAGTATATATTGCCAGCATTTCAGACTACAAACACTGCCTGTTTATGTTCAGCAACAGATTTTCTACAACAGATGAAAAAGGCAACGTTGGATACTGTTATAGTTAGCGAGCCTGCAGGGAAACCTTTCAGCAGAGAAAGAGGCAAATCGGCTGCATGTTTTCTGGCCTGGTTCTGCACTAGACCCCCATACCAACTCATACTATTGTTATTGTCACAGCCGAGTGTGAACAGAAGATACACAGCCCAAGTGGTCTCATCACCAGTCCCAACTGGCCAGACAAGTATCCAAGCAGGAAAGAGTGCACGTGGGTGATCAGTGCCATTCCTGGCCACCGCATCACATTAGTAAGTGATCCTCTTCCTTTGCTTAAGCTGATTGTCCATGTCTTTCTTGGATAACCCACAGAGAAAGGGGAAGAATGTTTAATTTAACTGATGTGAGTCAATTTTCCAGGCTTTCTCTTCTACTTACACAAAATACATGCTTGATTTCTCAGATCAAGGTGAAAGCCATGTTCTCCCAGGCCTCTTTAAAAAAGGTATTATTAAAATTGATATAAGCATTAGGATTTTCAGCCTAACATTACAGGTAATTATTTTTACAAATGGAAGAATAAATGAAGTAATTTTTAAAAAGTCAGAAATTCATCTGGAAAACAATAGACTATTACTTCACCTTAAAAAAGGTATAATGTATTCTTCTGATTGTATAAATTCTATTTGTCTCATAGACAAAGTGTGGCTTTTAAAACTAAAATCAATTCTGCCGTGTGGTTTGAAGAATATTAATTTATGCAATCTATAACTCTTCTTATAAATTTTAGTTATTTAATGTATAAGTGCTCTGCTGCATATACATCTGCATGCCTGTAGAGAGTATCAGATCCCCGTATATTGTGAGCTACCATGTGAGTGCTGGCAATTGAACTTAGGACCTCTGGAAGAGCAGCCATGCTCTTATCTGCTGAGCTATCTTACCAGCCCCAATCTATATAACTCTTGATAATGGAATTCTTACATATTTATATTATCTTTATAATTATATCCCACAGTGCTCTGTGTTACTAATTCAAATAATGACTGTAAGTTACTCTTCTCTTCCATTTTCTTTGAATCTTGAATTCCTGTCTGGTTACCTAAAAGGAGTAAATTTTTTATAGGGCATAGATTCTATATATTATAAAAACTTAGAAAATAAGTTATGGTGCATATATTAATGTAAATATTTGGCTACTTATATGTATATAGAGGTAGTTCACAAGGCATCCTTATATCACAATAGAAGGCACTATATTAAAGAGAAGAAATACTTAAGAAAGAGACTAATGTTATGAATAGTTCACAGGACTAACCCAGCCAAAAGGTTTATTGTAAGATTTACCACTTTAGACCCTTCCTGTCTGTGGAGATTTTTTTCTTTTATCTATAAAATGGACTAATTAAAATATGGAACTATAATGCAGTCAGAGATGAAAACAAAAGAGTGATTTCCTATCATGGAACTTTCTCATTTGCCATGTTTGTAAGAGACCTTCCAGAACTGTTGCATCTCAGTTACTCAGATGAAGGATGTTAGATGCTGAGATGACAGCACGGTTCTGTTCTAGGGCAGCTTAGTGTTTTACTCCTGTCCAAGGTGCTGATTGACACAATGATCCCTTGACACCAAATGGGTTTAATAGAAAGCTATTCAGTTAGTAGTGTTGAGAATAAAATTTTGCTTGATCACATTTACTTATAGAAATCAAATGTATTTTTTTCTGTCTGAATTCTAACCATTCTCTTTGAGCTGGTATATTTTATATTCTTCATAGAATAGAGGCAGCCTCACTCTTAAAAGATATTTCATTGGACATAGATTTTTTTTCTGTACCTTTTCAATATTTCCCCATTGTTTTCTGGATATTATAGTTTTTATTATTTTGTTGAAGGATGTGCCGTTAATCTTGTATATATAGTAATTATTTTTCTTGTTACCTTCAACATTTTCTCCTTTAAATAAAAATTTAAAAATATAGTACTTAGGTTTTCTGTGTATGAATGATAGTCTAATTTGTCAAACGTATTGTTCAACAAACTTCTCTCAATGTCTTTCCTCTGTGTTGTGGCACCTGCCATTAGAGTCAACCATTGCTTCACTAAAATCTTCCATAACACTGTATCTCTTTTCTCAGGATTGAAATGACAAAGTTTATGATATTCCACAACACTTTGATACTCTAAATTACTGATACTTGGTTGGTTTTGAATTTTTTCTTAAAAAATGTTTTAAGATTTATTTATTTATTTATTTATTTATTTATTTATTTATTTATTTAATGTATGTGCATACACAGAAACATCAGAAGAGGGCATCAGATCCAAATCCACATCTTTTTTTTCACTTTCTGTGGAAAATATACAGACATCTAAAAATAATAACAATAAAATGAAATAAGATAAACCAAAACCAAACTGAAATGGGACAAAGCACACTGGAAAAAAAAGGACCCAAAGAAAAATCACAAGAAACATATAGGAGTAGAGGCATGCGAGTTCCCATATATGAAAATCCCATAAAAACACAGAACCAGAAATCATAATATCTATACAAAAGACCTGTAAAGTTAAAAATGCTTTAATAAAGCATTATGGGACAGAGAACCTGTCCAAAAATGTCACTGAATTCATTTTGGTATTGGCCAACTACTGCTGAGCTGGGAATGAGACCAGGAGTTAGGAATGGTTTGTGAACCCAGTGAGAGTCCACTGGAGAGAGCAACATTTTCTTTTCTGAGTAGTTGTTAATTAGAGATAACTTCTGGGTTAGGGATGAAGGCTTGTTTCTGTACCTCCACCCATTGCCGGGACCCCATGTGGCCCAGACATGTGCAGGCTCTGTGTATGCTGCCATAGTCTCTGTGACTTTACTTGTACATAGGTCCTGTTCAGAAGACCTGGTTTCCTTAATGTCCTCCATTCCCTGTTGCTCTTACAATATTCTGCTTCCTCCTCCTCAGGATTCTCATGAGCTAAAAGGATGGGATTTGATGGAGACGTCATGCTGAATATGGAATGTTCCAATGTCTCTCACTCTCTGCACATTGTCTAGCTGTGGGTCTCTATTTGTTCTCATTTACTGCAAAAGGAACTGTCTCTGAAAGTGGCTGAGCAAGATGCTGACATATGAATATAGCCTGAATGATTTCTATTTAACTTGCTTCCCTTTCAGTGATTATTTCTTCATTTCTTGTTGATTGACTTAAAAGATTGTTAAGCCCTGTTTGATTGTTTTGCTTTTTTTTTTTTTGTAGTATTCATACTTAACTCGTGGCTATAGTGTTTCACTTCTGTTAATCTCTTATGTTGCCATAACAAAATATCTTAGATGAGATAACTTAGATAATAAAAATTAGTGCAATTTCCTTACAGTTATGAAGATTAAAAGCCCCATGTCAAATTGCCTACTCTGTGGTTGTCTGGTTGGCTTGTCTTTTTGCCTCTTAAACGTTGACCAGTTTGGTGTGTCCTCACACGGAGATGTGTTTGTGTGTGTGGTGTGTGTGTGTGCGCGCACACATGTTTGTGTGTGATGTACATGGTGTGTTATTATATGTGTGTGATTATTCATGTATTTGGGAATGTGCCATAGGCTATGTTGAAAGATTGGAGCATCATCTATGGGCATTGCTCCTGGCCTTTCTGCTTTGTTTGAGATAGGCTCTCTTAGCTCTGGCGTATGCTGAGGTAGCTGACAGTTAAGATGCAGGAGACTTACTGCTTGTGCATTTCATCTCTGCACAACGGCAGTGCAGGTATCTGGCTTTTAAGTGTGTTCTGGTTATTGGCACTTCAGTCGTCAGGCCTGTGCAACAAGTGTTTTTACCCTGAGCCATCAGCTCAGCTCACATCACTTCTTACAAAACTCCAGATTTCCTTGAACTTCTTCTAAAGTTGTCTGTCTTATGCCAGCATAGCTCTACTTTTTTATTTAAAGATATATTTTATATAAATGAGAATATACATATATTTTTTCATATGTGTGTGTGTGTGTGTGTGTAGCATATATGAGTACGCTGTCTTCATGTGTATCAGAAGAGGGTATTGGATCCCATTACAGATGGTTGTGAGCAACCATGTAGTTGCTGGGAATTGAACTCGAGACCTCTGGAAGAACAGCTAGTGCTCTTAACGGCTGAGCCATCTCTCCAGCCTATAGCTCTACTCTTTTTACTACATTTTTCCTACATTATCTATATAAGGTCTCACCCTCGAAAATAGTTAAAAATTCAAACAATTTTTAGTTTAGATCCCCAAAATATAAATTTTAACTTTAATTTTAAATTTCTATAAATGGCTAAATTTGTCTTAATTCCAAGGAACAACTGACAGAATTTGGATTTTTTTTCTCCTATATTTTATTCAAGGATGCTTTTAGTTTTAGTCTTATATTTAATCCATTTTGGTTTATTATTATTATTATTTATTATTATGTGGAATGAGATAAAGGCTTAGTTTCTATTTCCATGTACATATCAGTTACTTTTTTTCAGTATCAGTTATCAAAGAAAGCAATTTCCTTATTGTGTGTTATTGACATCATCATAAAAAATAAGTTGGGTATAAATGCATGATTTTATTTATGGACTCTTTATTCTGTTCTATCAGTCTAACTAAGAGGTGTATATTTTAATGTTGCTACTATATTCTTTTGGCTATTACAGTTTTGTAAGCTACATTGAAATCAAGTACTATGATATTTCTATTATCTATTCCCAGTATTGCTTCATTGTATTCAATGAAGGCTTATTTCCAAAACAGGTTTGGATCAAATTTGGATTTCATTAGTTCATCTTTTCTAAACTAAAATTCTGGAGGCATTGTGTGTGCATTATTTGTCTTCTTTGATGGTTTCACACATGGATAGAATGAATGAATTGTGGTCACTTTTACCCCTCCAACTATCTTCTCTCATCTCTGATCACTCTCTAGCTGAGAAGGGGAATTTTCCTCCCTTTCACGTGATCTTTTTATGTCTGACACAGTTGTGTTGTTTTAAGACAGCAAGTTAATAGCCATTTCCTATAGCAGAGACAGAAAATAGGTACATTGACCTCAGTTATTATGCATGTTCCTGTGATTTTCATGAAAATATCAGATCATTGTATTATAACTTTGAATACAAAGAGAACTTAATCAATGATGCTTAGAAAAAGTCTACTGAAAATTTATATAAGTCTACATTTATGAATGAATGAGGCTGTGGGCCTTTATGCCTGCTTTCATTGTGTCTTAGCTGAAAGAAATACAGTTGGCCATTATTTTTGGTATATTTTTCTATTTTGGGCCAATCTTTATAAAACACACACACACAAAGCAAAGACATGCTAAATAGACCACATTTCTTATGTTGGTTGCTACTTGATTTATCATATAGTAGTTACAACTTATAAAGTATCAATAAGTAGAAGGCAAGGATATTTAAGTACAACTCATAGAATTTTCTACCATAGCACAATGAAATTATTCTTGATCTCAATTATGAAAGAGCTACTATAGAAAATGGCCTTCCTCAGATGTCTGGGCTTATGTTGCTTTTGCTCTTTTCCCTGTGGCCTCCAATTTTTCTCTTTTAAATATTTAGTTTGAATCCAATAATATTTCTCACTCATAATAAAAAGCCAAAGACAGTTTAATCTCACAGATGCTCAATTTATTTCTTTTTCCTTTTCTCTTCCTTTCTTCCTTCCTTCCTCTCTTTTTTTCTTTTCTTTTCTTTTTTTCTTATTCTTATTTTTGGGATTTTTGGACTTTTTAGTTCTCTTAGTTTGAAATTTCACCTAAGACAAATGACATCATGCTCATCATCTTATTGATTCTTTGTGACCGTTTGTGTGCTTTGCCTGGCCCTGTCATCCCTCTAATGTCTGTATTGTGAATGAAAGAACCCCTGTAGATGCTGTTTAAGAAGATGGCATAGGCTGCTTAAGGACAAGATTATATAGTGTAAGTTTCCAATCTACAGAAAAACCCATGGATAGAATGGGTTTCTAGAAACACATGGTCATTATATGCATAGACTATTAGCAAAACAAGAGCTCACATTTTTTAAAATAATTTTATTAGATATTTTCTTTATATACATTTCAAATGCTATCCTGAAAGTTCCCTATACCCTCCCCCTCCACCCCCCCGTGCTCCCCTACCCACCCACTCCTACTTCTTGGCCCTGCCATTCCCCTGTACTGGGACATATAAAGTTTGCAAGACCAAGAGACCTCTCTTCCCAGTGATGGCCGACTAGGCCATCTTCTGCTTACATATGCACCTAGAGATACGAGCTCTAGGGGTACTGGTTAGTTCATATTGTTGTTCCACCTATAGGATTGCAGATCCTTTCAGCTCCTTGGGTGCTTTCTCTAGCTTCTCCATTGGGGGCCCTGTGTTCTATCTTAGAGATGACTGTGAACATCCACTTCTGTATTTGCCAGGCACAGGCAGAGCCTCATACGAGACAGCTATACCAGGGTCACTTCAGCAAATTCTTGCTGGCATATGCAATAGTGTCTGGGTTTGGTGGGGTAGTCTCTGGATAGCCCATCCTTTCACCTTAGCTACAAACGTTGTCTCTGTAACTCCTTTCATGGGTATTTTGTTCCCTATTCTAAGGAGGAATGAAGTATCCACCCGTAGGTCTTCCCTCTTCTTGTTTTTCTTGTGTTTTGCAAATTGTATCTTGGGTGTTCTATGTTTCTGGGCTAATATCCACTTATCAGTGAGTGCATATCTAATGACTTCTTTTGTGATTGGGTTACCTCACTAAGGATGATATCCTCCAGATACATCCATTTGTCCAAGAATTTCATAAATTCATTGTTTTTAATAGCCAAGTAGTATTCCATTGTGTAAATGTAACACATTTTCTGTATCCATTTTTCTGTTGAGGGACATCTGGGTTCTTTCCAGCTTCTGGCTATTATAAATAAGGCTGCTATGAATATAGTGGAGCATGTGTTCTTATTACCAGTTGGAACTGGGTATATGCCCAGGAGAGGTATTGCTGAATCTTCCGGGAATATTATGTCCAATTTTCAGAGGAGCCTCCAGACTGACTTCCAGAGTGGTTGTACAAGCTTGCAATCCCACCAGCAATGGAGGAGTGTTCCTCTTTCTCCACATCCTTACCAGCATCTGCTGTCACATGAATTTTTGATCTTAGCCATTCTGACTGGTGTGAGGTGGAATCTCAAGGTTGTTTTGATTTGCATTTCCTTCATGATTAAGGATGTTGAACATTTTTTCAGGTGCTTCTCATCCATTCGGTATTCCTCAGTTGAGAATTCTTTGTTTAGCTCTGTACCCCATTTTTAATGGGGTTATTTGAATTTCTGGAGTCCAGCTTCTTGAAAGAACTCACATTTCTTTTACTTACAATGGACTCTTTAATCTTAGTTTGATTTATTAAAGTGCATTAAACATTCTGATCAGAATCCATGGTTATTTCTTGTGTTTTAGTCTTGTGTTATAACCTAGATTACTGCCCCCTCCCAGATTGTAGAATTATAATCTTTATATAGATATTCCTTCATAGTTTTAGTAGCAAATCCTTAGGCTTAGTTTGGATGCTTAAGAAAGTAATTTGGTGTTCTGAGCACATGCCCAGCATTTCTGAAGCCCTTGTTAAATCTGCAGCACAGAAAAAAATAAAGTAAAATAACACTGTCTTAATCAGTTAAAGGGGTTGAGTGTCCTGTATCTATTCATTGATCAGTGAATGTACTATAACACTGTATCATGAATCATATTTATTAGTTACTATTGTGGCAATATGACAAATAACAAAATAAAAACAATGAAAAAGGAAACTGCATATGTTGGTTCATGAGTCCACAGGATGCAGTTCAGCATGGTGGAGAAGGCATGGCAGAACAGCTCAGGTCATTGTGATGGGACAATGTGATAGAGGCTGTTCATATCACAAGGCAGAGAGGCAGAACCAGGGCTTAGTATAACCTTCAGTGACCTGTCGCTACTGACCTACTCTGCCAGTGAAGCCCCATGTTCTAAATGTCTCACAGTCTCCCCAAAATAGCAGCACCAGCAGGCAACAAGCATGCAATCATCCGTCCGTGAAGGACAGTTCAGATACAAAGTGCAATGTGCACCTTATGACCGCAAGTCTAAGCAGGATTTTTAAAGCCATTCCTATTTCTGTGGAGCCCCCCCCCCTTAACTGTATGGCCTAGATTTTTACTCATATATCTGAGTACATGTGTTTTTACGGCACAAAGGCCAGACCCCTGGGATCTCTAGCTGAAGTCCTCTGACCTTCTATGGCACTGCATACAACTTACTTCAGCATTTATTTTTGTAATAAGAACCCTCCCCCTTATTCTCTGCACTTGACCTAACAAGCTGCTGTTTCTTTCAAGTGGAAAACTCACTAATAGTCTAATGAATGAGAGCTGCTCAAGTCCTGTATTATTGAGTATTAGTTGTGGAATCACTGAGTAATTTAGCTCTTTGTCAACTCAGGCTGATTCCAGTAGCACTTTGATGGAGAGCTGAAGCCACTTGGCTCTCCATAAGTGTTTGTATGGCCCATGGCCTGCTAGGTCAAAACCACTTTATTTGATGTTAACTTCGTTCTGTTAAATAGATGCTATTATTCACTCCAAACATCCTAAATGTCACTAGAGGGTGAAATAGTCACTCATTTTCCAATGAAGCAGTGAATGGGCTGAGCACATGCAGTAAATCAATTCTGATCTGCTTTTAGCCATTTATGGGGTATCCTTTACAAAATCATTACCCCAATCCTCCACAAAATGTTCTTCTCCTCATGGGAGATTCTTAATGTTTTCTCTGTTTATAGAAAACTAACTGCGACTCACAACCAGATATGATAATTACTTGACATGTGTTCTTGTTAGGGTTTCTGTCGCTGTGATGAAACATCACTCAAAGCAGCTTGGGGAGAAAAGGGCACATGTGAACTTTAAACTCCCAGGTCATCACACTCCATCACTGAGGGGAGTCTGGTCAGGAGTTCAAGGCAGGAATCTTGAATTAGGAACTGAAGCTGAAGCTATGAAGTAGCTAATACTGCTTACTGGCTTTTTCCTCCTGCCCTTCCCAGCCTGCTCTCTCGTAGCACCCAGGACCACCTGCACAAGGGTAGCACCACCCACATTGAGCTGTATTTTTCCACATCAACAATCAATGAAGAAAAAGCCCTACAGACTTGCCTTCAATCAAGTCACATGCAGGCCTTTCCTCAGTTGAGATTCCTTTTTTCCAAAGTTACTCTAGTTCATGTCAAGTTGACATAAAAGAATCCAATACAACATACAATGCTTTTCTGACACTGATTTCCCGAAACAATGTTTTATTATCTTACGGTAACATTGTTCTTGTAATTCAGAGGCTTGGTTTCCTGCTTAATAAAGAATTTGGCTATAGCTGAGCCAATTTTTCTCTTAGTGGTTTCTTACCAGTTCCATGCTGATTCTAGGAATGTGGATGTGTGCCCAGTTGTAACAGGCTGATTGAATAACATCTCACAAAAGGCATGAAACCAGAAAGTTTGATTGGCTACATCAACAAAATTTTCAGGGTGAGATGAAAATGGTGGTTATTTAGGTGTGTGAATGGTTGATGCAATCAAGCCTCTAGACACCAACTGAGGCTCTGCGGCATCCCGTACACTATGTCTACCTTATTGTACTCAAGCCCGAGAAAATAGAGATTGACAAATTTAACTCACAGCATGACACCTCTCAGTTACTGCCTGCTTTGCTTGCTGCACCATAGAGTGAATAATTTCTGTTACTGACTTCTCATTCAGTATGTTTACATATGCAGTTCTGATTTCCTGTAAGATTCTTTGTGCTATCGTCAATCTTACTTTTTTTATTTTCTATGAAGTGAGCATTGCTCTTGCCTCATAATATTCATAACAAGCAATATCTCATGTTCATCGATACAGTATTTTTGTTAATCATTCAAGTAGTATGTAATGTAATAACATATACATTGTCCAGTTCTCTTCTCTTCTTAATCTTTTAGTATAAATTGCCTCATTCATCTTTTCTCTTCCAAAAGCAGAAGATGGATTCCAGCTTAGTGTGGGATATGTATAAAAGTTAACAGTGAGATTGCACTTTCTTAGTATATCTTCAATTAAAATGGCAATTTTGATAACTTTCCAGAATTTCTTCAGAGAAAAATAATGTACAAATATACTACAAGGATTATGGTAAAACTATTGATTGATGCATATTTTATTTCTTAACTTCATACTTTTTAGCTTTGTTCTGTAGACTTAAATAAGGATGATGGGTTGGTTTTGGTTGGTTTTGGTTGGTTGGTTTTTGTTTGTTTTTCTTAGATATATGAGGATTCCAAAGAAAATAAAGAGACAGTTAATTAGCTTTAGGAATTATGAATTACTAAATGTTTGGACAATAATATTTTCATGCCATTACAGTTAATCTTTCTTGGGGCTTTAATGTGTCATATGTCTAGTGAATTTTTAGTTTCAATTTAGTAAGATATACATATAACATTTCTACAGAGGTCAAGCGAGATTTTTTTCATTAATATTTTTACTTATTGACTTTACATTTTAATATCAGCCCCTTTAATTGCAGTGCCCCTCACAGAGCTACCCCCATCCCCCCTTCCCTTCTCCTCTGAGAATGGGACTCCCCCCCCCCATATCACCCTACCCTGGCACATCAAGTCACCACATGACTAGGTACATGTTTTCCCACTGAGGCAAGATAAGGTGGTCCAATTAGGGGAATAGGAACCACAGGCAGGTAAAAGATTCAGGATCAGCCTCCAGCCAGTTGTAAGGAGACTTGCATGAAGACTAAGCTGCACTTGTGCTACATATGTGCAGGGGGCCTAGATTCAGCCCATTCTCTTTGGTGATTCAGTCTCTGGGATCCCTCAAAAGGGCCAGGTTAGTTGACTCTATTAGTCTTCCTGTGGTGTCCCTATCTTTTTCAGGTCCTCAATCCTTCCCCCCAACACTTCTACAAGATTCCCTAGCTCCATCTAATGTTTGGCTATGGGTCTCTGCATCTCCTTGTATAGGCTGTTGTGTAGAGTCCTCAGAGGACATTTATGCTAGACTCCTGTCTAGAAGCATAACAGTATCATTAATAGTGTCAGAGACTGATTCTTGCCCATGGGATGAGTCTTAGTGTGCACCAGTCATTGGTTGTCTATGCCCTCTGCCTCAAGCAGGATATTTTTTTCTGTTTTTTTCATTAGGTATTTATTTCATTTACATTTCCAATGCTATCCCAAAAGTCCCCCACACACTCTCCCACCCACTCCCCCACCCACCCACTCCCACTTCTTGGCCCTGGCATTCCCCTGTACTGAGGCATATAAAGTTTGTACGACCAATGGGCCTCTCTTTCCACTGATGGCTGACTAGGCCATCTTCTGATACATATGCAGCTAGAAACACGAGCTCCGGGAGGTACTGGTTAGTTCATATTGTTGTTCCACCTATAGGGTTGAAGATCCCCCCAGATCCTTGGGTAATTTCTCTAGATCCTCCATTGGGGAGCCTGTGATACATCCAATAGCTGACTGTGAGCATCCACTTCTGTGTTTGCTAGGCCCCGGCATAGTCTCACAAGAGACAGCTATATCTGGGTCCTTTCAGCAAAATTTTGCTAGTGTATGCAATGGTGTCAGCGTTTGGAAGCTGATTATGGGATGGATCCCTGGATATGGCCGTCTCTAGATGGTCCATCGTTTCGTCTCAGCTCCAAACTTTGTCTCTGTAACTCTTTCCATGGGTGTTTTGTTCCCAATTCTAAGAAGGGCAAAGTGTCCACACTTATATTTTTAAGTGGTACAAAGAACAACAAAACATGGCAAAGTTGCCAAGGTACCTTAGTGTAAGAATAGCATTTACCAGAAAAAATAAATTTATAATATACTACCATAACAGAATGTTTATTTTAGTGTTTTAGAATACTATGGTTTGTAAGATCAACTAAAATTATATACAGTCAAAATTCTCCTTTATTGTCCTACAATGGTTATAACATTTTTATTGTCTGAAAACATTCAATCTGATATGCTGAATCTAGCCAATAGTATGTGTATATGTAAACAAATGTGTACGTGTGTGAAATGATGGGGAGGAAAATAAGAGGAGATTCAGAAGGACTGACTGCAGGCAATGGATGTGAGTCATGAAAAACAATTTGAAGCTAATGATCATTCTAATTCTAATTCTGCCATGGAAGTTTTGTTTGTTTATTTTGATGGAGGCTAAGTGTATATACAGCTTCAATGCTGAAGATGTAAGATTTAATGTGTAGCTCCACAGCTCCCATTCTGAATGCCCCTTCTCATTGTACACAAGTTTTTCTCTGGTCTATAGACCTTGCATTTGGTTATTTTTGGACTGTGATTTTAAAGATTTATTTGCAAGATTATTTTCTAAGTCTATAAAATTAAAAAATAGTTACACTGATTGAATATATTGTAAAACCATGCTTAGTCATTTCATATGAAGCAGCTTTCCATACTTTAAAAAATATCAGAGGTAATGAATTTATGAAGAGAAAAGGGTTATCTTGGCCCATCATTACTGAAGTATGAGTCTATGGCTGTATTATTTGGCTTGTGACAGAGAACTTCATGGTGGGAGTTCAAGACTCAAGGGAACACTCTCCACCCCCTGGGCAGGAAGAACACATGAGAGGCTGAAAGAATTGGCGTGTCTTTAATGACCTAAAGGCCTCCCTGTGAACTGCTGCTTCTGGAATCTGCACAACTGCACAGTTTGGTCTCTCTGAGCTCAAACCTTTGACAAGCTGCCTTTGTAGGATACCTGATCTCTGGATGGGATAACAGCTACACTGCCACCTTGTGTTTATCTTTATGCTTTTACAGGAGGTCAACACCATGTGACTTTCTTTTTTTTAATTAATTTATTTTTTATTAGATATTTTCTTTAATACATTTCAAATGTTATCCCGAAAGTTCCCTATACCTTCCCTCGGCCCTGCTCCCCTACCCACCCACTCCTACTTCTTGGCCCTGGAATTCCCCTGTACTGGGCATATAAAGTTTGCAATACCAAGGGGCCTCTTTTCCCAGTGATGGCCGCCTAGGCCATCTTCTGCTACATAAGCAGCTAGAGATATGAGCTCTGGGGGTACTGGTTAGTTCATATTGTTCCAACTATAGGGTTGCAGACCCCTTCAACTCCTTGGGTGCTTTCTCTAGTTTCTGCACTGGGGGCCCTGTGTTCCATCCTGTAGATGACTGTGAGCATCCACTTCTGTAATTGCCAGGCACTGGCATAGCCTCATAAGAGACAGATATACCAGGGTCACTTCAGCAAATTCTTGCTGGCATATGCAATAGTGTCTGGGTTTGGTGGCTGATTATGGGATGGATCCCTGGGTGGGGTAGTCTCTCAATAGTCCATCCTTTCGTCTCAGCTCCAAACTTTGTCTCTGTAACTCCTTTCATGGCTATTTTGTTCCCTATTCTAAGGAGGAATGAAGTATCCACCCATTGGTCTTCCCTCTTCTTGATTTTCTTGTGTTTTGCAAATTGTATCTTGGGTGTTCTATGTTTCTGGGCTAATATCCACTTATCAGTGAGTGCATATCTAATGACTTCTTTTGTGATTGGGTTACCTCACTAAGGATGATATCCTCCAGATACATCCATTTCTGGATGGCGTAACAGCTACACTGACACCTTGTGTTTATCTTTATGCTTTTACAGGAGGTCAACACCATGTGACTTTCATAAGCCTTTCAATTATGTGCTCCTTGGATTAATTCCTGTGTTTACCGTGAACAAATTTTATTGATAGTTGATTTGTCCCCTAGAGAATATTTTGAATGATTTGTTGCTAGACAAAAGTTTCCTTCTTCTTAAATAGGCCTTCAATGAGTTTGAGGTTGAGCAACATCAAGAATGTGCTTATGACCATTTGGAAATTTTTGATGGAGAAACGGAGAAGTCACCAATCCTTGGCCGACTATGTGGCAGCAAGATACCAGATCCCCTCATGGCTACCGGGAATGAAATGTTTATTCGGTTTATTTCTGATGCCTCTGTTCAAAGAAAAGGCTTTCAAGCTACGCATTCCACAGGTCAGCAAATTATGTTTTCCTTCTAAGAAAATGCTTTTTGAAAATTAAACTTTAAATTAGCGTATAAACTAAAGGTTCCATGATTATAAATATGTGTGTATGTGTGTACATATGCATGTGTGTGTGTGTGTGTGTGTATGCATGTACCACTGTACTTTCCTCTCTTTTATAACTCTTTGTGTTGGGTATGTAGATGTGCCTTATTAATAGAATTTCCTCAAGCTACACTTCTATTGCTGTCATGTAATGTCTTGACAACAAGCAACTTTGGGTGAAAGATCATTGGCTCACAGTCCCATGTTGCAGTCCATCATTACTGGGACATCAAGGCAGGGACTTGAACAGCTCGTTACATTCCTACTCCAGCACAGAGAGAAGAAGTGAATTTATTACAGGCTGATTCATGCACGACTGGCCTCCTTTAGAGCTAGGCAGGCCAGGATCCCCTGTCTAGAGGGTAGGGCAAACACACTGAGCTGCATTTTCCCATATCAATGAATGTAAATTAAATATCCCCCACAGACAGACCCAGGTCCAACCTGATCTAGACAACCCCCCATTGAGACTGTATTTCAGGTGATTCTACACTGTGACAGGCTGCCAATTAAAAGTAAATATCACAGATGGAAAAATATCACTCAAATATGTTATATGGAATATTTGGAAGATATTCCGGCTACTTTGATACTTTTGCAGAAGTTGAGGATTCATGGAAGAAATATAAAGCAACAAGTAATAAAATAATAATAATAATTAATAATCATATTTATTAATAATAAATAAATCAGTTAGATTTCCTATCAGTGTAACCTGAGGATGTAGAAACATTTCTAAATATTTGTATAATTAATCTTATAACTAACATTACTAGTTTCAGAGACATGTTACCTTTTACAGATAGGAAGATATACCTTGCTATTAAAAACCTTTATTTCATCTAATAGGCTGCATCTTTTTTAAGCTAGCTTTTGCCTTAATACATGTTTTGTAAAGGGTTTTGGGGTTTATTCTTTGTTCAACGGATTGTTACTTCCCTTAACTTGTATTTGATATGTAATATGATCTTTTCCCTAATCCTAATTTTTTTGCTATTATACAAAAGTTTATTTAAGAAAACTATAGGACAGCCAGGGCTATACAGAGAAACCCTGTCTCAAAAAACAAAAAAAAGAAAAAAAAAAAAAAGAAAACTATAAATACGTAAAGATAAAATAAATAAGATGAAATTATCTATACCATGGGCCAATTTAAATACACGGTCTGTAAAATACGCTAAGGAATATTCTCTTTTCCTTTCAGATTTTAGGGGGAAAAGGTAATCATAGATATTTGTAAAAGTGATTGAGCTAATAGTGACACCTGGTGGCCATACCGAAGTATTATACAGAGCAATGTAAGAGTAGTGCCTAATACAGAACAATGTACTACATATGCGAAGTAATTTAATACAATATTTGTCATATTTTCTTGGCAATTGTTTTGGTTTTCTTTAATTTTCCTTTAGAAATATATATGTGTTAAATATTTTACTGTAAAGTATTTTTCTCTCTCTGTTTTTATTTTACGGCATAATTTATTTACAATTAACTCTGAGAAAGTAAAAATTGTTGTGGTATGCTATTATTACTAGACTGAGACTATTAACTATTATTTAACTATTAATTATTAGACTATTAACATTAATGGTAGTTGATTATTTCTTTTAACAGTTTTTTAGAAAAATTAAACTACAGACATTTCCTATTAATTTTCTAGACAACTGGTATTTTAGATATAATCCTGTTAATTTGGCAAGTACCTAAGCTGTGGAAAAATTGGTGTCCCATTACACCTTCAGAATTTTTCTGATAGTTCAAAGTTGGTGGTTTTTAAATACACACATGCACATATATACACACACATGTACACACATGCATACCCACACAGGCACGCACACACACGTGCACCCACTCATGCACACACACATGCACACACACATGCACATACACATATTCACACACATACACCCACACACAAATGAATACACACACTACACACACATGCACACACATATTCACACACATACACACACACACAAATGAATACACACATGCTCACATGCACGCACACTCACGCACACAAATGTGCACACACATGAACACATACCCTTGCACACATACACATGCCTACACATATACACATGCACACACATGAAGCACTCACACATACATATGCATGCACACATGCATACACACATACACACGCACACATATATGCACACACAACTAGTCTGGAGGTTATTGACAGCTGTAAAGCCCACGACCCTTCTAGAATAGTTTGCGACTTCTACTCTTGTACTCTAGTACTTGTTGTTCATCATGAAAACAATTTACATCAATTCGCTCAAACTAATGATCAGCTGCATCATCTCCATTTTGCAGATGAAGAAACTGAAATTGTAGATAGCTAATTAATTTGCAAATGTTTGCAACCCAGTATCTAATCATGGATTTATTCTAATTTTGACCACCTCCAAACTTAATGTATCCCTCTCTAGAATGTTCTATCCATTTAAAACTGTAGATTTAAGACAGAAATGAATACAAATGTCATCACTCCTTGAGGCGGTAGGGAAAGACTACTTGTTGTTTAAATTACATAAATGAAATGGCAGGCTTGTTTTAGTTATTATCTATTTAAGTATCACAGTAACTAACCTCAATCAAGTGTTAAAGCAAACATAGAAATTGGGTATTATTCATTTGGTTCTGTCACTTTAAATATGAGGACTCTGAAGCTGAAACTTAAATATCAACCAAAGTGCCATAAATATCAGTGACAAAAGCCACTAGGATCCCAGCTTCCCCACTGTAGGTCTTTTTTTTCTGATTGATATTTCTGCTATGGTTTACATGTTTGCCTTTCCTGTTATTTATTTATTTATTATTTACTTACTTATTTATTTACATTGGCTTTTAAATGAATTATCTTGAAACTTTCTGTGTGGATTTCTTTTTCTGTGGTGTTGCAAAATATCACCTTGCATAAAGTAGTCTGCATTTCATCTGCTGGATACATCTCCTTAAACAACATTCTTTCTATTAAGTTTAGTTGTTATATAACTTCCGATCAAAATTTTGTTTTGGCATTTGCTCAGACAGTGTGATGGGTTAGTATTCTTTGGGGAAAAACAAACGATGGATTTATGGGAAAAATATAATTAAAGTTCCCAAAAGTTAACAGCTTACAGTGTAAGGTAAACTAAAATCCAACCTGGGATCACATCTGTTAACTTCATCACATGTGTAAAACACTTTTATGTTGCTTACCTCCTTCTAGAACAAATGCAATAGGTTTGTGGCCTCAATACATATCTTAATTTAACTAAGTGAATTTATTTTTCTATACACAATGTTAACTTTGGTTCCAAAAGAATTTAAAACTGCCAATTGCAATGTTATTGATATGCAGTTTGTTTTGTTTTGTGCTTTTTACAAAGTCCATACAATGGATGTGGATGTTGTGAGTAAGAGAACTTTGTTTCTCTCTGACAGTTAGTTAAAATTCAATTTTAATTTAATCCACTAGTTGAAAGAAACAAAATGTGAAAAAATCTGTATTCTGTAAGATATTCTGATGTTAAAAAAGAAGAAGGAGGAGTAGAAGAAGGAGAAGGAGGAGGAGAAGGGGGAGGAGGAGGAGGAGGAGGAAGAGGAGGAGAAGGAGAAAGGGAGGGGAAGGGTAGGGGGAGAGAGGGAAAGGGAGAGAGGAGAAAGACATATTTAATCTGTGGGTTTGCCTATCTGTATGATTTTTCTCTAGTATTAAAGATTTTATGGTTTGTCGGTGACATTTAAGACTCCAATACTAGGCCATCTTTCCATCACTGGAAAGAGAGGCCCATTGGACATGCAAACCTTATATGCCCCAGTACAGGGGAACACCAGGGCCAAAAATGGGAATGGGTGGGTAGGGAAGTGAGGGGGATGGTATGGGGGACTTTTGGGATAGCATTGGAAATGTAATTGAGGAAAATATGTAATAAAAAATATTTTAAAAAAAAGACTCCAATACTATGTTATCATGTCCTTTACAGAGAAAGTTGTTCACGTGGAGGTCAATTGAATTAGAATGGACTAGTAAAATCACTTATAGGTCAAATTACCAGATGCCTTCTGGAATCTTATACTACCAGGAAACAATCAAATATGTCTTTGCAAATTAATATGATATCTACTACATAGTTTCTCTTCCTAAGTTGATTTTCAATTTCTCAGACATGTGGATGAGGCTTTGGCTTATAAAGCACTGTTAAGCTATTGATTTAGAAGTACTATTGCTAACATCTTCAAGACTGGTTTTATATATTTTGGCTTGATAACTAAATTCAGACATTTATTGACAATATTTTGACTATATAAATTATCTTTTCTGGGAAAGGGTCTAATACTATTTTGGTTTGAGTTTGAAGAACCAGGAGAAGTCAAAAGTCAGTGAGATGCCTCACGATATATATTACTTTATGATGGATCGCTCTCAGGGCATCCACGTTTTACACCACTACATACATAATATTCCAATGATTAACAAACTATCACTGGGTGGACTGAATTTCCTCTTTGGGCTTTAATGATAAGAACAATTATTTTTACATTCATTAGTATGAGCAGAGATCTAGGGGCATCAAGGTATAAGTTGACCTGGTGACATGAAAGAGTTGATTTTAGTAGTATTTTACTCTGTTCTTAGACCAAAAGCCATATGACTTTTAACAGAAGCATGAGATAACAACCTTGTTATGCTTAGATTCATAAGCCTTTAAGTGTCTTTCCACTTTCTGTTCTATTTCCCTCCTACCTTAACTCTCCTTCTAAGACTGAAATGACAGATGACTTCTTGTGAATCAGGCATTCCAAAGCAGCATACCCCATGTCTCATGCCACCCACTCAACCCAGTTCTTCCTGACCCATGGAGCCATTGTCATTAAAGTGTTGACAGGCTTTGAAACTTGAAAACCATTTATCGGTCATGTCACACTTTAAAAATCAGCCGTGATTAAAATCAGGAACTTCAATCCACTTGTTCACACAATTCTACCTTGAAATCCGAAGTATGTCTACAATTGTTTTCTTCTTAATTCAATGTGGGGAAACTGCTTTGCCTGCATGTATATATGTGTACCACGCCATTCCTGGTGCTTGTGCAAGGCAGAAGAGGTCATCAGATGCCCTAGAACTGGAGTTACAGAAGGTTGTGATCCATTTGTAGGTGGTGAGAATTTAATTCAGATCTTCTGAAAGAGCAACCAGTTATCTTAACTATTGAGTCCCAAATAAGATGTGTTGTTCACGTGATGCTTTACAGGTCTTAATCATACATTTCCTTTCAGGTAGAAAACACTTCTAAAGCTATTGTTCTTTTTTTCTGTAGCTTTCAATAATGCACCTGAATATTTTCATGTACTTTCATAATCTGAATGAACTATTTAAGATAGCTTTTATCTATGAGTCATGTACCATTAAATTTTATGTATGGTTAGACCATCTAACATGAGCATTGGTGTGTGGTCTTGAAATGAAACCAGAGAATTTGGAATGTAACGCGGTGGTGGGGTGCAAGCTTTGCATGAGATGCTCTTTGTTCTATCCTGGATTTAGACCTATGTCATCTGACTTTTAAGGACTGTGGCACATAGAAAAGACTATGTTCTGAGAGTTGTATAAGAGTTACTCTAGGGAAGAAGAGTGTTTTGCTGCCAATGTATGATCCTGGGTGAATACAACCCCAAATCAGATGACAATTCCAGTCTTTAGGGGTAACTTCTTGACTGTGTTGTCTGATGGGTAAATGTCTGTAATAGTATTTATTTATATATGTCAGAATATTGAGGAAAAGGGGTTAGCTAACTGTCTGAGAAAGGCATTCTTGGGGATAGAAGTATAAAGTTCCCTGATTGAATAGCTGCCCTGGGGCAAAGCCCAAGGGTTGATTGATACTGTGCATTTAAATATAAGATCTGTGCTTCAGATTCAGAATATTAATCTAAATCATTACCAACCAGGTTTTGGGGGAGATGGCTCAGTCAGTAAATTGCTTATCTCCCAAGCATGAAGGCCTTAGTTCAGATCCCCAGTATTGTTAAATATCAGGCATTGTGCTACACAGTTCTCTAATTAGGTACTGAGGAGACAGAGAACATATCAGGTCTGCCAACCACACAGATATTTTGGCTAAGTCAGCCAAATTGATGAGATCCGGGCTCAGTACAAGATACTGTTTTAAAAAAACAGGCAGAGAATGGTTGAGAAAAACATCTAGTGTGTACACACATGCATCTTCACACATATACAAACAAGGTGAATAAAATAACACACCCCTCCCCCAAAAACAATATAGTTTAACAGCACAAGTTGAAATAAACTTCATAAATGTTGCTGCTGCCCAGTCATCCTCACTAAGGGATATCTTATGACCAATGGTGACATTGTTATGATGTGTTTTCATACACAGTGGTTTAGCATCCCACATCTTAAAACGTTTTTTTCTGGGGAGATCTCCTGGTATTAGCTTTGAAATCCCTCGTTCTGAGGATTGTCACATCCTTGGAAACTTCCCAGGTGTTGGTAGACACTCTACTTTTCCCCCAACCTCTTCACATCTCATTTTTTATCTCTGTGCTTACAAGTAGGTTTTTTGTTAGGCTGTTTTAGCCTCCTGGTGCTTCTTTTTTTTTTTTTTTTCCCAAAAGATTTATTTATTTGTTATTTATGTGAGTATACTGTAGCTGTCATCAGACACACCAGAAGAAGGCATCGGCTCCCATTACAGATGGTTGTGAGCTACCATGTGGTTGCTGGGAATTGAACTCATGACCTCTGGAAGAGCAGTCAGTGCTCTTAACTGCTGAGCCATCTCTCCAGCCCTTCCTGAATAACTTTTTTTTTTATTACATATTTTCCTCAATTACATTTCCAATACTATCCCAAAAGTCCCCCATAGCGCCCCCCACTTCCCTACCCACCCATTCCCATTCTTTTGGCCCTGGCATTCCCCTATATTGGGGCATATAAAGTTTGCAAGTCCAATGGGCCTCTCTTTCCATTGATGGCCGACTAGGCCATCTTTCGATACATATGCAGCTAGAGACAAGAGCTCCAGGGTTCTGGTTAGTACATCATGTTGTTCCAACAATAGGGTTGCAGATCCCTTTAGCTCCTTGGGTACTTTCTCTAGCTTCTCCATTGGGAGCCCTGTGATACATCCAATAGCTGACTGTGAACATCCACTCCTGTGTTTGCTAGGCCCCGGCATCGTCTCACAAGAGACAGCTATATTTGGTTCCTTTCAGCAAAATCTTGCTAGTGTATGCAATGGTGTCAGCGTTTAGAAGCTGATTATGGGACGGATCCCTGGATACAGCAGTCTCTAAATGGTCCATCCTTTCATCACAGCTACGAACTTTGTCTCTGTAACTCCTTCCCTGGGTGTTTTGTTCCCAATTCTAAGAAGGTGCACAGTGTCCACACTTTGGTCTTCATTCTTCTTGAGTTTCATGCGTTTATCAAATTGTATCTTATATCTTGGGTATCCTAAGTTTTGGGCTAATATCCACTTATCAATGAATACATATTGTGTGAGTTCTTTTGTGATTGTGTTACTTCACTCAAGATGATGCCCTCCAGGTCCATCTATTTGGCTAGGAATTTCATAAATTCATTCTTTTTAATAGCTGAGTAGTACTCCATTGTGTAAATGTACCATAATTTCTGTATCCATTCCTCTGTTGAGGGACATGTGGGTTCTTTCCAGCTTCTGGCTATTATAAATAGGGCTGCTATGAACATAGTGGAGCATGTGTCCTTTTTACCGGTTGGGACATCTTCTGGATATATGCCCAGGAGAGGTATTGCTGGATCCTCCGGTAGTACTATGTCCAATTTTCTAAGGAACCGCCCTACTGATTTCCAAAGTGGTTGTACAAGCTTGCAATCCCACCAACAATGGAGGAGTGTTCCTCTTTCTCCACATCCTCGCCAGCATCTGCTGTCACCTGAATTTTTGATCTTAGCCATTCTGACTGGTGTGAGATGGAATCTCAGGGTTGTTTTGATTTACATTTCCCTGATGATTAAGGATGTTGAACATTTTTTCAGGTGCTTCTCTGCCATTCGGTATTCCTCAGGTGAGAATTCTTTGTTCAGTTCTGAGCCCCATTTTTTAATGGGGTTATTTGACTTTCTGGAGTCCACCTTCTTGAGTTCTTTATATATATTGGATATTAGTCCCTTATCTGATTTAGGATAGGTGAAGATCCTTTCCCAATCTGTTGGTGGTTTTTTTGTCTTATTGATGGTGTCTTTAGCCTTGCAGAAGCTTTGTAGTTTCATGAGGTCCCACTTGTCAATTCTCGATCTTACAGCACAAGCCATTACTGTTCTATTCAGGAATTTTTCCCCTGTGCCCATATCTTCAAGGCTTTTCCCCACTTTCTCCTCTATAAGTTTCAGTGTCTCTGGTTTTATGTGAAGTTCCTTGATCCACTTAGATTTGACCTTAGTACAAGGAGATAGGAATGGATCGATTCGCATTCTTCTACATGTTAACAACCAGTTGTGCCAGCACCAATTGTTGAAAATGCTGTCTTTCTTCCACTGGATGTTTTTAGCTCCCTTGTCGAAGATCAAGTGACCATAGGTGTGTGGGTTCATTTCTGGGTCTTCAATTCTATTCCATTGGTCTATTTGTCTGTCACTATACCAGTACCATGCAGTTTTTATCACAATTGCTCTGTAGTAGAGCTTTAGGTCCGGCATGGTGATTCCACCAGAGGTTCTTTTATCCTTGAGAAGAGTTTTTGCTATCCTAGGTTTTTTGTTATTCCAGATGAATTTGCAGATTGCACTTTCTAATTCGTTGAAGAATTGATTTGGAATTTTGATGGGGATTGCATTGAATCTGTAGATTGCTTTTGGCAAGATAGCCATTTTTACAATG
The DNA here is from genome assembly GCF_978045245.1 of Mus caroli. Classification (NCBI taxonomy): domain Eukaryota; kingdom Metazoa; phylum Chordata; class Mammalia; order Rodentia; family Muridae; genus Mus; species Mus caroli. Next base: position 65,760,118 of record NW_028227265.1, read on the forward strand.
TTGATCCTGCCAATCCATGAGCATGGGAGATCTTTCCATCTTCTGAGATCTTCTATAATTTCTTTCTTCAGAGACTTGAAGTTTTTATTATACAGATCTTTCACTTCCTTAGTTAGAGTCACGCCAAGATATTTTATATTATTTGTGACTATTGAGAAGGGTGTTGTTTCCCTAATTTCTTTCTCAGCCTGTTTATTCTTTGTGTAGAGAAAGGCCATTGATTTGTTTGAGTTAATTTTATATCCAGCTACTTCACCGAAGCTGATTATCAGGCTTAGGAGTTCTCTGGTGGAATTTTTAGGGTCACTTATATATACTATCATATCATCTGCAAAAAGTGATATTTTGACTTCATCTTTTCCAATTTGTATCCCTTTGATCTCCTTTTGTTGTCGAATTGCTCTGGCTAGGACTTCAAGTACAATGTTGAATAGGTATGGAGAAAGTGGACAGCCTTGTCTAGTCCCTGATTTTAGAGGGATTGCTTCAAGCTTCTCACCATTTACTTTGATGTTGGCTACTGGTTTGCTGTAGATTGCTTTTATCATGTTTAGGTATGGGCCTTGAATTCCTGATCTTTCCAAGACTTTTATCATGAATGGGTGTTGGATCTTGTCAAATGCTTTTTCCGCATCTAACGAGATGACCATGTGGTTTTTGTCTTTGAGTTTGTTTATATACTGGATTACGTTGATGGATTTCCGTATATTGAACCATCCCTGCATCCCTGGGATGAAACCTACTTGGTCAGGATGGATGATTGTTTTGATGTGTTCTTGGATTCGGTTAGCAAGAACTTTATTGAGGATTTTTGCATCAATATTCATAAGGGATATTGGTCTGAAGTTTTCTATCTTTGTTGGGTCTTTTTGTGGTTTAGGTATCAGAGTAATTGTGGCTTCATAGAATGAGTTGGGTAGAGTACCTTCTGTTTCTATTTTGTGGAATAGTTTGTGAAGAACTGGGATTAGATCTTCTTTGAAGGTCTGATAGAACTCTGCACTAAACCCATCTGGTCCTGGGCTTTTTTTAGTTGGGAGACTATTAATGACTGCTTCTATTTCTTTGGGGGATATAGGGCTGTTTAGATCATTAACCTGATCTTGATTCAACTTTGGTACCTGGTATCTGTCTAGGAACTTCTCCATTTCATCCAGGTTCTCCAGTTTTGTTGAGTATAGCCTTTGGTAGAAGGATCTGATGGTGTTTTGGATGTCTTCAGGATCTGTTGTTATGTCTCCTTTTTCATTTCTGATTTTGTTAATTAGGATGCTTTCCCTGTGCCCTCTAGTGAGTCTGGCTAAGGGTTCATCTATCTTGTTGATTTTCTCAAAGAACCAGCTCCTTGATTGGTTGATTCTTTGGATAGTTTTTCTTGTTTCCACTTGGTTGATTTCACCCCTGAGTTTGATTATTTCCTGCCATCTACTCCTCTTGGGTGAATTTGCTTCCTTTTGTTCTAGTGCTTTTAGGTGTGTTGTCAAGCTGCTAATGTGTGCTCTCTCTAGTTTCCTTTTGGAGGCACTCAGAGCTATGAGTTTTCCTCTTAGAAATGCTTTCATTGCGTCCCATAAGTTTGGGTATGTTGTGGCTTCATTTTCATTGAACTCTAAAAAGTCCTTAATTTCTTTCTTTATTCCTTCCTTGACCAAGGTATCATTGAGAAGAGTGTTGTTCAGTTTCCACGTGAAGGTTGGCTTTCTATTATTTATTTTGTTATTGAAGATCAGCCTTAGGCCATGGTGATCTGATAGGATGCATGGGACAATTTCAATATTTTTATATCTGTTGAGGCCTGCTTTGTGACCAATTATGTGGTCAATTTTGGAGAAGGTACCATCAGGTGCTGAGAAGAAGGTATATCCTTTTGTTTTAGGATAGAATGTTCTGTAGATATCTGCCAGATCCATTTGATTCATAATTTCTCTTAGTTTCACTGTGTCCCTGTTTAGTTTCTGTTTCCATGATCTGTCCATTGGTGAAAGTGGTGTGTTGAAGTCTCCCACTATTATTGTATGAGGTGCAATGTGTGTTTTGAGCTTTACTAAAGTTTCTTTAATGAATGTGGCTGCCTTTGTCTTTGGAGCATAGATATTCAGGATTGATAGTTCCTCTTGGAGGATTTTACCTTTGATGAGTATGAAGTGTCCCTCCCTGTATTTTTTAATGACTTTGGGTTGGAAGTCAATCTTATCAGATATTAGAATGGCTACTCCAGCTTGTTTCTTCAAGCTATTTGCTTGGAAAATTGTTTTCCAGCCTTTCATTCTGAGGTAGTGTCTATCCTTTTCTCTGAGATGAGTTTCCTGTAAGCAGCAAAATGTTGGGTCTTGTTTGTGTAGCCAGTTTGTTAGTCTATGTCTTTTTATCGGGGAGTTGAGTCCATTGATATTAAGAGATATTAAGGAAAAGTAATTGTTGTTTCCTGTTATTTTTGTTGTTAAAGTTGGCATTTTGTTCTTGTGGCTGTCTTCTTTTAGGTTTGTTGAGGGATTACCTTCTTGTTGTTTCTAGGGCGTGGTTCCTGTCCTTGTATTGGTTTTTTTCTGTTATTATCCTTTGAAGGGCTGGATTCGTGGAGAGATAATGTGTGAATTTGGTTTTGTCGTGGAATACTTTGGTTTCTCCATCTATGGTAATTGAGAGTTTGGCTGGGTATTGTAGCCTGGGCTGGAATTTCTGTTCTTTTAGTGTCTGTATAACATCCGTCCAGGATCTTCTGGCTTTCATAGTCTCTGGTGAAAAATCTGGTGTAATTCTGATAGGCTTGCCTTTATATGTTACTTGGCCTTTTTCTCTTACTGCTTTTAGTATTCTATCTTTATTTAGAGCATTTGTTGCTCTGATTATTATGTGTCGGGAGGTATTTCTTTTCTGGTCCAGTCTATTTGGAGTTCTGTAGGCTTCTTGTATGTTCATGGGCATCTCTTTCTTTAGATTTGGGAAGTTTTCTTCTATAATTTTGTTGAAGATGTTTGCTGGTCCTTTGAGTTGAAAATCTTCATTCTCATCCACTCTTATTATCCGTAGGTTTGGTCTTCTCATTGCGTCCTGTATTTCTTGGATGTTTTGAGTTAGGATCTTTTTGCATTTTACATTTTCCTTGATTGTTGTGCCGATGTTCTCTATGGAATCTTCTGCACCTGAGATTCTCTCTTCCATCTCTTGTATTCTGTTGCTGATGCTCGTATCTATGGTTCCAGATTTCTTTCCTAGGGTTTCTATCTCCAGTGTTGCCTCATTTTGGGTTTTCTTTATTGTGTCTACTTCCCTTTTTAGGTCTAGTATGGTTTTGTTCATTTCCATCATCTGTTTGGATGTGTTTTCCTGTTTTTCTGTAAGGACTTCTACCTGTTTGATTATGTTATCGTGTTTTTCTTTAAGGATTTGTAACTCTTTAGCAGTGTTCTCCTGCAATTCTTTAAGGGATTTTTGTGCTTTCTCTTTATTGTCTTCTACCTGTTTAGCAGTGTTCTCCTGCATTTCTTTAAGTGTGTTATTAAAATCCTTCTTGAAGTTCTCTATCATCATCAGGAGATATGCTTTTAAATCCGTGTCTAGCTTTTCCGGTGTGTTGGGGTGCCCTGGACTGGGCGAAGTGGGGGTGCTGGGTTCTGATGATGGTGAGTGGTCTTGGTTTCTGTTAGTAAGATTATTACGTTTACCTTTCGCCATCTGGTAATCTCTGGGGTTAGTTGTTATCGTTGTCACTGTTTAAAGATTGGAGCAGAAGCTGTGTTCCACTCACCAGCAGTCTCTAAATCCTGCGGCGGGGATCGTGGGTAGCTGATGGTACCCCGGTGCTGGTCCAGCTGGAAGAGGCCTGTGGTCCTACACAGGCCGTTTTTCTGCTTCCCTAACTAATGCAGTCTCTGGTCCCGCGTGCAATTGGAATGGAGCAGAAGCTGTGTTCCACTCTCCAGAAGTCTTAAGATCCTGTGGTGGGTGTTGTGGGTAGCTGGTGAGTGTCAGCCGACCCTGCGCCCCAGCTGCCCTGGTGCTTTTCTGACCGGAAGAGGGTTGTGGCCCTATGTAGGCCGGATTTCTCCCTCCCCAACCAGAGCAGTCTCAGGTCCCGCGTGATTGGACTGGAACAGAAGCTGTGTTCCACTCACCAGCAGTCCCAAAATCCTGCGGCGGGGGTCGTGGGTAGCTGGCGGGTGTCAGGCAACCCTGCGCTCCCGCTACCCCGGCGCTGATCCGGCAGGATGAGGCCTGTGGCCCTACTCAGGCCGGTTTCTGCTTCCCTAACTAATGCAGTCTCAGGTCCCGCGCAATTGGATTGGAGCAGAAGCTGTGTTCCACTCACCAGCAGTCCCAAAATCCTGCGGCGGGGGTCGTGGGTAGCTGGCGGGTGTCAGGCAACCCTGCGCTCCCGCTACCCTGGTGCTGATCTGGCCGGATGAGGCCTGTGGCCCTACTCAGGCCGGTTTCTGCTTCCCTAACTAATGCAGTCTCAGGTCCCGCGCAATTGGATTGGAGCAGAAGCTGTGTTCCACTCACCAGCAGTCCCAAAATCCTGCGGCAGGGGTTGTGGGTAGCTGGAGGGTGTCAGGCAACCCTGCGCTCCTGCTACCCCGGCGCTGATCTGGCCGGATGTGGCCTGTGGCCCTACTCAGGCCGATTTCTGCTTCCCTAACTAATGCAGTCTCAGGTCCCGCGCAATTGGATTGGAGCTGAAGCTGTGTTCCACTCACCAGCAGTCCCAAAATCCTGCTGCGGGGGTCGTAGGTATCTGGCGGGTGTCAGGCAACCCTGCGCTCCCGCTACCCCGGCGCTGATCCAGCCGGATGAGGCCTGTGGCCCTACTCAGGCCGATTTCTGCTTCCCTAACTAATGCAGTCTCAGGTCCCGCGCAATTGGATTGGAGCTGAAGCTGTGTTCCACTCACCAGCAGTCCCAAAATCCTGCGGTGGGGGTCGTAGGTATCTGGCGGGTGTCAGGCAACCCTGCGCTCCCGCTACCCCAGCGCTGATCCTCCTGGTGCTTCTATTTGATCTATTGCATAGTAAATTGAAGCCTCTGACTACAGTGAACTACTAAAAATTTTGGGAAACGTTCCTTTCCCTGAATTAGATAAGCTAAGAGATTCTATTTTCACATCTTTGTTTCTTTGATGTATTTTCTATGAGTAATGACAGCAGTGTGCACAACTGACTTGCATTTCCCTAAATAACTGAGACTAAAATATTGTTATAGCAAATACTTCAATTATACCTAGACTGATTATGTGATAAATTGTATATACTTTTGCTGATTGTGTAAGATAATAGTACTACTCAAACAATATTATTGTACATGCATAATAATGTTATATATATTATATAAAGTTCTATATAGCAAATATATAAATAGCTTTATATGCTTTGATAATTTTTCAGATTACTTTTTTATTGAATTCTAAGTTTTGATTATGAAAAGAATGATTTGGAATTAAAAACATTATTAGGTGTATCTTCTGTAATTCTATTGAGCAAATTTTGTGACAGGTAGTTTTCTAGGTGTCCTTTGTGTATTACATTTTATAAACACACAAAGATTGGTGCCATTATCATATGCACTTTGTCTTTGGGAAAATGAGGATCACAGACATAATCTTGATTGCTCATAGTCTCATAGTTAGATGTTTAAGCTAGTTTCCTAAGCTATAAAGACTATGTGTGGTATTCCTGCCTATACATATGACATGGTCTGATTTTCTAGTCACAAACACAAACCTAATCCTAAATGTGGAAACAGGTGTAAGAGGTTGGATGGACTCCGCTGAAACAGAGGCTGGACAGTGGACACTCATTAAGCTTATTCATTTCTTTCCTTGGGCAGAATGTGGTGGTCGATTGAAAGCAGAGTCGAAGCCTAGAGACCTGTACTCCCATGCTCAGTTTGGTGATAATAACTACCCAGGACAACTGGACTGTGAATGGTTGTTGGTGTCAGAACGAGGATCTCGACTTGAATTGTCCTTCCAGACATTCGAAGTAGAAGAAGAAGCTGACTGTGGCTATGACTATGTTGAAGTCTTTGATGGTCTCAGTTCAAAAGCTGTGGGTCTTGGTAGATTCTGTGGGTCAGGGGTAAGTATGCCACCAACAGGATCCCATAATCAATTAATGAGAAGCCTGTTAATCAGCGGTTGGTGTATATATTTACAAACTGGAAACATTTTTGAAATAAAGTCATAATTTATGATTAGCAGTGGCTCAACAAAAATAAATGTGGCTCACCTACCTTCCTATTTCTCCACATCTAATAAGTTTACATTATCATTTGTGTGAACATATGAACTTAGCTGTTCCAGTTTCTTGTCACTTTCCACATTCTAACTTTTCATTGTGCAGTGAATATTTAAATGATTAATAATCCAAAACCAACATATACAAGTACAGAGCCTTGACAATGTTATTCCTTCTGAATTTAAAGCTTAAGAGAAAAGAAAAAAATCCATTATTTCTCTAGTTGACAATCCATTCTTTGATGGTTCAAAGGTTAAGAGCACTGATTTCTCTTTCAAAGTTCCTGAGTTCAATTCCCAGCAACCCAGAACACATGGTGGTTCACAGTCATGTGTAATGGGATCTGATGCCTTGCATGGATGTATAACACTCATATACAATAGGTAGGTAGGTAGGTAGGTAGATAGATAGATAGATAGATAGATAGATAGATAGATAGATAGATAGATAGATAGATCTGGTCAGAGTGGCATGTCCAGCTACGAGAATAGGCCCAGCATTGCAGAATGCTCCTCCACTGCTCTGCATGCAGAGGTACAGTGCAGAGACAGGTAGGGGAGAGTCCACATGAGAAGCTAGAATGGAGACACTCTGGTTTTCCCTATCTCCCCCAGGACTGACTACATTCAAAGTTAGACCATTCTCATGTTTATTTTGCTTGAAATGACAATAGCCTCAACTTTCTGAGTGTTAACTCCTATCTATGAATTAAATAATAATAATGATGATGATGATAATAATAATAACCAAACTTCTACCAAAATAATATATGTAATAAAAAAGCTTCATAGAATATTTTAGACTATTAAAATGGAGAAAATGAAGAGTTAGATTACACAAGTGGCTCAGTTTACAATAACAACTGAATATCTTTTTATTGTTTTGCAATCTTTTTTTAACAAATAAATGAAAAGAAGATAGATTAAAATTTTGAAAAAATACCAAAATCTTAATGAAAATTCTGAAATTTGTGTTTGAACTAAAATGTCTTCAAAATATGAGATCTTGGGTATGCCATTTCCTCCCTAAATCTCATGTTTGTGGGAATAAATCCAACAGAGTACTTTGCTAGGTTGTTGGATGGGATGTGTGGTTAGTACACACACATGACATGGAACAGTGGCCCAGTCTCCTCTCATGCCTGCTTTATTTGCTTCTTCTTTCAGCCACCAGAAGAAATCTATTCAATTGGAGATGTGGCTTTGATTCATTTCCACACAGATGACACTATCAACAAGAAAGGATTTTATATAAGATATAAAAGTATAAGATACCCGGAAACAATGCATGCCAAGAACTAATGTCGAACCTCCCTCAGAACAGAAAGGAATGTGCATATGGAAAGAAGACATTTTTAAAATAGACAATATTAATACAATTGTTTTATATAATGAATTTGAGCAAAAGAAACCTGCAAGATTAGAGTTATCTCTGAAGTGAAAGAGAACTTTACAGAAAACCTGATTGGCATTGCAAGGATGTTTGAAAGTCATGCTTGTTCAAGGAAGATTAACAGCTTGAAATAGATGCTTCACATTTTGGACAGTTCATTTAATGAGCTGTGATTCTCTGGAGTGATTTCTTGACTACTTTTTCAAGATCTGGGGACGTAGAAATGATGGGACGGATCATAGCTTGGAAACCCACTTCTTGGGTCTTAGCATGTTTGCTTAGACTCTGTAGGTCAGACACAGTGTAAACCAAATTCATGTAAAGTGATGTGGAATAGTGGTCTTTGGAAGGTGGTTCATCATTTAAATGTAGGTATGTGCTTGTGCGTATGTTCACATATGCAAGTGTGTGTGTGTGTGAGTGTGTGTGTGTGTGTGTATGTGTGTGCGCACGTGTGTGTTTGGAAACTGGAATATTTCATCTTCATTATTTTCAAATGCAGGCCAGCTTAACCTGTTCACACAAATGATTTTGTGACCACTTCATTGTATCTATATCTTGAGAAGTTTGAAATATCTATAGTGTGTACAATGCAGTTAATCCCTAGATATATTTAATTACTGGATAATACCCAGTTCACTAGTAAACTCATTTCTCTCTGGGGAAGTGCTGAATAGTCACACCAAATTCAAGAAACTCACCATGTCTTATAAACCTTTAAGATAAAATTCCAACGAGGTGTGTGCAGCCATCTTCCAAATGACTGCCTGGATGTTTCTTATTCCAGTTACTACTGCTGCTGCTATTGGTCTTTCTTTTATTGTTAATGTGTTGATATGTTGTTATTATTATGGTTATTATTATTGATGTTACTATATTTAAAAATGATGAGATGAAGTGGAAGTAGAGTTTGGGAGAAATGAAATCTCTTTTTTTGTTCTCTTCTTGAAATTCAGTTTCAAAAATACAATATTGGGTGGCAAATGATTTGTTTCTGACATATTTCCTATGGTGCTATTCCATAAACATCAAAACAGCAGCAACAACTAGTTTCTAACCTTTGAACCAAATGCCTGTGTACTATGAATGCCTCTTTCTATGTGGCTCGCAAAGGAGACTTGAGACTTTTTAGATATTTCAAGAGTGTATCATGGCAAGGACAAAGCTGTCCTGTGGGGCAACTACTTCCAATGCCTTAGAATTCCTGCACATAATCAAACACATCTGCTTAAAGTCAAGCCTCTTGATGTATTGACCATCATAGCATATGTCAATCAGGAACTCCAAGAAGAAAATTCATTTCCATAACAGATATTGGATATCTGCAGATACATGTGTACATCCAAATCTGCTGTTGCTGTAGAAATGTAATTTTAGAACAAACTTTTGCTTTATAGCGCTGTGTGTTTTTAATATTAATGTGTGTATATGTGAGACTCTGAGTGAGGGAGTGTGCTAGAAGGTAAAGAGCTATAGGTGGTTGACAAATTTAATTCTGTGTGCCAAGTTGTCCTGGAACTGTATATGAAGTAGTGCCGTGCTAAAGTTTAATGGACGTATAATGGATAATCCTAATCACCATCTATCCTATCAGAGAAAGGCTCTTTGCCATAGACCATCTATTTTGAATTTTTATGTTAATGTGAGTTGCTGTGCAAAGGAGCTTCTGTTTTTCCTCTTAATTGTTCATGAACACTGATTGTCTGACAAATGAGGTATATTTCTTTATTTTTACAAAATTAAACTCTACATCTAGATATAACAATTTTACTTTTCTCATTCTTCCCTTGAACAATCTTTCTCTACTTAAGATGTGTGAAGTGTAAGTACAGTTTTGGAACCAGTGTTTGGATCTCACTGAATGTGGCCTTCAAACTATGTAACTGTTGCCTCTAATGTAGACAAGCCACTCTGTGGAAATTATGTGTTTCGGTAACTTCTTCCATATTTTATCACTCGTCTCCAGCTACCCAAGGTACACCCACACTGAAGGGAAGAAAAGAAAAAGGCATCCACCCAGAAAGTGTTTTGCACTGTTTCAGGCCTTGTGTAGGCAGGAGCAAGCTTCCACACTCTGTGTGTGCTTCTTTTCAGTGATGCTGAATTAAACCATGCAATAATAGGAGGCCTAGAGATATCATGTTGCTTCCCAGGGCAACAGATGAAGTTATATGTAGAAACTCAGTCTGTGTGCTGTCAAAATCTGTGCTTATTTTCCAAAACACAATAGATTTCATTCAGTACAAGACACTTGAACAGCAGATTTTTTTAAATGGTGAAAAGTTTCTACACAAAGCAAATTCCAGGTTTGAGTCACAGACAGTTAATAGTTTATGGGAAGCATTTTTCTTTCAGCAACTGCATAAAAATCAGAAGGTTACCTACACATAGATGTCCTTACACACCAAAAGTATCACTAAAAATGACAACAACCCTATAGTTTTGTGTAATGAGCGTTTTATTAAAATGAATATATTAAATTATTTTCAGTGTCGTGGTAGGAAAATGTAGCTGATTTAGGAAATAGCCCAAATACCCTACTAGGCAACGTGAACTAAGCTTGAGATAGCTAGGAAATTAAAGAGAGTGGGTAAAAATGTAATGCCATAACTTTGGGTCATTGATGAAGATAATTCATTTTTATTGTAACTTATTTCAGAAATTAGACAGCACCACATATTATTTTTAAAACTACTCAGCATTTTTCTTAAATGTATTGTGAAGTGAAAATAGAGACACCATCATTATTGTTTTTCTCATAAGTATTATTGTCCTAGGCATGTTATTAAATTAATTTTGTATAGTATTTTATACTTCTACAGTATTTTGGTTGTGCTTTATATTTGCCAAGGTTCTATATACATTATAATTATCACAGTACACAGAAGAAAACTAGCTTTATATATTATTTTATTATAAGTTTATTACAAAGAGAAATCTAGTTTAATAAAGAGACCACTTTTTAATTTTTATTCACATAATTGCACAAAGTGACATTTTAAAAGAAATACATGAAGGATGATAAATTCTGTGAGCAGGAAGCATGGCTGGACACCAAACCGGAGGGAGGGAGGGAGGGAGGGAGGGAGAGAGAGAGAGAGAGAGAGAGAGAGAGAGAGAGAGAGAGAGAGAGAGAGAGAGAGAGAGATTTTTAAATCTTTTAAAAGTAAATAGATGAGAACCAGGAATTCTGTATCTATACTTCTACTGGCTATCTGTTGCAGGAAATAGTAAAGAAGAAAAGAAATGGCATGCTAACACTCTTGTGCCTGCCATTCTCTGCCCCCTGGGGCTGGCCGGCCATGCATTGGCTGGCAATGGCAGGCCTATTTTTGTCTCATGGAGACTCTGACTCAGAACTCCAGAATCTCTCCACCCAGCTCACTAGGTTCCCACTGCTAGGTCAAACCCTTGCTTTAAATCCCCCATGGCATTTGTGGTACATCTGGCAAACCCATACTTTGCGGCCATATCTTTCTCTCACGAAGGCCATACCTTTCACTCATGAACCCAGACGAGCTGCCTCATGAAGGAAAACACAACACAAACTTAGTTCACAAACAATGGTAACTCAATCACTGGGTGCAACAACTAAAATAATAATCTTGTAAGCCTTATTAAAATCTTATTCCTCCTGCCATCCTGGACTAATTTTAATGTAGCATTTTGCCACATTCAAATTTTGTTCATGCTAGATCTTAATCGATTTGATTTTAATGAGTGTTCAATTGTGGGATATTTTAGAGTAAACTTCAAATGTCAGTATTTTCTGCTATGTTGAATTTTCCATAATATTTAAAAAAAATTCATGAAGTTAAAATTTACTTTAAAAACCTATACTAAATTTTATTTTATTTTTTCCTCTTCTTTTTTATTAGATAGTTTCATTATTTACATTTCAAATGTTTTCCCCTTTCCTATATTCCCTTCTGAAAATCCCCTATGCCCTCCACCTCCCCCTGCTCCCCAACCCTCCTACTCCTGCTTCCTGGCCCTGGCATTCGGTGGTTTAGTTCCAGGGAGCTCTGGGGGTACATACTGTTCCTCCTATGAGGCGACAAACCCCTTCAGTTCCTTGGGTCCTTCCTCTAGCTCCTTCACTGGAGACCTGTGCTCCATCTAATACACGGCTGTGATCATCCACTTCTGTATTTGTCAGGCACTGGCAGAGTCTCTCAGGAGACAGCTATATCAGTCTCCTGTCAGCAAGCTTTTTGGCATCTGCAGTAGTGTCTGGGTTTGGTGGTAGTATATGGGATGGATCCCCCTGTAGGGCAGTCTCTGGATGGTTACTCCTTCAGTCTCTGCTCCAAATTTAGTCTCTGTAACTCCTTCCATGGGTATTTTGTCCCTCCTTCTAAGAAGGATTAAAGTATCCATACATTGTTCTTCCTTCTTGAGTTTCATGGGTTTTGCAAACTGTGTACCTTGGGTATTCTGAGCTTCTGGGCTAATATCCACTTATCAGTGAGTGCATATCATGTGTGTCCTTTTGTGATTGGGTTACCTCACTTAGAACAAAATTCTCCAGATCCATCCATTTGTTTAAGAATTTACAAAATTCATTGTTTTTAATAGACACATAGTACTTCATTGTGTAAATATACCACATTTTCTGTATCCATTTCTCTCTTGATGGACATCTGGGTTCTTTACAGCTTCTGACTACTATAAATGAGACTGCTATGAAAATAGTAGAGCATGTGTCCTTATTACATGCTGGAGCATCTTCTGCGTATATACCCAGGAATGGTATTACTGGATTCTCAGATAACACTATGTCTAATGTTCTGAGCAATCACCAAACTGATTTTCAGAGTGGTTGTCCCAGCTTGCAATCCCACCAGCAATGGAGGAGTGTTCCTCTTTCCCCACATCCTCACCAGCATCTGTTGTCACCTGAGTTTTTGACCTTAGTCATTCTGACTGGTGTGAGATGGTATGTCAGGGGTTGTTTTGATTTGCATTTCCCTGATGACTAAGGATATTGAACACTTTTATAGGTGCTTCTCAGCCATTCTGTATTCCTCAGTTGAGAATTCTTTGTTTAGCTCTGTATCCCATTTTTATAGGGTTATTTGGTTCTCTGGAGTCTAAATTCTTGAGTTCTTTGTATATATTAGATATTAGCCCTCTATCAGATTTAGGATTGGTAAAGACCTTTTCCCAATCTGTTGGTTGCCTTTTTGTCTTATTGACAGTGTCCTTTGCTTTGAAGTTTTATAAGGTCCCATTTGTGAATTCTTGATCTTACAGCACAAGCCACTGGTGTTCTTTTCACAATTTTTTTCCTTCTGCCCATATCTTGGAGGATCTTCCCCACTTTCTCCTCTATAAGTTTCATTGTCTCTGGTTTTATGTCAAATTCCTTGATCCACTTAGACTTGAGCATTGTACAAGAAGATAAGAATGGATCAATTCGCATTCCTCTACATGCTACCTGCTAGTTGAGTCAGCACCATTTGCTGAAAATGCTGTCTTTTTTCCACTGGATGGTTTTAGCTTCTTTGGCAAAGATCAAGTGACCATAGGTGTGTGGGTTTATTTCTGGGTCTTCAATTCTATTCCATTGATCTACCTGTCTGTCGCTGTACCAGTACCATGCAGTTTTTATCACAATTGCTCTGTAGTACAGCTAGAGGTCAGGCATGGTGATTCCCCCAGAAGTTCTTTTATTGTTAAAAATAGTTTTCACTATCCGAGGTTTTTTTGTTATTCCAGATGAATTTGGAAATTACTCTTTCTAAATCTATGAGGAACTGAGTTGAAATTTTGATGGGGATTACATTAAATAGGTAGATAGCTTTCCACAAGATAGCCATTTTTACTATATTAATCCTGCCAATCCATGAACATGGGAGATCTTTCCATCTTCTGAGAGTTTTGATTTCTTTCTTCAGAGACTTGAAGTTCTTATCATACAGATCTTTCACTTCCTTAGTTAGAGTTACACAAATGTTTTTTATATTATTTGTGACTATTGTGAAGGGTGTTGTTTCCCTAATTTCTTTCTCAGTCTGTTTATCCTTTGTGTAGAGAAAGGCCACTGATTTGTTTGAGTTAATTTTATATGCAGGTAATTTACTGAAGTTGTTTATCAGTTTTATGAGTTCTCTTGTGGAATTTTTAGGGTCACTTATGTATACTATCATATCATCTGCAAATAGTGATATTTTGACCTCTTCCTTTCCAATTTGTACCCCTTTGATCCCCGTTTGTTGTCTAATTGCTCTGGCTAGGACTTCAAGTTCTATATTGAATAGGTAGGGAGAGAGTGGGCAGCTGTATCTAGTCTCTGATTTTAGTGGAATTGCTTCAAGTTTCACTCCATTTAGTTTGATGTTGGCTACTGGTTTCCTGTATATTGCTTTTATTATGTTTAGGTATGGGCCTTGAATTTCTGATCTTTCCAATACTTTTATCATGAACAGGTGTTGGATTTTGTCAAATGTTTCTCTACATCTAATGAGATGATAATGTGGTTTTTGTCTTTAAATTTGTTTATATAGTGGATTACTGCCAGGGACTGGACTCATTCAGTCCCTCAACTTGCAGTAGAATCAGGGTTCCAGTACTCAGGAGTGCAAGGAGTCAATTGTTAGTGACAAACAGACTCGGACACAAGGGAGTGTTGATCTTTATGTAATTTTTCAAAGCGAGCATCAGACTTATAATACAGAAGAAAAACAAGGAAGCTAGGCAATACATCAGCCAAAGTACACCAAGATGCATAATGGCTCTTTACATAAAACAGAGAAAATGCATACATAAAATTTAACAGGAACCAGGCAGCGTTTACAACTGAGATAAGATCAGCCCTATCTAAAATCAGCTATTCACAGGAGCCAGGTATCAGCTAATACACCTAGGTGCAGTTCTAGTCTATTGTTTGACCCACCACCAGGGGTCCCTTAGTAAATACCTAATTATGCTATTTTTCTGGGCTTAGAGAAAAACATGTACCAGATAAGTTCCGTTCTACAAACCATTACATGAATAATATAATACTCTAGTTGTTCCTTATACCACAACCCACCTTGTTCCTACTATTATTTTGAACTAGCCCTGAGTTTTCTAGCTCTTATCCAGCAAACTGCAATGCCTGATTTCTTTCATTGTCTATCAACATTGGAGGCATTACATCGGAATGAGTAGCATTACCTATGATATAACACTGACTATTGCAAGAACAAATCTCAAGCATTCGTGCTACAGGATGCCAAAGCTCCAGGAGAAAAGTTTCCATGAAACTTTTGCCTCAGGCCTGTGTCCAAGCTTTTGGGCTTACAATGCAGACTTCACTGGAGTGAGTGTGGCAGATTACATTGATGGATTTCCCTATGTTGAACCATTCCTGCATCCCTGGGATGAAGCCTATATGACCATGATGGATGATCGTTTTGATGTGTTTTTGGATTTGGTTTGCGAGAATTTTATTATTTTTGAATCAATATTCATTAGGGAAATTGGTCTGAAGTTCTCTTTTTTGTTGTATCTTTGTGAGGTTTAGTTATCAGAGTAATGGTGGTTTCATAGAACAAATTGGATAGAGCACTTTCTGTTTCTATTTTGTGAAATACTTTTAGGAATATTGGAATCAGGTCCTCTTTGAAGGTCTGATAGAACTCTGCACTAAACCCATCTAGTCCTGGGATTTTTTTTGGGGGGGGGGGTTTGAGAGACTATAAATGACTGTTTCTATTTCTTTAGAGGATATGGAACTGTTTAGACTGTTAATCTGATGCTCATTTAACTTTAGTGCCTGGTAAATTATCCATTTCATCCATGTTTACCTGTTTTGTTGAGTATAACTTTTTGAAGAAAGATCTGTTGATTTTTTTTTTTTTATTTCCTCAGATCCTGTTGTTATGTCTTCCTTTTCATTTCTGATTTTGTTAATTAGGATACTCTCTGTGCCCTCTAGTAACTCTGGCTATCTTGCTGATTTTCTCAAAAAACCAGCTCCTGGTTTGGTTGATTCTTTATATAGCTCTTTTTGTTTCCACTTGGTTGATTTCAGCCCTGATTTTGATTATTTCCTGTAGTCTATTCCTCTTGGGTGAATTTGCTTCTTTTTGTTCTAGAACTTGTTGGTGTACTGTTAAGCTGCTAGTGTGTGCTCTCTCCAGTTTATTTTTGGAGGTACTCAGAGTTATGAGTTTTCCTCTTAGGACTGCTTTCTTTGTGTCCCATAAGTTTGGGTATGTTGTGGCTTCATTTTCACTAATCTCTAAAAAGTGTTTAATTTCATTCTTTATTTCTTCCTTGACCAAGTTATCATTGAGTAGAATATTGTTTAGCTTCCACATGTATGTGACCTTTCCATTGTTTATTTTGTTATTGAAGATCAGCCTTAGTTCATGGTGATCTAATAGGATGCATGGGATTATTTCAATCTTCCTGTATCTGTTGAGGCCTGTTTTGTGACCAAATATATGGTCAATTTTTGAGAAGGTACCATGGGGTGCTGAGAAGAAGGTATATCCTTTTGTTTTAGGGTAAAATGTTCTATAAATATCTGTTAAATACATTTCTTTCATAACGTCTGTTAGTTTCACTGTGTCTCCGTTCAGTTTCTGTTTCAGGATATGTCCATTGAGGAGAATGGGGTGTTGAAATCTTTCACTATTATATGCAGTGCAATGTGTGCTTTGAGCTTTATTAAAGTTTCTTCAATGAATGTGGATGCCCTTGCATTTGGAGCATAGATCTTCAGAATTGAGAGTTCATCTTGGAAAATTTTAACTTTGCTGAGAATAAAGTGTCCCTCCTTTTATTTTTTGATATCTTTTGGTTGAAAGTTGATTTTATTCAATACTGGAATTGCTACTCCAGCTTGGTTCTTGGGACTATTTGCTTGGAAAATTGTTTTCCAGCATTTTAGTCTAAGGAAGTGTCTGTCTTTGTCCCCGAGGTGTGATTCCTGTATGCAGCAAAATACTAGGTCCTGTTTATGTAACCAGTCTCTTAGTCTATGTCTTTTTAGTGGGGAATAGAGTTCATTGATATTAAGGGATATTAAGGAAAAGTCATTGTTATTTCCTAATATTTTTGTTGTTAGACTTGGCATCCTGTTCTTGTGGATATCTTCTTTTGGGTTTGTTGAAAGATTACTTTCTTACTTTGTATATGGTATAGTTTCCCTCCTTATGCTGGAGTTTTCCCTTTATAATCCTTTGAAGGGCTGGATTCATGGAAAGATATTGTGTAATTTTTTTATGGAATACTTTGGTTTCTCTATCTATGGTAATTGAGAGTTTTGATGGGTATAGTAGCCTGGGTTGGCATTTGTGTTCTCTTAAGGGCTGTATGACATCTGTCCGGGGTCTTCTGGATTTCATAGTCTCTGGTGAGAAATCTGGTGTAATTATAACAGGTCTACCTTTATATGTTACTTGACCTTTTTCCCTTAATGCTTTTTTGTTTGTTTGTTTTTGTTTGTTTGTTTTTTGCTTTGAGACAGGGTTTCTCTGTGCAGTCCTGGCTGTCCTTGAACTCAGACTGTAGACCAGACTGGCCTTGAACTCAGAAATCCAAGTATCTCTGCCTCCCAATGACCCTTAATGCTTTTAATATTCTATCTTTGTTCAGTGCATTTGGTGTTTTGAGTATTATGTGTCAGGAGAATTTTCTTTTCTGGTCCAAACTATTTGGAGTTCTGTTGGCTTCTTGTATGTTCATGAATGGCTCTTTCTTTAGGTAAGGAAAGTTTTCTTCTGTAATTTTGTTGAAGATATTTACTGGCCCTTTAAGTAGAAAATCTTCATTCTCATCTATACCTATACCCTTAGGTTTGGTCTTCTCATTGTGTCCTGGATTTTCTGGATGTTTGAGTTTGGATCTTTTTGCATTTTGCATTTTCTTAGATTGTTGTGTATGTATTTTCTGTGGAATCTTCTGCACCTGAGATTCTCTCCTCTATCTCTTGGATTCTGTTGTGATGCTTGCATCTATGACTTCTGATTTCTTTCCTAGGATTTCTAGCTCCTTAGTTTTCTCCCTTCGTGATTTCTTTATTGATTTTGCTTCCATTTTTAGATCCTGGATGATTTTGTTCAATTTTTTCACCTGTTTCAATGTGTTTTCCTAAAATTCTTTAAGGTATTTTTGTGTTTTCTCTTTAAGGGCTTGCACCTGCTCACCTCTTTTCTCCTGTATTTATTTAAGGGAGTTATTTGTATCCTTCTTATAGTCCTCCATCATCATCATGAGAAGTGACTTTAGATCCATATTTTGCTTTTCCGGTATGATGGTGTATCCAGTTCTTGTTAAGGTGGGAGAGTTGGGTTCTGATGATGCCAAGTAACCTTGGTTTCTGTTGCTTCTCTTCTTATGCTTGCCTTCCACCATCTGATTATCTCAAGTGCTCCCTGCTCTCGATATATCTGACTGGAGCCTGTCCTTCCTGTAATCCCAGTTGAGTCAGAATTCCTCAGAGTCCAGCTTTCTCTGTGATCCTGCGATTCTGAGATTCTGGGTGTGTCAAAGTTCTTGGTATTCAAGCTTCCTCTGAGACCCTGTGATCCTGGTGTGACCAAGCTCCTGGTATCCTGGTTTCCTGGAATTCTAAGATCCTGGGTGTGGTACCTCCTCTGGGGAACGTGGGGCTGTCTACTGATTTCAAAACCAAGGTAGAGCAACTCTGACCAGAAGGAACCTGAGCCAATGGTTGGGTGGCATTCCTGTGTCCCTGCTCTTGCTGGTCCCAGGCACTCCTGATTGTGTTGGAACAGATGTTGTGTTCTACTCAGCAGTGATCCTAAGATGCTGGGCATGCTAGGGTGCCTGTGGAGTGGAGAGTCCTTTGGGGACCATGGGACTGTCCACTGAGTTCATGCCCAAGTTGATCCCGGGGCCGGTGCCTACCCCTAAATTTTATTTTTTATTGGAGCTATCACTACGTGTTGCATCAAAATAAGTTTTTACCAACAGTAATTATGGAAAGAATTGGAAGCTTTAGTGATGATAACATAAATTTACCACAGAGTTGAGTACTCTGCTAATAGATTGCTGGACTTTTAAAATGTTTCAAGACAGGGTAATAGTTACCAAAGATATTAACCTTTGGTATTTGATTACCACGGAAATCTACTTAAGAAACATGTCATTAACATAAGAACTAATGATAGAAATACTATGATGCAATGTGACATACTGTAGTCTTCAAGGATTCTTTTAAATCAACCTGTCTGCAATGTACCAGTTTTTATTTACACGTAGTATTTACCTCCTGACTTCATGATGTCCATAATAGTTCAGGGGCTAATGCAGCAAATGCAAAGCAATCTCAGAGCCCTGAGCCTATACTTTAAGTAAAAATGAGCAGAGTACAGCAGAATATATACTGACCTTTAACTTTAAAACACTTGTGGAAATAAGTTTGAATTTTAAATGAATTGAACCTCCCCCCAAAAAAATTTAAGGCAAAAACCTGAACCAATGGTTGGGTGGCATTCCTGTGTCCCTGCTCTTGCTGGTCCCAAGGTATAAATATAAAAGGTAAATATAAAGGTATAAATATAAAAAAATGAAGCATGTACCTAGGTAGTCTTCATGATGGTGCTAGATGACATATGAAGTAAGAAGTGAAATGTGTTATGGTCTCATTTTTATACAAATGCAAGTCATGATTTTACCATTCTTTCTGGCTTCAAGTTGCTTGGCTTGTCTGTAATACCCACACAGCTGAAATGTCATTTGTTTAACATTCCAAATTTCCATCTACACTCAACTAAAGCTAACAATTAACCATACATAGCACACCAACATTCTCTAGTTTAAACGCGTGCTCAGACTTCAGTATGTTTTGTAAATCATATTTTTATAGACATTCTGTAGTGCTTTGGTTAAATGGTATGAAAGGATGATCATTTTAGTCATTAGCTCAATAAAAAAGCTAAGAATGGATCTGTCCAAAGCATTACTGGAACTGTTTTCACTGAGCAACTGTAGAAAATTAAAGAACATTATTAATAAAATGAAAAAGTGAGCATATAATCCTTAGTAGTGTTTTTATGTAACAAAAATCAAGAGCCAGTGCTAATAAAACAGGGGATTTAAGGGGTTTACTTCAAGAAAATTCTTTTAAGTTTACCTAAATAAGGTGGATTGCTTAGAAAAAAATGAACTGAAAGAATTAGGTAATAAATCTCATGTCTTTAATAAAAATCTCTAAAAGCACCTGAATAGTCATTTCTTTGAAGGCTATAGTTAAACGTTAAGTGCCTTTTAGGAAAGGTTTCCTGCAGGGCTCTAATAAATGTGCCAATTACACTTTTGTACAGCCTATTTATTAGCAATCTGAATTTCCTGTGACTAAATAATTATTCATACTAAGTCATGCTATTTTCAAAAACAAAAGGCACATATTTACATCACATAATTTGTTACTAATATATGTTCTATTTATTTATTAGGTCAACAAATATTTTCTTCCATTTAAGGTAAAATAAGTCACAATATCTCCTCTGATGAAGCTTAAAATTGAATTAGAGGGACGTGTATTTATTAAAAGTAATCTGCCAATTAGAATCTAGAAGAATGTGAATTGATGCATTCTTATCTCCTTGTAAAAAGCTCAAGTCCAACTGGATCAAAGACCTGCACATAAACCTTATAGAGGAAAAAGTGCAGAAGAGCCTCAAACATATGGGCACAGGGGAAAAATTTCTGAACAGAACACCAATGTCTTGTGCTGTAAGATCAAGAATCAACAAATGGGACCTCATAAAATTGCAAAGCTTCTGTAAGGCAAAGGACACTGTCAATAAGACAAAAAGGCAACCAACAGATTGGGAAAAGATCTTTACCAATCCTACATCTGATAGAAGGCTAATATCCAATATATACAAAGAACTCAAGAAGTTGGACTCCAGAAAACCAAATAACCCTATTAAAAATGGGGTACAGAAGGTAGTCTGCACAGGTGAGAGTGTGCACACAGAAGCTGACAGCTTCTGGGACAGGCAGGAGTCACAGAGATTCTGAGGCAGCGCCCTTTTTGGACTCCAGACATCCGACCACCTACCCAGCTAGAGGACAGGTGTCCACCCGGCCTGAAAGGCTTTTGCCTCAGGAACTGCAAGAGCCATCTTGGTTCCAGGACTCTGCCAAAAGTAGTCTGCACAGGTGAGAGAGTGCACACAGAAACTGACAGCTTCTGGGAAAGGCAGGAGCCACAGAGCTTCTGAGGCAGTGCACTTTTTGGGCTCCAGACATCCGACCACCTCCCCGATCAGAGGACAGGAGGTCACCCAGCCCAGGAGGATTTTGCCTCAGGAACAGCAAGAGCCATCTTGGTTCCAGGACTCCACCAAAAAGTAGTCTGCACAGGTGAGAGTGTGCACACAGAAGCTAACAGCTTCTGTGACAGGCCAAAGCAACATAGCTTCTGGAAATGGTTCTGTTTTGGGCCTTCATCTTCGGCCAGAAGGGAGGTCCGAACGCCAGATATCTGTGCACCTGCCATGTAAGAGGAGAGCTTGCCTGCAGAGAGTGCACTGACCACTGAAACTCAGAGGAGAGAGCTAGTCTCCCGGTCTGCTGATAGAGGGTAACAGAATCAACAGAGGAACAATCTCTAAACAGAGACAACTATGACAACTAACTCCAGATATTACGAGATGGCGAAAGGTAAACGTAAGAATCTTACTAAGAGAAACCAAGACCACTCACCATCATCAGAACCCAGCACTCCCACTTCGCCCAGTCCAGGGCACCCCAACACACCCGAAAAGCTAGACTTGGATTTAAAAGCATATCTCATGATGATGGTAGAGGACATCAAGAAGAACCTTAATAACACACTTAAAGAAATACAGGAGAACACTGATAAACAGGTAGAAGACATTAAAGAGGAAGCACAAAAATCCCTTAAAGAATTGCAGGAAAACACAACCAAACAGGTGATGGAATTGAATAAAAACATCCAAGACCTAAAAAGGGAAGTAGAAACAATAAAGAAAACCCAAAGTGAGGCAATGCTGGAAATAGAAACCCTAGGAAAGAAATCTGGAACCACAGATGTGAGCATCAGCAACAGAATACAAAAGATGGAAGAGAGAATTCAGGTGCAGAAGATTCTGTAGAGAACATCGGCACAACAATCAAAGAAAATGGAAAATGCAAAAAAATCCTAACTCAAAATATCCAGAAAATCCAGGACACAATGAGAAGACCAAACCTACAGATAATAGGAGTAGATGAGAATGAAGATTTTCAACTCAAAGGACCGGCAAATATCTTCAACAAAATTATAGAAGAAAACTTCCCAAACCTAAAGAAAGAGATGCCTATGAACATACAAGAAGCCTACAGAACTCCAAATAGACTGGACCAGAAAAGAAATTCCTCCCGACACATAATAATCAGAACAACAAATGCATTAAATAAAGATAGAATACTAAAAGCAGTAAGGTAGAAAGGTCAAGTAACATATAAAGGCAAGCCTATTAGAATTACACCAGATTTTTCACCAGAAACTATGAAAGCCAGAAGAGCCTGGACAGATGTTATACAGACACTAAGAGAACACAAATGCCAGCCCAGGCTACTATACCCAGCCAAACTCTCAATTACCATAGATGGAGAAACCAAAGTATTCCACAACAAAACCAAATTCACACATTATCTTTCCACGAATCCAGTCCTTCAAAGGATAATAACAGAAAACAAACAAATAAACAAACAAACAAAAAAACAATACAAGGACGGAAACCACATCCTAGAAAAAGCAAGAAGGTAATCCCTCAACAAACTTAAAAGAAGACAGCCACAAGAACAAAATGCCAACTTTAACAACAAAATAATAGGAAGCAACAATTACCCTTCCTTAATATCTCTTAATATCAATGGGCTCAACTCCCCAATAAAATGACATAGACTAACAGACTGGCTACACAAACAGGACCCAACATTTTGCTGCTTTCAGGAAACTCATCTCAGAGAAAAAGATAGAAATTACCTCAGAATGAAAGGCTGGAAAACAATTTTCCAAGCAAATGGTCTGAAGAAACAAGCTGGAGTAGCCATTCTAATATCTAGTAAAATCGACTTCCAACCCAAAGTCATCAAAAAAGACAAGGAGGGGTACTTCATACTCATCAAAGGAAAAATCCCCCAAGATGAACTATCAATTCTGAATATCTATGCTCCAAATACAAGGGCAGCCACATTCACTAAAGACACTTTAGTAAAGCTCAAAGCACACATTGCACCTCACACAATAATAGTGGGAGAATTCAAAACACCACTTTCACCAATGGACAGATCATGGAAACAGAAACTAAATAGGGACACAGTGAAACTAACAGAACTTATGAAACAGATGGATCTGACAGATATCTATAGAACATTTTATCCTAAAATAAAAGGATATAACTTCTTCTTAGCACCTCATGGTACCTTCTCCAAAATTGACCATATAATTGGTCACAAAACAAGCCTCAACATATACAAAAAGATTGATATAGTCCCATGCATCCTATCAGATCACCATGGATTAAGGCTGATCTTCAATAACAAAATAAATAATAGAAAGCCAACATTCACGTGGAAACTGAACAACACTCTTCTCAATGATACCTCGGTCAAGGAAGGAATAAAGAAAGAAATTAAGGACTTTTTGGAGTTTAATGAAAATGAAGCCACAACATACCCAAACTTATGGGACACAATGAAAGCATTTCTAAGAGGGAAACTCATAGCTCTGAGTGCCTCCAAAAAGAAACTAGAGAGAGCACACATTAGTAGCTTGACAACACACCTAAAAGCTCTAGAACAAAAGGAAGCAAATTCACCCAAAAGGCTTAGACAGCAGGAAATAATCAAACTCAGGGGTGAAATCAACCAAGTGGAAACAAAAAGAACTATTCAAACAATCAACCAATCGAGGTGTTGGTTCTTTGAGAAAATCAACAAGATAGATAAACCCTTAGCCAGACTCACTAAAGGGCACAGGGAAAGCATTCTAATTAACAAAATCAGAAATGAAAAGGGAGATATAACAACAGATCCTGAAGAAATCCAAAACACCATCAGATCCTTCTATAAAAGGCTATACTCAACAAAACTGGAGAACCTGGATGGAATTGACAAGTTTCTAGACAGATACCAGGTACCAGTGTTAAATCAAAATCAGATAAATGATCTAAACAGTACTTTATCCCCTAAAGAAATAGAAGAAGTCATTAATAGTCTCCCAACCAAAAATAGCCCAGGACCAGATGGGTTTAGTGCAGAGTTCTATCAGACCTTCAAAGATGATCTAATTGCAGTTCTTCACAAACTATTCCACAAAATAGAAACAGAAGGTACCCTATCCAACTCATTCTTTGAAGCCACAATTACTCTGATACCTAAACCACAAAAAGACCCAACAAAGATAGAGAACTTCAGACCAGTTTCCCTTATGAATATAGATGCAAAAATCCCCAATAAAGTTCTCGCTAACCGAATCCAAGAACACATCAAAACAATCATTCATCCTGACCAAGTAGGTTTCATCCCAGGGATGCAGGGATGGTTCAATATATGGAAATCCACCAACGTAATCCAGTATAATAACAAACTCAAAGACAAAAACCACATGATCATCTCATGAGATGCGGAGAAAGCATTTGACAAAATCCAACACCCATTCATGATAAAAGTCTTGGAAAGATCAGGAATTCAAGGCCGATACCTAACCATGATAAAAGCAATCTACAGCAAACCAGTAGCCAACATCAAAGTAAATGGTGAGAAGCTGGAAGCAATTCCACTAATATCAGGGACTAGACAAGGCTGTCCACTCTCTCCCTTCCTATTCAACATTGTATTTGAAGTCCTAGCCAGAGCAATTTGACAACAAAAGGAGATCAAGGGGATAAAAATTGGAAAAGATAAAGTCAAAATATCGCTTTTTAAGACAATAAGATAGTATATATCAGTGATCCTAAAAATTCCACCAGAGAACTCCTAAACCTGATAAACAGCTTAGGTGAAGTAGCTGGATATAAAATTAACTCAAACAAGTCAATGGCCTTTCTCTACACAAAGAATAAACAGGTTGAGAAAGAATTTAGGGAAACAACACCCTTCTCAATAGTCACAAATAATATAAAATAACTTGGCGTGACTCTAACTAAGGAAGTGAAAGATCTGTATAATAAGAACTTCAAGTCTCTGAAGAAAGAAATTAAAGAAGATCTCAGAAGATGGAAAGATCTCCCATGCTCATGGATTGGCAGGATCAACATTGTAAAAATGGCTATCTTGCCAAAAGCAATCTATAGGTTCCATGCAATCCCCATCAAATTTCCAACTCAATTCTTCAACGAACTAGAAATAGCAATCTCCAAATTCATCTGGAATAACAAAAAACCTAGGATAGCAAAAACTCTTCTAAAGGATAAAAGTACCTCTGGTGGAATCACCACCATGCCTGACTTAAAGCTGTACTACAGAACAATTGTGATAAAAACTGCATGGTATTGGTATAGTGACAGACAAGTAGACCAATGGAACAAAATTGAAGACTCAGAGACGAACCCACACACCTATGGTCACTTGATCTTTGACAAGGGAGCTAAAACCATCCAGTGGAAAAAAGACAGCATTTTCAACAAATGGTGCTGGCACAACTGGCGGTTATCATGTAGAAAAATGCGAATTGATCCATTTCTATCTCCTTGTACTAAGGTCAAATCTAAGTGGATTAAGGAACTCCACATAAAACCAGAGACACTGAAACGTATAGAGGAGATAGTAGGGAATAGCCTCGAAGATATGGGTCCAGGGGAAAAGTTCCTGAATTCAAACAGCAATGGCTTGTGCAGTAAGATCGAGAATCGATAAATGGGACCTCATAAAGTTGCAAAGCTTCTGCAAGGCAAAAGACACCGTCAACAAGACAAAAAGACCACCAACAGGTTGGGAAAGGATGTTTACCTATCCTACATCAGATAGGAGACTAATATCCAATATATATATAAAGAACTCAAGAAGGTGAGCTCCAGAAAATCAAATAACCCAATTAAAAAATGGGGCTCAGAGAGGAACAAAGAGTTCTCACCTGAGGAATACCGAATGGCAGAGAAGCACCTGAAAAAATGTTCAACATCCTTAATCATCAGGGAAATTCAAATCAAAACAACCCTAAGATTCCACCTCACACCAGCCAGAATGGCTAAGATCAAAAATTCAGGTGACAGCAGATGCTGGAAAGGATGTGGAGAAAGAGGAACACTCCTCCATTTTTGGTGGAATTGCAAGCTTGTACAACCACTCTGGAAATCAGTCTGGTGGTTCCTCAGAAAATTGGACATAGTACTATCTGAGGATCCAGCAATACCATTCCTGGGTATATACCCAGAAGATGCTCCAACATTTAGTAAGGACTCATTCTTCACTATGTTCATAGCAGCCTTATTTATAAGGCTTTCCAGAAGCTGGAAAGTACACAGATGTCCATCAACAGAGGAATAGATAAAGAAATTCTGGTATATTTACACAATAGAGTACTACACAGTTATTAAAAATAAATTTATTAAATTCTTAGGCAAATGGATCGATCTAGAGGATGTCATACTGAGTGATTTAACCCAAACAAAAGAACAGAAATGATATCAGTCATTGATAAGTAGATATTAGCCCAGAAGCTCAGAACATCCAAGACACAATTCACAAAGGACATGAGACTCAAGAAGAAGGAAGACTGAAGTGTGGATACTTCTATCCTTCTTAGAAGATGAACAAAATACCCATGGAAGGAGTTACAGAAACAAAGTGTGGAGCAGAGACTGAAGGAATGACCATCCAGAGACTGCCCTAGGAATCTATCTCATATACAATCACCAAATGCAAACACTGTTGTGGATGCCAACATGTGCTTACTGACAGAAGCCTTTCATAGATGTTTCAGGAGAGACTCCACCACTTCCTGTCAAATACAAAGGTGGATCCTCGCAGCATACCATTGGACTGAGCACAGGGTCCCCAATGAAGGAGCCAGAGAAAGGACCCAAGGAGCTGAATGGGGTAGCAACCCCATAGGAGGAACAACAATATGAACTAACCAGTACCCCCAGAGCTCTCAGGGACTAAACCACCAATCAAAGAAAACACATGGTGGGACCCATGGGTCCAGCTGCATTTGAGCATATGTAGCAGAGGATTGCCTAGTCGGTCATCAATGGGAGGAGATACTCTTGATCCTATGAAGGTTCTTTGCCCCAGTGTAGGGGAATGCCAGGGCCAGGAAGAGGGGGTGGGTGGGTTGGTTGGGGGGGGGTAGAAGAGATGGGGGGAGGTGGAGCAGAAACCAGGAATGGGGACAACATTTGAAATGTAATAAAGCAAATATCTAATAAAATAAATAAATGGTTATAGATCACACACAAAAGTAATAATCTGCCCAATTTGGAAATTGTACAAATATGTCCTGCTACCATCTTGGTGAGATTTTAAAATTAACATATCCCTATGTGGATACCAATATTAACATATATATTCTTTCCTTAGCCTTGATTTTACATCAGACCTTTTAAATGGAATCAGTTGATTTATAAAAAATAGTCATTTTCACATCAATTATAGTACTTCCAGTCATCTAAGTTGTTTATTTTCAAAGTGGTTAATAAGTGACCTTTGTAAATACAAATTAAAAGTAGTGGTATATGGACTGTTGTTCCTGTAACACATTCTCTCAGGAGGGTAATTCAGGAGTATATGAGTTTAATAGCAGCCTGGGCTACACAGGAACACCTTGTCTCAGAAACATACAAATAAAGCACCACCCAGTACCATTACCAACATGAGTGATACATTGAAGATTTCATTAGAATCCACGTTGAGACATTTGAAAGACAGGATTATGATGAATTACCAATTAATGCATCAAAATGAAGTGTTCCAAGACAGAGAAATGCCTTGTGGTTTTATTATTTGCATTGTCTTCTTAACTGATAAGGATTTTCCTTCCTATTTAATTTACTTATTTTAGTGTTCTTTGAAATGGACCTGGCTCTCCCTCATGAATACTAGGCAAGTTTCCTACTGTTGAACTCCATACTCAGTTCCAGGAAATATTACTGAAGTCCCATGGGTGTCAGATTGTGAAAACCTTGCAAAGCATTCTAGAAGTGCAGCATGCTTGCAGAGCATTTACTATCTCAATCACAGATAAATGTCAATGATTACAATACCACAAAAAAAGACATATAAAATGGCCAAGTGAGAGTAATACAAATAATAGACCCAAAATAATTTGAATAGTAGAATAATCACATGATGACTAGAAAGAAAGTATTCTGAAATGATTAAACAGAGGAGATGAAAAATACATGAAAATGTATGATCATTTAAATTCCAAGATTTTACAAACAACAAATCAAACTTGTAGAGATAAAGAGACACAGTAATTAAAATACAAATTCAGATTAGATACAGCTGGTAGTATGATTCATGGGGTGGGGGAACAAGTCACAGAATATAACAGAAAGTCAAGACTAGATGGAACAGAATGTGAACTTTGAATACATATTACAGGAGTTAAGGAATAAGAAAAAAATACTAAGTAAAGAGCCTATATTTAAATATCCAATTTCCAAAGCATCTTGGAAGGCATATAGATAACCCACCTTGAAAATCAGGACACATTGGGAAGACAGGATACACTCAAGAAAAGTAAGATGAAACTGAGCTAAGCCTGGCATGCAGTACTGAAGTTACTCAACACACAAAAGAAGAAAAATCTTAAAAATAATCAAACAAAAAGGCTTTTCCATATTTTTATAAATATAACAAGTCTTCCAACATGAAAAGATTTTATATGGTATATGAAGAATACATATTATATTAATATTAATTATATTAAAATTATATTAATATCCAATGTATTACTTATTAATATACATATTGTAAACGTTTTGTTTCTCTAGAGAACTCTGCCTAATATAGAGACTCTATAGTGGTAAAATAAATAACAAATTCAGGAATTTAAAACCAATTTATAGGAATGCAAAAATTAAACTTTTAAATATTTTAAGTTGTCAAAATCATAAAATATAATCTATGAAATAAATGAAGATATTTAGATTTCAATAAGAATAACATTGATATTTAAAGAGTGTATATATAATGTGTATTCCAGACAAATAATTTACATTGATGTCATATAAAAATTCATTTTTCATATGAACAACTCCAAATAAAGAGTAAAATCTCAGATGGTTGGATAGAATCCTCATATTTGGTGATATCTAAGAATTCAAAAGATCAGAATTTGACAAAATCTACCTACAGGTCAAACATACATTGGTGCCTGTCTCTGTTCTACAGGCTATGAAGAATACAGATAACTTTGGTTCTGGGACTCCACCGAAAAGTAGTCTGCAGAGGGGAGAGTGTGCACATAGAAGCGGACAGCTTCTGGGACAGGTGGTAGCCACAGAGCTTCTGAGGCAGCGCCCTTTTCGGGCTCCAGACATCCAGCTACCTTCTTGTCCACTGCAGTACTGGGGTTCCTGGCCCGGGGAGTCTCCGGACACCCACAAGGACCCACACAGGATCACCCATGGGATCCTAAGACCTCTGGTGAGTGGAACACAACTTCTGCCAGGAGGCAGGTTCAAACACCAGATATCTGGGCACCTTCCCTGCAAGAGGAAAGCTTGCCTGCAGAGAGTACTCTGACCACTGAAACTAAGGATAGAGCTAATCTCCCAGGTCTGCTGATAGAGGCTAACATAATCACCTGAGGAACAAGCTCTACCCAGAGACAACTATAACAACTAGCTCCAGAGATTACCAGATGGCAAAAGGCAAACGTAAGAATCCTACAAACAGAAATCAAGAACACTCACCATCATCAGAACGCCGCACTCCCACCCCACCTAGTCCTGGGCACCCCAACACAACCAAAAAGCTAAACCTGGATTTAAAAGCATATCTCATGATGATGGTAGAGGACATTAAGAAGGACTTTAATAACTCACTTAAAGAAATACAGGAGCCGGGCGTGGTGGCGCACGCCTTTAATCCCAGCACTCGGGAGGCAGAGGCAGGCAGATTTCTGAGTTCTAGGCCAGCCTGGTCTACAGA
Source organism: Mus caroli (assembly GCF_978045245.1). NCBI lineage: Eukaryota > Metazoa > Chordata > Mammalia > Rodentia > Muridae > Mus > Mus caroli. Next base: position 65,789,823 of record NW_028227265.1, read on the forward strand.
GTGAGTTCCAGGACAGCCAGGGCTATACAGAGAAACCCTGTCTCGAAAAAAAAACAAAAAAAAAAAACAAAAAAAAAAAAAACAAAAAAAAAGAAAAAAGAAATACAGGAGAACACTGCTAAAGAGTTACAAGTCCTTAAAGAAAAACAGGAAAACACAACCAAACAGGTAGAAGTCCTTAAAGAAAAACAGGAAAACACATCCAAACAGGTGATGGAAAGGAACAAAAACATACTAGACCTAAAATTGGAATTAGACACAATAAAGAAAACCCAAAATGAGGCAACGCTGGAGATAGAAACACTAGGAAAGAAATCTGGAACCATATATGTGAGCATCAGCAACAGAATACAAAAGATGGAAGAGAGAATCTCAGGTGCAGAAGATTCCATAGAGAACATCGGCACAACAATCAAAGAAAATACAAAATGCAAAAGGATCCTAACTCAAAACATCCAGGAAATCCAGGACACAATGAGAAGAACAAACCTACGGATAATAGGAGTTGATGAGAATGAAGATTTTCAACTTAAAGGGCCAACGATTATCTTCAAAAAAATTATAGAAGAAAACTTCCCAAACCTAAAGAAAGAGATGCCCATTAACATACAAGAAGCCTACAGAACTCCAAATAGACTGGACCAGAAAAGAATTTCCTCCTGACACATAATAATCAGAACAACAAATGCACTAAATAAAGATAGAATATTAAAAGCAGTAAGGGAGAAGGGTCAAGTAACATATAAAGGCAGGTCTATCAGAATTATACCAGACTTTTCACCAGAGACTATGAAAGCCAGAAGAGCCTGGACAGATGTTATACAGACACTAAGAGAACACAAATGCCAGCCCAGGCTACTATACCGGGCCACACTCTCAATTACCATAGATGGTGAATCCAAAGTATTCCACAACAAAAATAAATTCACACATTATCTTTCCACAAATCCAGCCCTTCAAACGATAATAACAGAAAAAAACCAATACAAGGACGGAAATCACGCCCTAGAAAAAGCAAGAAAGTAATCCCTCAACAAACCAAAAAGAAGACAGCCACAAGAACAGAAGGCCAACTCTAACAACAAAAATAAAACGAATCAACAATTACTTTTCCTTAATATCTCTTAATATCAATGGACTCAACTCCCCAATAAAAAGACATAGAGTAACAGACTGGCTACACAAACATGACAGAACATTCTGCTGCTTACAGGAAACCCATCTCAGGGAAAAAGACAGATACTACCTCGGAGTGCAAGGCTGCAAAACAATTTTCCAAGCAAATGGTCTGAAGAAACAAGCTGGAGTAGCCATTCTAATATCTAATAAAATTGACTTCCAACCCAAAGCTATCAAAAAAGACAAAGCTATTCAAAGAATAAACCAAACACTTCATACTCATCAAAGGTAAAATCCTCCAAGAGGAACTCTCAATTCTTAATATCTATGCTCCAAATGCAAAGGCAGCCACATTCATTAAAGACACTTTAGTAAAGCTCAAAGCACACATTGCACCTCAGACAATAATAGTGGGAGACTTCAACACACCACTTTCATCAATGTACAGATTGTGGTAACAGAAACTAAACAGGGACACAGTGAAATTAACAGAAGTTATGAAACAAATGGATCTGACAGATATCTACAGAACATTTTATCCTAAAACAAAAGGATATACCTTCTTCTCAGCACCTCACGGGACCTTCTCCAAAATTGACCATATAATTGGTCACAAAACAGGCCTCAACAGATACAAAAATATTGAAATTATCCCCTGCACCCTATCAGACCACCATGGACTAAGGCTGATCTTCAATAACAACATAAATAATGGAAAGCCAACATTCATGTGGAAACTGAACAACACTCTTCTCAATGATACCTCGGTCAAGGATGGAATAAAAAAAGAAATTAAAGACTTTTTAGAGTTTAATGAAAATGAAGCCACAACATATCCAAACCTATGGGACACAATGAAAGCATTTCTAAGAGGGAAACTCATAGCTCTGAGTGCCTCCAAAAAGAAACTGGAGAGAGCACACACTAGCAGCTTGACAACACATCTAAAAACTCTAGAAAAAAGGGAAGAAAATCACCCAAGTGGAGTAGATGGCAGGAAATAATCAAACTCAGGGGTGAAATCAACCAAGTGGAAACAAGAAGAACTATTCAAAGAATAAACCAAACTCGGAGTTGGTTCTTTGAGAAAATCAACAAGATAGATAAACAATTAGCTAGACTCACTAGAGGGCACAGGGACAACATCCTAATTAACAAAATCAGAAATGAAAAGGGAGACATAACAACAGATCCTGAAGAAATCCAAAACATCATCAGATCCTTCTACAAAAGGCTATACTCAACAAAACTGGAAAACCTGGACGAAATGAACAAATTTCTAGACAGATACCAGGTACCAAAGTTAAATCAGGATCAAGTTAACGATCTAAACAGTCCCCTATCCCCTAAAGAAATAGAAGCAGTCATTAATAATCTCCCAACTAAAAAAAGCCCAGGACCAGATGGGTTTAGTGCAGAGTTCTACCATACCTTCAAAGAAGATCTAATTCCAGTTCTGCACAAGCTATTCCACAAAGTAGAAGTAGAGGGAACTCTACCCAACTCATTCTATGAAGCCACAATTACTCTGATACCTAAACCACAGAAAGATCCAACAAAGATAGAGAATTTCAGACCAATATCCCTTATGAATATAGATGCAAAAATACTCAATAAAATTCTCGCTAACCGAATCCAAGAACACATTAAAGCAATGATGCATCCTGACCAAGTAGGTTTTATTCCAGGGATGCAGGGATGGTTTAAAAAAGCATTCGACAAGATCCAACACCCATTCATGATAAAAAGTTTTGGAAAGATCAGGAATTCAAGGCCCATACCTAAACATGATAAAAGCAATCTACAGCAAACCAGTAGCCAACATCAAAGTAAATGGAGAGAAGCTTGAAACAATCCCACTAAAATCAGGGACTAGACAAGGCTGCCCACTTTCTCCCTACCTATTCAACATAGTACTTGAAGTCCTAGCCAGAGAAATTCGACAACAAAAGGAGATCAAGGGGGATACAAATTGGAAAAGATGAAGTCAAAATATCACTTTTTGCAGATGATATGATAGTATATATAAGTGACCCTAAGAATTACACCAGAGAACTCCTAAGCCTGATAAACAGCTTAGGTGAAGTAGCTGGATATAAAATTAACTCAACAAGTCAATGGCCTTTCTCTACACAAAGAATAAACAGTCTGAGAAAGAAATTAGGGAAACAACACCCCTCTCAATAGTCACAAATAATATAAAATATCTTGGTGTGACTCTAACTAAGGAAGTGAAAGATCTGTATGATAAAACCTTCAAGTCTCTGAAGAAAGAAATTAAAGAAGACCTCAGAAGATGGAAAGATCTCCCATGCTCATGGATTGGCAGGATCAACATTGTAAAAATGGCTATCTTGCCAAAAGCAATCTACAGGTTCAAGCCCCATCAAAATTCCAACTCAATTCTTCACAAATTAGAAACAGCAATCTCCAAATTCATCTGGAATAACAAAAAACCTAGGATAGCAAAAACTCTTCTCAAGGAGAAAAGTACCTCTGGTGGAATCACCATGCCTGACCTAAAGCTGTAATACAGAGCAATTGTGATAAAAACTGCATGGTACTGGTATAGTGACAGACAAATAGACCAATGGAATAGAATTGAAGACCCAGAAATCAACCCACACACCTATAGTCACTTGATCTTCGACAAGGGAGCTAAAACCATCCAGTGGAAGAAAGACAGCATTTTCAACAAATTTCAACAAATGGTGCTGGCATCATGTAGAAGAATGGGAATGGATCCATTCCTATCTCCTTGTACTAAGGTAAAATCTAAGTGGATCAAGGAACTTCATATAAACCAGAGACACTGAAACTTATAGAGGAGAAAGTAGGGAAAAGCCTCGAAGATATGGGCACAGGGGAAAAGTTCCTGAATAGAACAGCAATGGCTTGTGCTGTAAGATTGAGGATTGACAAATGGGACCTCATGAAACTGCAAAGCTTCTGCAAGGCAAAAGACACCGTCAATAAGACAAAAAGGCCACCAACAGATTGGGAAAGGATCTTTACCTATCTTAAATCAGATAGGGGACAAATATCCAATATATATAAAGAACTCAAGAGGGTGGACTCCAGAAAATCAAATAATCCCCTTAAAAGATGGGGCTCAGAGCTAAACAAAGAATTCTCACCTGAGGAATACCGAATGGCTGAGAAACACCTGAAAAAATATTCAACATCCTTAATCATCAGAGAAATGCAAATCAAAACAACCCTGAGATTTCATCTCACACCAGTCAGAATGGCTAAGGTCAAAAATTCAGGTGACAGCAGATGCTGGCAAGGATGTGGAGAAAGAGGAACACTCCTCCATTGTTGGTGGGATTGCAAGCTTGTACAACCACTCTGGAAATCAGTCAGGCAGTTCCTCAGAAAATTGGACATAGTACTACTGGAGGATCCTGCAATACCTCTCCTGGGCATATATCCAGAAGATGTCCCAACTGGTAAGAAGGACACATGCTCCACTATGTTCATAGCAGCCTTATTTATAATAGCCAGAAGCTGGAAAGAACCCAGATGCCCCTCAACAGAGGAATGGATACAAAAAATGTGGTACATTTACACAATGGAGTACTACTCAGCTATTAAAAAGAATGAATTTATGAAATTCCTAGGCAAATGGATGGACCTGGAGGGCATCATCCTGAGTGAGGTAACACAATCACAAAGAACTCAAATGATATATACTCACTAATAAGTGGATATTAGCCCAGAACCTTAGTATACCCAAGATATAAGAGACAATTTGTAAAACACATGAAACTAATGAAGAACGAAGACCAAAGTGTGGACACTTTGCCCTTTCTTAGAATTGGAAACAATCACCCATGGAAGGAGTTACAGAGACAAAGTTTGGAGCTGAGACAAAAGGATAGATCATCTAGAGACTGCCATATCCAGGGATCCATCCCATAGTTAGCCTCCAAACGATGACACCATTGCATACACTAGCAAGATTTTGCTGAAAGGACCCTGATATAGCTGTCTCTTGTAAGACTATGCCAGGGCCTAGCAAACACAGAAGTGGATGCTCACAGTCAGCTATTGGATGCATCACAGGGCCCCCATTGGAGGAGCTAGAGAAAGTATCCAAGGAGCTAAAGAGATCTGCAACCCTGTAGGTGCAACAACATTATGAAGTAACCAGTACCCCGGAGCTCTTGACTCTAGCTGCACATGTATCAAAAGATGGCCTAGTTGGCTGTCACTAGAAAGAGAGGCCCATTGGACATGCAAACTTTATATGCCCCAGTACAGGGTAACGTCAGGGCCAAAAAATCGGAATGTGTGGGTAGGGAAGTAGGGGGGGAGGGTATGGGGGGCTTTTGGGGGAGCATTGGAATTGTAATTGAGGAAAATACATAATTAATAAAAAAGTCAAAAAAAAAAAGAAGAATACAGATAAAAGTCTATTAGTGCTTGAGGAAGATTAATTAATATGTGGAAGACTTTCTCTGCTGGCATGTAAATTGTAGCATATTATTTGTCTTTTTCTCAAAGGAGATAATTAATGTTATGTTATAAATAATAAATATGGAAAGGATTTGTACAGTGTACAAAAGAAGAAAGCAGAATAGCCATTAAGAACTTAAAAATAGCCTTGGAGGGATGGAGAGATGACACACTTGTGAAGACAAGTCCAGAGACACCTGCCCTCCCATACCCACACTCAGACACAGATACACACAGTCATCTAACAAGACAAAAACTTTATAAAAGTACAGAACATGTTTGTATAACTTAGTTATGTGGGCAACTTGCATCTAAAAGACAAGAAAGTCCCATATCCAAAAGCCTATACAATTAAAATATTGTGAAGTACTTTTCAGAGAGGAATAGCTTGTCAGAAGTGGAATTTCTCATTATTACTCGGGAGTGAAGCAGTGCTAGGCAATTTCTGGGACTTAAGAATATCCCTTCCTATTGACTGACAACCCCACCCCTCTGCATAGAAAAATTCCAGGACTCTTACCTAGTGTTGAAGCCAACTCAACTTCCCAGGGTTTGTGAGTCTGTGAAGTCTGTAAGAAGCTGAGGCACACCTGAACCAGAAAAGTCTTTCTCCAGAAGTGCCCTCCAGAGCCCTGCACTGATGCAGCTGTTGACACAGAGAAGGGTTAATGTCATTTCCACAGTAGGCAACAGAAATAATACCTAAAATTGGGAGAAAATAAGATAACTGGCATGTATATTTTATGTAAGGATATATGTGTGTGCTATACAACATACTGTGTGGCTTTTTACCTTTTAAAAACTTTTAATACAGAACGTAAACAGGACCCAACATTTTGCTGTATACAGGAAACCCAACTCAGGGACAAAGACAGACACTACCTCAGAGTAAAAGGCTGGAAAACAATTTTCCAAGCAAATGGTCCCAAGAAACAAGCTGGAGTGGCCATTCTAATATCAAATAAAATCGACTTTGAACTTAAAGTTATCAAAAAGGCAAGGAGGGACACTTCATACTCATCAAAGGTAAAATCAACCAAGATGAACTCTCAATTCTAAATATCTATGCTCCAAATGCTATAAAAGAAACTTTACTAAAGCTCAAAGCACACATCACACCACACACACTAATAGTGGGAGACTTCAACACTCCACTCTCATCAATGGACAGATCATGGAAACAGAAACTAAACAGAGACACAGTGAAACTAACAGAAGTTATGAAACAAATGTATTTAACATATATCTATAGAACATTTTATCCTAAAACAGAAGGATAAACCTTCTTCTCAGCATCTCATGGTGCCTTCTCCAAAACTGACCAAAGAGGCCTCAACAGATACAGGAAGATTGAAAGAATCCCATGCATCCTATCAGATCACTACACTTGTAAATGAAGGAATGGATATGCCATAAATTCTTCAAACCTATACTCCCAAGTTAGAAGGTGCAATTTCTTCCTCTGGTTTTCTAACCATTTTGCTTAGTTTTGTGATCCACATGACACCTTCTGGAAAATGGAACTGTAGCTGAGATAATATTTACATGAACTTTGCCTGAGGGCAAGCCCATGGGAGTATGCCAGTTATTGAAGAAACCAACCCAACTGAGCACCCACACCCACGCGGTAGATATCACTCGAAGCAACCCAGCTTCCAAGTGCCCGTCAGCTCAGCATATGGAACAAGTGGCTCAGCTCAAGTCCTTGAGTGACATCATTGAGAAGGTCAAGGATAAGGTTCTCAAGGAGATAGTAACTCAGCATCCTTGAGCTACTCTTCCCAAAGACTGCCACCTTCTCTTCATCTGCCTTCTTTGCGGCCAAGGAAGAGCAGCGAGATGGCACAGTCTATAGGGGCAAAGTGACCTTTCCATGTGTGGCAAGCCTAGGACAGCAACACTGCCTGGTGCTGACCCAGGAGCAGCTGTACCAGCTTCACGGTCACCTCATCTCCTAAGCACTCCTTCCCTGCCTTCTCTTTGGTAGTCCCCCTGGTACCACTGCCCAGTGCACAGCCAGCTCAGCCACTCCCGGGTTGAACCACATGCTAACCTCTTGAGTGGTTCAGCTTTGCCTGGTCTGGTCAGGGTCCTGCTACTTCCATAACCTGTGTTTTCCTGTCCACCCCTAGCCTTTTCCATATTTGCTGTTTATCTGTTCCCTCTTTCCTGAGAGACCCCAGGACATTGGATGGGGCTGACAGCCCCTCCACTAAAGATTGAGTAAGGTCTCCTTAACTGCGGACTTCACTCCTTGATTAAGAAAAAGGCTTAGCCCACTGTAAGCAATGCCATCCCTGGGCAGGTGGTTCTGAACTGTATAGGAAAGCAAACTGAGCATGTCACAGGGACCAAACCAGTAAGCATAATTCCTTCCTCATCTCTGCTTCAGTTTCTGCATGAGTTTCTTCCCTGATTTCTCTTTACTACAACTATAAGTTGAAGTAAGCCCTTTCCATCCCAAGTTGATTTCAGCTATGGTGTTTATCACAACAGAAACCTAAGTAAGACATCACCTTAGCTCTTTCTACTTACAATGTTAGATCCTGATACTTAAAAAAACAAAAACAGAGCTGGGCATGGTGGCACACGCCTTTAATCCCAGCACTCGGGAGGCAGAGACAGGTGGATTTCAGAGTTCGAGGCCAGCCTGTTCTACAAAGTGAGTTCCAGGACAGCCAGGGCTACACAGAGAAACCCTGTCTCGAAAAACCAACCAACCAATCAAACAAACAAACAAAAAAACCAGAAACAAAAACAAACCAAAAAATACATACTTTTGATGAATTCCTAATCAAGATATTGTATGTGATATGTGTTTATGTAGGCTTGCAGTTCTCACTATGTGCCCTAGACTTGTGAGATAAACATTATATAATCTTATAAGTAGTGTTCTGAAATACAAAGTAGGTTAAGGGTCCCAAGATCTCATGGTGCTTATGATGAAGAGAGTCCATCTAAAGGGGAATGAATATACAAATTACACGTTGAATTTTAAAAGGTGAGTATGGAATAGGGCATGGATCTAAGTGGAGATAGATTGTGTAGTGGTTTGAGTGGGTATGCTCCCCCCATCGATTTTTGTGCTTGAAAGCTTGGCCCACAGTGAGTGACACTATTAGGTATGTCTCTGTTAGAATAGGTGTAGCCTTGTTGGAGTGTGTCACTGTGGGGAGTGGGTTTTGAGGTTCTATGTTCAAGCTTCACCCAATGTGGAAGAGGGAGTTAGTCCTTTCCTGGCTACCTGAGGATCAAGATATAGAACTCTTGGCTCCACCATATCTGCCCATACACACAACCAACATTACATCCATGATGACAATGAATTGAACCTCTGAAGTATAGGCCAGTCCCAATTAAATGTCACTTATAAGAGACCTGTGAAGGCTCTGTGATGCAGGGTAGGGGAATTGCTAGGGTGCTGAGGCAGGAGTGGGTGGGTGGGTAGGTGAGGAAGTACCTTCATAGAGGCAGCAGGAGGGGAGAGGGGAGAGGGAGTTTGTGGAGGGGAAACTGGAAAGTAGAATAACATTTGAAATGTAAGTAAATAAAAGAACCAATAAAAAAAATGAAAAAAAAAAAAGAGTTACTTTGGTCATGGTGTCTCTTCATAGCAATAATACCCTAAGAGAGTGGGAGAGTGACTATGGTCAAAATACAATGTATAAAATTAACCACAATTTTAAAAAGTAACCAAAAATTTAGTTTTTTTTGGTATTGTAACTCATTATTGTAATTATGAATGTTCAAAATTAAAACAAAAACCAGCCAATTACTCTTACATTAACTTACTGATTTTGCATTTCGATATAAAGCATAATTAAACAATTCAAACTTTTATTTGAAGTAATGATGCAGTAGCTTTCTGAAAAATTTGATAGCTTCCACCCTAAACAAACATCAAAGTAAAAACATTTCTTTTTTGAATGTTTTCTTTATTTACATTTCAAGTGTTTTACCCTTTCCAGGGGAATCCTCTGAAGCCCCTATCCCATTCCCCATCCCCCTGCCTCTAGGAGGGTACTCCCCCCCACACACACTCTGGTGTTCCTTCCCTGCCACAGACTATCCCTTTTTTGGGTCTCCTATCTGTGTGGAACGGGCCTCTGGTTGCAGGTGTACAAGGAGTCGGCGAATGACAAACAGAAGTGAAACACGAGATTGTGTAGAATCTGAATGTAATTTGTCAAATCGAGCATCAAACTTTTTATACAGAAGAAAATAGGAAAGTTGAGTGACACACTGGCAAGGTACAAAGAGGTTACTGGATTCTTACACAAAACAGAGGAATGCAAACACGGAAAGACTGGCAGGAACCAACTGGGATAAAATTCAATGTTAACAACTGGGATAAAAAACAGCTCTACCTAAGGTCCGCTTAATCTTAGAAGGCCTCATGCCCTTGCCATAGTTCCTATTCTAGTCTATTGTATAATCCACCTTCCCCCTAGGCCATTGTAAATACTTGTGTATGGGTGTGACTCAGCTATCTAGTAGCTATTCTAAGTATCTACTCTGGTTCCTTCTTAGATCACAAACTTCCTTCTTCCTAGAAAATGGTAAATTCCTGTGTAGGGCAGTGACTTAGCTATCTATGCCCAAGGTTGGATCAAGGACTGCCTAGAATCTAACTTAGCTATATGTCAAAAAAATCAATCCTTAGGAGCACTTGTAATGAAGCAATATTAAGGGAAAGCACACAGATATGTTTACCAACTAAAGCAAGGACATTGGAGCATTCTTTATACAGGATGCCACGATTCCAGGAGATTAAGTGTATTCTTTGGTTGGTGGTCCATTCCCTGGGAGTTCCTGGGGATCTGACCTGTTTACACTGTTGCTCCCCCCATGGGGCTGCAAATCCTGTCAGCTCCTTCAGACCCTTCTCCAACTCCTCCATCTGGGACCCCTGTGCTCAGTCCATTGTTTGGCTGCAAGCATCTGCTGCTGTATTTGTCAGGCTCTAGCAGAGCTTCTCAGGAGACAGCCATATAAGGCTTCTGATCATCAGCACGAACTTCTTGGCATCCACAATAGCGTCCTGGTTTGGTGGCTGTATATGGGATGGATCCCCAGGTTGGGCGTCTCTGAATGGCCTTTCCTTCAGGCCCCACTCCAGAATATTTCCCCTTAAAAGCTGCAAACAGTTTTATCTTTAAAGGTCCTGAGTCGTCTACGGAAATGAAACCTGTCAAAGATGACCTCAGAATGGCTTTTCCATTTCCCTTTCAAATGTGAACTTGTTCTTAAAACCGGAAGAGAAACTATGTGCATCTTCACTGGTTCATTTTCACCAAGCTTCACTTGAGATCCATGTGTTGAATCACTAACTTATTTCAATACTCACACAATGACGACTATAAGGGTTTTGGAAACTTTTAAATAACTCATTTTTAGTAGATTATAACTGGCTTGTAAACTGAAGGCATTGATATACCATAGAGGAAAAGACACAATGGTATAGTTAATAAGAAATAAAATATGAATAGTGGAAACCCCCTATATTGCAGCGGTCACACTCAGCAACTCTGCTCCAACAACAGCAGCAAACTGCATCAAAAGCTAAAGTTAACATGGAAATTCAAACTTTTAATTTGAATTCGTATTTGAATTTTTGCAAGTTACAAAGTTTTTGTTTTTCCAAGGAGTTGTGCTAGCTTCCAGGAAATAGCATTACCAAATCAATAACTTTGAAGTTCATTTTTTTTCCCATGTGTGTTTTTCTGTCCCGTTGGCTTTTAATGAGATCAAGATGATATTGGATAAGACAAGAGGAAAACATGCCGATGGAATGGTGAAGTCTTTCCTTAGCTGTTGTCTAGAAAGAGCAGAGATAAGGTGCATTAACGCCACAGTTGACCTCAGGTCACTGTGGAGAGGGCACAATGAGTCTGTTTAGCATTGGTCTGTGTTTCAGAAGGATAAATTCCATTTTAGGATAATGTGCTTTCCAAAAGAGGATAGAGCAGGTTTGAAAATTATCTGGCGAGCATCACTTACTGTGTTTCCAAATCCTGTATCATGCTGATTACATTTCTTAAACTGATTGGCTTTTTTTATACAAAGGCTTTAGATTCTTGGAATCAGGACTATATTCATTGTTTTCTTATGCTTGTACAGGATTGCACAATAAAATCACCGAATATACACTGACTATATTGAGTCAAATGATAATGGGATTCATTGATACTAAGTTTTACTAGCTAAATAAACTAAAACAAAAATCTTTTTAGAATATTTGCCTATAAAGTTATTACCATGTGAGCTATGATAATTTCTGAGTAACAGTGTCATAAACTTATTAAATTGTGTGAGTATTAATAGGAAAAACTCACTATTTATAAAGTGGATTCTATTATTGTTCTAACTTCACAATTTTATTTTGTTTAATTACGCTACAGTGCTTTGAAATCTTGTTTAAAATTAAAGTCATCTCTGCTTGTCTCTCTATTCATCTCATTGGTTTTTTAGATAAAAAGGGCAAAATCAGTATGTGAATCAAATATAACTTTATAAGAACTTTCCCCTGAAATAATGTGGAAAACTTTAAAAGTTTAGTTTTTGAAAATATTTTTAACTCCAGTACACCAAATAAAAAGAACATCTTTAAAAATAAGATTAGTGTAGCTTCATGTTTATCGATCTAGTGACAATAGATGGGATGTATTTAATAAAGATAAAAAAGATAATGATGTGGTATATGGAGCCTGAACTGGCCATCTTCTATAACCAGCAAGGCTTCCAGTTGTGGGACTGGGGCATCAACCCAGCTACAAAATTTTTGACCTGCAATTTGTTCTGCTTACAAGATGTACTTGGGTAATGATGTCACAGACAAGATGACTCCACAGGAACACAGCCTATAGAATCAAATACAAAAGGCTCATCGGGGCTCACAGAGACTGAAGTGAAAATCATGGGTCTGAGCTAGGTCCTCTGTATATATGTTACAGTTGAGTGAGTATCTTGGTGTTCTTGTAGGCGTCCTAACACTGAGAGTATGTGGGGCTGTCTCTGACTCTTTTGTTGGTTCTTGGGACCCTTTTTTACTCCTACTATGTTACCTTGTACAACCTTGGTATAGGGGTTTGTACCTGGTCTTACTGTAACTTGTTATACTGTGTTTGGTTGATATCTCTGGGAGGCCTGTTCTTTTCTGAAGGGGAACAGAGGGAAAGTAGATCTGGAGGAGAGGGAATAGGGCTGGTAGCAATAGAAGGAGGGCAAACTGAAATCTGGATGTAATACAGGAGAGAACAATTCAAAATGACAAGTGATATTAAATTTATAAATGTTTTAGTCTATTTGAAAATTTGATGTTTGCAAATTATATATTTTGAGGCTGGACTTTAGAATGCATGTCTGTAACCTCCATACTCAGGAGCAAAGGCAGTTGGATCATGGCAGGTTCATGACTTCTCTCACCTGCACCCTACTGACCTGTAGAAAACAAAGGGAATTTCAGGCCAGCTAGAGATATACACCAGAAATTGTACTTTTGTTTGTTCTTTGGTTTCAAAATCTTTTACTGTTGTAATAGATAATTTTATTCCTGGAAAACATGGATCATAATCTCCCAGGGAAGTCTTTAAATCCAAAATGATTAGAAGTTTTAGCTTTTAGAAAGCTGCTTGTTACTCTAGTTTAACTTTAAAAGGCCAGCAATGACTTTGTCATAGATTTTAAAGCATTTGTTCATCTCTTTTTAAATTCTCTCAGAGCCAGACTTCCTAGACTGTAATAGAAAGCCAGAATGTAAATACTGTCTGGAAGTAGAGACTGTGGCAGGCTTGTTGAATTAAAAAGAAGAGGTAAAATTTCTGACACCAAGTGAATACTAGCAGCTTGATCAACTTACGAGTGTGTTACAATAACGAAGGAGGTGGTCATGCATTTTTCCACAAACAAGAGGTTAAATAGCTGTGATATGGTCCTTTTTAGTAATACCCATTAAGGTCACTTGGACATTTTACACAAGACCACCTTTACTTCTGTAGAATTCAGCTTCTATGTATTTTTTTATGTCAATTACTAAACAAATAGCTTTCAAATATTTTTCTCTAATCTTTGAACAATCTCTCCACGCTATTGTTTTCTGTCCTTTACAAAAGTTACTCAATAAAATTTGCCATTGTTGCTTTTTGCTTGATTTTTAATGACCAATTACTACTACTATTGCTACTATGATGACAATGATAATTATGATGATGACATGATGATACTAATAATAACAATAATAACTCAATTCCTAAACTAGTGCTAAGCCATTTTCTGGCATAATTTTATAGTTTTTGGTCTTATGTTTAAATCCTTAATCCATTTTGAACTTGTTTTTCTCCATGTGTGAAATAAAGCTCCCATTTTATTCTTTCCACCACAGATGTCTGGGTTCTCTGGAATCCTTTGTTGAGAAGATGCTCCATTTCCCATTGTGTACTCTTATAAAGCTGCTGGACAGCCAATTGGCCACCAGGGATGTGGTTTTGCTTATGTCTTATTTTAATTATTCTAGTCCATTGTTGTCTGGTTTGGTTAGACCTCCAGTACTTTTTAGTAGGTTTAAAGAAAGGTTGGGATGCCTTCTACATCTGATGGTATAATTTTATGGTTCTATATTCACTTGGATTATTTTCTTATTTGTATTGGAGATAATGTTGAAATTTTGATCAAGATTGCACCAAATCTGCAGATCACTTTTCATTATAAGAAGCTAAATGCTATGCTGAGTTTATGTATTTTAGACCTTTACACATTTATTTATTGATTCTGTTTCTTTCGTTTTTTTTTAGCAGAACCTCGATGATTTGCACTATATAAAATTATGAAATTGGTAAATAGTATCTATTTCATTTGTTCTTATTTTTTGAGCCATCTTTGTTTTTGTCTTAATTGTTTTCACTGACCTTGCAAGTACCATGTTTCATGAGCTTGGTGAGAATGACACTCCTGTTCCAGACCTGATAGGATAGAATTTCAAGTATTCATCTATGTATGTTGTTAGCTAGGGCCTTTTATTATTCAGTGTTTGGAGTATTAATACATATTAAAGCCTAACCCATTCACACATCATTAATAGAGAATTTTAATTAACATCACAATGAGATGGTTCTTTACAGCTATTAAATGGTCATCTAACAAATGCAAAGACAACATAGAATGATACAAACATGGAGACGACGAGTCACGTGAACACTTGGGATTATACATTAGCAAAGACATCATGAAGAGACATGGAGTTTCCTTAGGGACCCGAAAGTAGAACCTATGAACCAAGAAACCCATTTAGTAAACAGTTATAAAGTTGGTATATCAAAGAGATCAAAGAGATGCTTATATTCCCATGGCCTTTTTATCATTGAAAGAATAAAGCTATAGGATCAAAATGTGTGTACTCCATTCAATGATGAATGCCGAAAACATTTTATGTGCACATTGTACAATATTATTTGGGCTTAAAACAAAAAAAATTACAATGTAGATGGAACTATACAGCATTGTGCTAAATGAAGTTTCAATGTAAACAAAGACACCCTAGGTTATGCTTATGTTTTGGAATCTAAGACAACTGAAGCCAAAGAAGCAGATAGTCAAGTGGCAGTCATTATTGGCTAAAATAGTAAATACAGAGTTCATAATCAATGTGTTTCAGGATTCAGTTATTCAACATACTGCATTACAGAGTGAATATAGTGAACAATAGTATACTTTTAGAAAAAAGTCAATGTCTCAACACAAAAACAAATGTTCAAGATAGTGAATGCTATTTAGCATGACATAACTATTTCATATTGTACTCATAAGTCATATTGTCATTTGTACTTCAATATATCTAACTATAATTTGTTAGTTTATATAATTAGATCAAAAACTAAAACTAGGTCAATTGCTGCCCAAGTAAGATAGTCATTTATATTTAACCAGTCAGGTGATTTTTTTCTACCTAATTTTCCATGTACCCTATAAAGCCCTGATTATTTTATGGGACAAAGACTTTAGAATCTCTTTTTGTTTTGAGAGATGCTGTTGTGTACTAGTTTTATCTGAGAGAAAACATACAACCTCACAGCAAAGCTCCCTAGTATATAAGACAGTTTAACAGGAGTAGAGGTGGTGTGGGGTAGGGAGAAAGGGTCAGACAGAGAGACATAGAAAGACAAAGATGGAGAGACAGAGACATACACATTGAGAAACAGAGGCAGAGACAGAGGGAGAGAGGGAGAAACAGTTCATTCCACAAAGAAGATTCTAAAGATAAAGAATGTTAATAAGAAGAGAGATGGCTCAGTGGTAAGAGCACTGGCTGCTCTTCCAGAGGTCCTGAATTCAATTCCCAACAACCACATGGTGAATCAATTTGATACCTTTTTTCTGTTTGATGTCCTCTTCTTTCATGCAGGTAATACATGCAAATAGTTCACTCATACATGTAAAATAGATAAATAATTTTTTTTTTTTTTGGTTTTTCCAAACACGGTTTCTCTGTATAGCCCTGGCTGTCTACTCACTCTGTAGACCAGGCTGGCCTTGAACTCAGAAATCCACCTGCCTCTGCCTCCCAAGTGCTGGGATTAAAGGTGTGTGCCACCACACCCAGCTAATAAATATTTTTTTAAACGATAAAGAATATTAAGAGATAGGAAAAACAATAGGATGTTCTATAGACAGGTGAAAGATCCTATCTTTTGTGGGGATCCCTAAGCTAGGAAGGAAACAACTGCATAGTTTTAGGAAATCCCTGAAATTGACTAGATTCCTGGGCTCCTCCCTCTCCATACATATATAAACATCAAAACCTGCTGAAAGAGTCTCTCAGCCTGGCTAGGTGCATAGAAGAGGCTCGGTTCAGCAGAGAGGCCCTGGAAGAGACTGAGACAAGGCAACCCTCTTAGAAGAGGCAGAGATGAAACTTCGGGAAGTAACTCAGATCATTTAAGCTTGAAAGAGTCATTTTCCAATGTGTTAAGCAGCCTGCAATTTGTGCAGGGAGTTCTTAAGCTGTTACCCAAGCTTGGATGGGCTTTTGGTGATGCAACTGCCTATTAGCCATATCTGATCACCTCTCACCCAATTTCCTCAATAAAATCAACCTCAGTCCTCTTTAAGAGTAGCAGGAGCTTTATCACTATGATAATGCTCCTACCTTTATTTTTCTAACAAACCTTCACACCAAGAAAATTTCAAATTTAAAGTTATTTTCAGTAATTAGCAATTTTAAAAAAAATACATATGGATTGATAACTGTGTTTTTTAAATCAAGGAACCTGGTAAAATCATCCAAAGTGGCAAAATTTAAAAAAATAAAATAAAAGATTTTATAATTAAGATAATTTGAAACCAACTGTGAAGGTTTCAACAAGAATACCCCTTATAGGCTCCTGCATTTGAATGTTTAACATCAGGAGAGCCACTCACTGTTTGAGAAGCATTAGGGGGTATGGTCTTTTGGTGTAGGTGTAGCCTTGCCAGAGGAAGTATGTCATTGTGTGTGTTGGGCGGGGGCTGGTGGGTGGAGCTTTGAGCTTTCAAATTCCTTGCTAGGTCTATCTAGTCTCCTCCTCCTCCTCCTCCTCCTTCCTTCCTTCCTTCTTTTCCTTCTTCTTCTTCTTCTTCTTCTTCTTCTTCTTCTTCTTCTTCTTCTTCTTCTTCTTCTTCTTCTTCTTCTTCTTCTTCTTTCTCTCTCTCTGCCTCTCTCTCTCTCTCTCCTTTCTCTCTCTGCAGATCAGGATATAGCCCTCACTTACTGCTATAGTACCATACTTAGCACAATGATCTCTGCCACAATGATAACAAAGTGACCCTCTGAATCTGTCAGTAAGCCCCCAGTTAAAGTGCTTTCTTTTATAAGATGTGCCTTGTGCCTTAGTAACTTCTTTTTCCAAGCAACAGTAGAGAATTCAGAGACTTGTGGCTGCTTGAGAAGCTTAGAAAAATGACTGTTAACTCTCAGGCTAGAACTCGGCAGCCAGTCCTACTGGCCCCAGAGGAAGATCCATTCCCAGGCAATCTAGCACTAGCACATCCAGGATCTTAGAATCCCAGGATCCCAAGATCTTGGTCACACTAGGATCTCAGGGGCTCAGGGGCAGATTGACTCCCAGGAACTCTGACACACCCAGAATCTCAGGATCACAGGATCCAGGAATCACAAGATCGCAGAGATAGCTGGACTCTGAGGAATTCTGACTCAACCAGGATTACAGGAAGGACAGGCTCCAATCAGATATATAGAGGGCAGGGAAAACTTGAGATAATCAGATGGTAGGAGGCAAGCATAAGAACAGAAGCAACAGAAACCAAGGTTACTTGGCATCATCAGAACCCAACTCTCCCACCATAGCAAGTCCTGGATAAACCATCACACTGGAAAAGCAAGATATGAACCTAAAGTCACTTCTCATAATGATGATGGAGGACCTGAAGAAGGACATAAATAACTCCCTTAAAGAAATCCAGATGAACACAGGTAAACAGGTAGAAGTTCTTAAAGAGGAAACACAAAAATCCCTTAAAGAGTTACAGGAAAACACAATCAAATGGAAAAAGGAAATGAACAAAACCATCCAAGATCTAAAAATGGAAATAGAAACAATAAAGAAATGACAAAGGAAGACAACACTGGAGTTAGAAAACCTAGGAAAGAGATCAAGTGTCATAGATGCAAGTATCACCAACAGAATACATAATTATGGATGAGAGAATCTCAGGTGTAGAAGATATCATAGAAAACATTGATACAACAGTCAAAGAAAATGCAAAATGCAAAAAGCTCCTAGCCCAAAACATCCAGGAAACCCACGACACAATGAGAAGACAAAACTTAAGGATAATGGGTATAGGAGAGAGTGAAGATTTTCCACTTAAAAGGGCCAGAAACATCTTCAACAGAATTATAGAAGAAAACTTCCCTAACCTAAAGAAAGAGATGCCCATCAACATACAAGAAGCCTACAGAACTCAAAATAGATTGGACCAGAAAAGTAATTCCTCCTGTCACATCATAATCAAGTCATCAAATCTATTAAACAAAGAAAGAATATTAAAAGCAGTAAGGGGAAAAGGTCAAGTAACATATAAAGTCAGACTTATTAGAATTACACCAGACTTCTCACCAGAGACTATGAAAGCTATAAGATCATGAGCAGATATCATAGGGACCCTAAGAGAATATAAATGCCAGTCTAGAATACTATACCCAGCAAAACTCTCAAATACCATAGACAGAGAAACCAAGAAATTCCATGACAAAACCAAATTTACACATCTTTTCACAAATCCAGCCCTACACAGGATGACAGATGGAAAACACCAACACAAGGAGGGAAACTACCTCCTAGAAAAAACAAGAAAGTAATCTTTCAAAAAAAACCCAATGTCACCTCTAACATTAAAAATAACAGGGAGTAACAATCACTTTTCCTTAAAATCTGTTAACATCAATGGAATCAATTCCCCAATAAAAAGACAGAGACTAACAGACTGGGTATGTAAACAGGACCCAGCATTTTGCAGCATACAGGAAACGCACCTTAGTGACAAAGACAGACACTACCTTAGAGTAAAAGGTTGGAATACAATTTTCCAAGCAAGGAAACAAGGAACAAGCTGGAGTAGCCATTCTAATAGTAAATAAAATCAACTTTTAATCAAAGGTTATCAACAAGGATAAGGAAGGACACTTCATACTTGTCAAAGGAAAAACAAATCTACCAAGATGAACTCTCAATTCTGAAATCTATGCTCCAAATGCAAGGACACCCACATACATAAAAGAAACTTTACTAAAGCTCAAAACACACATTGCACCCCACACAATAATAGTGAGAATCTTTAACACACCACTCTCAGCAATGGACAGATCATGGAAACAGAAACTAAACAGAGACACAGTGAAACTCACAGAAGTTATGAAACAAATGGATCTAACAGATATTTATAAAACACTTCATCCTAAAGCAAAAGAATGTACTTTTTTTCTCAGCACCTCATGGTACCTTCTCAAAAATTGACCATATAATTAGTCACAAAACCATGTACAAGAAGATTGAAATAATCCCATGCACCCCATCAGATCAACACAAACTAAGGCTAGTCTTAAATAAAATTAAAAATAAAAGCAAAAACAAAAACAATTGAAAACACACATACACATGGAAAGTGAACAAGAATCTGTTCAATGATGACTTGGTCAAGGAAGAACTAAAGAAAGAAATTAAAGACTTTTTAGAATTTAATGAAAATGAAGCCACAACATACCCAAACTTATGGGACACAATGGAAGCAGTCCTAAGAGGAAAGCTCATAGCTCTGAGTGACGCCAAGAAGAAACTGGAGAAAGCATACACTAGCAGCTTGACAGCACACCTGAAAGCTCTAGAACAAAAAGAAGCAAATAGACCCAAAAGGAATAGATGACAGGAAATAATCGAAATCAGGGCTGCAGTCAACAAAGTGGAAACGAAAAGAACTATACAAAGAATCAACCAAACCAGGAATTTGCAAATTCACTTGGAAAAACAAAAAACCCCGGATATCAAAAACTATTCTCAACAATAGAAGAACTTCTGGGGGAATCACCATTCCTGACCTCAAGCTGTATTACAGAGCAATAGCGATTAAAAACTGCATAGTATTGATTGGTACAGAGACAGGCAGAAAGATCAATGGAACAGAATTGAAGACCCCCGAAATGAACCCACACACATATGGTCATTTGATCTTTGACAAAGGAGCTAAAACCATCTAGTGGGGAAAAGACAGCATTTTTAACAAATGGTGCTGGTTCAACTGGCAGTCAGCAAGTAGAAGAATGCAAATCGACCTATTCTTATCTTTTTGTACAAAGCTGAAGTCCAAGTGGATCAAGGACCTCCACATAAAACCAGATACACTGAAATTTATATAAGAGATAGTGTAGAAGAGCCTTGAACATACGTGCATAGAGGAAATATTCCTGAACAGAACACCAATGGCTTGTGCTATAAGATTAAGAAACTCTCAGCCCTAAACGGGAGATCAAATTATTCTCTCTAAGGCTTTAGAGAACATTGTAAAAATGAGGCATGATGAGGATATAAGAGCTGCAAGATATGGAGAAGAGGCACGAAATGCTATCTTCTGGGAACAGCATAGCCATTGAAAACATGATTCTACAGCAGCCACATGTATTTGCAGTGAAACTGCACAAAGCTGATAGCTTCAACTGCCAATCATAGGATGGAGAGGGGCTCATGGGCTCTACACTCTCTGATGAACTCACCAGGCTTCAGTGCAGAGATCCACACCGAGGATCACACTGATAGCCCTGATTTAAATCAAGGAATAACAAACCTAAAAGGCTAGAATGTGGAAAAGAGACCTATTGGGAGGAGATAGCGGTAACAGGATTAGTAAAGTGGTAAGAGACGGTGGGAGGGAGAGCGAACAGAATATGTGATTATATAAATGCACAAAAGTGTCAAAATATAAGCTTTATCTATGAAAAATGCAAAAACATAGCTTTAGCAGGCCTACTGATTACAGACATTTGCCTTATGTTGCTTCTTAGAACTCATAAAAGAGTATTCCTAGTAGTAAACACGTGCTGGTGCCCACACAGAGGAGAAATGAAGCCTAGATTCTAGCACCCTCAAGTTCTCTGCCCCCACCTCGTTTTGTAATATGCCTTACAGCGACTATGAGCCAAGTAAAAGCCAGAGAAACGCTGCCTTTGTTATCATACTCCTCACAGCTAAGTGCTGTTTCTTGTTATAAGACAATTCCAGTCCAGCTGTTCTTCATATTGAAAAGACTTTTTAAAAAAGAAAACGAAAAGAAATTCTGTAGCTGAAAACTATCCAGGCCAAGTTCAAAACAGATGAGCGCAGGACGAGGCAGGGAAAGGCGGCAAGAACACTTCTCGGAGTTTGCTAATTTTGCTTTACTTTTTTTCATAGTTACTTCACTATAGTTCCCTGAGTTGCCCCAATATTTTATGGATATTAGAAATTAGAAATTAAATCTTAAAACAGCGGCACCCTCCCAGCCGGAGGACAGAGACCTGCCCTGCAGAGAGTGCCATCTTGGCTCCGGGACTCCGCCGAACTTAGTCTACAGGTTAGAGTGAGGACCACAGAGGCAGACAGCTTCTGGGACAGGCAGGAGCCACAGAGCCGCTGAGGCAGCACCCTTTTGGGGCCGCAGACATCCGGCACCCTCCCAGCCGGAGAACAGTGACCTGCCCTGCAGGGAGCGCCATCTTGGCTCCGGGACTCCGCCGAACTTAGTCTGTACAGGTCTGCTGACAGAGGATACTCAGAATCCCCAGAAGAACAACCTCTGAACAGAGACAACTATAACAACTCCAGAGATTACCAGATGGCGAGAGGTAAAGGTAAGAATCTTACTAACAGAAACCAAGACCACTCACCATCATCAGGACCCAGCACTCCCACTTCGCCCAGTCCAGGGCACCCCAACACACCTGAAAAACTAGACCTGGATTTAAAAGCATATCTCATGATGATGGTAGAGGACATCAAGAAGGACTTTAAAGAACTACAGGAGAACATGGCTAAAGAGTTACAAGTCCTTAAAGAAAAACAGGAAAACACAACCAAACTGGTAGAAGTCCTTAAAGAGAAACAGGAAAACACATCCAATCAGATGATGGAAATGAACAAAACCATACTAGACCTAAAAAGGGAAGTAGACACAATAAAGAAAACCCAAAATGAGGCAACACTGGAGATAGAAACCCTAGGAAAGAAATCTGGAACCATAGATACCAGCATCAGCAACAGAATACAAGAGATGGAAGAGAGAATCTCAGGTGCAGAAGATTCCATAGAGAACATGGGCACAACAATCAAGGAAAATGGAAAATGCAAAAAGATCCTAACTCAAAACATCCAGGAAATACAGGACACAATGAGAAGACCAAACCTACGGATAATAGGAGTGGATGAGAATGAAGATTTTCAACTCAAAGGACCAGCAAACATCTTCAACAAAATTATAGAAGAAAACTTCCCAAATCTAAAGAAAGAGATGCCCATGAACATACAAGAAGCCTACAGAACTCCAAATAGGCTGGACCAGAAAAGAAATACCTCCCGACACATAATAATCAGAACAACAAATGCACTAAATAAAGATAGAATACTAAAAGCAGTAAGAGAAAAAGGCCAAGTAACATATAAAGGCAAGCCTATCAGAATTACACCAGATTTTTCACCAGAGACTATGAAAGCTAGAAGATCCTGGACAGATGTTATACAGACACTAAAAGAACACAAATTCCAGCCCAAGCTACTATACCCAGCCAAACTCTCAATTAACATAGATGGAGAAACCAAAGTATTCCACGACAAAGCCAAATTCACACATTATCTCTCCACGAATCCAGCCCTTCAAAGGATAATAACAGAAAAAAACCAATACAAGGACAGGAACCACGCCCTAGAAACAACAAGAAGGTAATCCCTCAACAAACCTAAAAGAAGACAGCCACAAGAACAGAATGCCAACTTTAACAACAAAAATAACAGGAAACAACAATTACTTTTCCTTAATATCTCTTAATATCAATGGACTCAACTCCCCGATAAAAAGACATAGACTAACAAACTGGCTACACAAACAAGACCCAACATTTTGCTGCTTACAAGAAACTCATCTCAGAGAAAAAGATAGACACTACCTCAGAATGAAAGGCTGGAAAACAATTTTCCAAGCAAATGGTCTGAAGAAACAAGCTGGAGTAGCCATTCTAATATCAGATAAGATTGACTTCCAACCCAAAGTCATCAAAAAAGACAGGGAGGGGCACTTCATACTCATCAAAGGTAAAATCCTCCAAGAGGAACTATCAATCCTGAATATCTATGCTCCAAATACAAAGGCAGCCTCATTCATTAAAGAAACTTTAGTAAATCTCAAAGCACACATTGCACCTCATACAATAATAGTGGGAGACTTCAACACACCACTTTCACCAATGGACAGATCATGGAAACAGAAACTAAACAGGGAGACAGTGAAACTAACAGAAGTTATGGATCAAATGGATCTGGCAGATATCTACAGAACATTTTACCCTAAAACAAAAGGATACACCTTCTTCTCAGCACCTCATGGTACCTTCTCCAAAATTGACCACGTAATTGGGCACAAAACAGGACTCAACAGATACAAAAACATTGAAATTGTCCCATGCATTTTATCAGATCACCATGGACTAAGGCTGATCTTCAATAACAAAATAAATAATAGAAAGCCAACCTTCACGTGGAAACTGAACAACACTCTTCTCAATGATACCTTGGTCAAGGAAGGAATAAAGAAAGAAATTAAGGACTTTTTAGAGTTCAATGAAAATGAAGCCACAACATACCCAAACTTATGGGACGCAATGAAAGCATTTCTAAGAGGAAAACTCATAGCTCTGAGTGCCTCCAAAAGGAAACTAGAAAGAGCACACATTAGCAGCTTGACAACACACCTAAAAGCACTAGAACAAAAGGAAGCAAATTCACCCAAGAGGAGTAGACAGCAGGAAATAATCAAACTCAGGGGTGAAATCAACCAAGTGGAAACAAGAAAAACTATTCAAAGAATCAACCAATCAAGTAGCTGGTTCATTGAGAAAATCAACAAGATAGATAAACCCTTAGCCAGACTCACTAGAGGGCACAGGGAAAGCATCCTAATTAACAAAATCAGAAATGAAAAAGGAGACATAACAACAGATCCTGAAGACATCCAAAACACCATCAGATCCTTCTACCAAAGGCTATACTCAACAAAACAGGAGAACCTGGATGAAATGGAGAAGTTCCTAGACAGATACCAGGTACCAAAGTTGAATCAAGATCAGGTTAATGATCTAAACAGCCCTATATCCCCCAAAGAAATAGAAGCAGTCATTAATAGTCTCCCAACTAAAAAAAGCCCAGGACCAGATGGGTTTAGTGCAGAGTTCTATCAGACCTTCAAAGAAGATCTAATCCCAGTTCTTCACAAACTATTCCACAAAATAGAAACAGAAGGTACTCTACCCAACTCATTCTATGAAGCCACAATTACTCTGATACCTAAACCACAAAAAGACCCAACAAAGATAGAAAACTTCAGACCAATATCCCTTATGAATATTGATGCAAAAATCCTCAATAAAATTCTTGCTAACCGAATCCAAGAACACATCAAAACAATCATGCATCCTGACCAAGTAGGTTTCATCCCAGGGATGCAGGGATGGTTCAATATACGGAAATCCATCAACGTAATCCAGTATATAAACAAACTCAAAGACAAAAACCACATGGTCATCTCGTTAGATGCGGAAAAAGCATTTGACAAGATCCAACACCCATTCATGATAAAAGTCTTGGAAAGATCAGGAATTCAAGGCCCATACCTAAACATGATAAAAGCAATCTACAGCAAACCAGTAGCCAACATCAAAGTAAATGGTATGAAGCTTGAAGCAATCCCTCTAAAATCAGGGAATAGACAAGGCTGTCCACTTTCTCCATACCTATTCAACATTGTACTTGAAGTCCTAGCCAGAGCAATTCGACAACAAAAGGAGATCAAAGGGATACAAATTGGAAAAGATGAAGTCAAAATATCACTTTTTGCAGATGATATGATAGTATATATAAGTGACCCTAAAAATTCCACCAGAGAACTCCTAAGCCTGATAAACAGCTTCGGTGAAGTAGCTGGATATAAAATTAACTCAAACAAATCAATGGCCTTTCTCTACACAAAGAATAAACAGGCTGAGAAAGAAATTAGGGAAACAACACCCTTCTCAATAGTCACAAATAATATAAAATATCTTGGCGTGACTCTAACTAAGGAAGTGAAAGATCTGTATAATAAAAACTTCAAGTCTCTGAAGAAAGAAATTCTAGAAGATCTCAGAAGATGGAAAGATCTCCCATGCTCATGGATTGGCAGGATCAACATTGTAAAAATGGCTATCTTGCCAAAAGCAATCTACAGATTCAATGCAATCCCCATCAAAATTCCAACTCAATTCTTCAACGAATTAGAAAGTGCAATCTGCAAATTCATCTGGAATAACAAAAAACCTAGGATAGCAAAAACTCTTCTCAAGGATAAAAGAACCTCTGGTGGAATCACCATGCCGGACCTAAAGCTCTACTACAGAGCAATTGTGATAAAAACTGCATGGTACTGGTATAGTGACAGACAAATAGACCAATGGAATAGAATTGAAGACCCAGAAATGAACCCACACACCTACGGTCACTTGATCTTCGACAAGGGAGCTAAAAACATCCAGTGGAAGAAAGACAGCATTTTCAACAAATGGTGCTGGCACAACTGGTTGTTAACATGTAGAAGAATGCGAATCGATCCATTCCTATCTCCTTGTACTAAGGTCAAGTCTAAGTGGATCAAGGAACTTCACATAAAATCAGAGACACTGAAACTTATAGAGGAGAAAGTGGGGAAAAGCCTTGAAGATATGGGCACAGGGGAAAAATTCCTGAATAGAACAGTAATGGCTTGTGCTGTAAGATCGAGAATTGACAAGTGGGACCTCATGAAACTACAAAGCTTCTGCAAGGCTAAAGACACCATCAATAAGACAAAAAAACCACCAACAGATTGGGAAAGGATCTTCACCTATCCTAAATCAGATAAGGGACTAATATCCAATATATATAAAGAACTCAAGAAGGTGGACTCCAGAAAGTCAAATAACCCCATTAAAAAATGGGGCTCAGAACTGAACAAAGAATTCTCGCCTGAGGAATACTGAATGGCTGAGAAACACCTGAAAAAATGTTCAACATCCTTAATCATCAGGGAAATGCAAATCAAAACAACCCTGAGATTCCACCTCACACCAGTCAGAATGGCTAAGATCAAAAATTCAGGTGACAGCAGTTGCTGGCGAGGATGTGGAGAAAGAGGAACACTCCTCCATTGTTGGTGGGATTGCAAGCTTGTACAACCACTCTGGAAATCAGTCTGGCGGTTCCTCAGAAAATTGGACATAGTACTACCGGAGGATCCAGCAATACCTCTCCTGGGCATATATCCAGAAGATGTCCCAACCGGTAAAAAGGACACATGTTCCACTATGTTCATAGCAGCCCTATTTATAATATCCAGAAGCTGGAAAGAACCCAGATGTCCCTCAACAGAGGAATGGATACAGAAATTATGGTACATTTACACAATGGAGTACTACTCAGCTATTAAAAAGAATGAATTTATGAAATTCCTAGCCAAATGGATGGACCTGGAGGGCATCATCTTGAGTGAAGTAACACAATCACAAAAGAACTCACACAATATGTATTCACTGATAAGTGGATATTAGCCCAAAACTTAGGATACCCAAGATTTAAGATACAATTTGCTAAACGCATGAAACTCAAGAAGAATGAAGACCAAAGTGTGGACACTGTGTACCTTCTCAGAATTGGGAACAAAACACCCAGGGAAGGAGTTACAGAGACAAAGTTCGTAGCGGTGATGAAAGGATGGACCATTTAGAGACTGCCGTACCCAGGGATCCATCCCATAATCAACTTCTAAACGCTGACACCATTGCATACACTAGCAAGATTTTGCTGAAAGGACCCAAATATAGCTGTCTCTTGTGAGACGATGCTGGGGCCTAGCAAACACAGGAGTGGATGTTCACAGTCAGCTATTGGATGTATCACAGGGCTCCCAATGGAGAAGCTAGAGTAAGTACCCAAGGAGCTAAAGGGATCTGCAACCCTATTGTTGGAACAACATGATGTACTAACCAGAACCCCGGAGCTCTTGTCTCTAGCTGCATATGTATCGAAAGATGGCCTAGTCAGCCATCAATGGAAAGAGAGGCCCATTGGACTTGCAAACTTTATATGCCCCAATATAGGGGAATGCCAGGGCCAAAAGAATGGGAATGGGTGGATAGGGAAGTGGGGGGGCGCTATGGGGTACTTTTGGGATAGCATTGGAAACGTAATTGAGGAAAATATGTAATAAAAATATTAAAAAAAAAAAAAAAGAAAAAAAAATCTTAAAACAGCCAGGAAGAGGTTGCCTAAAACTTAAGAAATTACTTTTCAAATAATTTGATAGTATTTAGAATGTATAGCTCTGGCTGGTCTCAAACTTGTGATCTCTTGCCTCTGTCTCCTTCAGCAAATCCTACCAGTATGCGCCACCACAACCAGCAAGCTGAAGGGATGTGCAACCCCAGAACAAGAACAACAGTATCAACTAACTTGACCCCTCAGAGTTCCCAGGAACTGATCAACCAACCAAAAAGTATCCATGGGTAGTTCCTGCTGAATATGTTCAGAGGACTGCCTTACCTGGCATCAATGAGAGGGGAGATGCTTGGCCCAGTGGAGGCTTGCTGCCCTAGTAAAGGATGATGCTAGAGGGGTGAAGCGGGAGAGGGTGGGTGGGTGGGAGAGCACCCTCATAGAGGCAACAAGGAGGGGAGAGGGGGTGGGGGCTTGTGGAGGGGAAACCAGAAAGGGGGGACAACAATTGAAATGTAAATAAATAAAATAATTTTTAAAAGTATTCAGGATGTTTTCAAATATTTTGTATAACTGAACAGTTGGTAGACACAGCTTTCAAGTATGTGCTACTTTTATTATAGGCTGTTTTCTGCTATTGTTTATTTAATGTATTTACAATGGTTTTATATAGCATTCAAAGTTTACTTACTTAGAGAAGAATACCTTTACCCTGATTGTTGAGATAAATTCTATAGCCCAGGCTAGTCTGGGATTCTCAGTTCTCTTGGCCAAGCCTTTGGAGTGCTGAGATTGGATTAATTTAGATTCTAGGCAATATCTAGTTTATTGTGATGTGTTTAAAGATAATTTCTAAATTTTATTTTATGTATATGGGTACTTTTGCCTGGCTGTGTGTCTGTGCCCTGTATGTATAACTAGTACCTCTGGAGGCCAGAAGAGAACATCAGATCCTCTTGAACTGGAGTTGCAGATGGTTGTGAGTCAAAATATGGGTGTTGGGAAACAAACTCAGGTCCTCTGCCAAGATAGTGCTCTTAAATGCTGAGCCATCGCTATAGCACCTATTTGTCGCTTCTGTCTCCGACCAGCAGAAAAGAGCGATGACACAGCATTCTTCTCAAAGCAGTTTATTCAGGAACCTTTCAACATGCAAGCAGGAATCTCTCTCTAGCCCCCAATCACAATCCCTTATATAACCCCTCAACCACGCCCCATCAGCCCAGTCCGTGTAATCTCAGTTCATTGGCCTTCGTCAAATGGCCTGATCTTGCGTCATGGTGCGCCTGCACAGCTCTCACTATGGTCATGGCTTATTTTCAGGTGTATGAGGAAGTCAGGTGCAAGTCATAAAACTTCGCTGCAGTCCCGGGCGCCATCTTGGGACTACCGCCACACCCGCTCACCACACCTATTAGCATGCTTTTATTAAATGTATTGTTTCAGGGGCTGGAGAGATAGTTCAGTGATTAAGAGCACAAACTGGTCATGAAGAGGACCTGAGTTTATTTATATTAACACTCATTAAATATTATTAAATGACTATAGCTTTCTTTTTGGTGTGTGCTTTTTATGTAATTAAAAATTTCCCTCGACCATCTCCCTCCTATTCTTATCACAGACACTCCTGGTCAAGATTACAGACCCCTCTTCTTTAATAATTTTTTCATATGAATAGAAACAGAAAGGAAGTCAGAACAGTGGACAAAGATAAGCCTAAACAAAGGATCACAGCAAAATGTTGCAAGCCATGTAACAAAAAAGCATCAGAATAAACACAATGAACACGTGACTACAAATATTTCTGTATTCACAACCACATTCATTCTTTTTTATTGGATATTTTATTTATTTACATTTCAAGTGTTATCCCCTTTCCCGATTTCCCCTCTACAAACCCCCTATCCCATTCCCTCCTCCCTCTGCTTCTATGAGAGTGCTCCCTCACCCACCTACCCTCTCACTCCCACCTCACTGCCCATTCATTCTTAGCAGAAATCTTTTACAGAATATAATTTAGATACTTTTCTTATAATGGTCATTTAATATAAAGTTGTTTTCTTTTGCTCTTGGGAACATGCTGCACATTGAAAACCCAGAAGGGCATCCACCTAAAATGCATCCATTAGCTAATTATAGTTTGACTAAATGGATGCAGAGTAGACTAGAAGAAAGTACTAAAGGAATCAAAAATTGTTTTAAAAAGCTGCATTTGCATATAATGAACAAAGGGACATGCAACTTGAATTAGGTCATTACAGATCAATTTTGAATCAGTCAAAAAATACGTTTACATTTACTCACTACATAATCTCGATTTCTCACAACTGTATATACATGCTAAGTTTTACAATGACACTCTTTTGAGACATGGTTTGGAAGTTTTACCTGTCCACTGTTCTGAGTTTCTATTAAGATGGGATCCTAGGGGTTGAATTATCTGGGTGTTAGGTGGGCATATTAACTTGAATTACCATTGGAATTAGTGATATAATGTTGTCATGCTTAAGGAGATGTCCAAGATTGTTCTCCATCCATCCCCACTTACAACTACATCCCTAGCCTCAATCCTCATCCGCAGTTGTCAACATCCACATACATACAGCCGGTTCTGTTTCACGATGCTCCAGGTATGAGCCTCAAAGTCTTCACTTGATATTTCAACCACCGTCCCCGAGTCAGTCTAATGCTGTCAGGATATTTCTCTCAAACATGGTTCTTTTTTAAAAAACATACTTTGTCTCTTAGAGTTATGTCATCATATGTGGCAGATGCCATCTTCCTCTTGGCATTGCATAGCCTGTTAATGGTTCTTCAGCCAGCTGTGGGCCTTTGGGAATCTCTTCTCCATTTGTGATGGACATTCCACCTTTCATCCCTGTCTTCTATAATATGCCTGAAAGTTGAGTTGATGTCCCATATATGCCTAACCACTCACAGACATTTGTTCTACACACTTAGAACAGTGAGGAATCTCTGCATAAACCTTGGTACATTGCACAAAGAAGTCTTGTGCAATAGACATTTCTTTTTTCTTTAAATATTTTTATTAGATATTTTCTTTATTTACATTTCAAATGCTATCCTGAAAGTTCCCTGTACCCTCCCCCCTGCCCTGCTCCCCTACCCACCCACTCCCACTTCTTGGCCCTGGCATTCCCCTGTACTGGGGCATATAAAGTTTGCAAGACCAAGGGGCCTCTCTTCCCAATGATGGCCGACTAGGCCATCATCTGCTACATATGCAGCTAGAGACACAAGCTCTGGGGGTATTGGTTAGTTCATATTGTTGTTCCACCTATTGGGTTGCAGACCCCTTCAGCTCCTTGGGTACTTTCTCTAGCTCCTCCATTGGGGGCCCCGTGTTCCATCCAATAGATGACTGAGCGTCTACTTCTGTATTAGCCAGGCACTGGCGTAGCCTCACATGAGACAGCTAGTCCAAGGTCCCACCAAGCTCATTATAAGTTACCTACTTGACAGCTTTCTCCCTTCCTATTTTATCCTTAAATATTAAAACATTGTAGCATATATTTCACACTTTTAGAACACTTTCAAATGTGAGCAGTTTATTTGGGTGTTTTCCTTTGACCCCCTTTAACCCCCATGTGTGTCTTTGCAGGCCATTACCAAACCTAACACATGGGAAGTCTTCTGAGGATTTCACCAAACTTTGGGACCTATATCAAGTCTTACACAATTTCCTGCAATTTGTCTCCAAAAATATTTGCTAATTACAATTTATGTTTTGTTCATTCAAAAATCCACAGGGGTCAGGAGATGAGCAAAAATACATGTAGACCTATCTATATATTTTATTACTAATATTTGGCTCAGAATATTTTTGTTAGCAAATTGTTTTCCAAAATATTAGCTTTTTAGATCATAAAAAGTTCGACAACAGGATGAAAGAAAAAGAAATCAAGTTTTCAGGGTGTAAGACAAATGCAACAGATTGGGTGGGTAAGAAACTAAATAGGCCTTTCTCCTCAGATTTCACGCACTGGAGTTAATGTTTGAAAGACTTTTCATGAACAAAAGAAGTCGAATCCAACCAAATGACTAACGTTAAAATAGTAATTGTTATTTAGGACAGTACATTCAAATACATTTCAACAATTTTTACTTCATAAGCCTGCAAGTTCTTTAATATTAAAGAAGTTATAAAAGTGACATATCGTTTATCTGTTTTTTCCTAAGAGGGTCTATTCCTTTGTGTTTCATGAAGAATATATAGCTTAGAGGCTGTGTCATTCTTCTCCACATTGGAGCATTCTTTCGTGTTATTTTATTAGCAATTTGAAGCTTAGAATTCTTTTTCTTTTCTTTTCTTTCTTTTTTTCTTTTTCTTTTTCTTTTCTTTTCTTTTTTCTTTTTCTTTTCTTTTCTTTTCTTTTCTTTTCTTTTTTCTGTCCTTTTTTTTGTGGATTCATGGTGGATACATTTTCTTCCTTTTGTCCAATTTTGTCTGTTTGTTTGTTTTTATTCTGGAAGCACCTGTTAAGAACAAGTGATTTATGACTTGCACCTGGAGTGAAATAAAATATATCTTGACTAATGAAAAATCATATTGACTACAGTAAGAGTTAGTTTTATGGGAGAAGACTCCATGGTTGCTGTATTCCATCTCACTTGGTAAGCTGTTAAGAGAAAATACAGAGCTACTTTTATGGTATAAACATGTAAGCAGCTAGAATGTAACACCAATGCCCTTAACTATAACAGCAGCTCCCGAGAGACCTGAAGCTTTAACCTCAGTTGTCTACTTTAACTCTTAATAAAGGAGACGTTAGCTGTGCCTAGGTTTTAATAATTGACTACAGTTTTCTTGGTGTCAGTCGATCTGTTAGATTTTCTATTTCTAAATAGGATTAACTCTCACAATTTCCAAACACTTCACTGTTTGTAGAATAAAAAGAGAAAACTTATAAGAAACCCAAGGCAAGATAGTTTAGACACATTAAATTTCAGCCATGCAAGTACTGTCATTATCCTTAGTGGTTAAAATATTTTCAGGTATTTATTGCTTCTTAGTTAGCTATACATAAACATAAAGCATTTTGGTAAACATTAGAGGCAATATCATTACATTTTCCAATATATTATCTTAATCATTCAGTTTTATATTTGCTTGTTCTTGTCTGTTAAAAACATTGTTTTCAAGTTCAAATTTTGCTTAAGTTTTATAATTTACTGTCTTGCCTGGACATATATTGACCACTAAATTTTGATGCTATCAATATTTTAACAAATTAAAACTATCCTCTAGAATTGCAGTAGCATATTTGTTGTTTTGTTCTGTTTTATTGTTATTATCACTAAGCCATTTGTTAGTTGTGTAACCCCTGACATACAAGTTCCAGCATCATACTTCTTCCTTTTCTACTTAATTCAATGTGCAGTAAACTAGTTTCCATCTTCTAGTTTCAGCTTCTAAATGAGACACATATTTTAATAAAATCTTCAAAACAGCATGTCTAAGAAAATGGTTTTTAATTTATAAATAAAACAAATTATATGCCTGGACTCACAAAAATAGTATATATTAACGATTTTGTCAATATCTTTTTTCAGAGTAGTCATTTCATCGCAAAACACCAATACTTAATTTTTATTATAAATATGTAGTTATTCAAATAAAACTAGCTAATGTTTACATGGAAGCTATCAGTTAGGTTATCTGCAACTGAACATGAAAAGCAGAATGATAGACATAAAGAAGATGCTGAAAGAACTTAGGCGGTAGAGTATAATATTAAATATAGCATATGAGATAGCTGGTTAGGTGCATCCAATCTGGAATGAATGTGTTGGAGGGCAGGACTGCTGCCCCAGGCAGGACATCAAAAATAAAATAGAACTAAAGAGAAAGAAATAATCTTCTCAGATGTGTGTGGACAGGGAGTTTTGAGACATTTTATTTATTTTTTTTTTAATTTTTTAAAAAAAATTTTTATTAGGTATTGTCTTCATTTACATTTACAATGCTATCCCAAAAGTCCCCCATACCCTCCCCCCACTCCCTACCCACCCACCCCCACTTCTTGGCCCTGGCGTTCCTCTGTACTGAGGCATATAAAGTTTGCAAGACCAATGGGCCTCCCTTTCCAATGATGGCCAACTAGGCCATCTTCTAATACATAGAGACATTTTAAATTATAAAAGGGAACTGAATTGTTTCCATAATAGAAGCAAGCAAATAAGGTTAGCTTCTAGGCTAGTATCCAAGAGAGGACCATAAAGAATATGATCATGGGATTAGGGGAACCACAAAGGTTGCAAGGTCCTGAGAGGCAGTAGATGCAGGCAGGGCCACAGCTGGTAAGAATTTCTTTTAATCCTGCTGGAGAATATTAAATTGGCAGAACCACACAATGGTTTAAATAAGCACACATCAAAATTAAGTTTTATGAGTTCAAAGTTTTAAATAAATATTTTGTAGTTGTCATATAAGTGTGTAATATTTGCTACTGTTTGAAAGGATGGGACAAGTGGATACTTTTAAGTATAATGGTTGAAATGTTATTATTCCCATCTGTTAGATGGCTCATAAATTTTCATGGATGTTTATTACAATATAGCTTAGCATTTTATTTTCAAATAAATGTGGTATATTATCTCTTCCCAAGAGGTTAGAAGCCTGGTTTTCATTCAAATCCTATTCTCCTGCAGGAGGTTATGACAGATATCAATAAAGGTTTATACTTGTTTCAAAAATTAAAGTACTAAGCCAATAAATTTATTTTGTGTGATTTTTTTAATTTGAGTTCATGTTTGATGGTCTAATAACCAGAAAAATTATGTCATTATCATCAGAAAGGCTTCATAAACAGTACTTCATAAACAGCTGAGCAGATGCTATAACTTTGCAACATGCTTACTTAATTTTATTTTTGGCACAAATGGTTGAGTCAAAAAACACTGATTTTTTTTTTACTAGGAATTGCTGGTACAATTCAAGGAAGTAACATGATTCTTTGGCCACACCTAAGTGGTTATTTTCTCCAAATAAGATATAGTTTATATGAAAGTTTCCAAAGATGCTGTGAAAGAGTTTCAAGTTGGTTCTGTAGCATTTAATTTGGGTTTTTGCCTCTATATCTGAAGAGAAACAGACTCATTGTTCATAACAGACATGATTTTATTATAATAGTTGATGCCTTCTATGTTTGTAGCATATATTCATGTCTTGCTTCAGAGAAAGTAAACTTTAAATTTTTCATAATATTTTTGGCTACCTAGGACTCATTAGTGGAAAGGGCTTTGGAAGACATTTTCAAAATCTTCTGTGTATTTTCTTGGATCTGGCAATGTGGACAGCCACAATTTATCCTAATTCCAGAATGAAGCCCCATGACAAGAGTTCAATGTAGGTTCCTTTATAATATGAACGTTTCTAATTCTTTGATTTGTTTCACTGTACAGACACATTTTTTTTTTTAGATGTGCAGAGTTTGAGTGTCAAGATATGAATGCCAAACACTGAGGATCTGTGGTTCCTTAAGTAAACAAGTCTGTCATAGAACATGGGGAAAGCATCTCACAAGCTTCCCTGTTAGTTTGTCTCAAAGGTCTTATTCCTTTAGGATCAGAAGTAAGAATTCTGAGCCCAGCAAATGGGACAAATCTGGAAGATTTGGCAGTATGACACAGCCAGTTTTTCTGCCTTGGACTTGTGACATTTTTTCTTCTTCTATAGTTGAGCCAAAACAATAAGAAACAAAGCCAAAAGTGAAAATTAAAACTAACAAACAAATTAAGAAACACACACACACACATAAATATATTCAACCAGACAAACAAAATCACTCCAAACTCAGAACCTAAGTACAAACATGTAAGAGTCTACTTTTGTTTATCTGTGAATTTTTCATTTTTGGTGAGAACTGAAAATTACAAGCAAAAAAGCTAAATGTAGAGTACCACTCCTTACATGGAGCATAAATCTCACCAAGCTCTTATTATTAGTTTTGCTGAATAATAGAGATTCTCCCAGGCAGCGGGATTTGTGGGTGTGATGTCCATTGTGCTGGACTTTCTCATGGTGTTGTGATGTAGCTTATACTCTAGGAAGAAGAAAAGTCCCCAGCGCTTTCTTTTGAAGAAATATTCAGTACTTTGACTAGACTATTTTATTTGCAGTCATACATTTTATGAAAATACATTTTAAACTCGAAAATAATAATTTATAACATTGCAAACAATCTTTTAATTAATACTCAATTAATCATTTACCCGTATTTTAAAGAATTTATTGAAGAATTTTATATTTACATTATTTCTGTTTTTTCTTTTCTCTCTCCAGTATTCCCATGTCCCTCACTAATCCTTCTCAAATTCATGATCTCTCATTATATTGTTATTATATATGTATTTATAAATATTACTTGTAAAGACCCTTTAATGTTGCTTGTATGTATATGTGTTTAAGGATAACAATTACCTATAGCTCTTAATCTCAGGATGGGACCTTGTACTATTTCCCCACATGTACTTTAGCATAGAAATTTCATGTATATATACAATGTCATTTAACTGTGTACAACCCCTAATCTTACTTCATCTATTTCGTTGAGATCCCTCATCCACATTTCCATTCCAATTTCATGGACTCTTTTTTTTATAACCTGTTGATTCCACTCAGTGCTTCTAGTATGTTCTGTCATCTATTGGAGCATAGGCAACCTGCTAGCTGGCATACCTTTAAAGAAAATTGACTCTTATTCCACTAGAAGCTATCAGTTGCTAAGGGATGAACTTAATGAGTGTCCCCTACTTCTACTAAAATATTTACTGGCTTTATCATGTGCAGATTTTATATAAGAAATCACAGTTCCCATGGGCTCATAAAGAAGAAATTTCTGATTATATTGTAGACTTAATTATGTCTTGTGATATTTTTCTGGAAACTGTCTTATGAGTGGATATTTTGCTGAAGCAGATACATGAGAGGATGTTTTCCTGAAGCAGACACATGAAAGTGGGTTTTAATTAGAACAGACACATGGTGTTTTTTTGGAAGCTGCCTGGTGAAAGGGCATGTGATGTTTTGCTGAAGTGGATGCTTGAGAGGACACATGATAGAAATTGTATAATACAACCGACAGTGGATGATTCATCTTGCTTGTCTTCATTGGGCTTCATTGATGCTGGTCTTCACTGACAATGCTCATGCATTGCTTCACCTTGATTTCTTTTCTGATCTTTGCTTATTGTGACTTTGTAGAGAGAAATGCACTAGATAACTTCTAGTAGTATTCTGGCTGCTTCTTGCCACTTCCTGTTAGTTGAAATCTTGTGGTTTCTTCAGGATTGAGCTGCTGCTACTGATTTGTGTTTGGTGTTTGCCAAGTGTACTGGACTGCTCCAGCTGATTTGTATTCAGTGTTTTGCTAGTGTACTGGACTGCTGACTACAAAGACTGAAATTTCCCAAAGATCTATTTCTAAGCATGTGCACAGCCCTTGTTACCTAGCAAACTTTCTTTTCCCCTACCTCTGGTGGGTCTTGGGTTAGTAGGGAGGTTAAAGTATTAAAGGGGCATAAAGTAGGTGCCCAATGGTGGCTTAGGCATAATGGGTAACTGTTTCTAATATAGTAGAGGAAAAAGCATGTTGTAATGGGTTAGAGATATTGTTTAAGACGGTTGGCAAAATAGCAGCTGCTGCCTTTGTGTAATCTCCTGCCTTTCTCCTGGAGGGGAATTTCTGGTTTTTCTTCATATTCTTCATCTATAGCATTTCAAAAATGATTGGGTTGGGGGGAGCTGAAAATTCTCTTGTGTTAGCGTTGGTTGTATACTTAGAAAGTTTGAGGGTAGATGTAGAAGGACTTGGAAAGCAAAAAGACACAGTGAGCGGAGAACAACAGGGTTCAGGCTTGGTGTCTGAGACTGGGAATTTACTGCACGATGAAAGAGGGAAGCAAACTAGGTTGGAAGTTAAACTGCCACTCCACCCTGCTCCACACACTTTTACTGCCAGGTACCCAGAATATAACACTGAGAAAAGGGGCTGGTAAGAGCAGGACGTGGTACAGAGTCAGTGGGTTAGTATTTAGCCAAGGCCAACACCATAGCATTTGCTTGGGGATACATGGGTACTTTTAGGCGTCTCAGTATTTGTGTAGCGTATGCTTGCTAACATGGTAGTCATGCTTATAATGAGTTGACCTGGCATCTTAAATGCTAGATCTAAAGCATTTAAAAGAGGCTATTGTGTTGTATAACTTGTGTTCTCCATTTGTTAAAGAAATTTAAGTAACTGTGCTTTGCAGCATAAAGGCATTCCCCAAGATTGGAAGGGATCTGTGTTAAGTGTGCCTGAAGCAGGTCTACTATTACAATAGTTGTCATGGTAGAGGCACAAAGTCATACATATAGAACAATGTAATCTTGCAAGGGGGATAAATTAAAGACCAGCTGCTTGGTGAAGGGCATTATGCTAATTCACAAGAATAAATCTGATCTGATGTTGTTGTAATTGAACAGTGTCATGTTGTGACTTTAAGAGGTTGGAATATGGTTGAGAAGCTTGGCAAAAAGTCTACCTTGTTACCTAAGGTCATACAGGGTTCTGTAGAAGTTTTTTTTATCTACATCTTACACAGATTGGGTTCAGCTGTAAATACAAACAAATAAGACCCTGAAACTAGACAGTCATTGATAGAAATCTTGGCATTTGAAAATGCAAATACTGAATGTAAGAGAGCAACCAGACCATTGAAAGCACAGGAGCCTTAATAGACAAATGAATAAGAGAGACAACTGGTATTGGTTCTCAGGAGTATAATGCCAATATCATAGAGCAAAGTATAACTAGATGACTCAGATATCAAAATGTCCAAATCTTTAATTGTGGTGAATTTGGTCTTTTTAAAAGGAAATTGTGAGGATAGGGAAAGGTTTGCTTTCTCAGTACCTACTCTGAACAACAGTCATACAATAAAAAGATACCACTGGAAGGTACTTCCACAGGGAATGTTAAATAGTCCAACTTTATGTTGCTATTTTGTGCAACAACT
This sequence comes from Mus caroli, assembly GCF_978045245.1. Taxonomy (NCBI): domain Eukaryota; kingdom Metazoa; phylum Chordata; class Mammalia; order Rodentia; family Muridae; genus Mus; species Mus caroli. The sequence goes on from NW_028227265.1 coordinate 65,828,432, forward strand.
ATTAGAAATTATTCATAAGCAATTTCTTCAATTTATCATTTATCATTATATGGATGACATTTTGTTGGCTGATTCTGACAAAGATGTTTTAGAGAATATGTTTAAGGAAACACAAATAATTCTGCTATGCTGGGCATTAAATATTGCTGCAGAAAAATACAAGAAGGCGCTTCACTTAGTTATTTGGGTTATAAAATCAGTCAACAAAAATTCAACCACAAAAAGTACATATCCATAGGGACCAATTTCAAACTCCTAATGATTTTCAAAAGTTAATGGGAGATATTAACTGGCTGAGGTCTACAATTGGTTTAAGTACATATGAGCTAAGTTGTTTCAAATGTACTAGGAGATTCAAACTAAAACAGTACAAAATGTGTAAAAGTTGAAGCAGAAAAAGAGTTAACTCCTGTAGGACAAAGACTGTAAGATGGATTATGTGGATACAATTGATCTTAAACTTGATTATATTTTGGTTATTTTCTCTTCAACCCATTCTCATACTGGAGCTCATTGTGTAAAGGGAAGATAGTATTATGAAATGGGTTTTCTTAGCCCTTAAATAAAGTAAAAAATTGAAGACATATACAGAAGAAGTTTTATAAAAGTTAGAATAAGACTCTATTGGTTGTCAGGAACATATCCAGTTGACATTGTAGTACCTCTTAAAAATGCTGAGATTATGTCATTCTTGGTGAACAGTGAAGATTGTCTTGTGGTAACATCGTGTGCAAAATTAATAACAAATATCTTAAAAATAAATATATTCAGTTTATAAAAAGAACTAATTAAATTCTTCCATGTATTATAAAGAGAACACCAATTCCATAGTCACCAACATTTTATACTGATGCAAATAAATTGGGGATGGCAGACAAAATAAGCAAGGTGATCAAAAGTCTATATAGCTCAGTTCAAAAATCAGAATTGTATTCAGTCCTTATGGTATTTTTAGATTACCCTGAACCTCTTAAAATAATTATTGGTTTTTTATATGCAGAGAGAGGGTTTTTTTTTTGCATAGAGATTGCTAAATTTGTACCTGATAACTCAGAATTAACTTTGTTATTTATACAATTGCAAAAAGTGACCAGAAGTAGAAACTATTTTATTTTACTCATAATCTGTCTCATACAGGTTTGCAAGGTCCATTAGCTCAAGGAAATGGCAAAATTTATCAATTACTAATAGGAAATGTGCTAGAAGTCTCAGAATTTCATAAGAAACATTATATTAATGGGAAAGGTTTAAAGAAAAAGATCTATCGCTTGGCAACAAGCCTAATTAACAATAAATAATAATAATAGCAATAATAATAATAATAATATCCTACATGTTCTTTATACAACCAACTCCCATTACCTGATAGTTGTAATGCTAGGGGTATGAAAAGAAATCACATCTGGCAGATGGATGTTTTTCATTTTTCAGAATTTGGAAAATAAGGTTTATAAGCCGGACCTTGATATGTAATAAGGGCATCAATGGGCACCTGCTTTAAGTTCTGAGAAGGCTGATTGTGTAATTACAGACTTAATAATTACAACTGACAAAGCTCCCTCATATGTATCCAATAAGATAAAGCAATTCTTTGCATATTATAATATAAAGTATGTTACCTGTATACCACAGAATCCCACAGGATAAATAGTTGCAGAAAGAGCTAATCATACCTTAAAAAGAATGCTTATGAAACAAAAAGGAAGAGTAAAAGAAAACCCAGAAACAGACTAAATAACGCTATGTTAACCCTAATATTTTTTTTTAATATTGGTGAAAAAGGAACAATGGCAGCTGAGAGACTTTGGGTTACTTAAAAATCTGATAAACTAAGCTTACCAATATACTATAAAATTCTGATATTAGAATGGAAACCTGCAATAGTTTTAAGATGGGGTCATGGTTATGATTATGTATCTATAGGGAATGAAAAGTATTTTTACTAACAAAACTTATAAAAGTTATATCTGAGGAGGAAAAACTTATCAGCTAAGACATTATTCACTCTCATATACTCTCTCAGTTATCAATTTCTCCAAAATATGCATGCACATCCACTTCAAAATGACTAGCCCAACTGATTGCTCACATGGAAACTACACAATACATGGACTAGATAGACAATACAGAGACTGGACAACATGTATACTCGACAGACAACACAGAGACTACATAAACACAGAGACTGGGTCACAAATGCTACAGGTAGCTTTTTTTTTTTTTAAACTAATCTTTTTTTTTCCCTTGGGCCCTAAACAGGAATTCTTCACCCCAATTCAGCAGGAATCAATTATAAAAAGACCATAGTCCAGGTCCTTTAATGGATAAACAATAGGATAAATGGTTTTGGTTTTTTGATGTGTTATGGTTATCATCTAGGATGGTAGGTTGTTTTTTTTTTTATTATTCTATATTGATAGAAATTTAAGGTTGTTTTGTTTGAATTATTGTGTAATGATAGAAATTTAAGATTATGTTATTAGAGTATTATTTGACTATATTGTCTATAAGCCATTTATTTAAAATGTGACGTAAAGTTCTTGTTTTATAGTTCTTATAATTATTTCTATTGTATGTAAATTGTTAGTGTTAGAGAAAATGGCAGTTTTTCAAACAGAAAGAGGAATATGAAGTGGGAATTTCTGGTTTTGTTGAAGACTTAGTTGTGTATTGTAATGTTTTTCTGGGAACTGTCTTATGAGTGGATGTTTTGCTGAAGCAGACACATAGGAAGTTCTGCTGGAATGGATGCTGGAGAGAACACATGATGTCTGGAAAGAGTATAAGTAAAACCAACAGATAGTGGACAATAGTTTGTCTGGCGTTGTTTTACCTTGCTTGTCTTCGTCTTCATTGAGTTTCACTGATACTGGTCTTTGCTGACAATGCTCTTGCATTGGTTCACCTTTCTTTCTTTGCTGATATTTGTTGAGACTTTGTAGAGAGAAAAGCAACAAAGAATTTCTGGTGGTATTCTCGCTGTTCTTTGCCACTTCTGTGGACTTGCTGTTATCTAGCAACCTCTCCCCGCCCCCAGCCTCTTGTGGGTGTGGATTAGAAGGGAAATTGAAGCATTAAAAAAACATAATTAAAGTAGATTTTGAAAAATCTAAGCCTACAGGTTTATGTGTACAATGTCCTTGTCATATCCAGAAAATAGAGTGTCATAGCAGCCTTTCCACAACCGCTTCTATGCTGGCTAGTTTTATGTCAACTTGTCACACACACTAGAGTTATCTGAAAGGAAGGAGCCTCAAAACAATGCCTGCATGGAAACTAGCTGTAATGCATCATCTTAATTAGGGATAGATTGGGAGGGGGGAGTTAAGCCCATTTTGGGTAGTTCCATCCCTAGGCTGGTAAACATGGGCTCTATAAGAAAGCAGGCTGAGCAAGAAAGGGGAAGAAACAAGCCAGTAAGCACCACCCCATCTCCAGTCTCTGCAACAGCATTTGCCACCATGTCCCTACCCAGTCTGGTTTCCTGTACTGATTTCCTTCCAGGATGAACAGCAATATAGAAAGTATAAGCCGAATAAACCCTTTCCTTTCTAACTTGCTTTTTTATTTTCAACTTGCTTTTTGGTTATGATGTTCATCACAATAATAGAAAATCTCTGATAATCTTTGAGACCCCTCTTCCTTAAATGATGAGCCCTAAGCCACTGCAGACATAATGTGATTCACACATCCAATTTGGGGCTTAACATTCCACAGATGTTTGTCCTCTGCAGTTTGACCAGTTGTGATTCTCTTCATTAACCATCATTTACCACACACAGAAAGACCTCTGAGTAAAAGCTGCACTAAACTAGTATTTAGACAGTAGGTTTTTTTTTTTTTGTTTTTTTTTGTTTTGTTTTTTAATGTTCATCTGTTGGGAACACAATAAAGGAGGGCCCTGGGGAAGAGGGTGAAGGGAAAAGGGGCCCAACGTCTGGCCAGAGTTCCTGTGCTCTGGGCAGGCAGACACAGGGGTTGGAGGGCTGTAGGATGCTTTCCACTCAGCCTCTGGTGAGCACAGTCTCTGACTGACTTGGCAGGGGTGGAGAAGGGGCAGCCCCCATCTGAGAACCCCAGGGCCACACCCTGTAGCCCTGGGAGGGTATAGGAGAGAGGGATACAGGAAGAGGTTCCCAACACTGACCAGAGTGTGCAGTGGATCTCGATGGAGCAGAGACTCTCTATGGTTTAAGAGCTTTATTATAGAAATGCAGGGGGAAAGAGAGAAGGGAGAGAGGCGGGGCTAGAGAAAAAAAGAGTAAGAGGGAGAAAGGAGAGGAGGGGAGAGAAGAGGAGGGGAGGGGAGGGGAGTGGATCAGAGGGGAGGAGAGGGGAGGGGAAGAGAGGGCAAAGAGAAAGGAGAGAGGAGAGAAGACAAAGAGAGGGGAGAGAGAGGGTAAGAGAGTGAGGAGTAAGAGAGAGCTTAAGAATAAGAGAGTGTTGGTGGCTGAACAGCCTTTTTTTATGGTCTTCACTGTTGCTAGATTACTGGGGAGGAGTTTAGACTGAAGGTCAGAAGCTTAGGCCATTGTTTATGTGACTACTGACCATGCTTCCCTTGTGGGGGCTGTGGGAGGTGGAAACTTAGGCAGGGGTCAGAGTTCCAGGAGCATGAGGGAACGCCTACCATGTCATGAAGGTGAATTATGACCATCGAGGTTCAGACCTCAGCTCAACTGGAGACCAGCCTGCAATTCCCCACATTCATCAAGCAAAATAACAGATCATTCTTTTGAGACAATGGTAAAAGTTGTTACAGAAGTTAATTTGTGAGAATGTATAAGCTGCCAAATTTAATTTGTGAGAATTGATAACCTGCCAAATTTGATTTTAACCATCTTATTTGATGTTTGATTTTTATTTATGCAAAAGACAAGGACATGATTCCAACATTATTGGTTGATGTTTCTTCATAAGTTTTGGCATCCCATAATCAGCTTCTAAACCCTGACACCATTGCATACACTAGCAAGTTTTTGCTGAAAGGACCCTGATATAGCTGTTTCTTGTGAGACTATGGTGGGGCCTGGCAAACACAGAAGTAGATGCTCACAGTCAGCTATTGGATGGATCACAGGGCCCCCAATGAAGGAGCTAGAGAAAGTATCCAAGGAGCTAAAGGGGTCTGCAACCCTATAGGTGGAACAACAATATGAACTAACCAGTACCCCCAGAGCTCGTGTCTCTAGCTGCATATGTATCAAAAGATGGCCTAGTCAACCATCAGTGAAAAGAGAGGCCCATTGGTCGTGCAAACTTTATATGCCTCAGTACAGGGGAACGCCAGGGCCAAGAAGTGAGAGTGGGTGGGTAGTGGAGTGGGGTGGGAGGGTATGGGGGACTTTTGGGATAGCACTGGAAATGTAAATGAAGAAAATACCTAATTAAAAAAAATTAATTAATTAAAAAAAAAGAAAAGGAATTATAAAGGCATCAAAACTGACTCTCAATAGGAAAACAATACAGTAGCTGTTTAGACTGAAGAGCACAGGGACAGTGCCTTGAGGGCTTTGTGACATTATAAAACAGGTAATGAATGACCTTTTCCTGAAGCAGCTCAATATTTGTTGTTGCAGCCCTTTGTCAATTTCATGAAGTACGAGCACATAGTACAAGAATGGGCAGGCTGCACAGGAACAGCAGGCTATGGAGTGAAGTGTTTCAATGCTGATAGTCCATGGTTCACCTCTATGTCCCTATCAGAAGAAACAAGACACCCTTAAGCAAGGTCAAATGAAATCAGAAAATGTTCACTTGCATACTAGAATTCTTGGTTTCCAGCGGCAACATCCCGAGCATCTTCTCTCTACATTGGCTGCACCTGCCTCTGTACTTTCATGTGTCCTACCTCCTGAGTGCTGGAGGCCAGCAGAGATTCTCTGATAAACATGATGAGATATAAATTGAATTTATAACTGACTTTCTTGAAGCATTAACAATAATAATTTGGTAATTGAAGGATTTTTTTTCAACCTATAAAAAGCTAAAGTCATAAACCCTGTTATACCCAAACCAGATTTGAGACTTAGTATTTATTGAAAGGGTGATAATGGTGTTCAATTTGGGCTACAGAAAGTACTTTATTATTACTTTAATTTAGTTTAATTTAATTTAATTTTATTGCAATATAATCTCAACACTTCACCCTTCCTTTTACACTACCCAAATCCTCTCATGTATCCCTTTCTACTCTCCTTCAAATTCATGGCCTCTGCTTTTATTAACAGATCGTGTTCACCTGATACAATGCTGCTTGTATGTATATTTTCAGGACTATGATATCTATTAATCACATGCAAAACTAGCATGATATAATAACCTTAGGGGTTCAGTGTATAATCTATAGCTCTCCAAATAGACTTAAGAACTGATCAACTAGAGGGATATCTTGCTTAGTACTAGAAACCTAGCTAATTACTTAGTGCTCACAAAGTCACAATTATGGGATAGGAATCTACAATTATCAATTTAATAAATCAGCATGATCCTTAACAACAATATATAAATATTTCTCTTTATACCCCCATATAATGGTAGTCTCATACCCCATCAAGAAAACTTTTCTTTACAACAGATGGTATTTATATATATATATATTTTAACAAAATGTTCTTACTTTATTTTATCTTTAATAAATTCAAATATATGATATCAGAAAACATACAGATAACATTCATGTCTTTCTGATTGTGGTTTTTTTTTAATTTTTAATATTTTTATTACATATTTTCCTCAATTACATTTCCAATGCTATCCCAAAGTCCCCCATAGCGCCCCCCCACTTCCCTACCCACCCATTCCCATTCTTTTGGCCCTGGCATTCCCCTATATTGGGGCATATAAAGTTTGCAAGTCCAATGGGCCTCTCTTTCCATTGATGGCCGACTAGGCCATCTTTCGATACATATGCAGCTAGAGACAAAAGCTCCGGGGTTCTGGTTAGTACATCATGTTGTTCCAACAATAGGGTTGCAGATCCCTTTAGCTCCTTGGGTACTTTCTCTAGCTTCTCCATTGGGAGCCCTGTGATACATTCAATAGCTGACTGTGAACATCCACTCATGTGTTTGCTAGGCCCCGGCATCTTCTCACAAGAGACAGCTATATTTGGGTCCTTTCAGCAAAATCTTGCTAGTGTATGCAATGGTGTCAGCGTTTAGAAGCTGCTTATGGGATGGATCCCTGGATATGGCAGTCTCTAAATGGTCCATCCTTTCATCACAGCTACGAACTTTGTCTCTGTAACTTCTTCCCTGGGTGTTTTGTTCCCAATTCTAAGAAGGGGCAGAGTGTCCACACTTTGGTCTTCATTCTTCTTGAGTTTCATGCGTTTAGCAAATTGGATATTATATCTTGAGTATCCTAAGTTTTGGGCTAATATCCACTTATCAGTGAATACATATTGTGTGAGTTCTTTTGTGATTATATTACTTCACTCAAGATGATGCCCTCCAGGTCCATCCATTTGGCTAGGAATTTCATAAATTCATTCTTTTTAATAGCTGAGTAGTACTCCATTGTGTAAATGTACCACATTTTCTGTATCCATTCCTCTGTTGAGGGACATCTGGGTTCTTTCCAGCTTCTGGCTATTATAAATAGGGCTGCTATGAACATAGTGGAGCAAGTGTCTTTTTTAACGGTTGGGACATCTTGTGGATATATGCCCAGGAGAGGTATTGCTGGATCCTCCAGTAGTACTATGTCCAATTTTCAGAGGAACCGCCAGACTGATTTCCAGAGTGGTTGTACAAGCTTGCAATCCCACCAATAATGGAGGAGTGTTCCTCTTTCTCCACATCCTCTCCAGCATCTGCTGTCACCTGAATTTTTGATCTTAGCCATTCTGACTGGTGTGAGGTGGAATCTCAGGGTTGTTTTGATTTGCATTTCCCTGATGATTAAGGATGTTGAACATTTTTTCAGGTGCTTCTCTGCCATTCGGTATTCCTCAGGTGAGAATTCTTTGTTCAGTTCTGAGCCCCATTTTTTAATGGGGTTATTTGACTTTCTGGAGTCCACCTTCTTGAGTTCTTTATATATATTGGATATTAGTCCTTTATCTGATTTAGGATAGGTGAAGATCCTTTCCCAATCTGTTGGTGGTTTTTTTGTCTTATTGATGGTGTCTTTAGCCTTGCAGAAGCTTTGCAGTTTCATGAGGTCCCACTTGTCAATTCTCGATCTTACAGCACAAGCCATTACTGTTCTATTCAGGAATTTTTCCCCTGTGCCCATATCTTCAAGGCTTTTCCCCACTTTCTCCTCTATAAGTTTCAGTGTCTCTGGTTTTATGTGTAGTTCCTTGATCCACTTAGATTTGACCTTAGTACAAGGAGATAGGAATGGATCGATTCGCATTCTTCTACATGTTAACAACCAGTTGTGCCAGCACCATTTGTTGAAAATGCTGTCTTTCTTCCACTGGATGTTTTTAGCTCCCTTGTCGAAGATCAAGTGACCATAGGTGTGTGGGTTCATTTCTGGGTCTTCAATTCTATTCCATTGGTCTATTTGTCTGTCACTATACCAGTACCATGCAGTTTTTATCACAATTGCTCTGTAGTAGAGCTTTAGGTCCGGCATGGTGATTCCACCAGAGGTTCTTTTATCCTTGAGAAGAGTTTTTGCTATCCTAGGTTTTTTATTATTCCAGATGAATTTGCAGATTGCACTTTCTAATTCGTTGAAGAATTGATTTGGAATTTTGATGGGGATTGCATTGAATCTGTAGATTGCTTTTGGCAAGATAGCCATTTTTACAATGTTGATCCTGCCAATCCATGAGCATGGGAGATCTTTCCATCTTCTGAGATCTTCTATAATTTCTTTCTTCAGAGACTTGAAGTTTTTATTATAGAGATCTTTCACTTCCTTAGTTAGAGTCACGCCAAGATATTTTATATTATTTGTGACTATTGAGAAGGGTGTTATTTCCCTAATTTCTTTCTCAGCCTGTTTATTCTTTGTGTAGAGAAAGGCCATTGATTTGTTTGAGTTAATTTTATATCCAGCTACTTCACCGAAGCTGTTTATCAAGCTTAGGAGTTCTCTGGTGGAATTTTTAGGGTCACTTATATATACTATCATATCATCTGCAAAAAGTGATATTTTGACTTCATCTTTTCCAATTTGTATCCCTTTGATCTCCTTTTGTTGTCGAATTGCTCTGGCTAGGACTTCAAGTACAATGTTGAATAGGTATGGAGAAAGTGGACAGCCTTGTCTATTCCCTGATTTTAGAGGGATTGCTTCAAGCTTCTCACCATTTACTTTGATGTTGGCTACTGGTTTGCTGTAGATTGCTTTTATCATGTTTAGGTATGGGCCTTGAATTCCTGATCTTTCCAAGACTTTTATCATGAATGGGTGTTGGATCTTGTCAAATGCTTTTTCCGCATCTAACGAGATGACCATGTGGTTTTTGTTTTTGAGTTTGTTTATATACTGGATTACGTTGATGGATTTCCGTATATTGAACCATCCCTGCATCCCTGGGATGAAACCTACTTGGTCAGGATGGATGATTGTTTTGATGTGTTCTTGGATTCGGTTAGCAAGAACTTTATTGAGGATTTTTGCATCAATATTCATAAGGGATATTGGTCTGAAGTTTTCTATCTTTGTTGGGTCTTTTTGTAGTTTAGGTATCAGAGTAATTGTGGCTTCATAGAATGAGTTGGGTAGAGTACCTTCTGTTTCTATTTTGTGGAATAGTTTGTGAAGAACTGGGATTAGATCTTCTTTGAAGGTCTGATAGAACTCTGCACTAAACCCATCTGGTCCTGGGCTTTTTTTAGTTGGGAGACTATTAATGACTGCTTCTATTTCTTTGGGGGATATAGGGCTGTTTAGATCATTAACCTGATCTTGATTCAACTTTGGTACCTGGTATCTGTCTAGGAACTTCTCCATTTCATCCAGGTTCTCCAGTTTTGTTGAGTATAGCCTTTGGTAGAAGGATCTGATGGTGTTTTGGATGTCTTCAGGATCTGTTGTTATGTCTCCTTTTTCATTTCTGATTTTGTTAATTAGGATGCTTTCCCTGTGCCCTCTAGTGAGTCTGGCTAAGGGTTTATCTATCTTGTTGATTTTCTCAAAGAACCAGCTCCTTGATTGGTTGATTCTTTGAATAGTTTTTCTTGTTTCCACTTGGTTGATTTCGCCCCTGAGTTTGATTATTTCCTGCCATCTACTCCTCTTTGGTGAATTTGCTTCCTTTTTTTCTAGTGCTTTTAGGTATGTTGTCAAGCTGCTAATATGTGCTCTCTCTAGTTTCCTTTTGGAGGCACTCAGAGCTATGAGTTTTCCTCTTAGAAATGCTTTCATTGCGTCCCATAAGTTTGGGTATGTTGTGGCTTCATTTTCATTGAACTCTAAAAAGTCTTTAATTTCTTTCTTTATTCCTTCCTTGACCAAGGTATCATTGAGAAGAGTGTTGTTCAGTTTCCACGTGAAGGTTGGCTTTCTATTATTTATTTTGTTATTGAAGATCAGCCTTAGTCCATGGTGATCTGATAGGATGCATGGGACAATTTCAATATTTTTGTATCTGTTGAGGTCTGTTTTGTGACCAATTATGTGGTCAATTTTGGAGAAGGTACCATGAGGTGCTGAGAAGAAGGTATATCCTTTTCTTTTAGGATAGAATGTTCTGTAGATATCTGCCAGATCCATTTGATTCATAACTTCTGTTAGTTTCACTGTGTCCCTGTTTAGTTTCTGTTTCCACAATCTGTCCATGCGTGAAAGTGGTGTGTTGAAGTCTCCCACTGTTATTGTATTAGGTGCAATGTGTGCTTTGAGATTTACTAAAGTTTCTTTAATGAATGTGGCTGCCTTTGTATTTGGAGCATAGATATTCAGGATTGATAGTTCCTCTTGGAGGATTTTACCTTTGATGGGTATGAAGTGTCCCTCCCTCTCTTTTTTAATGACTTTGGGTTGGAAGTCAATCTTATCAGATATTAGAATGGCTACTCTAGCTTGTTTCTTCATACCATTTGCTTGGAAAATTGTTTTCCAGCCTTTCATTCTGAGGTAGTGTCTATCTTTTTCTCTGAGATGAGTTTCCTGTAAGCAGCAAAATGTTGGGTCTTGTTTGTGTAGCCAGTTTGTTAGTCTATGTCTTTTTATCGGGGAGTTGAGTCCATTGATATTAAGAGATATTAAGGAAAAGTAATTGTTGTTTCCTGTTATTTTTGTTGTTAAAGTTGGCATTCTGTTCTTGTGGCTGTCTTCTTTTAGGTTTGTTGAGGGATTACCTTCTTGTTGTTTCTAGGGCGTGGTTCCTGTCCTTGTATTGGTTTTTTTTCTGTTATTATCCTTTGAAGGGCTGGATTCGTGGAGAGATAATGTGTGAATTTGGTTTTGTCGTGGAATACTTTGGTTTCTCCATCTATGTTAATTGAGAGTTTGGCTGGGTATAGTAGCCTGGGCTGGAATTTGTGTTCTTTTAGTGTCTGTATAATATCCGTCCAGGATCTTCTGGCTTTCATAGTCTCTGGTGAAAAATCTGGTGTAATTCTGATAGGCTTGCCTTTATAAGTTACTTGGCCGTTTTCTCTTACTGCTTTTAGTATTCTATCTTTATTTAGAGCCTTTGTTGTTCTGATTATTATGTGTCGGGAGGTATTTCTTTTCTGGTCCAGTCTATTTGGAGTTCTGTAGGCTTCTTGTATGTTCATGGGCATCTCTTTCTTTAGATTTGGGAAGTTTTCTTCTATAATTTTGTTGAAGATGTTTGCTGGTCCTTTGAGTTGAAAATCTTCATTCTCATCCACTCCTATTATCCGTAGGTTTGGTCTTCTCATTGTGTCCTGTATTTCTTGGATGTTTTGAGTTAGGAACTTTTTGCATTTTACATTTTCCTTGATTGTTGTGCCGATGTTCTCTATGGAATCTTCTGCACCTGAGATTCTCTCTTCCATCTCTTGTATTCTGTTGCTGATGCTGGTATCTATGGTTCCAGATTTCTTTCCTAGGGTTTCTATCTCCAGTGTTGCCTCATTTTTGGTTTTCTTTATTGTGTCTACTTCCCTTTTTACGTCTAGTATGGTTTTGTTCATTTCCATCATCTGTTTGGATGTGTTTTCCTGTTTTTCATTAAGGACTTCTACCTGTTTGATTATGTTATCCTGTTTTTCTTTAAGGATTTGTAACTCTTTAGCAGTGTTCTCCTGCAATTCTTTAAGGGATTTTTGTGCTTCCTCTTTAATGTCTTCTACCTGTTTAGCAGTGTTCTCCTGTATTTCTTTAAGTGTGTTGTTAAAGTCCTTCTTGAAGTCCTCTACCATCATCATGAGATATGCTTTTAGATCCGTGTCTAGCTTTGCCGGTGTGTTGGGGTGCCCTGGACTGGGCGAAGTGGGAGTGCTGGGTTCTGGTGATGGTGAGTGGTCTTGGTTTCTGTTAGTAAGATTCTTACGTTTACCTTTCGCCATCTGGTAATCTCTGGGGTTAGTTGTTGTCGTTGTCACTGTTTAAAGATTGGAGCAGAAGCTGTGTTCCACTCACCAGCAGTCTCAAAATCCTGTGGCGGGGGTCGTGGGTAGCTGGCGGGTGTCAGCCGACCCTGCGCTCTAGCTATCCCGGTGCTGGTCCGGCTGGATGAGGCCTGTGGCCCTACTCGGGCCGGTTTCTGCTTCCCTAACTAATGCAGTCTCAGGTCCAGCGCGCAATTGGATTGGAGCAGAAGCTGTGTTCCACTCACCAGAGGTCTTAAGATCCTGTGGCGGGTGTTGTGGGTAGCTGGTGAGTGTCAGCCGACCCTGCGCCCTAGCTACCCCTGTGCTTTTCTCGGTATTTATATTTTAACTAGTCCAATATTCAGTACCCACACAAATGCCCAGCAAACAGCATGATTACAAATTGGTTAAATTACTATTCCATTTCAATACATTTTGAGGCAGTGGTAGGGACTTGTTTTCAGTGCAAGAGAAATGGGCTTTTCTACATTTCTCTGAATAACATAGAACATAGGGTTGAAATACACTGCATTGTTGATATTGTGTCTTAATTTGAAACTTCCCATTGACCAACTTATAAGAATTAGTACTTTTTTCAGTTAAGTATTTTTGTAATTCTGGGCAAGCATTGCATCATGGTCCCATATTCCTAGTTCCTTGAATTTTTAACTGATGTTTTATTTCCTTTCGAGCTGTCCAAATTTTGACTCAAATATGTATTTTATCCTTCTCATGAATTTAAAGTTTCCTCTGAATTCCAATATATACATTGGAATTCATTCCAATTCACACACACACACACACACACACACACACACACACACACACACACAATGTGTGTGTGTGTGTGTGTGTGTGTGTGTGTGTGTGTGTATAAATGTGTATTCATTCTACAAGTTCTGTTTCTCTAGGAAATATTAACTAATACACTGGCTCAAGAAGAAAAAGACTAACTCCTTAACTTTTATCAATTGATTGGGACAAATGAACTTGCCAATGAGTGATAAAATAAAGTAATATTTGTCTTCTGTAATATACATTTAAATTTAGCTGTTATCCCTCATTCTATAGCAAGTTTAAAAAAATGCTTACATATAACTTGGTGACTTAGAAGAAAAAATTTAGTAATAGGTAAATATAATTTGTATTTACCTGTTTGTGGCACTATAACTCTAGTGAAATGGTTAAATTCATTTTATTTAATGTATGTTTCTATGTGGAGAAATGGGCACTAACTCTTGGTAGTAGTATGATTAACATTTGGGGAACAATGATTCATATCAAAACTTAAGTTTATATGGCAACTTAAATGGCATGTTAACTAGCCAATGATATACTTTTTGACTCTATATGATGGATAGATTTAATAAGAGATGAAAAACTCTTTTGTAGACATTTTTAGACTGATAGTTTAAGATAAGCTAAGCGATTATGAGCAAGCAAAGTGGCTTTAACTAATAATAAATCAAAAGAAGTCTGAAGAATGATGACTTTGCCTTTTGACTATCACCTTCACCATGACTGACTTTGCAAACAAGGCAGATGATGATGATAACTGCCTTCCAATGTAGCAGTTTGAATGGGAGTGCCCTATTAGACTCCTGTGTTTCAGTGCTTGGTACCTGGTTTTTGTAACTGTTTGGTAGGGATTTTATTTCTATAAATAATAATGTTTTTCCTTGAAGAAGGAAAGAAAGAAGGATTATTTAAATCCAATTGCTTGATAAGTTTTATCTGGTTAGCTTTTTTGTTATTGCCAAAACAATAGAATTATTATGCTTAATGTACATGGTGAGTTAAGGAAAAATTCAGGATACGTAAGTTTTCCATGTTATTCAATCATAGGCAACGAGAGTCTCTGATAAATATATAAGAGCATTATACTTTTTCACAAAATAGTATATTTTAAAAAATTAAGAAAGTTCACAGTACAAGATTGAATTAGGGTTGGAATTACTTTCACCCATTTTTACAAATAAAGATATGTTCCCCTTCTAAGGATTGTAGTATTGCTATTAGATCAGGGAATTCACACTAATTCTTAGCAGACTTATTTATTGAAAGTAATACATTCAGGAATACTGGGAGTTAAGTACAAATGAAAGTATTGATTTTTACCTTGTTTCTAATTTTTAGGTGTTTGAAAACAGTTAAAGCTTAGCATATTTTTGAAGAGTGAATGCTGGTGGGAATCTCTTTCTTCACTTGCTTGTCCTATGGTCTGAGACTCATGAGGCAGATGTATAAGTACACACAAAGTTACTTAGGCTGTATGAAACTCTTTATACAAGAAGTAAAAACATTTCCAGAGCAAAAGTGATGGTGTAATTGACAAAACCTGAATGGGGAAACAAAGGGTGTAAATGATGTAATATAGAAAGTACATCAATAGCAATAAGGATGTGACACCATATCAAAGAGGATATGGAGGCATCGGTGTGTGAGTGTGTGTGTATGTTGTGTGTGTGTGTGTGTGTGTGTGTGTGTGTGTTAAATAATCAGTGCAATGGTTGTTTCTAATTTCTAGGGCTACATGACTACAGAAAGCAACATGGCCTTGTATAGCTTATGGCAGATAATTTAAAAAGTATGATTCCTATCCCAATATTTATGTAATTCTAGTAATTGATTTTCCTGACAAATAGAAAACAAAGTTAGCAGTGATGTGCTGCCCTTGCTTTGCTGAAGAACAATCTGCCTGAAGCTATTTTCAGCATGCCTATGTGCTCCTCCTTTGCTGACTTGGCTCATGGGTTTGTCTTGGGGATGAGTTATTAAACATGGATTTAATACACAGCCACACTGTGTCAGTGTGTGGGCTGTAAGCAAAACAGCACAACACAAAGACACTCTGCCCAGCCAGTTTTAGTGGGAGCCCAGCTCCCAGGGGCTAGAAATATACAAGTTCAAGAAGGAATAGGCAAAAATAAATAATCTCTCTCATGTTTATATGTGGTAAAATTCATATTTAAGTTTTAAATATTTCATGCCAATTTAAGAGAGAACAACTTTCTTAAATAGAAACACCACAGCCTTTGAAGTGTGAGTTATACCATTGTCCAAAAAATGAATCTCTTAGAAATAAGGGCAGAATATTTAGTGTGCAACAGGGTAGATATGTTTCATTTATGTACTCAGTGATAAGTGGCTATTAGCCAAAAAATACAGAATACCAATGATATACCCACACAGACCCTGAGAAGTAACATAAGTGCCTTGGGCAGACCCAGTCGGGTCCCTCAATCTGGAGAAAATAATGGGAGTGCTCAGGTGGGCAAGGAGTCAGCAAGTGACAAACAGACATGACCACAAGAGAGTGCTGAATCTGAGTGTAATCTCTCAAAGTAAGCATCAGACTTATATAGTCATTACAGAAGAAATCAAGGACCTTAGGTAATACCTCACCAAAGATACATTGAGGTCATCTGATGCATAATGACTCTTTACACAAAACAGAAAAATGCATACATAAAAAATGACAGGAACCAGGTAGTGTTTACAACTGAGATAAAAATCATCCCTTTGTAAAGTCAGCTTATTCTTAGATGCCAGGGGCACGGGCTTCATGCCCTACCATAGTTCTAATTCTAGTCTATTGTATAACCCACCTTCTTCCTAGGCCATTGTAAATTCCTGTATATGGGAGTGATTCGGCTCTTATTCTAAGTGTTTGTAGGGAACCTCCATTTACCAGAGGAGCCCCCGAACTTTCTTCTATCCATGACTGTAGTCTGCCATCCATGACTGTAATGAGAATTCTAAGTTTACTTTGTTGAACTTGCCCTGAGATTTCTAACTCTTATCCAGTAAAATAAATGCCTGATTTCTTTTACTATCTCTCTTTCAACACTGGAGACATTTTGTCTGAATAAGTCACATTTTTACAAAATTCCACGCCCACGGTCGGCTCATAGATTGACTAGGATGTTGGGACACAGGTAGAGGCCAGGAAACAACATCCAATCTAACTTGGCTATTTGTCAAAGCATTCCTTGGGGCACCAATAATAAAACAATACTAAAAGAAAGCACACAAAACCCTCCAGTGACTATCACAAGGACAAATCTGGACCACATCCATGTTACAGGACACCAAGGACATCCAGGAGACCAGTTTCTGTGAAACTTTTTGCCTCAGTACTTTGGCAAGCTTTTGGACTTGTCACATAGGCTCCACTGGAGTGAGTGTGGCATTTTCCCCTTTTTATTTTTCAGACAAAGTTCCAGAATATCCCACCTTATTGTGTCTAGGGATCTCAGAAGAACTCTAAAGATTAGTGGAAACACAATAGTCACTAATAAAATAATGCCAATCATAATAGTACACAAGATCATACAGAACCGAATCCAAGGGATTTAATGCATTTAGATTATTTTTTAAATTGCTGGCCAATTCATCAATGTTCCAAGTATCCAAATGACTTCTGCTAATATCTGAAATTTCTGCCTTCAGTTGCTCCATATTATGTGAAATATATGTATCCTTCCACACTCCATGTGAATGAGCCTTAGTCTTTTTCCCAATCAATGGTTGCATTATAAGGTAATGGTGTGATACAAATATACTGAAATGATGCATACCATTTAGCAGATAACCTAACCTTAATATTTTCTATATCCTGTCCCATGGCTAAAACTATTCTTCTACAGCATTAATCTTTGCCTCTAACTTCTTATCTATTATATGTTGCTCTGACAAAGCCATGAAAAATTTCCCATGCATATCATTAACAAAATGAGCAGTATGCAGCTGTTGAACTAAAGCTGCGGTAGATAATGCAAAAGAAGTTAAAATTGCAATTAAATCTGTAATCCCTAAAATCAGAGGTGCAACAAACCTCTTTGGTCTAATAAACTCATTTAATCTATTTAAAGTTTGCATTCATGAATTCTCAAACCAAGGATCATTTCCTAAGTCTACAGGCAACAGAACATAAGCAGGTCTCTTTAACAAAATCATAACAGCATATTCTTTATCTAAATTAGAATGTAGACAATTAATTAATTGACAAGAATTACAATGAATATGAAAAGATGTTCCAAGATTGGTAACATTAATTCTATTAAAACTACCACACAACATAGCATACGTGTAAGGAACACAAGCTTTCATAGCTATAACGGAGCTAGCTTGAGCTTTGGGTTTCTTTAAAAAAAATCCTATTAGCAGCAGCAGCAAGTCTAAACAAATCTGGTTGAATAGCAGTAGTATTAGACACAACAAAATGATCAACCCAGATTAGAGCTATGAAACCTGGAGTGAACCAGTGTCTCAAAGGCTCACTCCCCATGTGGGGATCAAACTTATGAAACCAATCTGAGTAGTTCTTTAAAAAAGGAGCATAATCATAACTGGGATCTGAGACTGAAAAATCTGTTACTGTATCTTGAGTTCCCCTAGGATGAAAAACTGAGGGTGAATGTGTAAATCCACAATCCAGCCATGCAGGACACTCAGTAGCCAAACTATTCCAAGACTGATTTTTATCTTTATCTCCATAGATTTTTCATACTATTAGGAATTGGTAAACGAGGTATAGTCTCAAAAGTCTCATTATAGATTTCAGATCCAATAGTCTGAAATCACAATTTCCATACCCAGCACTTAAACCTGTCCTCTTTATCAGGAGCATCAGTCACAAATGATCTATAGTTAAC
Source organism: Mus caroli (assembly GCF_978045245.1). NCBI lineage: Eukaryota > Metazoa > Chordata > Mammalia > Rodentia > Muridae > Mus > Mus caroli. The sequence continues at coordinate 65,846,559 of NW_028227265.1, forward strand.
TGGCAAGAACCATACTGGTGCAGATCCTTTAAGCATTAGACAAATAGGAACCAAGTCAGACCTTCCTTCATAATTTACATAATTTACATGGTGGATTCATACCAAAATCTAGGAATCCCCTAATAACTCTGACTTATTTGTCATGACCTTTATATGATTCTGTTCATTCCACCCAAATGGATGAAGAAACGGTGGCTTAGGTACTTAGGCTCAAAAACTTTGTCCTGTTACAGCAGTCACCTGTGTAGCTATTAAGGCAAGCATAGCCACAAACATTGTCTCTGATGAAAGTGTCTTGCCCATTCTCTGTATCAGCCCCGCCACCTCATGAGTCAGCTTCTTTAGTTGTCCCCAAGTCGGCATCAGAGCGGCTCTCACTGCAGTCTGTGGCAGAGATAGGGAGAGTTTCTTCGTTTTTGTTGTGAGCAGCTGCTCCCCTTACTTCCTCCTTCTCTTCTCTGCACACCTTTGTGTGCAAGAGAGATGAGGCTGGTTGGACCAGTCCGTCTGGTATCCAGATGGAGAATTCTTCATTCTGTGGAAAAACACATGCATATCCTCTTCCCGAGGTGATTAACACATCTGGCCCTTTCCAGGTGCTAGTTAAAAGATCTTTCCACATTACTAAAGGTTGTGCTCTAAAAGCGACCAGGGCCCAATGTCTCATCATAGAAGTCTCTTCGTGTTCATTGGTATTAAGATGATTTATTACAAATAAAGCATGAATCCAATCATGATGGGGTGAGTAAAATTGATTAGCAGCTCTCACCCTATCAAGCTGACTCTTTAATACTTGATGAGGTCTTTCTATTATTGCCTGTCCTTGTGGATTATAAGTAATCCCTGTAATATGCTCAATCTTCCACTGATTTAAAAAATTTCCAAATGCTTTAGAAGTATAGGTGGGACCATTTTCTGTTTTTATTTTCTTTGGAACACCTAAATTTAAAAAACAAGCCAGCAAGTGTTGTACAACCTTAATTGCCTCTCCTGTTTTGGCAGTGGCCATGACAGCATGTGACAAAGTACTGTAACATGTACAAAACTCAATTTTCCAAACTCATGTATATGAGTAACATCCATCTGCCCCATAGATTAACGTCCATCTTTTGAGGATGGTACACCTCCAGGCAGTACTGACATTGCTTCATAATTTGTTTATCCTGTTCTCTAGTAATTTGAAACATTCTTTATAGTGCCAAAGCATTCTAGTGATGTAGTTGATGACTTTGCTGAGTTCTTTCTATGACATTCATGTTTATTTCTTTAGTATAATTATCTGCTATCAAATGTCCTAAAGACAGCATATGTCCCATATGTCCACGTATATGTCGTATAAAGATATTTTCCTTTCTACTCTGAATAAGAGTCTACAATTGCTGTAACTGCTTTAAAATTTTAGACTCTCCAGACAACAAGTCTGTCTCTATGGTTAGAAACAGGCCTGTGACATGCTTAGAATCTATATAAAGGTTAAAAGCTTGAGGGAAATTTTCTTTTTTTCTTTTTTTTTTTTTTTTAGAAAAATAAGTACATTGATTTAGTACATTTTATTTATTTTTTTTTTGATTTTTAATATTTTTATTACATATTTTCCTCAATTACATTTCCAATGCTATCCCAAAAGTCCCCCATAGCGCCCCCCCACTTCCCTACCCACCCATTCCCATTCTTTTGGCCCTGGCATTCCCCTATATTGGGGCATATAAAGTTTGCAAGTCCAATGGGCCTCTCTTTCCATTGATGGCCGACTAGGCCATCTTTCGATACATATGCAGCTAGAGACAAGAGCTCCGGGGTTCTGGTTAGTACATCATGTTGTTCCAACAATAGGGTTGCAGATCCCTTTAGCTCCTTGGGTACTTTCTCTAGCTTCTCCATTGGGAGCCCTGTGATACATCCAATAGCTGACTGTGAACATCCACTCCTGTGTTTGCTAGGCCCCTGCATCGTCTCACAAGAGACAGCTATATTTGGGTCCTTTCAGCAAAATCTTGCTAGTGTATGCAATGGTGTCAGCGTTTAGAAGCTGCTTATGGGATGGATCCCTGGATATGGCAGTCTCTAAATGGTCCATCCTTTCATCACAGCTACGAACTTTGTCTCTGTAACTCCTTCCCTAGGTGTTTTGTTCCCAATTCTAAGAAGGTGCACAGTGTCCACACTTTGGTCTTCATTCTTCTTGAGTTTCATGCGTTTAGCAAATTGTATCTTATATCTTGGGTATCCTAAGTTTTGGGCTAATATCCACTTATCAGTGAATACATATTGTGTGAGTTCTTTTGTGATTGTGTTACTTCACTCAAGATGATGCCCTCCAGGTCCATCCATTTGGCTAGGAATTTCATAAATTCATTCTTTTTAATAGCTGAGTAGTACTCCATTGTGTAAATGTACCATAATTTCTGTATCCATTCCTCTGTTGAGGGACATCTGGGTTCTTTCCAGCTTCTGGCTATTATAAATAGGGCTGCTATGAACATAGTGGAGCATGTGTCCTTTTTACCGGTTGGGACATCTTCTGGATATATGCCCAGGAGAGGTATTGCTGGATCCTCCGGTAGTACTATGTCCAATTTTCTGAGGAACCGCCAGACTGATTTCCAGAGTGGTTGTACAAGCTTGTAATCCCACCAACAATGGAGGAGTGTTCCTCTTTCTCCACATCCTCGCCAGCATCTGCTGTCACCTGAATTTTTGATCTTAGCCATTCTGACTGGTGTGAGGTGGAATCTCAGGGTTGTTTTGATTTGCATTTCCCTGATGATTATGGATGTTGAACATTTTTTCAGGTGCTTCTCTGCCATTCGGTATTCCTCAGGTGAGAATTCTTTGTTCAGTTCTGAGCCCCATTTTTTAATGGGGTTATTTGACTTTCTGGAGTCTACCTTCTTGAGTTCTTTATATATATTGGATATTAGTCCCTTATCTGATTTAGGATAGGTGAAGATCCTTTCCCAATCTGTTGGTGGTTTTTTTGTCTTATTGATGGTGTTTTTAGCCTTGCAGAAGCTTTGCAGTTTCATGAGGTCCCACTTGTCAATTCTCGATCTTACAGCACAAGCCATTACTGTTCTATTCAGGAATTTATCCCCTGTGCCCATATCTTCAAGGCTTTTCCCCACTTTCTCCTCTATAAGTTTCAGTGTCTCTGGTTTTATGTGAAGTCCCTTGATCCACTTAGACTTGACCTTAGTACAAGGAGATAGGAATGGATCGATTCGCATTCTTCTACATGTTAACAACCAATTGTGCCAGCACCATTTGTTGAAAATGCTGTCTTTCTTCCACTGGATGTTTTTAGCTCCCTTGTCGAAGATCAAGTGACCATAGGTGTGTGGGTTCATTTCTGGGTCTTCAATTCTATTCCATTGGTCTATTTGTCTGTCACTATACCAGTACCATGCAGTTTTTATCACAATTGCTCTGTAGTAGAGCTTTAGGTCCGGCATGGTGATTCCACCAGAGGTTCTTTTATCCTTGAGAAGAGTTTTTGCTATCCTAGGTTTTTTGTTATTCCAGATGAATTTGCAGATTGCACTTTCTAATTCGTTGAAGAATTGATTTGGAATTTTGATGGGGATTGCATTGAATCTGTAGATTGCTTTTGGCAAGATAGCCATTTTTACAATGTTGATCCTGCCAATCCATGAGCATGGGAGATCTTTCCATCTTCTGAGATCTTCTATAATTTCTTTCTTCAGAGACTTGAAGTTTTTATTATACAGATCTTTCACTTCCTTAGTTAGAGTCACGCCAAGATATTTTATATTATTTGTGACTAATGAGAAGGGTGTTGTTTCCCTAATTTCTTTCTCAGCCTGTTTATTCTTTGTGTAGAGAAAGGCCATTGATTTGTTTGAGTTAATTTTATATCCAGCTACTTCACCGAAGCTGTTTATCAGGCTTAGGAGTTCTCTGGTGGAATTTTTAGGGTCACTTAGATATACTATCATATCATCTGCAAAAAGTGATATTTTGACTTCATCTTTTCCAATTTGTATCCCTTTGATCTCCTTTTGTTGTCGAATTGCTCTGGCTAGGACTTCAAGTACAATGTTGAATAGGTATGGAGAAAGTGGACAGCCTTGTCTAGTCCCTGATTTTAGAGGGATTGCCTCAAGCTTCTCACCATTTACTTTGATGTTGGCTACTGGTTTGCTGTAGATTGCTTTTATCATGTTTAGGTATGGGCCTTGAATTCCTGATCTTTCCAAGACTTTTATCATGAATGGGTGTTGGATCTTGTCAAATGCTTTTTCCGCATCTAACGAGATGACCATGTGGTTTTTGTCTTTGAGTTTGTTTATATACTGGATTACGTTGATGGATTTCCGTATATTGAACCATCCCTGCATCCCTGGGATGAAACCTACTTGGTCAGGATGGATGATTGTTTTGATGTGTTCTTGGATTCGGTTAGCAAGAACTTTATTGAGGATTTTTGCATCAATATTCATAAGGCATATTGGTCTGAAGTTTTCTATCTTTGTTGGGTCTTTTTGTGGTTTAGGTATCAGAGTAATTGTGGCTTCATAGAATGAGTTGGGTAGAGTACCTTCTGTTTCTATTTTGTGGAATAGTTTGTGAAGAACTGGGATTAGATCTTCTTTGAAGGTCTGATAGAACTCTGCACTAAACCCATCTGGTCCTGGGCTTTTTTTAGTTGGGAGACTATTAATGACTGCTTCTATTTCTTTGGGGGATATAGGGCTGTTTAGATCATTAACCTGATCTTGATTCAACTTTGGTACCTGGTATCTGTCTAGGAACTTCTCCATTTCATCCAGGTTCTCCAGTTTTGTTGAGTATAGCCTTTGGTAGAAGGATCTGATGGTGTTTTGGATGTCTTCAGGATCTGTTGTTATGTCTCCTTTTTCATTTCTGATTTTGTTAATTAGGATGCTTTCCCTGTGCCCTCTAGTGAGTCTGGCTAAGGGTTTATCTATCTTGTTGATTTTCTCAAAGAACCAGCTCCTTGATTGGTTGATTCTTTGAATAGTTTTTCTTGTTTCCACTTGGTTGATTTCGCCCCTGAGTTTGATTATTTCCTGCTGTCTACTCCTCTTGGATGAATTTGCTTCCTTTTGTTCTAGTGCTTTTAGGTGTGTTGTCAAGCTGCTAATGTGTGCTCTCTCTAGTTTCCTTTTGGAGGCACTCAGAGCTAGAGTTTTCCTCTTAGAAATGCTTTCATTGCGTCCCATAAGTTTGGGTATGTTGTGGCTTCATTTTCATTGAACTCTAAAAAGTCCTTAATTTCTTTCTTTATTCCTTCCTTGACCAAGGTATCATTGAGAAGAGTGTTGTTCAGTTTCCACGTGAAGGTTGGCTTTCTATTATTTATTTTGTTATTGAAGATCAGCTTTAGCCAGAGGACAGTGACCTGCCCTGCAGGGAGCGCCATCTTGGCTCCGGGACTCCGCCGAACTTAGTCTGTACAGGTCAGAGTGAGGACCACAGAGGCAGACAGCTTCTGGGACAGGCGGGAGCCACAGAGCCGCTGAGGCAGAACCCTTTTGGGGCCGCAGACGTCCGGCACCCTCCCAGCCGGAGGACAGTGACCTGCCCTGCAGAGAGCGCCATCTTGGCTCCTGGACTCCGCCGAACTTAGTCTGTACAGGTAAGACTGGGGACTACAGAGGCAGACAGCTTCTGGGACAGGCGGGAGCCACAGAGCTGCTGAGGCAGCACCCTTTTGGGGCCACAGACATCCGGCACCCTCCTAGCTGGAAGACAGTGGTCTGCCCTGCACAGGAGCCCTCTGCCTCAGGAGCAGGGAGCACATCTTGGATCCAGGACTCCACTGAACTTAGGAACTTAGTCTGCACAGCTGAGAGTGTGCACCACAGAAGCCTACAGCTTCTGTGACCTGCCAAAGCAACACAGCATCTGGGAAAGGTCCTGTTTTCCGCCTTCTTCTTCGGCCAGGAGGAGGTCCAAACGCCAGATATCTGTACACCTTCCCTTTAAGAGGAAAGCTTGTCAGCAGGGAGTGCTCTAACCACTGAAACTCAGAGGAGAGAGCCTGTCTCCCAGCTCTGCTGACAGAGGATACTCAGAATCACCAGAAGAACAACCTCTGAACAGAGACAACTATAACAACTACAGAGATTACCAGATGGCGAGAGGTAAAGGTAAGAATCTTACTAACAGAAACCAAGACCACTCACCATCATCAGGACCCAGCACTCCCACTTCGCCCAGTCCAGGGCACCCCAACACACCTGAAAAACTAGACCTGGATTTAAAAGCATATCTCATGATGATGGTAGAGGACATCAAGAAGGACTTTAAAGAACTACAGGAGAACATGGCTAAAGAGTTACAAGTCCTTAAAGAAAAACAGGAAAACACAACCAAACTGGTAGAAGTCCTTAAAGAGAAACAGGAAAACACATCCAATCAGATGATGGAAATGAACAAAACCATACTAGACCTAAAAAGGGAAGTAGACACAATAAAGAAAACCCAAAATGAGGCAACACTGGAGATAGAAACCCTAGGAAAGAAATCTGGAACCATAGATACCAGCATCAGCAACAGAATACAAGAGATGGAAGAGAGAATCTCAGGCGCAGAAGATTCCATAGAGAACATCTGCACAACAATCAAGGAAAATGTAAAATGCAAAAAGACCCTAACTCAAAACATCCAAGAAATACAGGACACAATGAGAAGACCAAACCTACGGATAATAGGAGTGGATGAGAATGAAGATTTTCAACTCAAAGGACCAGCAAACATCTTCAACAAAATTATAGAAGAAAACTTCCCAAATCTAAAGAAAGAGATGCCCATGAACATACAAGAAGCCTACAGAACTCCAAATAGACTGGACCAGAAAAGAAATACCTCCCGACACATAATAATCAGAACAACAAATGCTCTAAATAAAGATAGAATACTAAAAGCAGTAAGAGAAAAAGGCCAAGTAACATATAAAGGCAAGCCTATCAGAATTACACCAGATTTTTCACCAGAGACTATGAAAGGCAGAAGATCCTGGGAAGGATATTATACAGACACTAAAAGAACACAAATTCCAGCCCAGGCTACTATACCCAGCCAAACTCTCAATTAACATAGATGGAGAAACCAAAGTATTCCACGACAAAACCAAATTCACACATTATCTCTCCACGAATCCAGCCCTTCAAAGGATAATAACAGAAAAAAACCAATACAAGGACAGGAACCACACCCTAGAAACAACAAGAAGGTAATCCCTCAACAAACCTAAAAGAAGACAGCCACAAGAACAAAATGCCAACTTTAACAACAAAAATAACAGGAAACAACAATTACTTTTCCTTAATATCTCTTAATATCAATGGACTCAACTCCCCGATAAAAAGACATAGACTAACAAACTGGCTACACAAACAAGACCCAACATTTTGCTGCTTACAGGAAACTCATCTCAGAGAAAAGGATAGACACTACCTCAGAATGAAAGGCTGGAAAACAATTTTCCAAGCAAATGGCATGAAGAAACAAGCTGGAGTAGCCATTCTAATATCTGATAAGATTGACTTCCAACCCAAAGTCATTAAAAAAGACAGGGAGGGACACTTCATACTCATCAAAGGTAAAATCCTCCAAGAGGAACTATCAATCCTGAATATCTATGCTCCAAATACAAAGGCAGCCACATTCATTAAAGAAACTTTAGTAAATCTCAAAGCACACATTGCACCTCATACAATAATAGTGGGAGACTTCAACACACCACTTTCACCAATGGACAGATCATGGAAACAGAAACTAAACAGGGACACAGAGAAACTAAGAGCAATTATGAATCAAATGGATCTGGCAGATATCTACAGAACATTCTATCCTAAAACAAAAGGATGTACCTTCTTCTCAGCACCTCATGGTACCTTCTCCAAAATTGACCACATAATTGGTCACAAAACAGGCCTCAACAGATACAAAAATATTGAAATTGTCCCATGCATCCTATCAGATCACCATGGACTAAGGCTGATCTTCCATAACAAAATAAATAATAGAAAGCCATCCTTCACGTGGAAACTGAACAACACTCTTCTCAATGATACCTTGGTCAAGGAAGGAATAAAGAAAGAAATTAAGGACTTTTTAGAGTTCAATGAAAATGAAGCCACAACATACCCAAACTTATGGGACGCAATGAAAGCATTTCTAAGAGGAAACTCATAGCTCTGAGTGCCTCCATAAGGAAACTAGAGAGAGCACACATTAGCAGCTTGACAACACACCTAAAAGCACTAGAACAAAAGGAAGCAAATTCACCCAAGAGGAGTAGACAGCAGGAAATAATCAAACTCAGGGGCGAAATCAACCAAGTGGAAACAAGAAAAACTATTCAAAGAATCAACCAATCAAGGAGCTGGTTCTTTGAGAAAATCAACAAGATAGATAAACCCTTAGCCAGACTCACTAGAGGGCACAGGGAAAGCATCCTAATTAACAAAATCAGAAATGAAAAAGGAGACATAACAACAGATCCTGAAGACATCCAAAACACCATCAGATCCTTCTACCAAAGGCTATACTCAACAAAACTGGAGAACCTGGATGAAATGGAGAAGTTCCTAGACAGATACCAGGTACCAAAGTTGAATCAAGATCAGGTTAATGATCTAAACAGCCCTATATCCCCCAAAGAAATAGAAGCAGTCATTAATAGTCTCACAACTAAAAAAAAGTCCAGGACCAGATGGGTTTAGTGCAGAGTCCTATCAGACCTTCAAAGAAGATCTAATCCCAGTTCTTCACAAACTATTCCACAAAATAGAAACAGAAGGTACTCTAGCCAACTCATTCTATGAAGCCACAATTACTCTGATACCTAAACCACAAAAAGACCCAACAAGGATAGAAAACTTCAGACCAATATGCCTTATGAATATTGATGCAAAAATCCTCAATAAAGTTCTTGCTAACCGAATCCAAGAACACATCAAAACAATCATCCATCCTGACCAAGTAGGTTTCATCCCAGGGATGCAGGGATGGTTCAATATACGGAAATCCATCAACTTAATCCAGTATATAAACAAACTCAAAGACAAAAACCACATGGTCATCTCGTTAGATGCGGAAAAAGCATTTGACAAGATCCAACACCCATTCATGATAAAAGTCTTGGAAAGATCAGGAATTCAAGGCCCATACCTAAACATGATAAAAGCAATCTACAGCAAACCAGTAGCCAACATCAAAGTAAATGGTGAGAAGCTTGAAGCAATCCCTCTAAAATCAGGGACTAGACAAGGCTGTCCACTTTCTCCATACCTATTCAACATTGTTCTTGTAGTCCTAGCCAGAGCAATTCGACAACAAAAGGAGATCAAAGGGATACAAATTGGAAAAGATGAAGTCAAAATATCACTTTTTGCAGATGATATGATAGTATATCTAAGTGACCCTAAAAATTCCACCAAAGAACTCCTAAGCCTGATAAACAGCTTCGGTGAAGTAGCTGGATATAAAATTAACTCAAACAAATCAATGGCCTTTCTCTACACAAAGAATAAACAGGCTGAGAAAGAAATTAGGGAAACAACACCCTTCTCAATAGTCACAAATAATATAAAATATCTTGGTGTGACTCTAACTAAGGAAGTGAAAGATCTGTATAATAACAACTTCAAGTCTCTGAAGAAAGAAATTATAGAACATCTCAGAAGATGGAAAGATCTCCCATGCTCATGGATTGGCAGGATCAACATTGTAAAAATGGCTATCTTGCCAAAAGCAATCTACAGATTCAATGCAATCCCCATCAAAATTCCAAATCAATTCTTCAACGAATTAGAAAGTGCAATCTGCAAATTCATCTGGAATAACAAAAAACCTAGGATAGCAAAAACTCTTCTCAAGGATAAAAGAACCTCTGGTGGAATCACCATGCCTCACCTAAAGCTCTACTACAGAGCAATTGTGATAAAAACTGCATGGTACTGGTATAGTGACAGACAAATAGACCAATGGAATAGAATTGAAGACCCAGAAATGAACCCACACACCTATGGTCACTTGATCTTCGACAAGGGAGCTAAAAACATCCAGTGGAAGAAAGACAGCATTTTCAACAAATGGTGCTGGCACAATTGGTTGTTAACATGTAGAAGAATGCGAATCGATCCATTCCTATCTCCTTGTACTAAGGTCAAGTCTAAGTGGATCAAGGGACTTCACATAAAACCAGAGACACTGAAACTTATAGAGGAGAAAGTGGGGAAAAGCCTTGAAGATATGGGCACAGGGGAAAAATTCCTGAATAGAACAGTAATGGCTTGTGCTGTAAGATCGAGAATTGACAAGTGGGACCTCATGAAACTGCAAAGCTTCTGCAAGGCTAAAAACACCATCAATAAGACAAAAAAACCACCAACAGATTGGGAAAGGATCTTCACCTATCCTAAATCAGATAAGGGACTAATATCCAATATATATAAAGAACTCAAGAAGGTGGACTCCAGAAAGTCAAATAACCCCATTAAAAAATGGGGCTCAGAACTGAACAAAGAATTCTCACCCGAGGAATACCGAATGGCAGAGAAGCACCTGAAAAAATGTTCAACATCCTTAATCATCAGGGAAATGCAAATCAAAACAACCCTGAGATTCCACCTCACACCAGTCAGAATGGTTAAGATCAAAAATTCAGGTGACAGCAGATGCTGGAGAGGATGTGGAGAAAGAGGAACACTCCTCCATTGTTGGTGGGATTGCAAGCTTGTACAACCACTCTGGAAATCAGTCTGGCGGTTCCTCAGAAAATTGGACATAGTACTACCGGAGGATCCAGCAATACCTCTCCTGGGCATATATCCAGAAGATGTCCCAACCGGTAAAAAGGACACATGCTCCACTATGTTCATAGCAGCCCTATATATAATAGCCAGAAGCTGGAAAGAACCCAGATGTCCCTCAACAGAGGAATGGATACAGAAATTATGGTACATTTACACAATGGAGTACTACTCAGCTATTAAAAAGAATGAATTTATGAAATTCCTAGCCAAATGGATGGACCTGGAGGGCATCATCTTGAGTGAAGTAACACAATCACAAAAGAACTCACACAATATGTATTCACTGATAAGTGGATATTAGCCCAAAACTTAGGATACCCAAGATATAAGATACAATTTGCTAAACGCATGAAACTCAAGAAGAATGAAGACCAAAGTGTGGACACTGTGCCCCTTCTTAGAATTGGGAACAAAACACCCTGGGAAGGAGTTACAGAGACAAAGTTCGTAGCTGTGATGAAAGGATGGACCATTTAGAGACTGCCATATCCAGGGATCCATCCCATAAGCAGCTTCTAAACGCTGACACCATTGCATACACTAGCAAGATTTTGCTGAAAGGACCCAAATATAGCTGTCTCTTGTGAGACGATGCTGGGGCCTAGCAAACACAGAAATGGATGTTCACAGTCAGCTATTGGATGTATCACAGGGCTCCCAATGGAGAAGCTCAAGAAAGTACCCAAGGAGCTAAAGGGATCTGCAACCCTATTGTTGGAACAACATGATGTACTAACCAGAACCCCGGAGCTCTTGTCTCTAGCTGCATATGTATCGAAAGATGGTCTAGTCGGCCATCACTGGAAAGAGAGGCCCATTGGATTTACAAACTTTATATGCCCCAATATAGGGGAATACCAGGGCCTAAAGAATGGGAATTGGTGGGTAGGGAAGTGGGGGGCGCTATGGGGGACTTTGGGATAGCATCAGAAATGTAATTTGGGAAAATATGTAATAAAAAAAAAAAGAAGATCAGCTTTAGTCCATGGTGATCTGATAGGATGCATGGGACAATTTCAATATTTTTGTATCTGTTGAGGCCTGTTTTGTGACCAATTATGTGGTCAATTTTGGAGAAGGTGCCATGAGGTGCTGAGAAGAAGTTATATCCTTTTGTTTTAGGATAGAATGTTCTGTAGATGTCTGCCAGATCCATTTGATGCATAATTTCTCTTAGTTTCTCTGTGTCCCTGTTTAGTTTCTGTTTCCATGATCTGTCCATTGGTGAAAGTGGTGTGTTGAAGTCTCCCACTATTATTGTATGAGGTGCAATGTGTGCTTTGAGATTTACTAAAGTTTCTTTAATGAATGTGGCTGCCTTTGTATTTGGAGCATAGATATTCAGGATTGATAGTTCCTCTTGGAGGATTTTACCTTTGATGAGTATGAAGTGTCCCTCCCTGTCTTTTTTAATGACTTTGGGTTGGAAGTCAATCTTATCAGATATTAGAATGGCTACTCCAGCTTGTTTCTTCAGACCATTTGCTTGGAAAATTGTTTTCCAGCCTTTCATTCTGAGGTAGTGTCTATCTTTTTCTCTGAGATGAGTTTCCTGTAAGCAGCAAAATGTTGGGTCTTGTTTGTGTAGCCAGTTTGTTAGTCTATGTCTTTTTATCGGGGAGTTGAGTCCATTGATATTAAGAGATATTAAGGAAAAGTAATTGTTGTTTCCTGTTATTTTTGTTGTTAAAGTTGGCATTCTGTTCTTGTGGCTGTCTTCTTTTAGGTTTGTTGAGGGATTACCTTCTTGTTGTTTCCTGGGCGTGGTTCCTGTCCTTGTATTGTTTTTTTTCTGTTATTATCCTTTGAAGGGCTGGATTCGTGGAGAGATAATGTGTGAATTTGGTTTTGTCGTGGAATACTTTGGTTTCTCCATCTATGTTAATTGAGAGTTTGGCTGGGTATAGTAGCCTGGGCTGGAATTTGTGTTCTTTTAGTGTCTGTATAACATCCGTCCAGGATCTTCTGGCTTTCATAGTCTCTGGTGAAAAATCTGGTGTAATTCTGATAGGCTTGCCTTTATATGTTACTTGGCCTTTTCCTCTTACTGCTTTTAGTATTCTATCTTTATTTAGAGCATTTGTTGTTCTGATTATTATGTGTCGGGAGGTATTTCTTTTCTGGTCCAGTCTATTTGGAGTTCTGTAGGCTTCTTGTATGTTCATGGGCATCTCTTTCTTTAGATTTGGGAAGTTTTCTTCTATAATTTTTTGAAGATGTTTGCTGGTCCTTTGAGTTGAAAATCTTCATTCTCATCCACTCCTATTATCCGTAGGTTTGGTCTTCTCATTGTGTCCTGTATTTCTTGGATGTTTTGAGTTAGGATCTTTTTGAGTTTTACATTTTCCTTGATTGTTGTGCCGATGTTCTCTATGGAATCTTCTGCACCTGAGATTCTCTCTTCCATCTCTTTTATTCTGTTGCTCATGCTGGTATCTATGGTTCCAGATTTCTTTCCTAGGGTTTCTATCTTCAGTGTTGCCTCATTTTGGGTTTTCTTTATTGTGTCTACTTCCCTTTTTAGGTCTAGTATGGTTTTGTTCATTTCCATCATCTGTTTGGATGTGTTATCCTGTTTTTCTTTAAGGACTTCTACCTGTTTGATTGTGTTATCCTGTTTTTCTTTAAGGACTTTTACCTGTTTGATTTTGTTATCCAGTTTTTCTTTAAGGACTTGTAACTCTTTAGCCATGTTCTCCTGTAATTCTTTAAGTGAGTTATTAAAGTCCTTCTTGATGTCCTCTACCATCATCCTGAGATATGCTTTTAGATCCGTGTCTAGCTTTTCCGGTGTGTTGGGGTGCCCTGGTTGGGCGAAATCGGGGTGCTGGGTTCTGATGATGGTGAGTGGTCTTGGTTTCTGTTAGTAAGATTATTATGTTTACCTTTCGCCATCGGTTAATCTCTGGGGTTAGTTGTTATCGTTTTCACTGTTTAAAGATTGGAGCAGAAGCTCTGTTCCACTCACCAGCAGTCTCAAAATCCTGTGGCAGGGGTCGTGGGTAGCTGGCGGTACCCCGGTGCTGTTCCAGCTGGAAGAGGCCTGTGGTCCTACTCAGGCCGGTTTTCTGCTTCCCTAACTAATGCATTCTCTATTCCCGCGTGCAATTGGATTGGAGCAGAAGCTGTGTTCCACTCACCAGAAGTCTTAAGATCCTGTGGCGGGTGTTGTGGGTAGCTGGGGAGTGTCAGCCGACCCTGCGCCCTAGCTACTCCGGTGCTTTTCTGACCGGAAGAGGCTTGTGGCCCTATGTAGGCCGGATTTCTCTCTCCCCAACCAGAGCAGTCTCAGGTCCCGCATGATTGGACTAGAGCAGAAGCTGTGTTCCACTCACCAGCAGTCCCAAAATCCTGTGGCGGGGGTCGTGGGTAGCTGGCGGGTGTCAGGCAACCCTGCGCTCTAGCTACCCCAGGGCTGATCCGCGGGAAATTTTCTAAAGCTAGAATTACCGCAGCAATTTCCACTTGTTGAGCAGAAAGTTCTGCTACCCTTTTTATTATAGGGGGATGGTTTTCTCTATACACCACTGCCCTTCCATTAGAGAAACCATCTGTAAAGTGCAGAAATGCCTCTTGTCAGGGCTCTACAGAAATTTTATTAGGGAAAATAAATTCAGCAGCAGAAGAACCCATGATATTGGAGATGCCAGTCCTATGGAATGAGCAGAAAGAACAGCAGCATCAGTTGAGTGGAGTAAATCAGAACTTAGAGTGATACAGAGGACAGAGCTGGAGAAGTGACCTAATCTCTTTGGAGGAGCCCAGAAGATCATGTGTAGATCCCAGACATTGGAAGAAGAAACTGTGACACTGAGTTTACCTTGGAAACCCTAAGATCTTTGAGATACCAGAGCTGTGAGTTGCCTGGTTAGGAAAACTTTCAGAGAATAAAACCAGTCAAAGAGAAAGAATTATGCTGCAATGAAAAAAAGCAGAAAGTAGTTGGAGATCTGAAGAACACTTTGACATCAGACATGGAGAAGCAGAATTTGGAGATTTCCCATCTGGATTTTGGTCTTGTTTTGGTCAAGAATTTCCTCATAATGACATTAAGGACTTGGAATGCCGAGGTGAAGATTTGAAGCAAAAGGTAAAATTACAAGTTAGTGCCATTTATGAGGTGTGATGTCAAAGAGTTAAGGACCTCAGAGGAGTGTTTGATTATCTCCCCTACTTTTTGAATATTTAGGGATTGGGCAATTGAGACATATTTTTTCTGGATATGGAAGGTACTCACTCGGGACCCAGGCTGATTTTTAAGGTAGAGCTTACCAACAACTCCTGTCTCCCACCTGGAATTCCATGGGTCTTGTATTTAGAAAAAGAGCATCTTGCAGTGTTGAGAGAAAAAATGATTGGTCTGTGATCCTGGCATATGTATCTGACAAAACCAATATGGGCAGCCCCCATATTCATCTGGCCATTTTCTACATTAATCTTTTGTCTTGTTAAAGATAAAGCAAGTATAGAGATCATAATATTTAGATGGGATAACAGATACAGGGATGATAGCAGTTTGGATTGGTTCCTGGCATCTGGCTCTGGAGTAGTTTCCTGACCCTATTTGGAAAAACCGTTATCTGTGGGTATTTCTTGGACCTCAGATCTCCAGATGTAAGGGCTACCCTGGATGGAAATGAACAATAGGAGCAGGATGAGAAATCCATGTCTAATTCATTGATATTGAGTTTGAATGCCGGAGTAGAGCCTCATTGTCTGGGACTGGGGACAAGATGAGTGGTCTTGATGTCTTCGGGAACTTAACAGAGCTTGGTTCTGTTAGGGTCAATGTGTATGAAGAAGGATCATTTTTAGGTGGAGGAATGAAAGGTTTGAGGTGAGACAAATGGACCCAATGAGAGAGGCCCTTGAGTTTAGCAGCTGTAGGCAAGCTACAGAGAGTAAAGTACAAACAGAACAAGTTTTGCAAATGACTATAGAATGTTTAACTAAGTATGGGCTAATAGTAGCTCCAGAAAAAATTCAGCATAATAGACCTTTGAACTCTTTGGGGCACTTAATATACAAAGATTATGTCTCTTCTTAAAAGGTTGTCCTTAGATTGGATACATTAATAACTTTAAATGATTACCAGAAGGTGTTAGGGGATATTAATTGGGTTAGGCCATATTTGAAGCTTACCACAGGAGATTTAAGTCCCTTTTTTAATATCTCAAAGGACGATACTCATCCCAATTCACCTAGAGTTTTAACTCCAGAAGCCTTATAGGTCATTGCTCTGGTAGAAGAGAAAATTACAAAAGCCAAAGTACAGCAGTTGAATTATATGAGGGAATGGAATTTCTTATCCTCAAGACTTCCTATACACCTACTGGGTGCCTTTGGCAAGGGGGAGTACTGGAATGGATTTATCTACCTCACACACAAACTAGAATGGTGTCCTCTTACTTGTTTATGTGCTTAATGTTAATTATTTAGGCTCAACTAGTTCCAAGGTATTGTTTGGAAAAGAAATGCAAAATATGCTTATCCCATATAACAGGCAACAATCTGAACAGTTATTACAAAATGATGATTGGAGAATAGCTTTACAAGGATATTCAGGACAGATTAAATATAATTTACCTAGACATTCTTTAATTGAATTTTCCATTTCCTCTTCCACCGATTCTCTCTTTCCATCTTCCTCCTATGACTATTTTAATCTCCTTTCTAAGTGAGATTCAACCATTGTCACTTGTTCCTTCCTTCTTCTTTAACTTCATTGGGTCTATGGGGTAGAGCATGGATATTTTATGCAAAATTCATGATGTCCTTGTTTTTTTTATAGCTGAATAATATTCCATTGTGTATATGAGCCATATTTTCTTTACCCATTTTTACGTTGAGGTACATCTAGGTTGTTTCCAGTTTCTGGCTATTAGGAATAAAATTGCTATGAACATAGTGGAGCACATACCCTTGTGGTATTGTGAGGCATTTTTGGGGTTTATATCAAAGAATGTGCTCTAAGGATAACACTCCCTTCTGCTAAAGCTTAAATTAATGGTAGGAGAAGGCAAACTGATTCGTAGTCCCAGAAAGGAACTTTAATAAAATCTGCTGCAACTATGGTCCAAGCGTGGCAGGATCCATCAACTAAGAAGTCAAACTTGACAGGATCATCCATATTGTGGTGATTCTGGAAATTGAAAGATGAAAAATTTAAGGTTATGGACAATTCCTCTATGGTTTCAGTTCAGCATTATTCCAGCCTTCTTTTGGTAGAGTCAGAGCCCCAGTGAAGATTCTGTGTGAGTTCATTGCATTGACATGTGGAATGGAAAAACCATACCAGGATGCTTGGTGGGTAGAGTGGGTTGAGATCCGGAAGATGTAGTGAACACACACCAGAGACTTAAGGAACTCCCTGGTCCCTGACAGACTCCTGGCCTGGAACACAAGCCATGTTCCTTATATAAAGAAACGTGACTTGTGGTCACATAGGCCAGAACAGAGTTTTCCATGCTACTGAGGTACCTAGAGGTCCTGAGGACCTTGCCAATAAGCTTCCCTTCCTAGACATTCCTCCCTGCATTTCATTCCTCTCTGTATTTAATCTCAGCCAGACTCTGAGAAGTGGGGTACATACATCCATTTTCTGTCATGAACAGTTAATAAATAGTTTAGAAGCACAGACTATCTCTTTCATCTATCACCTCCATGGGGAACATGAAAAAGGTCTTGGCCTACAGAGCCGAAGCTAAATTTCCCATAGTAGTCCTCTCTATGCTTCCAGCCTGCCTCCAGCAAACTGAGGACAATCACATTTGAGCTAAGCTAGAGCTTCCCCTTTCCCTGGCCCCAGGCTAGATGCCAGCCTTCAGTTGGATGGCCCAACTCCATTATTGACTCTTCCTCCACTCCCAAGGTGCCAGGATGACTAAGAGTTAGAGAACCCCAATGGCTCTGGCCTTGTAGCAGGACCCAGGGACCCACAAACCAGCTTGGGCTTCTCTACCCCAACTCATATTGCATTTTTCCAATCCCCCATAAAGTGTTGCTGGGGAGGTGCTTCCCAACACCCACCTGGAGGTAAAGGGTAGAATTACGTCCCCGGAGGCTCTTTCCTGTGGCCTGGTGAACTGAGACCCACATTCCAATTGTGAGGATGAAGATTGAGTTGCATTTTGTGACCACAAGGGGTTGAAATACTCAAGGCATTGAGAAATCTTCCGTGAAGATATGCATACAGGGGGAGAAAGTACTCAAACAGAGATGTATAAGACGTTACTGGAATAAGGCTATCTAAACCCTTAGAAATTCAAGTCCAATGTATACGAAACAAAGCTGCAGGAGTTGGTGTTTGAATGCTGTGCTTCTTGATTTGGTTCAACATTCTCTCAGTATATGTACATCCCTATTTATTGGAATGAGAAGGTATATTCTGTGCCATTGTATGTTGGAAACATATAACTTGCTTTCTGATTTTACAAGATGTAGTGATGAATTGCTGTAAATTTTAACAGAAATGGCTTTCAAAAGCTGTCTTAATAAAATGATCTAGGGGAAAAAAAAAGAGAGAGAACCCACCTAACTCTAGTTATTTCTTTTTCCAGTGTTCACTTACATGTATGTGGGCTTGAACTTCTCTTCAGTAGGGTAGTTATTGCATCATTTAAAGGTCAGGAAAGAATTAAGAGCCTATACTTGACCCAAGTTTTTTTTTTTTGTTTGTTTTCTTTGTTTTGTTTTTTGTTTTTTGTTTTTTAGCATAATTAGCCCAGGTTGCATAAATTTTTACAAACCTCAATTTATGACATTTAACTTCTTTGTGAGAGGGATTTTCAGAGAGAGTTTAAGATCAAAGGTAGACAAGTTTCACCTTACACTTTTATCTTGAGTAAAATACCAGACTGTGAGGCAAATAGAAAGGGCTATCCTAGCAGATAAAGGGGAAAAAGAGGCCTTGCTCTTCACTCTACAGTAATTATGAAACTTTGCAAGAGACAGAAAATGGGGGAAGATAAGAAGACATATATTTATGCCTGTCCTGTATACTGTTCTGTTCAATAGAGAAGAATTACATTGTTGAGCTGTGTGGTCAGACTCCGAAGCCAAATCCCATTTCAACTCTACAGCTTGTCAAATTGTGCTTATTGTATGACAATGAGCAAGTAGCTTAACCCAGTGTTCTCATCAGTGGTATGTAGATAGAGAATATAGTTTCTATTTCAGTTAGAGTTGGTTTGAAAAGTTAAGTAAGTCAGATGAAACGTATTTTGCCAGAACTTATTGAAGGTTGAATGGTGGCATCAAAAAGTGTGTGTGTATCTGTTCCATCTCCTGCAAATATTATCCTATGCAGAAATAGTAATCTTTGCAACTATGATTATGGATGCCACTATGATACTTTCCTGGACAAGCCAAATAAGTGTGAAGTCTAACATATAAAGACAGAAGAGGTAAAGAGGAAGGCAGGTGTAAAGATGGTGACAGAGCTGGCAATGATACCTCACAAACCCAAGAATGATAGAAGCCACCAAAAGGTAGGGCACAGCAAGGAAAATGTCTTCCCTAGAGTTTCAGAGGGACCATGGATCTATTGACATCTCAATTTTATTTTCTGGCTTCTAGACCCACACACCAATGCATTTCTGTTACTTTAAGCCTCACAGTTTAGATTAATTGGCAACCCTGGGAAATTAATACAGAGCTTCTAAAGAACCAACTGAACTATAATTTACAGGGTTTACAATACACACATTTTAAATACACAACACAATGGCTTTGAGTGCATTACATTGTTAGGTATTTAAATATGATGAAATATGTATAACAAAGTTTGCCATTTTAACAAGACAAATTATCTGCCTCACTGCCTTGCAATAGGGTCTCTTTTTTTAAATAGGAAATTCACTGTTCAAACTAGGTTGAGTGGTTAGCATGCCCTGAGATTCTCCTTTCTCTGATTGCACATGGCCAGAGAAGCACTGGAATTACAAATACTACTTACTGCCTTTAAATTGGTTCTGGGGTTTAAAACTCCTGGCCTTCTGCTCATGTGTGGAAAATAATTTACTCACTAAAAGCAATTATATGTGATTACCTTGACAACAGGCAGGAACAACATATGTCTATTGTTTGTACTTGACAAACTGATAAAGGAGCAGTTATGACAGCAAATCAACATATGGAATACACAGAGTGTCAATACTTACTCCCTTTATCATGCTAGAAAAACCTGTCAATTCCATCAATTAACATTGATTGAATAAATAGCATCAATAGCAACAGGAAAACCACCATATGATGTATTTCTAGAAAAACAGGTTTCAAATGGAATAAAAAAGTCAAAAGTGCAATAAGCATTGAAGTACAGTTATTTTTTTAATTCAAGAGAAAGAATTCAGATGTTGCTTTTGAAATATTCTCTCAGCCATTCCATGAAAGCACAGTGAAATGGTTTGTTGTTATTGTTGTTGTTGTTGTTGTTGTTGTTTCAGTGTGCATGAAAGACTGCACGCAGTGAGAGAGGCATCTGGACTTCCTAAACTAGGGCTATAGACAGCATGGGACTCAGGTTGCAAAAGCAAGTTCAGTACAACTAAGGGTTACAAAAGAAAATGAGAAATGGCAAGAAACTATGCTAACCTCAATTGTGCATCAGTAACTAAAGGGTTAGCCACACCAAGGTAAGGAGTTTGAATTCCACATTCTGCAGACACTGAGTATTTTTAAATGATCTATACACAGAAATCATATAATGCTTGAAATTTGGAAAGATCATATGTAGAGTTAAGGGTAAAATTGGACACGTAGAACTGAGCTAGAAGGCAGCTGCAATTCTTTTACAAAAATATTTATGTTTATTTATTTGTTTATTTATTTATTTTTATTTTATTTAATTTTTTTTAAGTGCATCTCTTTAATGTACGGTGTTATGTGTATTTGACATGGTTCATCACACATCTGTGAGTGTGCACACCCATACATGCATGCTGAGGCTAGAAAAGGACATCAAGTGTTCTGTTCTATCCTTCTCCATATTACTTTCTTTTTTTTTAATTTTTAATATTTTTATTACATATTTTCCTCAATTACATTTCCAATGCTATCCCAAAAGTCCCCCATAGCGCCCCCCACTTCCCTACCCACCCATTCCCATTCTTTTGGCCCTGGAATTCCCCTATATTGGGGCATATAAAGTTTGCAAGTCCAATGGGCCTCTCTTTCCATTGATGGCTGACTAGGTCATCTTTCGATACATATGCAGCTAGAGACAAGAGCTCCGGGGTTCTGGTTAGTACATCATGTTGTTCCAACAATAGGGTTGCAGATCCCTTTAGCTCCTTGGGTACTTTCTCTAGCTTCTCCATTGGGAGCCCTGTGATACATCCAATAGCTGACTGTGAACATCCACTCCAGTGTTTGCTAGACCCCTGCATCGTCTCACTAGAGACAGCTATATTTGGGTCCTTTCAGCAAAATCTTGCTAGTGTATGCAATGGTGTCAGCGTTTAGAAGCTGCTTGTGGGATGGATCCCTGGATATGGCAGTCTCTAAATGGTCCATCCTTTCATCACAGCTACGAACTTTGTCTCTGTAACTCCTTCCCAGGGTGTTTTGTTCCCAATTCTAAGAAGGGGCACAGTGTCCACACTTTGGTCTTCATTCTTCTTGAGTTTCATGCGTTTAGCAAATTGTATCTTATATCTTGGGTATCCTAAGTTTTGGGCTAATATCCACTTATCAGTGAATACATATTGTGTGAGTTCTTTTGTGATTGTGTTACTTCACTCAAGATGATGCCCTCCAGGTCCATCCATTTGGCTAGGAATTTCATAAATTCATTCTTTTTAATAGCTGAGTAGTACTCCATTGTGTAAATGTACCATAATTTCTGTATCCATTCCTCTGTTGAGGGACATCTGGGTTCTTTCCAGCTTCTGGCTATTATATATAGGGCTGCTATGAACATAGTGGAGCATGTGTCCTTTTTACCGGTTGGGACATCTTCTGGATATATGCCCAGGAGAGGTATTGCTGGATCCTCCGGTAGTACTATGTCCAATTTTCTGAGGAACCGCCAGACTGATTTCCAGAGTGGTTGTACAAGCTTGCAATCCCACCAACAATGGAGGAGTGTTCCTCTTTCTCCACATCCTCTCCAGCATCTGCTGTCACCTGAATTTTTGATCTTAACCATTCTGACTGGTGTGAGGTGGAATCTCAGGGTTGTTTTGATTTGCATTTCCCTGATGATTAAGGATGTTGAACATTTTTTCAGGTGCTTCTCTGCCATTCGGTATTCCTCAGGTGAGAATTCTTTGTTCAGTTCTGAGCCCCATTTTTTAATGGGGTTATTTGACTTTCTGGAGTCCACCTTCTTGAGTTCTTCATATATATTGGATATTAGTCCCTTATCTGATTTAGGATAGGTGAAGATCCTTTCCCAAACTGTTGGTGGTTTTTTTGTCTTATTGATGGTGTCTTTAGCCTTGCAGAAGCTTTGTAGTTTCATGAGGTCCCACTTGTCAATTCTCGATCTTACAGCACAAGCCATTACTGTTCTATTCAGGAATTTTTCCCCTGTGCCCATATCTTCAAGGCTTTTCCCCACTTTCTCCTCTATAAGTTTCAGTGTCTCTGGTTTTATGTGAAGTTCCTTGATCCACTTAGACTTGACCTTAGTACAAGTCGATAGGAATGGATCGATTCGCATTCTTCTACATGTTAACAACCAGTTGTGCCAGCACCATTTGTTGAAAATGCTGTCTTTCTTCCACTGGATGTTTTTAGCTCCCTTGTCGAAGATCAAGTGACCGTAGGTGTGTGGGTTCATTTCTGGGTCTTCAATTCTATTCCATTGGTCTATTTGTCTGTCACTATACCAGTACCATACAGTTTTTATCACAATTGCTCTGTAGTAGAGCTTTAGGTCCGGCATGGTGATTCCACCAGAGGTTCTTTTATCCTTGAGAAGAGTTTTTGCTATCCTAGGTTTTTTGTTATTCCAGATGAATTTGCAGATTGCACTTTCTAATTCGTTGAAGAATTGATTTGGAATTTTGATGGGGATTGCATTGAATCTGTAGATTGCTTTTGACAAGATAGCCATTTTTACAATGTTGATCCTGCCAATCCATGAGCATGGGAGATCTTTCCATCTTCTGAGATCTTCTATAATTTCTTTCTTCAGAGACTTGAAGTTTTTATTATACAGATCTTTCACTTCCTTAGTTAGAGTCACACCAAGATATTTAATATTATTTGTGACTATTGAGAAGGGTGTTGTTTCCCTAATTTCTTTCTCAGCCTGTTTATTCTTTGTGTAGAGAAAGGCCATTGATTTGTTTGAGTTAATTTTATATCCAGCTACTTCACCGAAGCTGTTTATCAAGCTTAGGAGTTCTCTGGTGGAATTTTTAGGGTCACTTATATATACTATCATATCATCTGCAAAAAGTGATATTTTGACTTCATCTTTTCCAATTTGTATCCCTTTGATCTCCTTTTGTTGTCGAATTGCTCTGGCTAGGACTTCAAGTACAATGTTGAATAGGTATGGAGAAAGTGGACAGCCTTGTCTAGTCCCTGATTTTAGAGGGATTGCTTCAAGCTTCTCACCATTTACTTTGATGTTGGCTACTGGTTTGCTGTAGATTGCTTTTATCATGTTTAGGTATGGGCCTTGAATTCCTGATCTTTCCAAGACTTTTATCATGAATGGGTGTTGGATCTTGTCAAATGCTTTTTCCGCATCTAACGAGATGACCATGTGGTTTTTGTCTTTGAGTTTGTTTATATACTGGATTACGTTGATGGATTTCCGTATATTGAACCATCCCTGCATCCCTGGGATGAAACCTACTTGGTCAGGATGGATGATTGTTTTGATGTGTTCTTGGATTCGGTTAGCAAGAACTTTATTGAGGATTTTTGCATCAATATTCATAAGGGATATTGGTCTGAAGTTTTCTATCTTTGTTGGGTCTTTTTGTAGTTTAGGTATCAGAGTAATTGTGGCTTCATAGAATGAGTTGGGTAGAGTACCTTCTGTTTCTATTTTGTGGAATAGTTTGTGAAGAACTGGGATTAGATCTTCTTTGAAGGTCTGATAGAACTCTGCACTAAACCCATCTGGTCCTGGGCTTTTTTTAGTTGGGAGACTATTAATGACTGCTTCTATTTCTTTGGGGGATATAGGGCTGTTTAGATCATTAACCTGATCTTGATTCAACTTTGGTACCTGGTATCTGTCTAGGAACTTCTCCATTTCATCCAGGTTCTCCAGTTTTGTTGAGTATAGCCTTTGGTAGAAGGATCTGATGGTGTTTTGGATGTCTTCAGGATCTGTTGTTATGTCTCCTTTTTCATTTCTGATTTTGTTAATTAGGATGCTTTCCCTGTGCCCTCTAGTGAGTCTGGCTAAGGGTTTATCTATCTTGTTGATTTTCTCAAAGAACCAGCTCCTTGATTGGTTGATTCTTTGAATAGTTTTTCTTGTTTCCACTTGGTTGATTTCACCCCTGAGTTTGATTATTTCCTGCCATCTACTCCTCTTTGGTGAATTTGCTTCCTTTTTTTCTAGTGCTTTTAGGTATGTTGTCAAGCTGCTAATGTGTGCTCTCTCTAGTTTCCTTTTGGAGGCACTCAGAGTTATGAGTTTTCCTCTTAGAAATGCTTTCATTGCGTCCCATAAGTTTGGGTATGTTGTGGCTTCATTTTCATTGAACTCTAAAAAGTCCTTAATTTCTTTCTTTATTACTTCCTTGACCAAGGTATCATTGAGAAGAGTGTTGTTCAGTTTCCACGTGAAGGTTGGCTTTCTATTATTTATTTTGTTATGGAAGATCAGCCTTAGTCCATGGTGATCTGATAGGATGCATGGGACAATTTCAATATTTTTGTATCTGTTGAGGCCTGTTTTGTGACCAATTATGTGGTCAATTTCGGAGAAGGTACCATGAGGTGCTGAGAAGAAGGTATATCCTTTTGTTTTAGGATAGAATGTTCTGTAGATATCTGCCAGATCCATTTGATTCATAATTTCTCTTAGTTTCTCTGTGTCCCTGTTTAGTTTCTGTTTCCATGATCTGTCCATTGGTGAAAGTGGTGTGTTGAAGTCTCCCACTATTATTGTATGAGGTGCAATGTGTGCTTTGAGATTTACTAAAGTTTCTTTAATGAATGTGGCTGCCTTTGTATTTGGAGCATAGATATTCAGGATTGATAGTTCCTCTTGGAGGATTTTACCTTTGATGAGTATGAAGTGTCCCTCCCTGTCTTTTTTAATGTCTTTGGTTTGGAAGTCAATCTTATCAGATATTGGAATGGCTACTCCAGCTTGTTTCTTCATACCATTTGCTTGGAAAATTGTTTTCCAGGCTTTCATTCTGAGGTAGTGTCTATCTTTTTCTCTGAGATGAGTTTCCTGTAAGCAGCAAAATGTTGGGTCTTGTTTGTGTAGCCAGTTTGTTAGTCTATGTCTTTTTATCGGAGAGTTGAGTCCATTGATATTAAGAGATATTAAGGAAAAGTAATTGTTGTTTCCTGTTATTCTTGTTGTTAAAGTTGGCATTCTGTTCTTGTGGCTGTCTTCTTTTAGGTTTGTTGAGGGATTACCTTCTTGTTGTTTCTAGGGTGTGGTTCCTGTCCTTGTATTGGTTTTTTTCTGTTATTATCCTTTGAAGGGCTGGATTCGTGGAGAGATAATGTGTGAATTTGGTTTTGTCGTGGAATACTTTGGTTTCTCCATCTATGTTAATTGAGAGTTTGGCTGGGTATAGTAGCCTGGGCTGGAATTTGTGTTCTTTTAGTGTCTGTATAACATCCGTCCAGGATCTTCTGGCTTTCATAGTCTCTGGTGAAAAATCTGGTGTAATTCTAATAGGCTTGCCTTTATATGTTACTTGGCCTTTTTCTCTTACTGCTTTTAGTATTCTATCTTTATTTAGAGCATTTGTTGTTGTGATTATTATGTGTCGGGAGGTATTTCTTTTCTGGTCCAGTCTATTTGGAGTTCTGTAGGCTTCTTGTATTTTCATGGGCATCTCTTTCTTTAGATTTGGGAAGTTTTCTTCTATAATTTTGTTGAAGATGTTTGCTGGTCCTTTGAGTTGAAAATCTTCATTCTCATCCACTCCTATTATCAGTAGGTTTGGTCTTCTCATTGTGTCCTGTATTTCTTGGATGTTTTGAGTTAGGATCTTTTTGCATTTTACATTTTCCTTGATTGTTGTGCCGATGTTCTCTATGGAATCTTCTGCACCTGAGATTCTCTCTTCCATCTCTTGTATTCTGTTGCTGATGCTGGTATCTATGGTTCCAGATTTCTTTCCTAGGGTTTCTATCTCCAGTGTTGCCTCATTTTGGGTTTTCTTTATTGTGTCTACTTCCCTTTTTAGGTCTAGTATGGTTTTGTTCATTTCCATCATCTGTTTAGATGTGTTTTCCTCTTTTTCATTAAGGACTTCTACCTGTTTGATTAGGTTATCCTGTTTTTCTTTAAGGATTTGTAACTCTTTAGCAGTGTTCTCCTGCAATTCTTTAAGGGATTTTTGTGCTTCCTCTTTATTGTCTTCTACCTGTTTACCAGTGTTCCTTTGTATTTCTTTAAATGTGTTATTAAAGTCCGTCTTGAAGTCCTCTACCATCATCAGGAGATATGCTTTTAGATCCGTGTCTAGCTTTTCTGGTGTGTTGGGGTGCCCTGGACTGGGCGAAGTGGGAGTGCTGGGTTCTGATGATGGTGAGTGGTCTTGGTTTCTGTTAGTAAGATTATTACGTTTTCCTTTCACCATCTGGTAATCTCTGGGGTTAGTTGTTGTCCTTGTCACTGTTTAAAGATTGGAGCAGAAGCTGTGTTCCACTCACCAGCAGTCTCAAAATCCTGTGCCGGGGGTCGTGGGTAGCTGGCAGTACCCCGGTGCTGGTCCAGCCGGATGAGGCCTGTGGCCCTACTCTGGCCGGTTTCTGCTTCCCTAACTAATGCAATCTCATGTTCCGCGAGCAATTGGATTGGAGCAGAAGCTGTGTTCCACTCACCAGAAGTCTTAAGATCCTGTGGCGGGTGTTGTGGGTAGCTGGCGAGTGTCAGCTGACCCTGCGCCCTCGCTACCCTGGTGCTTTTCTGACCGGAAGAGGCTTGTGGCCCTATGTAGGCCGGATTTCTCTCTCCCCAACCAGAGCAGTCTCAGGTCCCGCGTTATTGGACTAGAGCAGAAGCTGTGTTCCACTCACCAGCAGTCTCAAAATCCTGTGGCGGGGGTCGTGGGTAGCTGGCGGGTGTCAGCCGACCCTGCGCTCTAGCTACCCTGGTGCTGATCCGGCCGGATGAGGCCTGTGGCCCTACTCAGGCCGGTTTCTGCTTCCCTAACTAATGCAGTCTCAGGTCCCGCGCGCAATTCTGTTTATTTATTTATATAGTATGATGCCTACATGCATGCCTACCTACATGCCAGAAGAGTGCACCAAATTTTATATAGATGGTTGTGAGCCACCATGTGGTTGCTGGGAATTGAACTCAGGACTGCTGAAAGAGCAGTCAGTGCTCTTGCCACTGAACCATCTCACCAGCCCATCAGCTGTAATTCTGATAGATGAAGCTATCTTATGCAAGATGGTGGTAGTAGTATAGTTAGGAGAGGTAATGGACTAAGTGTGGAACTGAAAGTTGTTAACATGAAACAAAATCTTTGGCAGGGCAGCCCAGTGGCTTGTTATATTTTCATTCTGATGAAATTTCAAAAGAGAGCTATATTTTGAAGAAAATGCTGTGCTCATTTTTAATATGCTAAAATATTCCTGTGGAATATTTACATATTTCTAGCTACATAGAGAAAAAATTAATATTAAACATGGACAGGAAATATAAAATTCAGATTTTCTAGCAAAGAGGTGGTCACAGAAGTCTCTGGAATATTGGTACTTTTCCAAGCTACAAAGAATGGAATGGAATAAAAGTTGAGATAAGACTACCTGGAAAGCATCAGCATTGTTTATGGAATTGACAAAAGTAGAGTATTAAAAAATGTCCTGGCAGAATCAGGTAGACATGTAGAAAGAAAGACAAAAACAAAACAACAAACAAAAAACAGAACAACAACAAAAAATCAAACAAACAAATCAACAAACCCAAAAATTCATTCACAGAAGGAAGAGAGAAATCAATGCGCTTATGAGTCAGTTATAGATAATCAAAAACAAAGGCTAAGAAACACATTAGATAAATAGCTATAGTCATAAGTGAAAGCATCAAGAATAAAGACCAGAAATGTCAGCGCTCAAAATGATATGTCCAATCAAGCGATGAGGCAATGTGGGGATATATTCTGACATATTCACGGATTACAGATGACAAGCTCTGGAAGATGATGTAGAGTCAGGAGGAAGAGAGATGGCCAGTGTAGTTATGGAATGGATGAACTGATGAGCTGATGAGATCTCCAAGTAGAGCACTAGGAAAAAAAAATGTCATTAGCTAAGAGGAGAATTAAGCTAAAGAGAACTATGATAGAAATTCACCATCTATCTCTGTGACTGCACAGCATGTTCAGAATCAAAAGAGGGAAGAAAACAGGGGCGGATGCTGGGAGCCTCGACAGCTGAAAAGGGTGATTCCTAAACATAGAAACAGAATAACTGAGAGACTGGTGCTAATAAAAATTAACAGAAAGAACAAGAAAATACATAATTTCAAGGACTGTGAGGAGCCTTAGTTATACAGGTTGACTTTCCTGGGTAGAGTGAAGGAAATCTACTACATCACCTTGTGATGATGTAAACTTACAAAGGACAGGTAACAAGCCCTTGCAATGGAGAACATGTTACTGTATTATTAAAGAAGATATGGTAAATGCCACTTTAAATGGATATGAGTGACTCTGGTTAATATTAATGCTTTATCTTTGGGCAAATTTATTGTCAACAATTCTGATGTCATATCAGATCATCAAATACTGGAAAAGTCTTTCTCTCTCTCTCTTTCTCTCTCTCTCTCTCTCTCTCTCTCTCTCTATATATATATATATATATATATATATATATATATATATATATATATATATACATACATGTGTGTGTATGTACAATCAAAGGATGTCTTAGGATTGCTGTGATAAGACAGTATGGACATAAACAACTTGGGGAAGAAAGGGTTTGTTTCACTTCCACATCACTGTCCACCATCAAAAGAAGTCAGGACAAGTCTGGTAGGGAGGATCCTAGAGGCAGGAGTTGATGCAGTGGCTATCGAAGGTACTGCTTACAGGCCTGTGCTACAAGGTTTTCTCAGTCTGCTTTCTTATAGAACCATGCTCAGGAGTAGCACCACACACAATGGTCAGGACTCTCCTACATGTATCACAACATGAGAAAATGCACCACTGCCTGGAGTCTCCCAGCCCAGATAGGTTAGTGGTGGGGTCACAGAGTAGAACTCTGGTGATGGCTTTAAAGTCTGAGGGTCTCAGGGCTCCTGGCTGAACCTGGGTACTGATGGTAACCGACCAGGTGCTGATGGCACCTACTATCCACCTCTGCTGAGGGCAGCTACTCTCTGCCTCTGCTGATGGCAGCAGGCAATTTAAAGCCAGAGCTGAGGGCTCTTGGCTTCACCCAGGTACTGACGGCACCCGACTAGGTGCTGATGGCACCTACTATCCGCCTCTGCTGATTGCAGCTACTATCCACCTCTGCTGATGGCAGCAGGCAATTTAACTATATCTTACCCTCCATAACTGTACACTCCTTGTCCAAGGGGTTTGCAAGACCCAGCTCAGAGTCCTATCTGTGTCCACTTACCTTCTTCAAAGTCCCTGTTCCAAGGTGCCAATTTAGAATGTCAGGAGCCTTCATGCCCAGAGAGGGTAGTGGTGGGGTCACAGAGTAGGATTCTGGTGATGGCTTTAAAGTCTGAGGGTTTCAGGGGTTTCTAGCTCTCTAATTGTATTAAATGCTGATAACTTCTAAAACGTCCTAGAAACTTTCTTGAGCTTTCTGAGGGTAAAAGACTGCAGGTTCAGGTTAACACCTGTAGCCTTATGGGAGGATTAAGCAATACAGCCTTTGTTCTATGCCAGAAGGAACTGCTGGGCTCTAACTTTCAGCCTGCTAGTTGGAAGAAAAGGGGACACTTAGAGATGTTATTATAGCATTTATTACTAAGTTGTAAAATGTTTCCTATGAATGCTATCTAAGGGGAAAAGTGGAAAGATCCTAAGTGGGGAAAGAGAAAAAGATTCTCCTCTTTCTTCTTTGTCTTCAGTACTTATTTTGTTTGTTTGTTTGTTTGTTTGTTTGTTTGTTTGTTTTTTCGAGACAGGGTTTCTCTGTATAGTCCTGGCTGTCCTGAAACTCACTTTGTAGACTAGACTGGCCTCGAACTCAGAAATCTGCCTGTCTCTGACTCCCAAATGCTGGGTCTAAAGGCGTGTGCCACCACCGCCCGGAGTCCTCAGTACTTATATAGCTTTCAGATTACATGATCAGATGTTGCAAAGTTCATCACAAGTTTACACAAAAAAAATCATATCACAAATTGAATTAGAAGTTTACAACAGAGAATGTTTACATTCCATTAGGAGTAATTATCTGGCAAAACATCCATCACCTGTCTCAGATTCACAAGTTCATTGAAGGTTTAAAACCATAACTAAGATATTAGTGAAGTTTTGTATAGATAAACCCAGTTGATATTTTATCTTCTGACTTGCACCTGTAATAAATTGTTAGTTCCCTTTTTATAACCTTTGGTTAATTGTTTTACAACCTCTTGGAATGTACTCTGAGTAGGAGAAAATCTGGTTATCATCTAAGAGCAATTAAGTGGTGACACGGGAGACTGGCAGAGTTCTCATTGCACCTTTGACTATCAGAAAAGGACCTAATAGCAGTTCCATTATAAAAGAGCTTAACAATCACAGATATAATTTTAGGAATTCTTATAGGATCATTATTATGACTTAAGTCATCTATTTGTCTACATAGCATCACTATAAGCTAGTACAGTGGATCTGCAGAGATCTGCTCCAAAGGGCTGTGCTATTACTTACTGATTATTATGTATGTTAAATAATAACAGGAAAACATATTAATAGCAGGACTCTTTCCTAAAATGAGTCCCTTACAGCCTTGCTTAATAAGGGCTCACCTGTTGCAGATTATATAATAATCTGAAGCAGGCAATTTCAGGATGATCACCTGCTAGTATTTAGCTTGTCCCATTATGGCTTCTGACATCTCTTCCCTTTGAATACTATAAATGAAGCATATATATCTCCCTTAGAGCAGTCCTGATAGAAGACCCTAAGTGCTTGAAGATGACTGGAAGAAGAAACAGAAGGAGAATAACTAATCCTATAATAATTCCCAAATTTAAAAGAGAATTCCATAAGGAAAAAAAGTTTAATTTTTTTTTTTGTGCTTAAGAGAACTATAAAGCAAAATTGAACATCCAAATGTCAATGGCTCTTAAGGGATAATCTTTGTAATTTCCTGGTCTTGTACGACTTTAACAAAAATCACTGTTTCTGCTTTTGTAAACAAAAGCTTGCTTTGTAGGAGTAACAAATGCTCATAACCTCTAAACTCCCTATTTGTATTTGTTTATTTATCTATTTATTTATATATTTTGTTTTTTTCAAGACAGGGTTTCTCTGTATAGTCCTGGCTATCCTGGAACTCACTCTGTAGACCAGGCTGGCTTCTAACTCAGAAATCTGCATATACATATATACATATAAACACACACACATATATATGTATATACATATATATGTATACACACACACACACATATATATATATACCATTTGTGAAAAGAACCAAACTGATTTGAAAAAGAAGACTAGCACATTTTAAAATATAGTTGTGATAGTTACAAATGCCACTCTGAGTACTCTGCTAAAATGGAGTTATCACTGCTGCTCTTCCAAGTACAAAATTAAGAAAGGCTTTTTAAGTGAAGTGTAAAGAAGCGAGGATCACGATTGGAGGGCAAGGGTGCAGAAACCAGATTCAGACAAGTAATCTCACAGTGAACAACACAAAGCCCTGCGAAGGACTTGAGGTGCCTGTCAACCCTTAGGGTGTCAGACTTATCCGTGGCGTCGCCTTTTCTGTTAGAGTTGGTGGAGATGGCTACCAGAGGTTCAGAGAGGCACTGAGAACCTTCTCTGGCAGCGGGTAGCATCCAGGCTCACGGAGCACCACTCAAAGCTCTCAGGGCATCCGGCCTCTTACATCTTCCACCGATGCGCCGCCTTCTTGGAATCTGATTGGCTGGAGAGGCTGCTTCTGTCTCCCGCGGAGTTTAAACCTGACTCCTAGGCTTCCGGAATTGTCGAGGTCCTCAGGCAAGTGTGGGCACCCACAGCTGAAGGGGTCGCCAGGCTGCGGGGATAGTGAGGCCTGCGGAGCCCGAACCCTTCTCAGCAGCTACTCCAGGCACCTTGCGCGGCGGCTTGGAGAGCCGGGATGCCCAGGCCGGACGCGGTGCAGGCTTTGGATCAGGGCGCTAATCTCTGTTCTGCCTTTGAGCTCCTAGCTGGGCAGGGGGTCACAGTAGCTTTCAGGTCAGTCTTGGGAGGGAAAGGGATCTAGGTCCCTGTGACCAGGTCTGAAAAGGCTGCTTGCGTGTAGATAAGGATGCTATAACCAGGCAGGGTCTCTGCCTAGCTTGTTTAGAACAGAACTAATAGCTTGGCTCCGATCTGGGTATTGGGAGCTGACACTTAAGGAATAGAGAGGCACTATAAACTAGGGGATGGCATGGGGGGAGGGGGGTACACGGGAGGGAGGAAAGCAAAGTTGTTCCATCAGGGTCTGTTTATTTCCCCCCTGGGAAGTGGGGTCAGAGGATAAGAAGAGGTCACAGCAGAAGGTCTGCCACACAGCTGTGGATGAGACTGGAGCATTGGACTGGAGGGAAATTTGAAGATCTGCAGTTAGCCTCCTTGCTTCCCTGCTAAGATTTCGAAGTGAAAACCTGCATTTAGCCTACCTACTTCCCTGCAGTTTTACGTTTTCCTTTGGGCAAAACTTCAGAAAAATTGAACTTTAATATTGAAACGTTGAGAGGAAACTTCTTCCCTGTTGCAGAAATTCATCCCCCAAGCCATCTTCTGTCAATTGCTTGACACCTTTCTTTCCACATCTGCTTAATGCTTTCAAACATGACCATTTTAATATGGGGCAGATTGTTTTCTACTGAAAAGTTCTTTCATGTGTTCATATTTATTTACTTAATTTTATTTGTAATTCATTTTTTACACTCCATATTCCATTCCCCGCCCTTCCCCACCCTTCGACTGCTCCACATTCCACACCTCCTCTACACCCCACCCCACCCCATCTCCACGTGGATACCCCCACCCCAGCTGACCTCTAAACTCCCTGGGGCTTCCAGCCTCTTGAGGGTTACGTGTATCATCTCTGAATGAACACAGACCTGGAAGTCTTCTACTGTATGTGTGTTGAGGGCCTCATATCAGCTGGTCTATGCTGCCTATTTGGTGGTCCAGTGTTTGAGAGATCTTGCAGGTCCAGATTAATTGAGACTGCTGGTCCTCCTACAGGATCGTCCTTTTCCTCAGCTTCTTTCAGCCTTCCCTAATTCAACAACAGGGGGCAGCTGCTTCTGTCCATTGGTTGGGTGCAAATATCTGCATCTGACTCTTTCAACTGCTTGGATCTTTCCGGGTGCAGTCATGATAGGTCCCTTTTTGTGAGCAATCCATAGTCTTAGTAATAGAGTCAGGTCTTGGGACCTCCCTTTGAGCTGGATCCCACTTTGGGCCTGTTGTTGGACCTTTTCTCCGTAGCCTCCTCTCTATTTCCATCCCTGTAATTCTTTCAAACAGATACAATTATGGGTCAGATGTATGGCTATGGGATAACAACCCCATTCCTCACTTGATGTCCTGTCTTCCTGCTAGAGGTGGGCTCTATAAATTCCCTCTCCCTACTGTCAGGCATCTTATCAAAGGTCCATCCCTGTGAGTCCTGGTAGTCTCTCACCTCCCATCTGGTGCATTCCAGTCCTCCAACCTCCTATTTCCTGAGGTTGCTTGTTTACATTCTTTCTGCTGGCCCTCAGGGCTTCAGTCCTCTTCCCTCACCTAATACCAGATCAGGTTCCCCTCTCCTGCCCCCGCGCCCCCCCCCACCATCCATTTTCCCTCCCAAGTCCTCCCCTCCCTCCCCACTTATGATTGCTTTCTTCTCTCTCCCAAGTGGGACTGAGGCATCCTTACTTGGGCACTTCAGTTTGTTGAGCCTTGAATTCTGTGGACTATACCTTGTGTATTCTGTATTTTCTTTTTTCTTTTCTTTTCTTTTCTTTTTCTTTTTTCTTTCTTTCTTTCTTTTTTTTTCTTTTTTTGCTAATATCCACTTATTAGTGAGTGCATACCATGCACGTCCTTTTGGATGCATGTCTGAGTTACCTCACTTAGGATGATATTTTCTAGTTCCATCCATTTGCCTGCAAAAGTCAGGATAACCTCCTTAATAGCTGAGTAGTATTCCATTGTGTAAATTAACCACATTTTCTGTATCCATTCTTTTGTCTTGGGACATCTATGTTGTTTCCAGCTTCTGGCTATCACAAATAAGGCTGCTATGAACATAGTATAACTTGTGCCCCTGTGGCATGGTGGGGCATCTTTTGGGTATATTCCCAAGAGTGGTATAGCTTGGTCTTCAGGTAGATCTATTTCCAATTTTCTGAGGAACCTCCAGATTGATTTCCAGAGTGGTTGTACCAGTTTTCAATCCTACCAGCAATGGAGGAGTGTTCCCCTTTCTCCACATCCTCGCCAGCATCTGCTGTCACCTGAGGTTTTGATCTTAGCCATTCTGACTGGTGTAAGATGGCATCTCAAGGTTGTTTTGATTTGCTTTTCTCTGATCAGTAAGGACTTTGAACATTTCTTTAGGTGCTTCTCAGCCATTTGAGAGATTCTTCAGTTATGAATTCTCAGTTTAGTTCTATACCCCATCTTTTGTTTAGGTTGTTTGGTATTTTGGTGATTAACTTCTTGAGTTCTTTATGTATTTTGGATATTAGCCCTTTATTGAATGCGAGGTTAGTGAAGAGATTTTTCCAATCTGTAGGTTGCCGATATGTCTTATTGACTATGTGCTTTGCCTTACAGAAGCTTTCCAGTTGTATGAGGTCCCATTTATCAGTTCTTGATCTTAAGAGCATGATCCATTAGAGTTCTGTTTAGGAAATTTCCCCCTGTTCCAATGAGTTCAAGGCTCTTTCCCACTTTTTCTTCTATTCGATTCAGTGTATCTGGTTTTATGTTGAGGTCCTTGATCCACTTGGACTTGAGCTTTGTGCAAGGTGACAAATATGGATCTATTTTCATTCTTCTACATACAGACATCCAGTTAAGACAGCGCTGTTTATTGAAGATGCTTTATTTTTTCCATGTATATTTTTGGTGTCTTTGTCAAAGATCAAGTGTGCAGAAGTGTGTAGTTCTATTTCCGGGTCTTCAATTCTATTCCATTGATCAACATGTCTGTCTCTGTACCAATACCATGTAGTTTTTATCACTATTGCTTTGTAGTAAAGCTTGAGTTCAGGGATGGTGATTCCCCAAGCTGTTCTTTTATTGTTAAGAATTGTTTTCAGTATTCTTGCCTTTCCAGATGAATTTGAGAATTGTTCTTTCCATGTCTTTGAAGACTTGTGTTTGGATTTTGATGGGAATTGCATTGAATCTATATATTGCCTTTGGTAGGAAGGCCATTTTTACTATGTTAATTCTGCTAATCTATGAGCATGAGATATCTTTCCATTTTCTGAGATCTTCTTCAATTTCTTTCTTGAGAGATTTGAAGTTATTTTCATACAGGTCTTTAACTTGTTTGGTTAGAGTTACCCCAAGATATTTTATACTATTTGTGACTATTGTGCAGGGAATTGTTTCTCTAATTTCTTGACCTGTTTATACTTTGTATAAAGGAAGGCTACTAACTTATTTGAGTTAATTTTATATCCCACCACTTTGCTGAAGTTGTTTATCAGCTGGAGAAGCTCTCTGGTAGAGTTTTTGGGGTCACTTATGTATATTATCATATCATCTGCAAATAGTGATACCTTCACTTCTTCTTTACCAATTTGCACCCCCTTGATCTCTTTATTGTCTTATTGTTCTAGCTAACACTTCCAATACTATATTGAATAGATATGAGGAGAGTGGGCATCCTGTCTTGTCCTAGTTTCAGTGGGATTGCTTCAAGTATGTCTCCATTTAACTTGATATCGGCTGTTGGTTTGCAGTAAATTGCTTTTATTATGTTTAGGTATGGGCCTTGAATTCCTGATCTCTCCAATACTTTTAACATGAAAGGGTGTTTTAGTTTGTCAAATGTTTTTTCTGTACCTAAGGAGATGATTATGTGATTTTTTTTTCTTTGAGTTTGCTTATATAGTGGATTACGTTAATGGATTTTTGTATATTAAACCAACCTTGCATCCCTGGCATGAAGCCTACTTGATCATGGTGAATGATCATTTTGATGTGTTCTTGGATTCAGTTTGCAAGAATTTTATTATTTTTGCATCATTATTCATAAGCAAGATTGCTCTGAAGTTGTCTTTTTTGTGTGGGTCCTTGTGCAGTTTAGGTATCAGAGTAATTGTGGCTTCATAGAATGAGCTAGGTAGTATTCCTTCTGTTTCTATTTTATGGAATAGTTTGAGGAGAATTGGTATCCAGTCTTCTTTGAAGGTCTGATAGAATTCTGCACTAAATCCATCTGGCCCTGGCTTTTTTTGGTTCGGAGGTTTTTAAAGACTTCTATTTACTTGTGTGATATGGGCTTGTTTAGATAGTTTATCTGCTCTTTATTTAACTGTGGCATATGACATATGTCTAGAAAACCATCCATTTCATCTAGATTTTCCAGTTTTGTTGAGTATAGACTTTTATAGTAGGATCTGATAATTATTTTGGTTTTTGCTGATTCTTTGTACTGTTTTCTTTGTTTCTATTTGGTTGATTTTGGCCCTGACTTTGACTATTTCTTGCCTTCTACTCCTCTTGGGTGAGTTTTCTTCTTTTTTTACAAGAGCTCTCAGGTGTGCTGGTAAGTTACCAGGGCACTTAGTGCTATGAACTTTCCTCTTAGTACTGCTTTCATTGTGTCCCAAAGGTTTGGGTGTGATGTGTCAACATTTTCATTAAATTCCAGGAAGTCGTTAATTTCTTTCTTTATTTCTTCCCTGACCAAGTTATCACTGAGTAAAGAGTTGTTCAGTTTCCCTGTGTAAGTGAGTTTTCTGTAGTATTTCCTGTTATTGAAGACCAGCCTTAGGCCATGGTGATCTGATAGGATGCACAGTATTATTTCAATCTTCTTGTATCTATTGAGGGTTGTTTTGTGACCAATTATGTGATTTATTTCGGGGAAGGTATCATGAGGTGCTGAGAAGAAGGTGTATTCTTTTGTTTTAGGGTGAAATGTTTTGTAGATATCTGTTAAATCCACTTGGTTCATAACCTCTCTTAGTTTCACTCTATCTCTGTTTAGTTTCTGTTTCAATGACCTGTCCATTGGTGAGAGTGAGATAGTGAAATCTCCCATATTATTATTGTGTGGGGTTCAATGTGTGTTTTGAGTTTTAGTAAAGGTTCTCTTATGGATTTGGGTGCTCTTGCATTTAGGGCATAGATGTTCAGAATTGAGACTTTGTCTTGGTGGATTTTCCCCTTGATGAATATGAAGTGACCTTCTTCATCACACTTGATAACTTTTGGTTGAAAGTCTATTTTATTGGATATTAGGATGGCAACTTCTGCTTGTTTCCTGGAACCATTTGCTTGGAAGATCTTTTCTCATCCTATTACTTTGAGATAGTGCCTGTCTTTGTTGTTGCGGTGTGTTTCATGTATGCAGCAAAATGCTGGATCTTGTTTGGGTATCTAGTCTGTTAGCTTATGTCTTTTTATAGGTGAGTTGAGTACATTAATATTGAGAGATATTTAAAAGAGATGACAGTTGGTTCATGATATGTTTGTATTTGTAGGTGTTTTTATGTGCTTGTGACTCTCTGCTTTTGACTTTGTTGTGAAATGCTTAATATCTTGTTCTTCTTTGGTGCAAGTATCTTCCTTGTGTTAGAGTTTTCCTTCCAGGATCCTCTGTAAGGCTAAGGCTGGGTTGGTAGATAGATACTATTTGAATTTAGTTTTGTCCTGTTATATATTTTTCTCTCCATCTGTGTTGATTGAGTGTTTTGCTGGCTATAGTAGCCTGGGCTGGCATTTGTATTGTCTTAGAGTCTACATTCTGACCAGGCTTTTCTGGCTTTCATAGTCTCTCTTGAGAAGTCTGGTGTAATTCTGATAGGTCTGCCTTTGTATGTTACTTGGCCTTTTCCCTTTGCAGCTTTTAATATTCTTTCTTTGCTCTGTGCATTGAATGTTTTGATAATTATGCGATGAGAAGATTTTTTTTTCTGGTCCCATTTATTTGGTGTTCTATAGGCTTCTTGTACTTGTATGTCCATCTCTTTCTTTAGGTTGGGGAGGTTTTCTTCTATGATTTTGTTGAAGACATTTTCAGGTCCTTTCAGCTGGGAATCTTTGTTCTCCTTTATTCCAATTATTCTTAGATTTGCTCTTTTCATTGTGTCCTGAATTTCTTGGATGATTTGGGTTAGGAGATTTTTATGTTTTGAATTTTCTTTGACAGTTGGGTCCTACCCTTTCCTCCACACCTGA
The DNA here is from genome assembly GCF_978045245.1 of Mus caroli. Classification (NCBI taxonomy): domain Eukaryota; kingdom Metazoa; phylum Chordata; class Mammalia; order Rodentia; family Muridae; genus Mus; species Mus caroli. The sequence goes on from NW_028227265.1 coordinate 65,885,053, forward strand.
GATTTTCTCTTCATTCTCTTGTATTCTGTTGATAATACATCAGTAATTCCTGACATCTTTCCTAGGTTCTCCATTTTCAGGTTTGCTTTCATTTGTGTTTTCTTTATTGTTTCTACTCCCACAATTAAGTCTTGGATCGCTTTACTCAATTCCTTCACCTGTTTGTCTGTGTTTTCCTGTATTTCTTTCAGTGAGTTATTGATATCCTCCATAAAGGACTCTATTATGTTTATGAGATAGGATTTTAGGACAGATTCCTGATTTTCAGGTGTGTTGGTGTATTCAGGGCTTGCTGTGTTGGGAGAACTGGGTTCTGGTGATACCCACATATTTTGGCTTCTGTTGCTTATGGTCTTGTGCTTGTCTTTCACCATCTGAATATCCCTGGTGTTTGTTGAGCTGGATGACTTTGTGGAGTCTTCTACTTTTGTCCCTGGGTTGCTTCAGGTCTCCTGTTAGGCTTGTGGCCCTGGCTATATCAGACCAACTGTGGGGACTTCCAACTGGGCTCTTCACAGAGGCAGAAAAGGTGCGGATCTGTTGCCCTGGGTGCAGTAGATCTCCTGGGGAGTCTTCAGAATGTTAGGTCTTCTGTGGAGTAGTCAAGCTGTTGTCCAACTGCCCTGAGTGCAGCTGAGCCTCAACTTCTCTGAGAGCAGCAGATCCTCAACTGCTCTTAGTGCAGAGGATGCTGTAGGATGGATTGGGATATGAAACCTTCATGGGAGCAGACCAACTAGGGGTCTGGCCCAGCAGCAAGGACCAGGTGGAAGGGGTGGAAGGGATAGAGGGAAGGGGAATGGTATTTGGGAGGGGGGGTTGGGTGATGGGTCCTGAGTCCACTCAGGCAGGACTCAGGGTGGGACTAGGAGTCTGCCCCAGCAGCAAGGACCAGACAAAAGCTCATATTTATTTCTATCAGAAATGTTTATCCAAGGAGCTGCTATGTGCAAGGCATTAAGAGGCTTTAAGAGTTCAGCAGAAAACAAATTTGACAGAAACTTGTGTCTGTCGGTCAGCATTGCCCAATCTCTGCTCTTCTCTGTGAAGATGCTTGTGAGGGCATTATGGATGCCCAGATAAATGAGAATCTTATCATTGGATCCTTACATTAAATCTGCAGACTGTGTATAGATTGAGAATTGTAAGTACCTGACTGGGTCACTTTGTACCCTACTATAGGACTGATTACAGGATGTGAAGAATGGGAGGGTGGTTAGGGTGGTTAGGGTGAGGAAGATAAAGATAATGTGGAACCTAGGGGACATGAGTAGAATAATGAGATTGTTCTGTGAACTCAAAGCAAGGAGCAGAGTGACTTGTGGAGGGAATGTAGGTTTGGGGAGTTGACTCCATTCAAGCACATAGCTCAGTAGCAGCATCTGCACCTCAGTAAAGATTTTTCTGATCTGTTTTCTGCCCAGGTAGCATTAACACTTCTTTAACATCTTGTGTGTTAAAGTCATTGTTCTCGTCATACTGTTTAATTATTTATCTCCCTGTTTCTATTACATTGTTAACCAGTGTAGATCATAAATCTAGACTTAATTATGCTTATACTTTCCTATCTTTCCAGCCCTCTTCCACTCCTTGAATGAGTCATTTCTTTTGTGCTTCCATGAAGGTCCACTTACCTGCCTACGGTTATACTTTGGCATAGTAACAGAACAGTGTCTGTCTCACACTGGACTTTTCCTTCCATGACAGCAGGGACCTTATCCTGTCATCTCCTGGTAGCCCATTGTGTCCGGTGGGAATGTAGATGTAATATAGGTTTGAATGGAAAAACAAAAGTATTTACCTTTTTGGAATTTACTAATTCTCCTGATCATATAAATTTGTATCTTGAGATTTTTATGCAAAGGGCTTTACAAATACTTATGTAGACAGTGTATTTTAAGTCATGGTGGTTGTGCTTTAGAATGGATCTTTACCAGTTTTTACTCTTATTAATCAGTACTATAGTCTTCTACCCCATCCTTTCTTTTCCTTTCACTTTAGAAATGGAGTACCCAGGGATAGAAGTTGAAGCTGTTACCTCTGGAATTCAGAGACGTGTGAAGGACAGAATTGCAAAGACAAAGTTGAGTGTTTCTCTTGCTTCAAAGATCAAAACAAAAATATTCAGTAAGTACCTACCTTATTTTAGCAAATATGGAAAACTACGAAAATGACTACTTTGTTAGCTGGTACTTTTTCTGTTTGATCTTTTCTGTCTGAGACTTTCAGCGATTCTGCTGAATGGTTTTGCTAATCTGCCCTTGGTGATAGCTGAACTGTAAGCAGCCCATGGCTGTTCTGTCCCCAGGCAGCTCCCTCTCAGCTTGCAAAGACAATACCAATATGACTTCTCTAGAAAAGAGCTAAATAGAGTAAGAGATTTGCTCTGCATTCTGTGGCAGTCAGGTGATAAGTCATGTAGAAATGCTTGGCCAAGATCAGGTATGGTAGTACATGATTTTATATAGGCCAGAGTTCACCAAGAAAGCACTACACACTTTGAAGATGAAATGAATCCCAGCAGTAAGGTGTTAGGAAGGCAAACAGACAAATAAAACCTCAAACAACAAAAACAAGAAGAAAAACAAAAACAAATAAACAAACAAAAAGCCCATGAAGATGGGAAACTCCCCAGAATAAACTTTTTTTTGCTCTCAAAAATTGTCTCAATGGTTTATGCCCATGTTGGCTACACTGGGGAATGTACTGTCTGCCTGCTGATGTTACACCCATTACTTACGACAGAGCCAAAATGTCTAAGTATCTTTAAATCAGGGCATTGCACCTACCCGGATCTGTAGGTAAATCTGAATTAGCCAGCTTTCTACAATGGTTATTTTCTGCTTCATTAGTCAGGACCATTTGGAAAACAGCAGGAAAATGTTATTTTAGATTTTGGATGTCCTAACCGGTTGTGATCTGTTTCTCTTGAGTATGCCAAGGAGAGCCAAGTGAAAGTACTCTGTACCAAAGATAAAGTCTGTTATGGATCCTTCCTTCCTTCCTTCCTTCCTTCCTTCCTTCCTTCCTTCCTTCCTTCCTTCCTTCCTCCCTCCCTCCCTCCCTCCCTCCCTCCCTTCCTTTCCCTCCCTCCCTCCCTCCCTCCCTCCCTCTCTCTCTCTCTCTCTCTCTCTCTTTCTTTCTTTCTTTCTTTCTTTCTTGCATTTTTATTGTTACTTTTACTTTTGTACAGTCCAACTATTGCCCCACTTTTCTTTCTTTTTTTTTTAGATGCACAAAATGTTTCTCTGAATACTTAAAAAGGTTATATTTAACAAAACTTATTTTAGAAAGATATGTTAGCAAAGGCCTATAATTTTAGCACTCAAGAGACCAAGTGTGTGTGTGTGTTACTATGGAGTAAGTATGTTATTGGCATGTAGTAACTCTTAATTTAAATTATGAAAATATAATTATGATTTAATCATAATAAAGAACATAATACTCTTAAGGTGAGTTTAATCATTAACTCCTCACCAAAATGTCTTTGCTACAGTTTCAGTAACAATTTAAATCATAGTAACAAAGATTGCAGTCAGTTACTACAAAAGATATAATCATTTGGGCAGAAGTGAAGAGCCTAGAGAATTAGTCCTTTCATTTGAAGTTTAAGAAATGGCATTTGGGAGCAGAGGCAATTTTAGTGAGTTGTGGAGCCACAGAAACTTGTGCAAACATTTCAGATTGTCTACCCTACCTCCTGTGGGGTCATTGTCCTACCTTGCCTCCAGTCAAGGTGGGGAGGGCAGAGATGGGGGCAGTATCATTGCTCATCTGTGGCTGCTTTGTCTGCAGGGCTCCACTCACTTGGTCCCAGCTGCATGCCTCTCCACTTTTGTCTTCTCTCTAGCTTTTCTTTCTTCACTTTTAAGATCTGGGCACATTTTTTCTCTCTCTAAACTGTACTTATATTGCCCTCTTTTCCAACTGTCATTTGATGTCTATAAAGTAAACTGTATTTTTTTCTGAAATAATTTTGCTAAGGAATGTGGAATTTTATTCAAGAAATATAAGGTATAAGTTGAGTGTTAACTTTTTAAAAATATTTTTGCAGACAATTCTTCTATGTTCAGGATCTCTCTAAAGCACAACAACAGAGCACTAGCTCGGGCCCTTAGTAAAGAGAAAGAGAACTCTCGAAAAATTACTACCAAAAAGATGCAATTACAGAAAGAAGTAGAGAAACTGAATTTTGAGAATACCTTTCTTCGCTTAAAGCTAAATAACTTGGTATGGAAATTGTATTGTTTTGGACTCTCCATTAAAATGGAATCTTTTAACTACTTTACTATAGAAACTCTAAAAATGTTTCTTAAATTTAGTTGTTGTAGAGAATTATTTAACATCAGTATGCTGTGTAGTCTATACTAAAGGATATATACCTCTTGGTGATAGAATAGACATCTTAAATCTCGCTCTAAATGCATGCTGTGCGTACTATAAACCACTGTAACACCATGATTAACATTTGCTTGCTCACCATAAGCAAAACTTGACCCATTCATACATTTTAAAATGGTGAGTATAATTCCTCTAAATAATTGAAAGAGTCTGCACAATATTTCTGTTCTTCTTTAATCTTGCATTTCTTTGGCTACAAGCCAAATAGAATTGAGATTGTCCTTTCTTAGGTTATTCATTTTAGGTCTAAAATGAGTAGAAATTGGTTTAAAATGGAAAAAAATAGCCTTTAATACTTTGATTTAATTCATATTACTGACCAACTATGTTTGTTTTCCATGTGATATATGGTTATGTGAAAACAGAAAAATATCAGAAAATTGATAACTAGTGTCAAATGTTCAGTGTATCTGTGTGTTCATGGCTATTCTGACTGAGCACTAGTGTAGCTTTTGAGTGTAATGTGATCTCAGTTGAAAACAGTCACCAGGCATGATTTCATGTCTGTAATCCCAGTAGTTAGAAGCTGAGGCAAGAGCTTGCCACTAACAGTCTCCACTGTGTAGTTCTAGACTAACTGGGGTTACAGTGTGAGAACTTGCCTCAAAAATAAGAATAGAATCAAAACATTTTTAATTCACGTCTTCTTACATTGATGGTATCTATAAATGTATCATAACAAATTTCAAACCTTAGTTAAAAGAAGTCTTTATTTTACATGCACAGAATGAGAAGCTTAAAGAGATAGAATCACATGTGGCCAATGATTTGTTAGCTGCAATTGAAATGAGCAGTCTTTCTGAGGTAAGTGAATTCATGTGAGTAGGCCATTTTTTTTTTTTTTTTTTTTAGCAATACTAAAGATAGTTGAGATTAAATAGCATCAAGGTGTAAGATATTCAAATGTGCAAAAAACTAATAGTAATCATGTAGAATGCATCTGCTTTATAATTGGTTATTGAAATTATTTCATTAAAATCTAATTTTGATTTAAAACAATAGATTAAATTTGATTTAAAATAATAGATTAAATTTCTCTTTGGAACATGACCCACCCAAAGGATTTAGAAACAAAGTCTTAGTAGAATGGAACTTATTTTAAAATAAAAAAAATCAAAAAATTATTGGTGTGAAAATAGGTAGATCCTATTTTATACCAGTATAAATTCCAGATCATTTAAAATATTGACACAAAATAAAGCACAGACATACCTAAGAGTCATTATCATCCATACATGAGTCAGGGGAAAGTTTTTCTGTGCCTCTGAGCCTGACCTAAGGAAGAACTTACCATTCCTGTGGGCTAAGGTCAAGTCCCTCATGTCAGTGATACACATTCTCAGGATTTGGTCCACTCCCCCATTGAGCCATTTCCTATTGTTAGGCACATGGGTTGTCTTTTGCTGTTACCTTGATGTCAGTGTAGAGTACTTTTCTCTCTTATATCATTATATTTGTTTCTTTTCTGGATTATATTGTGTCAGTATGCAAAAAACTTATTATAATTCCTCTTGAAAGCACCAACAAAAGCACATTCTCCTCAGCCACTGTCTCATTCATACTTTTTCAGAGACTTATTGCCACGTTCTCCTTCCTTTTGATTCACACTTCTAAACTTCTACATCACTATGGTGTTTCTGTAAGCCACCAGTGGTACTAGGGTGACCAGATCCCAGAGGCAGCTGTTGCTGATCTTTGGACTCTCAGGACACTGTTCTCACTAAGAGCCTTCCCCTCCTGTCTGCATGTTCTTTCAGCCTGTTTTTTTTTTTTTTTTGGTTTCCTTCCCTAACTGCTAAGTTTCAGAGTGCCCAAGACTTAGTTATTAGATTTGTCTATACTCATTCTTGTTAGGTAATTTTACCACTCTTTTTTTTAATTACTAACCTAAACTGATAACTTCCAAATGTCTGTTTCCATACTACATAACACATATGTAGTAGACATGAACAACTTATGTATAATTATAACTATCTTGTATATATATTAGTGTATATCTTTGTATTTCTATTTATAGGAAGTTTCGAAGGATTACTTAACAAAAATATCAGGAGTGATTATCACTGTAAAGTATGATGAAGGATGACCTATTTTAATCTTATCTTTATACTATAATTATTTACCTCTTAAAGCCCAAAGTAAAGGCTGGGTAGTTCAGTGGTAGAATAATTAGGTGGCATGAATGGGGTCCTGAGTTATTCTTCAGAAATACACATATACAGTTCAAGAATTTTGTTCTGTTTCTGTTAGTATCCTGGTATAATTTGCTATTTTAATGGCAAGTCTAATATAATAGATTATTTCTTACCATTTTCTTTGTTTTACTCAAAAATAGTTCCATCAAAGTTCTTCTTTCCTGTCAGCTAACAAGAAACAAAGGCCGAGTAAGCAATGCAAGCCTGCGCATCTTCCATGTGCAAGGTAACTGTTTAAAGCTTGGTTACGAATTGGCTTACGTGTTTGTGCCTTAGAAGATGAGAGATTGGTCTTTGAGTGGTTTTATTTACTCACATTCTAAAAACAGAAAAAAACAATTAGAGATAATGACTTATAAATAAATAATGCATAATGTTGCTTGGTTGAGTTAAACATTTCATAGACTTCTATTGTATACTTCAGTTCAGTACACCTTTAGTTACCTGTGCTAGATTGACACTGGCTCAGAGCACAGACTGCATAAAATAATCAGTGTTCTCGGTCAGCCCCTAGATGTGCTGCTATGGTGGAAATGGGAATCGTGTGTGGTGTCTTGTTAAGGCTGGCTCTTCAGGACTCTGAGGACAGTGTCCTCAAATGCAGATAAACTAAGTAGATTGTAGTAATTGCTACTTTTAATTACATTTCTTCTGGCCTTTTTTCTTACTGAGCAAATCTGATTAACTCTTTCCACCTTTCATATCATGTATACTGTCCTAATCTGTGAGATTAACTCTCATTTTGGCTATTCTCTAGTCTAAAGTCTCTTTCCTTTTTTGATTGACTTGGTTACAAGTCATCAAAGCATACCCAATTTCAAATTGGATATATTAAACAGTAAACCCTGAGGCTGAGAAATGTGAAATGACTTAAGGAGTGACTGGAATCTTTCCATCTACTTAATAAGTTTAATGTGTTTAAGTGTATACAGTCTATAGATATTGCATAATGTATATGTAGACATGAATTGCCTAAGTGTAAAGATCTTGTATTTGTGTAGGTATATGCATGTGTATATTCCAATGCGTAGCAGAAAATTAGAACGTTCCTTAAATAAGCATTAGTAGTGATTGTCCATTGGGTATTTTGGTTAAGGGGGAAATTTTGCACTTCAGTAAAAACATTAAATAAGTAGAGGCATTTCGTATATGAATACTGTCTTTACTACAGGAGGGGAAGAACTCTCGGATCATGCCATTTATGTCTGTTTTTATTTATTCCAGTTTGTTCTATTTTATTTACGTACAATCTGAATTGCCACCATTTTGTGCCAGTACATTTTATTAATGTATTTTTAAAGTAGTGAGTTGTATTATCTTATATCTTTATATTTCCAAGAACACATTGGGTGTGTAGTGGTGCAGACTTGTAATTCCAGTGTTTGGGAGGCTGATGCAGTAAAATCTCTAAGAGTTTGAAGCCAGCCTGGGCTACATAATGATTTCCAGGCCATGTTGGGCTACACAGTTAGACCCTATCTCAGTAAACAATCCAGAAACACACAATCAAGTATATTTGTTTGCCATACAAAAAAATTTCATTATGTCCTTTAATGAGATTTTGTTTGGAATATTTTATATACATTAAAGGTAGGTTTTCACACATAAACAGCATTATATGACCTCATCCAGAAGACCCTAAAGGACAAAAGTTACCAATGATCTCAGATATATCCCTGTAGCTTCCTCCCTGATCATCACCCAATGCCTGCCTACCCAAGGATTCTGACCTTAAAACAGCATACATCAATTTTGCGTGATTCCTCTAGTGATAAAAAAGTACTTTTAAAAATGTGACTTATGCTTATCATTGTTTGTAGGAGTTATCTATATTGTAGCTGTAAGTCCTCCTCATTGCTATTAAGTATGCCACCTGCATCTCTGTTCTGCCGTTCTGCTGTGTTTCCAGCTCTGATCTGTTACAAATAAGGCCGCCACATAGAGAGATATAGGTATCTCCTGCTTGGTGAATGAATCCACATTCTATTTGGTATAGAGTACCAAATTGTTTCTGGAGAACGGTCCTAGCAGCAGTGTGTGAGCATTCCTGTCCTATATCCTTAGTGTGTAGTGGTGTTAAATTTTAGTTTTTATCTTTACTTCTCTGATGACAAATGAAGTTAAATACTTGCTCATATGTGTTCTTTTGAGTAGTATTAATTTTTACTTTGTGTATCACAAGTGTTTTTCTCTGGCTCACATCTTTTCTTTTTTTGTTTCCTTGGGATATTTAGCTGAACAGTTCTTTATAAAGCCCAATTTGTGTGTGTGTGTGTGTGTGTGTTTGTGTGTGTGTGTGTGTGTGTTTGTGTGTGTGTGTGTTTGTGTGTGTGTGTTTGTGTGTGTGTTTGTGTGTTTGTGTGTGTGTGTGTTTGTGTGTGTGTGTGTGTTTGTGTGTGTGTGTGTGTGTGTGTGCGTACATGCATGTGATGCATGTGTGTGTATCTGTGTTCCCTCCTGTTGCGGCAAATACTATAAATGAACGCCCTGCCAACTCTCCGCGGTGGTGCCAGACAGGCTGAAGACTGCTCTTGGCCACTCTCGACAACTCTCCTGCCCCCAACCCCTGCGCCCAACCTATGGTCCTACTCTGGTATCGACACTGGTGGTTTCAAAACTATTGTCCTAGCTGGGTCCACACAAATCCCACACACCCACGGGCCGCCAGCTCTCTACCATCAGCAGACCCACATTTCAGTAACCAAGTAAATCAAAACTCTTAAGGCTTAATTAACTAATCAGATTTATATAACAATAGAAACACAGTTACAAGATGCCAATACAGGCCGGGCAGTGGTGGCACATGCCTTTAATCCCAGCCCTCGGGAGACAAAGGCAGGTGGATTTCTGAGTTTGAGGCCAGCATGGTCTATAGAGTGAGTTCCAGGACAGCCATACAAAGAAACACTGTCTTGAAAAGCAAACAAACAAACAAACAAACAAACAAACTAACTAACTAACTAACTAACAAAAAGCCAATAGAGTAAAAAGCCTTATCCCAGTATTTCTAACCTTTTAAAAATACAAGAAAAATGTCAGAAGCCATTTCTCAGACCTCTCTAGCCTCCCTCCTCTCAGGCCTATGGGCCTCTTCTACAGCTCTTAGCTTTGCCCCCTATTTCCCAAAGTACAGACCCTGTCTGTACTGATGAAATTGGACAGGAAAATTCCTGCAACACTCTCCCAGTGTTCTGATTAATACTTTCTGTGACCCTTTATTAATCTTTACTGTTTACAAAGTCATTATTCTGCTTCCTACCAAAAGTGTAATATTTTCTGTTGGTGTTCAGGAATTGCCACATAGACCATGTGAGCACTGATCTCAGTTAAGCAAGAATATTTTATTGAACATACATCCCAAGTCTAATTGATTAGGACTATAAAAAAAGGACTTGTGAGCCTAATTGTGGTACCAGTCTGTTTGGGCAAGCTTTTTATAAGAAAAACCAAATCCAGTAGGTCAGAAAGCTAGAGGCAGCATGGCATTTTGGTTAACTTGACAAAGTATTATCAGCTGACATTTAAGCTGATTGATCCTAAGAGAGGTAAGAGGGGTGGTGGATGGGTGGTGAACAGGGGAGTTTCAGAGCACTGAGCTAACAGAGCATTAGTAATGCAAACATAGTGTTATGGCTTTTTGGGAGAATTTTTCAGTGTCAACCCTGGATAATTAGTCCTGGAAAGTAAAGTCTGAGAACTTGAACTTAATTTCACCTTACGAACAAAATGTAGACTGAATACAAAATGACTGTAGTTATGTTAAAAGAAGCAGGATTTCAACACTTCCCTTTTACATTGTTGTTTTAACAATTATTGGCCTGGAAAGATAGCTTAGTGGTTAAGAGCATGGTCTGCCCTTTAAGAGGTCCTGAGTTCAATTCCCAGTAACTATGTGGTGGCTCACAGCCATCTATAGTGAAATCTAGGGCCCTCTTCTGGCATGAAGGTATAGTATACATGCAGATACTCATACATTAAATAAAAAACTTAAATTATTCTTTATTGTTATTATCATTACTGTTATTACATGCATGATGGGGATGGAAAGGCACTTGCATGTGCCATAGCATATGTTTGATGGCCAGAGGATAACTTCATGAAGTTAGCTCTCTCCTTTGATCTTCACATGGGTCCTTAGGGATTGAAGTTAGGTCTCCAGCCTTGTATAGTAGGTGCTTTACCTACTTATCCATCACATCAGCTTCCCTACCTCATTTAGATCTTCAGCCTACTTAGATTTTTGGGTATGTTGTGAGGGAAGGCTGTCTTAGTTAGGGTTCTACTGCTGTGAACAAATACTGTGACCAAGGCAACTCTTATATGGATAAGGCTAGCTTATAGGTTCTAAGATTCAGTCCATTATTATCAAGGTGGGAACATGGCAGCATCTAGGCAGGCATGGTGCAGAAGTTTCTGAGAGTTCTACATCTTTACCTGAAGGCTGCTAGAAGACTGGCTTCCAGGCAGCTAGGCTGAGGGTCTTAAAGCCCACACCCACAGTGACACACCTACTCCAGCAAGGCCACACCTTCTAATAGTGCCACTCTCAAGTCTAGGCTTATAGAAACCATTACAGTGGATCAGAGTTGTTATTGTTGTTTTGTTGTTTTAGTGCGGAAATTTCATTGGCTTTGCACTATTTATTGAAAACACTATCCTTTCCTTACCTAATGACTATTTCATCTGTATCATAATGAACTGACTGGATGGATATGTAAGAGTCTGTTTCTGAACTCATTGTTCTTGTATGTGGGTCCTATCACTACCATGCTGTCTAAATGATTAATTTTCACATAAGTCTTATTGTTTCAGTCTGTGTCTCTTCATTCTTTTCATTTCTAAATATTAGTATGACTATTTTGGTCCTTTGCATTTCATAAGTAGTCTAGCAATTTGCCACAACCCCCCCCCCCAACACACACACACACACACACACACACAAAGGGATAGTTGGACAATTTACTAGGCATTGCAGGGTAATTTGATCACACTGTGAACCCTGAGATTATGTTATTTACTGGAAAAACCTGTTTCTAGTTGTGGTGTGGCTCAGCCCTAACACACATATTCAAGAACTTTCTGCTTATTGTAAACATGACTATATAAAGTCAACCATAGGTCAATTCAAGCAACCAGTTGACAAGAAGTGAACATAGGAAAACACCATAGAGAGTAAGAGGAAGTCAGGAGGACAGATAGAGAGATGGACAGGGAGTAGAAGGGAGGGTCATTCAGTTTGAAGGGTTTTTGAGATAGAGTGGAACATCAGCTAAGGAAGGAGGTGAGGTGAGTGCTCTCTCTGCCTCTCTGAGCTATCAGACTTCTGGTTCCCAAGTCTTTATTTGTAAAATCAAAACATCTGACATTCTGTTAATAAACAATAACTGAGACTATGTTCAGTTTGAGGAAAATAGAAATTTTATATAATAGTTTCATCTATAAGTGCACTGTATCACTTGGTCTACTTAGCTATTATGTGTTTTCCTCTGTTTTGTGTTGTATTGAATGAATTCCTTTGTTTTGATTGTTTGAGACAAGATTTCATGTAGCTGAGACTGGCCTTTAATTACTGTTACTCTGCCTCCACTTCTGGAATGCTGGGGTTTCAGGCTTGTTTCAGAACACTTGATGCAGTTGTTTATTAAATTATGTTTTCTTCTTGATATTAGCTAGCAAAAATACAATTAATTTTCAGATACTGTCCTGTTTCCAGTGAACTTGTTAATTCTAACAGTTTATTGGACTATCTCTTTGAATTTTCTATTAATATACTTTTGTTATTTGTATATAAGAACCATTTTCTTTCCCCTTTGCAAGCCATTTTTCTTTTCCTTTTTCTTACTTTATTGCAATCACTACTTGTTCAAAGTTGGAAAAGTCATAACAGGCATTCTTTTTTAATTTTTTTTTTTTTAGACCTGTTGGTGGTTCTACATAAACAGTTCCTGCCAGGGTGACAGGACTTAGGCACAGTGCCACAGCCAGGCAATACACCTACATCCCCAACATCTCAGTTTGAATACAACATGTCAAACTGCCCTTGGCCAGCAGAAGAGGGTAGGCTCCAGCAGTCAGTTCTCTAGGGGTGCATAGTTCAGCAGTTTTGCAATCAGGTCCACATGTGCCAGCAGCATGTGGTGGCAGCCATAGTGCTTTAGACCCAGAGCATCCAGGGTATCCCCCTCGGTGTACCTGGCCTGCAGCAGACCCAGGTAGGTTTCCCATTTGTGGTGACAGTCTTTCCACAGGTGAAGCAGCGCACTGGGATGATCTTGGCAGCATCTGGTGTGCAGGCTGCTGGCAGCAGTTTTTCCAACAACAGGCATTCTGTGATTCCACTGTTAGGGATGATGTGAACACTTGGATTTTCTAGATCTTGTCAGATTAAAAAAGTTCCAGGATGAGACAAAATATCACAAGTTCAAGGCAAACTAAAAGCTTAGGAGAAGTTATCTAAGCCCACAGTTTGTTTGCATTCCTTCATTCTTTATTATTGTGTATATGTGCATGTATATGGTAGGTGGGTGTGAGTATAGCTGTGCCTCAGAATGTGTAAGAGGTCAGAGGACAACTTTCAATGGTCATTTGTTTTCCTTCCACTGTGGGCTCTAGGGGTCAAATTCAGGTCCCCAGACTTGTATGGCAACCACTTTTACCCAATAGACTTTCTCACTGGCCCGAAGCCTATAGTTTTTGTTTGTTTGTTTTTGTTTTTTTTGTCAAAACCTTTTTGATATCATCCCATTCCTCTTGCTAAAATTTAGACATTCAGATCTCTTATTTCTTGATCAGGTTTTTAACTTTTCTTTAAAGAATCCTTCCATTTCTATTTTTCAGTCATCTAAAGTGTCATTTATAGTGAGTCAGGGGCAGCTGCTCTGCACAATAAGACTGTCTCAGAAAAAAAGGAAGCTCAAAAACTCGTTGCTGAGAATTTCTTCCTGAATAGCTATTGAATTAATCATGTGAGTTTTCTTTTTTTGCTATTGAAAAGATACTTTTTTATTTTTATAATGAATTCTTAATTTTCTCTATTCATATAAAAATACAATGAATTGGTTAATTACTAATAGTAATATATATCATTACTAATTATATATATAATTGCTAATTATATATACATATACATATACATATACATATACATATACATATACATATACATATACATATACATATACATATACATATACATATACATATACATATACATATACATATACATATACATATATATATCATGTGTATACATACACATGATATGTGTAGGGGGGTGCAAATACATGGCATATCTGTGAAGATCAGAAAACAACTTGGTGGAGTCTGTTTCCATTTTTACATAGGTCCTAGGAATTGAACCCAGGTCATCAGGATTTCCAAGACAAATACCTTATCTGCTGAGCCATGTCTCTCTATGATCTATTTTAGAATTCCTTCTCTGCATCACAAAATTATTATCGTTGCTTTAACGGTGTGTTACATATGTTTTATAATGAAAATATTAATTTTCTTTTCTTGCAATTCTTTTTCAGGTTTACGTATTTCAGTTATGCTGACTGATAAACATTCTTTTCTAATTCAGGAAGTGTATTACAAAGTGGTATTATTTTTCTTTAAGAGCTTAAGAAAAGTTACCTCAGCCTATAGCTTTCATGCAAAGAAGTTTTGAGAATATGCTATTTTTTTAAAAAAAATATATTATTTGTGTGTGTGTGAGTGCAGATGCTTGTGGAGACTAGAGGCTGATCCTCCCAGGGCTGAAGTTAAATGTAGTTGTGAGCTGCCCAGTATAGGTGGTAGAACCAAACTCAGGTCCTCAGGAAGAATAGTAACTGCTAGGCCATCTCTCCAGTACCTATCCCATTTCTTTAATAATCTCTATGTTATATTTATCACATTTTTACTTGTTCTTCAAATAATTTTTCAATTTTTTTTCTAAATGGTCAGACTATTGGTACAAGTATAATGATACCTTTTTCTTTCTATGTAATTTTTGTAAAACACAGAATTTCTTATTTCATTCTCCCTTGCCTTTAGGGTTCTATTAACTTCAGAAAATGATGATGATGATGGTGCTGATGATAAATGGAATACAAAGTGTAGCAACAGAATTATATCAAAGACCTCACCTGATACTACTTCTTTGGTATCAAGACAACCTTTATCCATACATCAATGTAATTTGGAAGTATTCCTTCCTAAAGAAGGTAATCAGAAAACATGTAGTTCAGGTCATTCAGAACATACTTCATGTGTTGATGTACTTCCTAATGGTAAGATTGTTTTTAAAACTTTATGTAGCCTTTCTTAAGCGCAACAATGTATAAACAGTTTATCCATTAGGTAGATCTTTTATATAGGTAACTTGCACTTGCTAACTTCTACCATTTAAAACTGCTGGTGAAAATTTCAACTTGAAGTAAACGTCCTGAGATCCATGGGCACCTAATACTGTTAGTCTAGAAGCAGTCTTCAAAAATGAGCAGGACTAAGCTTTCCATTTTGCTTAGCTTGTAATTTGAAAATGCCATTACATTTATATGTTTAGTTTCATCTCCTTTTCATGGATATGAAAAATGTTCATCTAGGTGAATATAGTGAATTTTTCAAGGTCATAACCCATTAGTGATTATGATGGTTAGTTTTGACTTTCAAGCTGACATAGTCTAGAATCATCTGGAAAGAGAATCTCAATGAGAGACAGTCTACATCAAGTTTGCCTGTGAACATGACTGGAGAATTATCTTGATTTTACTGAGTTGGGAAGAGTTGTCCACTCTGGGTGATACCTTGAAATCCTTGGCAGGAGATCCTTAACTATTTAAGAGTGAAGAAGGCAAACTGAGTACAAGCTTGTATCATTCATTGCTCTCTTCTCAAGACTCTGAGTGTGGGTGGCTATCTGCTTCAAATTCCTGCCTCTTTGATTTCCTTGCAATGATGGGCTGTAGCCCAGAACTGTGAACCAAATAAATTCTCCTTTAAGGTTTTATTGTCTGTATTTTACCAGAGCAACAGAAATGAAAATATCATAGTGCTAATGAACTTGAGTAATGACTTAGTAAGGAAACATGATAACACTTAATTTTATTACACGGTCTTCCTTATTGATAATCCTGTAATGTAGTCTATAGTGCTTACGCATTGGTTAAATATTAACAAACTAGAATACAGAAACTTAATTTGCCATGGACCAGTGCTTAATGGACCCTCCTCAATCCCTGCTAATCAAGGTCTTGGACAGATGGGCATAGAGTGGGCAGGAATGGGGATGACAAACAGATGGGACATGAGAGAGTGTGTTGAATCTGAGTGTAATTTGTCAAATCGAGCATCAAACTTTTTATACAGAAGAATAACAAGAAACCAGGTGAACATATCTGCTAAGTTACAGTGACACAAAACAAAAGGAATGCATTCGTCAAAAGATGGTGGGGAGAATGGAGATAGGTGTAATGCTAGTCTATTGTTAAATCCACCACCAGGGGTTCTTAGTAAATGCCTGATTATGTGTTCCTTTGGGCCTAGTGAAGAAAACTGTCCCAGGGGGATTCCCTAACTCTTTCATGGTTACCCCGCCTCTTCCTATTCCATAAGCCATTGTGTATTCCCTTGTTTGGGTGAGACTAAGTAATCACTCTGCTGACTAGCCCTGAGCTATTCTAGCTCAGTTCTTTGTAATGCCTAATTAGTTTCATGTCTGTACTAGAAGTAAATTTGAATGTTACTGAATAGGTAACCTTCTCACTGAATTCCTACTGAATTCCAAGACCTTAGGCTTCAAGGATTTTCTAGGACATTGGAGCAGTGGTAGAGGCTTACCTATGTCAGAATTCAATCTTTAAAGGCACTTATAATAAAACAATACTGAAAGAGAGCATACATCATACTAACTCGGGGGGATGGGGTTTGAGGATATAGGCTATGAGAATGCCAAGATTCCAGGAGGCTGAGTTTCCTTGAAACTCTTAATTGTTAAGAGCAATTGTTAAGCTTAGAGCACAGTATTTTTCCTTTTCACAGTCTTAGGTATCCTCCCCACCAGAGTTACTGTTATTATTTGTGGCCATGGTCTCCTTCAGCTCTAGAAGTAGGAATTAATGGCTCTATTGTAGTATATACCCATTCCAATCTTGGGGTGGAGGCTAAATGAATGCTCAGTAGTATGCATTTCTCAAGGATTTAGATGTAAAATGTGACCTGGGAGTACTCCAGTTAGTCTAATTTTTATTAGCATGAATTCTGAATAAGGGTCTGAGAAGAACAGATTCTCAGAAGTTCTCTCTGTGAAACAGCTAAGTATCCGCTTTGTTTACTATAGATTATTCCTTATTTTTTTGTTTTTCTTTATTTTGTAGAGAGGCATTGTCACTCAGATGGAAGTCCTAAGAGTTCTCCAAGTGAGATGAAAACTGGTCCATCTCCCAACCTCAGAAGGGAAGAAAAATTAACACTTAAAAATATTACTCAGAGGAAGAAGTGTATGTCTTCAACAGCAGACATACTGTATGTGACAGATTTAGATCATCAACCAATATCAAGTCCAGGATCAAATTGGAATAATGAGATAAATGGCTATACTAATGAAACCAGTAATAACACACGAAGAAATACCGAGTGTTTTCTTGACTTACCTTCTGAATCTTCCAGTGAGCGAAATGTAAAGCACATGGAGCAAGTGCAGAAAACTGACAACTTTCATTTTCATAACACTGTGTCTGAAGCCGCTGATGTGGAGTTAACTGCTATTGATGTAGGCAAGATTGTAACAGTTTCAAAAAGCAATAAAAATCAAAATAAGAAAAAGGCAGATTGTAGAAAGGAGACTTTCAGAAAAGTGAAAGGTGCAAGCCCTGATAAAAAGAGAGAAAGCTCAAAGAGAGAATGTAAAGATGGTTCAGAAGTAGGTGCTGAGGAAGAGACTGATGAAACCAGAGCAGAAAGAGGCTCTGGTGTCCTGGATGGCAGAGGGGATTCAGAAGAACCAAACTGCATTTCCAGTACTGAGCAGCCATCTCAGGTAAACACACAAAAGAAAATAGCCCTCCAGAACAGCTCAGGTCAGGAGAACATTCAAAATAAAAAGAGGAGGCAAACATATACGACAGATGAGCAAGAGGAAACATACCCTTTCTCCAGACATTCAGTCAAATTCCTTCAAGATGGTAAATTTGATCTGTGTCAGAAAACCCTATATCATAATTTAAGTAAGCCTTCTCAACAGACATTTGTGATTCATACATCAGAAAAAGGTAACTTATTTCCAAATCAAGAAGATAAGGACACCATTTCTGAAAACCTAGAAGTTACAAATGAATTTCATATAGCTGATCATTCCATCAGAGAAAATGTATGTGATCATGAGACCCAGACAACATTGGGCTTGAGAAAGTATGTTAATGCTCAACAAAATCAAACAAAGAAGACTAAGCAGAAAATAAATCGAGGAACAAAAATAATTTCTATCAGGAACCAAATATATGAGGACAACGATAAAGATATTCACTTCCTAGAAAAAGGAAACTTTCCCTTCCAAACCCAAGCAGGTAAAGTGACCACCAGTGGAAGTCCAGAAGCTACAGAAGAATTTGATACACCTCTTCTCTTCACAAGAGATGATGGAAGCTTGCGTGACTGTAAGACCCAGAATGTTATGGATCTGCACAAGCAAATTACTGGTATATACCCTGCTCATGATGAGTTTCAAATTATCAAAAGTCCTAGGCAGAAAGTAAATCGCAAGACAGAAGTAATTTCTGGAGTGAATTGTTTTAGTAGTGACAAAGGTGTTCATTGTTCAGAAAAGGATGAGTCTTTCTTGCTACAACAGGATAAAGACATTCTTGGAACCTTAAAAGACTTCAGTGAATCTGATATGCCTGCTCTTTGTAACCAAGATAGGGCAAAGCCATATAAGTCTAAAATGCTCTTGGGGTTGAAAAAACATGACCGTGATATGCAGCCTGCTTGTCAAGATGATTCAAAAATAGATGAGAAGCTTAGACAAAAGGCAAATCAAAAGACAGAAATAATTTCTAAAATCACCCAAATACATGGCAATGATGGAGGAAGTGCACATGACCCACTAAATAAGAAGCTTGGTCAGAAGGTTCATATGTCAGAAATCATTTCTCAAATGAACCAGATATATGAGTCTACTATTGAAGATGGGGATGGCCTTAAAAGCTCTGTCAAAGATTGCCAAGATGTTATAAGTTGTGACTTGGGGGAAATCAACAGTAATAAGAAGGAAAATTGTGATCCAATTCAAGATCCTTGCACACTGGTTAAAAAAACAAAGAGAAAGAGATCATGTAAAGCAGGGAGCAGTTTGGCAGGAGACAAGAACAGGTGTAGTTTTCCGTTAACAGATTCTTCCCAGGTGTCGGTCACATTAGACTCCGGCTTAAGACACCATCCAAATGAAGCAGATACTGGTCCTGGAGAGCGGACTAACCTGCCAAAGAAGCAGAAACCAAGCATTGTGAGTTCACCGGAAGATGCTTTCTCTGTGAGTGTGGGAAAAGCAAGAAGCAACCCAGCCAAAGCAGTTAGTGAAATGACATCCAAATTAAAGAAAAGAAAGACTCATCTAGGTTGTTCTCCTGAAATCCATGGAACAGTGGAGATAACACCCAAAACTGACCTCACTAAGACTGTTGACTCCCAACAGACTGAGAAGGAGAACTATTTGGAGAATGATAAAATTGCCAAGAGTAAGCCAGATTTCTGTACGAAGGTGTTGAAACCTTTAACTGAGACATGTTCATCTAACATAAAGAATTCTTCCTTGGACTGTATGTGTAAGAGTTCGCTACCTTTGAGTATTTCTTCTAGTAAAACCTTGACTCTGGAAGAAAATTCTTCCCTGGAGAATACATGCATCCTTCAAGTAGGTGATGACACTCATGAGAAGATAAAGGCAGGCACTCATAATCCCCACAGAACACAAATGTCTAGACCAGGTAGGCCAGAGTTTTAGAACTGTATTCTTTTCATGGAACCAGTGGTGTATTTTCAGTTGAAACAGGCATTTTAGTGAAAATTTTAAGATAGTATCAATATCATCATCTATAGAAACAGAAGTGAAAGTTTGTACGTTGAGAAGGTAACAGATTATCTTGGGCATTTGAAATATAAAACCTGAGTTAGCCTTTACTATAAAGTTATCTAATAATGACATTAGGCAGATAAAGCCTCTCTTTATGAGATTGGAGGAAATGTTTTAAATGAATGTATCAGGAATTGTATTGAATTTATTCTACTGAAGACAAGTTTTATAAAAGTGGGGCTTAGTCCAGCAGCTTATATTTAATGGGATCAGAAAAATGTAAAGGTTAACAGATGCAGTATGTGGTAAATGGTTTTAAAAGCAGCACTAAGCTAAGGATGTATAGCGAGAAATTTTGATTAGAGGAAATTGCAAAGACAGCAAGTAGGTAGCGTTTTAGATTAATGGATAAGCAAGATTTTTAGCATTAGTGTCTACTTTTGTTTAACTGATTATTAAAATAATAGTTATTATAAATAATAAAAATCAGGAGAAATCCCACTAAAATGGGAATCACCATTTACCATTGTACATGGACTTGAATTTGTGAATTTTTTTTAATTTATTATTTTTATTACGTATTTTCTGCATTTACATTTCCAGTGCTATCTCAAAAGTCCCCCATAACCTCCCACCCCACTCTCCTACCCACCCACTCACACTTCTTGGCCCTGGTGTTCCCCTATACTGAGGCATGTAAAGTTTGCAAGACCAATGGGCCTATCTATCCAATGATGGCTGACTAAGTCATCTTCTGATACATATGCAACTAGAGACACAAGCTCCGGGGGTACTGGTTAGTTCATATTGTTGTTCCACCTATAGGGTTGCAGATCCCTTTAGCTTCTTGGGTATTTTCTCTAGCTCTTCCATTGGGGGCCCTGTGATCCATCCAAAAGCTAACTGTGAGTATCCACTTCGGTGTTTGCTAGGCCCCGGCATAGTCTCACAAGAGACAGCTATATCAGGGTCCTTTCAGCAAAATCTTCTTAGTGTATGCAATGGTGTCAGCATTTAGAAACTGATTATGGGATGGATCTCTGGATATGGCAGTCTCTAGATAGTCCGTCCTTTCTTTCAGCTCCAAACTTTGTCTCTGTAACTCTTTCCATGGGTGTTTTGTTCCCAATTCTAAGAAGGGGCAAAGTGTCCACACTTTGGTCTTCTTTCTTCTTGAGTTTAATGAGTTTCCCAAATTGTATCTTATATCTTGGGTATTCTAAGTATCTGGGCTAATATCCACTTATCAGTGAGTACATATCATGTGAGTTCTTTTGTGATTGGGTTACCTCACTCAGGATGATGCCCTCTAGGTCCAACCAATTGTCTAGGAATTTCATAAATTAATTATTTATAATAGCTGAGAAGTACTCAACTGTGTAAATGCACCACATTTTTTGTATCCATTCCTCTGTTGAGGGACATCTGGGTCCTTACCAGCTTCTGGCTATTATAAATAAGGCTGCTATGAACATAGTGGAGCATGTGTCCTTCTTACCGGTTGGAACATCTTCTGGATATATGCACAGGAGAGGTATTGCTGGATCCTCCGGTAGTACTATGTCCAATTTTCTGAGGAACCACCAGACTGATTTCCAGAGTGGTTGTACAAGCTTGCAATCCCACCAACAATGGAGGAGTGTTCCTCTTTCTACCCATCCTTGCCATCATCTGCTGTCACCTGAATTTTTGATCTTAGCCATTCTGACTGGTGTGAGGTGGAATCTCAGGGTTGTTTTGATTTGCATTTCCCTGATGATTAAGGATGCTGAACATTTTTTCAGGTGTTTCTCAGCCATTCGGTATTCCTCAGGTGAGAATTCTTTGTTAAGCTCTGCACACCATTTTTTAATGGAGTTATTTGATTTACTGGAGCCCACCTTCTTAGTTCTTTATATATATTGGATATTAGTCCCTTATCTGATTTAGGATAGGTGAAGATCCTTTCCCAATCTGTTGGTGGTCTTTTTGTCTTATTGACAGTGTCTTTTGCCTTACAGAAACTTTGCAATTTTATGAGTTCCCATTTGTCGATTCTCAATCTTACAGTACAAGCCATTGCTGTTCTATTCAGGAATTTTTCCCCTGTGCCGATGTCTTTGAGGATTTTCCCCACTTTCTCCTCTATAAGTTTCACTGTCTCTGGTCTTATGTGAAGTTCCTTGATCCACTTAGATTTGACCTTAGTACAAGGAGATACGAATGGATCAATTCGCATTCTTCTACATGATAACCACCAGTTGTGCCAACACCATTTGTTGAAAATGCTGTCTTTTTTCCACTGGATGGTTTTAACTCCCTTGTCAAAGATCAAGTGACTATAGGTGTGAGGGTTCATTTCTGGGTTTTTCAATTCTATTCCATTGGTCTACTTGTCTGTCACTATACCAGTACCATGCTGTTTTTATCACAATTGCTCTGTAGTACAGCTTTAGGTCAGGCATGGTGATTCCCCCAGAGGTTCTTTTATCCTTGAGAAGAGTTTTTGCTATCCTAGGTTTTTTGTTATTCCAGATGAATCTGCTGATTTCCCTTTCTAATTCATTGAAGAATTGAGTTGGAATTTTAATGGGGATTGCATTGAATCTGTAGATTGCTTTTGGCAAGATAGCCATTTTTACAATGTTGATCCTGCCAATCCATGAGCATGGGAGATCTTTCCATCTTCTGAGATCTTCTTTAAATTCTTTCTTCAGAGACTTGAAGTTCTTAGCATACAGATCTTTCACTTCCTTAGTTAGAGTCATGCCAAGGTATTTTATATTATTTGTGACTATTGAGAACGGTGTTGTTTCCCTAATTTCTTTCCCAGCCTATTTATCCTTTGTGTAGAGAAAGGCCATTGACTTGTTTTAGTTAACTTTATATCCAGCTACTTCACTGAAGATGTTTATCAAGTTTAGGAGTTCTCTGGTGGAATTTTTAGGGTCACTTATATATACTATCATATCATCTGCAAAGAGTGATATTTTGACTTCTTCCTTTCCAATTTGTATTTCCTTGATCTCCTTTTGTTGTCGAATTGCTCTGGCTAGGATTTCAAGTACAATATTGAATAGGTAGGGAGAAGGTGGGCAGCCTTGTCTAGTCCCTGATTTTAGTGGGAATGCTTCCAGCTTCTTGACATTTACTTTGATGTTGGCTACTAGTTTGCTGTACATTGCTTTTATCATGTTTAGGTATGGGCCTTGAATTCCTGATCTTTCCACGACTTTTATCATGAATGGGTGTTGGATTTTGTCAAATGCTTTCTCAGCATCTAACGAGATGATCATGTGGTTTTGTCTTTGAGTTTGTTTATATAGTGGATTATGTTGATAGATTTCTGTATATTGAACCATCCCTGCATCCCTGGGATGAAACCTACTTGGTCAGGATGGATGATTGTTTTGATGTGTTCTTGGATAAGTTACTGAGAATTTTATTGAGGATTTTTGCATCGATATTCATAAGGGAAATTGGTCTGAAGTTCTCTATCTTTGTTGGGTCTTTCTTTGGTTTAGTTATCAGAGTAATTGTGGCTTCAGAGAATGAATTGGTTAGAGTCCCTTCTGCTTCTATTTTGTGGAATAGTTTGTGAAGAACTGGAATTAGATATTCCTTGAAGGTCTTATAGGACTCTGCACTAAACCCATCTGTTCCTGGGCTATTTTTGGTTGGTAGACTATTAATGACTGCTTCTATTTCTTCAGGGGATATAGGAGTGTTTAGGTCATTAACCTTATCCTGATTTAACTTTCGTACCTGGGATCTGTCTAGAAATTTGTCCATTTCTTCCAGGTTTTCCAGTTTTGTTGAGTATAGCCTTTTGTAGAAGGATCTGATGGTATTTTGGATTTCTTCAGGATCTGTTGTTATGTCTCCCTTTTCATTTCTGATTTTGTTAATTAAGATGCTGTCCCTGTGCCCTCTAGTGAGTCTGCTTAAGGGTTTATCTATCTTGTTTATTTTCTCAAAGAACCAGCTCCTCATTTGGTTGAATCTTTGAATAGTTCTTCTTGTTTCCACTTGGTTGATTACACCCCTGCATTTGATTATGTCCTGCTGTCTACTCCTCTTGGGGAATTTGCTTAGTTTTGTTCTAGAGCTTTTAGGCTGCTTGTGTGTGCCCTCTCTAGTTTCTTTTTGGAGGCACTCAGAGCTATGAGTTTTCCTCTTAGAAATGCTTTCATTGTGTCCCATAAGTTTGGGTATGTTGTGGTTTCATTTTCATTAAACTCTAAAAAGTCTTTAATTTCATTCTTTATTCCTTCCTTGACCAAGGTATCATTGAGAAGTGTGTTGTTCAGTTTTCACATGAATGTTGGCTTTCTATTATTTATGTTGTTATTGAAGATCGGCTTTAGTCCATGGTGATCTGATAGGATGCATGGGACAATTTCAATATTTTTGAATTTGTTGAGGCCTGTTTTTTGACCAATTATATGGTCAATTTTGGAGAAGGTACCATGAGGTGCTGAGAAGAAGGTATATCCTTTTGTTTTAGGATAAAATGTTCTGTAGATATCTGTTAAGTTCATTTGTTTCATAACTTCTATTAGTTTCAATGTGTCCCTGTTTAGTTTCTGTTTCCATGATCTGTCCATTGTTGAAAGTGGTGTGTTGAAGTCTCATAGTGTTATTATTTGAAGTTCAATGTGTGGTTTGAGTTTTTATAAAGTTTCTTTAATGAATGTGGCTGCCTTTGCATTCGGGGCATAGATATTCAGAAATGAGAGTTCCTCTTGGAGGATTTTACCTTTGTTGAGAATGAAGTGTCCCTCCTTGTCTTTTTTGATAACTTTGGGTTGGAAGTCGATTTTATTCCACATGAGAATGGCTATTCCAGCTAGTTTCTTAAGACCATTTGCTTGTAAAATTGTTTTCCAGCCCTTCATTCTGAGTTAGTGTCTGTCTTTTTCCTTTAGATGGGTTTCCTGTAAGCAGAAAAATGTTGGGTACTGTTTTTGTAGCCAGTCTGTTAGTCTATGTCTTTTTATTGGGGAATTAAGTCCATTGATATTAAGAGATATTAAGGAAATGTTATTGTTGCTTCCTATTATTTTTGTTGTTAGAGATGACATATTGTTCTTGTGGCTGTCTTCTTTTTGGTTTGTTGAAGGATTACTTTCTTGCTTTTTCTAGGGCGTGGTTTCCGTCCTTGTATTTTTCTTTCTGTTATTATCCTTTGAAGGGCTGGATTTGTGGGAAGATAATGTGTGAATTTGGTTTTGTGGTGGAATACTTTGGTTTCTTCATCTATGGTAATTGAAAGTTTGGCTTGGTATAGTAGCCTGGGCTGGCATTTATGTTCTCTTAGTGTTTTTATAACATCTGTCCAGGATCTCCTGACTTTCATAGTCTCTGGTGAAAAGTCTGGTATAATTTTGATAGGCCTGCCTTTATATGTTACTTGACCTTTCTCCCTTACTGCTTTTAATATTCTCTCTTTATTTAGTGCATTTGCTCTTCTGATTATAATGTGTTGGGAGGAATTTCTTTTCTGGTCCAGTCTATTTGGAGTTCTGTAGGCTTCTTGTATATTCATGGGCATCTCTTTCTTTAGGTTTGGGAAGTTTTCTTCTATAATTTTGTTGAAGATATTTGCTGGCCCGTTAAGTTGAAAATCTTCATTCTTATCTATTCCTATTATCCATAAGTTTGGTCTTCTCATTGTGTCCTGGATTTCCTGGATGTTTTGAGTTAGGATCTTTTTGCATTTTGCATTTTCTTTGATTGTTGTGCTGATGTTCTCTATGGAATCTTCTGCACTTTTGATTCTCTCTTCCATCTCTTGTATTTTGTTGCTGATTGTGGCATCTATGGTTCCAGATTTCTTTCCTAGGTTTTCTCTCTCCATCGTTGCATCACTTTGGGTTTTCTTTATTGTGTCTATTTCCCTTTTTAGGTCTACTATTGTTTTGTTCATTTCCATTACCTGTTTAGATGTGTTTTTCTGTTTTTCTATAAGGACTTGTAACTCTTTAGTAGTATTCTCCTGTATTTCTTTAAGTGAGTTATTAAAGTCCTTTTTGATGTCCTCTACCATCATCATGAGATATGCTTTTAAATCTGGGTCTAGCTTTTCGGGTGTGTTGAGGTGTCCAGTACTGGGTGAGGGGAGAGTGCTGCATTCTGATGACGGTGAGTGGTCTTGGTTTCTGTTAGTAAGATTCTTATGTATGCATTTCAGCATCTGATAATCTCTGGAGTTAGTTGTTATAGTTGTCTCTAGTTAGAGATTGTTCCTCTCGTGATTTTGTTAGCCTCTATCAGCAGACATGGGAGACTAGATCTCTCCCCTGAGTTTCAGTGGTCAGAGCACTCTCTGCAGGCAAGCTCTCCTCTTACAGGGAAGGTGCACAGATACGTGGCGTTTGGACCTCCCTCCTGCCGAAGATGAAGGCCCAAAAGAGGACCTGTCCCAGAAGCTGTGTTGCTTCGGCCTGTCACAGAAGCTGTTAGCTTCTGTAGTCCACACTCTCATCTGCACAGACTAATCTCAGAAGGATCTGGGCACCAAGATGGCTCCCCCAGGAGCTCTAGCAAAGCCCTCCCTGGTAGATCGGACACCTCTCCTTTGGCAGGGAAGAAGCCTGGATGTCTGGAGCCTGAAACAGGGTCTGTCTCAGAAGCTGTCCTCTAGGTACCTTATGGGTGTCTGCCGACTCTGCTCCCAGGTGACCAAGTGCTGGCGCAGACCAGAAGAGACTTGTGACCCTGATCAGGCCAGGTTTCCTGCTTCTCTAATGGTGTCTCAAGTCCCTCAGGATTGGATTGGAACAAAAGTTGTGTTCCACTCACCGGTGATCCTAAGGTCGCATGGAGTGTCCTCTAGGGGGCCTTGGGGGTGTCCGTGGACTCTGCGGCAAAGGTGATCCAGTGCTGGCACCGACCGGAAGGGACTTGTGACTTTGGTCAGGCCAGGTTTCCTGCTTCCCTAATGCTGTCTCAGGTCCTGCGAGATTGGATTGGAACAGAAGTTGTGTTCCCCTCTCCAGTGGTCCTAAGATCACGTGGAGAGTCCTCTAGGGGGCCTTGGGGGTGTTGGCTGACTCCACACCCAAGGTGACCCCGAATTTGTGAATCTTTAAACACATTCTTGAAATCATATTTCTATACTACTAATTCTCCCACTTATCCTCAATGTTCAGTCATGAGGATTTCATCAGAGATTTTATAACATGAGACATTCTTATGTAGAAGTGTTTCTTCTTGGAACCAACATTTCACTGTGTCTATAGAACACTAGAATTTTGATGCTAAGGCTAATCTAGATAAAAGGGACCCAAAGCAGAAGAATCCCAAGAGTCTGAGTAGTAGGTATGTTAGAGGAATAAGGATATCTTTGCTTGTCTCATGGTGTAACACATGAGTGTTCACACAGTTCTGTATGTTTTGAAGTGAGTGTGCAGAGATTTGTGTAGGTGATGAAGACTTGAGCCATAAAGAGCTTTTGTGATTTCAGAGACAAAACATTCAAGATCTTTTTGTTGGTGTCCTAGATAGTTTTATGCCAGCTTGACACAAGGTAGAGTCAATTTCAGTGAAGGACTGTCTGTTGAAAAATGCCTCTTGTAGGCAAATCCTGTAAAGCATTTTCCAGATTAGTGATTGATGTGGAAGGGCCCAGCCCACTGTGAGTGGAGCTGTCCTTTGGCTGCTGGTTCTGGAATCTATAAGAAAGCAAACTGGTCAGTAAGCAGCACCCTCCATGGCCCCTGCATAGGCTGCTGCCTCTAGGTTCCTGCCTTGATTTCCTTCTGTGATGGACTGCGCTTTGGAACTGAGAGTGAAGAAAACCCTTTCCTCTCCTAGTTGCTTTCCATCATGGACATTATCACAGCAATGAAAACCTAAGTAATGTCTTACAATTGGTTTATTTTACATTTCAGCTCCTCTTTCTCTCAAAATTGAATTTTTTAAGTTTTAAAATTTGATCACTTTTAATGGTAAACTCTATTGATCTCATACTTTTTCCATATCTTTACATATGCTTGTACAGATATTTGTGAAAATATTATTTTTAGGTAGCAGAACGTCCCTGGTCTTGGTGGATACCAGTTCTGTTTCGAGTAACACTGCTAACCCTGAGAATGAGTCAGAAGAGCAGTCTTCACCCCCGAGGAGAAGGAAAAGACAGTGCGTCCCTCTCAACCTGACAGAGCCAAGCCTTAAAAGGCAAGTTTTGCAGTGTTGTTAATGTACTTTGGAGGAACATTTTGCCTGGATTAGTACTTGAACACTCCCGAATATCACTGACTCAGATGAATCTGCTGCACAGTGTGAACCTGGTAGAGATTAAGTCAAAATGAACCCTTTTTCTGCATTTTTCTCTAGTTTTAAATTAATTCAGTTTTGTTTAATTTCTATCTTACTACTGTCATTTTAAAAACTTTAATTGGTAGCTATAATTTCTTTTAATTTGGTAAATAGTATTCAACAACCACTGTTTTCATAGCTATCACATACATTTATTTCTCTTGTTGCTCCCTAGAAGTCAGTGTACTTTATATTTCCTTTGGTCCCAAAGAATAACAATTAAAAAAAAATTTTAACTACAGTAGTGAAGAAAGACTTCTAGCCTTCTCCCAGTTTACCCACTCCTCATGTTGTATAATTATCAGCATTGTGCTCCATTTGATTCAGATGTTGTACTTTTAAAGCACAAGCACTCAGAGATACTGAGTGATTTCATTGATAAATAAAGAATCCGATTTTTCTGATGCTGGAAAGATAGCTGCATCAGTAAAGCACTTGAAGAAGCCCTGCGTGTAGACCCTTAAGTCATATAAAAGTCAGGCACAGCAGAATGGGCCTGTAAACCCATCACTGGGAAGGGAGAGACAGTGGGGTCTCCAGAGCTCGCTGTTCAGTCAGTCTAGTCATATCTGAAAGTTTCATTCAGTGAGAGACCCTAGCTCAAAGAGAATCAGTTGAACACATCTGGACATTGACATTTGGCCTCTACTCTACACACACACACACACACACACACACACACACACACACACACATCTTAACAATGTTTACCACATTAGAATTAGGCAGGACTGGGATTATAGCTCAAGGTGTAGTAGTTTGCCCCACACACATGAGGCTCTAGTTCACAAAACTATCAATAAATACTTATTGTCCTTTAATGACTAATCTATTCAAAGTTTCTTAATTGCCATAAAGTCACCCTGATGACTATTTACATTGATTTCTTCTAACTGGCCACCTGTATAACACATATGGGTATACAGTTTTCTGCTTTAGTGTACTAGGCAGAGCCCTGTATTGTGTTTAGCTTTTGGTTCTCTTTAACCTCATCATACCTGTGTCATTTCCCACTCCTTTCTCTCCCATGGCATCTTGAAGATTACCAGGCAGTTCATTTGTAGGATATCCACAAATTGAGATTTGGGCTTTTTTTTTTTTTTTACCTTCCCCCCACCCCATGATCATACTGTAGTTATGCATTTCTGAATGAATTCCAGATGAAAGATATGTCCTAGCATCATACCAAGGATTTATTATGTTATTCTGTTCCTTTATCGTGGTAGGACTAGCTTTGATTTCGTAGCTACTGTTGAAATCTGCTGGGTTTCTGCAATGTGAAATTTATCTTTTCCTTAAGGATTGAAGGAGATTATTTGAGTCTGGGCATCCTGTGTGTCAAAATTTTGTTTACTGATTTTTGTATTTATTAGTAGATTTTGCTTGAAACCAATACCGGTGTGATGTGTGGCACCATTGCTGATGTTCTGATTTTGTGAGGATATACTCACTTATGGAGCTAATAGTCCTACATTATAGTCTCCTTGAAATCCAGTATTGCCCATGTTTATTTCATTATTCAAGTGATTCCACCTTTGGTAGTATAAGCTTCTTCAGAATAGCTTCTGATTTCCTTTAACAAGACATCATACTCTTGACCATTTCATTACTTTCTGAAACCACCGATGTTCCAGGTCCATCATCATACTTTCCCTATCTTGGTCCTAGAATCAGACACTTCTTAGGAATTCTGATTTTTTTTATTGTAAAATTGTGTTTAGCAACCAGATTCTGTGTCCTACATCTGCGCATAGCTGACATTATAGTACTACCTGTCTACTGCTGCATAGCATTGCCATAAATCTAGCAGCTTAGAAAATAGTACTGTTTATTCTTTTTTCAGAGTGTAGGCATGGCCTAATTGGTGTTCAAGATAGCATCTCTTAATACTGTGATCAGAGTTCAAGAGTTTTTATCTGGGGGTTCTGCTCATAAGCACTATTGGTAGACTCTCCTCATGAGGGTAGAAGAGGACTTAAGCATCTTGATAGTGACTGTTGACTGTTTTCACCTCCACGATACATGGGCTTCTTTCCCAACAAGGCCACTTGCCCAAAGCCAGTTCTGGAAAGACTCTACAGCAAAACCCTTTTAG
Source organism: Mus caroli (assembly GCF_978045245.1). NCBI lineage: Eukaryota > Metazoa > Chordata > Mammalia > Rodentia > Muridae > Mus > Mus caroli. The sequence continues at coordinate 65,915,096 of NW_028227265.1, forward strand.
CAAGGTAGTGTTTTATAGTGAAATGTGCTCTCCAAAGAGAGGTGGCCTCTCATCCTTGTCACTTTGTTAGACACAAATCACTGTTTCTGCCCATCATCACCTGGAAGGACTTATGTCAAGGTATGAATGCTAGTAGATAGGGGTTGTAGGTTGTGTCCTTGTTATAGTCTGTATACCACCGGGATTATGTTTGGGCCTGTCACAGAGAGCACTAGGATATATACATATGTATGTATATATCATATGTATGTGTGTATATACATTCTAGTTTCCCACTGTTGTGTGGCAAAACTTTCCTGGGAGGAAAAAACCCATACATATATCCACATCAGATAGGAAACCCACAACAAGTCAAAGTCCACTTTACTGAGCCAGTGAATTTTACTGGAGTTACTTAATGGATGAGAGGTTATTTATTAGAGCAGGCATGGCCCAAAGACAACTGTATCACCAAAGCCCACCCTAACATGAGTGACAGCTCACAAAAGCTGGCAAACCTGGAACTCACTGCCCAGCCTACAGGCAGCACAGCAGGTAATGTTGTAGCCCCTAATTACTGAGGCTAACTTTCTGCTGTTAATTGTTCTGTTTCTTGGAAGCCTCACCAAAGAGACTTTAATGTTGTGTGCAGACAGTTTGTCTCTGCGCTTTTCCCGAGGAAGCTCCTAATTTTCCCTCCTGTCTGTGACAAGCACAGTGAGTATGCAGGCAGGCTGTTGGCTTCTGCACTGCGCCCTCCTGCAGCAAGCACAGAGCTCCCTCCCCTTCCCTGGCCACTTTGAGGGAACCCAGTCTGTCATTAGAATGGCACTGCCCATAAAGCCCCTCTAATGAAAACACCCCGAGGAGCCACAAATGTTAGCTTGAGACAGCCTCCCTCGCCTCTGCTGCACGATAAACTAGCACTCTCTCTAATAAATGGCCAAAATCTCCAGGTGCGGCTGCTGCCTGTCCTTGGCACTTTGAGAAAGAAATAACAAACTCAAAAAAGATTAGGGTCCCACGATTGAAACATAAAAAGGAGGTGATCAGAGGTCACAGATAGTCATAAAACTGGACTCTGATAGCGCCATAAAGATAACCCTTAAGATCAGGAGTATTCCCCTCTCAGCTGCGCCATTCTGCCTGAACAAATGATATCCTGTTAAAATTATGGCTTGCTTTATCCACCTGATATTCAAAGAATTCCTAACTGTGCTGTATAGAAACACAATGCTTTCTGGACTCAGGGTCGCACTCCATCTTGCATTGTGGGAAGGTTTGCAATCCACTCTGACTCGTTTTCAACAAAAAGACTTTCATGCCCACTTGCCGCAGACTTTGCACTTCCTGAGCTCTCTCCTAGACTTCCTGCAGGACTAGGGTATAACAGTTGGAGAGTGTCCTTTCCAGGTGCCTAAGTTGGTCTAAACTTCCAGCTGGTTTCTGCTTCTTCCAGGCAGCTGGTCTGATCTCAGTTTTCTTCTTTGAAGTTTGGCTTGTCTAAGAGTCTTTGAAGCTTAGCTTCCTTTAGTATGAGGGGAACTCTCAGCTTTTATTGCTTATTCTAGAGAACCTGGTCAGTTTCAGGGACTTCCTGGAGCTATTTTAAGTTGTTTATCTACTGCTTAAGGAGCTTCCCACAGGGTGGAATTTTTTGTTTGTTTGTTTGTTTTTGAGACAGGGTTTCTCTGTATAGCCCTGGCTGTCCTGGAACTCACTCTATAGACCAGGCTGGACTCGAACTCAGAAATCCACCTGCCTCTGCCTCCCAAGTGCTGGGATTAAAGGTGTGCACCACCACTGCCAGGCTAGGGTGGAATGTTTTAATCCTGGAGAAAACTGTTACACAATACCCACATAAACATACACTTTTTTTTTTTTTTTTTTTTTGGTTTTTCGAGACAGGGCTTCTCTGTATAGCTCTGGCTGTCCTGGAACTCACTTTGTAGACCAGGCTGGCCTCGAACTCAGAAATCCGCCTGCCTCTGCCTCCCGAGTGTTGGGATTAAAGGCGTGCGCCACCATGCCCGGCTAACATACACTTTTATATTTATTTATTATTCTCTTACTGAGAATCAAGGTTTCCTGTTGAAATTCTAAAAAACAAAGTAAACTTAATGTACTTCTTGGCTAATATGAATGTAAAAAGGGACTCAGCCCAGAGAGAAGTGAGTAGGAACCCAAAAAGGTAACCTTGCCTGAGGTGCTTGTTTAGTTAGGGCAGCTTGACATAGCATTCTCAGCCTTAGGGTCAAGGGTCAGAATGAATAGCCTAGGGCTTGGCTGGAATGAAGTCTAATATAGATCCTTTCAATAAAGTTGCGCTACTCTCTCAATAGAGCCATAACCTAAAAATAAGTTCCTACTGACCTCAGCCCCTGGAAGTAACTATAGTCCTGAACTTGGGAGACAAAACAAATAATCTAGAATGTGTAATTTAAAACTAAGCCTTTATTCAGATTTCAGCTGGAATCTGTAATAATGGGAAAGTATAAAGACGTGAGTTGTAGTTTTCCTTTTGTTGTAAGAACACCTTCATCTCCGGCTCATGCATTTACCACAGGTACAGTTCTGAAGGAAATAAATGAGTAGTTAGTTCACACAACAACTCTCGGCCCACGTGCGATACTTGTGGTTCCAGCAGAAACAGCTACAGCAGCATCTAGAATATGCAGTGAGTGCCTATGAAGGAGAGGATTTGAGGATTCCTAAGATGGTGAAGGAAAACAGTGAATCCCAGAAAAGCACGCACCGTGTGTCTTCACTGAGATAAATAGGCCTGCTGTAGATAAACCAAATTCTAGATATGCAATGGTGGGGCCTGAATAGTGTAGAGAAAAGCCCAGATGCTCACGCCTTACGCACGTGACCAAGCTATGTCTAAGGAAGCTGATTACTGCTGGCAGTGGTGGCGCACGCCTTTAATCCCAGCACTTGGGAGGCAGAGCCAGGCAGATTTCTGAGTTCAAGGCCAGCCTGCTCTACAAAGTGAGTTCCAGGACAGCCAGGGCTACACAGAGAAATCCTGCCTGAAGAAAAAAAAAAAAGAAAGGAAATTGATTACTAGAAAATTTCTTTTTATAGGAAATAATTAGCTTGGAATTATTATTGCTAGCCTTGCTTTTTCTTTTCTTTTGCAGGAAGATGAGAAGATGAAGTCGGTTGAGTTTGTAAATGAAGAAGTCTTCTTTTTTGTTTTGTTTTTTTGAGATTTTTTTGATTATTGCTAGATCTATGTGCATAAAATAGTTATATTTTAGATAATAAACTTTAAAAAAAAAACCTTGGTCATCACATAACTTGATTTAAACTTCTATCAAAATCATATAACCAAGCAACTATTCTTATAACCAAGTAAAATGTATCCGTACTTTTGCATTGGTTATCGTGTATATCAGGCTATCTTGTCTTTTGCTTTTGAGCCATTCAGTTATATGAAGATCATAGAGTATTTGAAAATCATCTCTTGTCCGAGCCATTCTGCCTATGTTAGAAACAGTTGTTAGACAGCAGCCTCTCTCAGTTACAAGGTGATGGGGATGACTGAGACAGAGGTAGCTGTCTTGGTCTACAGAATTTAGGGTCACATAGGACATACACTCTAGGCATGTTGAGAGTAGCTTTCCAGATTAATGAAGGTAGGAAGAGCAGCACCATCCCACAGACTGGGGCCATAAAAGATGGAAACAGAGAAGACAGGGTGGTCACCAATATTGATCTTTTCTAACCTGGTGAAATGTCATTAGCCACCTCACATTCCTACTGCCATACTTCCTCCACCATGATGGATTTTATCCCTTCAAACTGTAAACTTACTCCCTTCAATTACTTTTTATCAGGTATTTGTCCCTGCAACCAGAAAATTAGCTAATACCTCAGCTTTCCAGACATTTAAATATTATATATATATATATATTTTTTTTCTATGTGAATGACTGCCATGGGGGCAGAGAGGATACTGCCTGGGAAGGTAAGAAAGAGCCACAGGAGCCGTTGGAACCAAACTCAGGTCCACTGGAAGAGTAGCAACTGCTCTTAACCACTGAGCTGGCACTCCCAGATGCACAGGTGAATGGAGGATCCTGAGGAGTCCACAAGAGTGCACTGAATCCTCTAGAGCTGGAGTTATAAGAAGTTGTGAGCCATCTGGCATGGTTGTTAGGAACTGAACTTGGGTCCTCTGTAAGACCATGAACTGAGCTGTTTTTTAGTCTATTTCATTATTATTATTATTATTATTATTATTAGTAGTAGTAGTAGTAGTAGTAGTAGTAGTAGTCTTCCTTGTGTCTGAGCCCATTACATAGTTTACCACAGTCACACAATTAGGCAAACTTTAGCTGATGGAGTTATGTATAAACACTTTCTGAGATAATTTCTGGCTAATAAAGGTAGACCCACCAATCTGTTGGTGAGCACTTGAAGTAGTCCTTGAGATGTCTTAGGCTGACAGGTTTGAAACCTGTTTACTGTAGAAGAATAAGGCACAGAATTCTTCCTAACATTGAGGCTGCCATCTTTGCTGCTAAAACACAAGAACACACCACCCTGCCTGTGCAGTGGAGCCTGGAGGCCTTGTTAAAGGAGCATTTACACTGTGGGGAGAGTTGCCTCTCACAGTCTCTCATGCTCCAGGAATACTGTTTAAGACTCCTGACCCCCAGGGATTCCTCTGACAGTATACTTTTTGTTTCTTTTTCTCCCCTACCTTTAATGATGATTTTCCTTTATTTCTCTCTCCCATGCAAATTACTTCATATTTTATAGCTAGTCTTTTTCTTTTACTATTGGTAGAGTTTGATCACGCTAAAAAAATAAAAAAATAAAAAAAGTTTCCAGGTTATAAAAGTACCCATGGTTTAATTTAAAAGAAAAATTAAATTGTATGTGTGTACACATACATACAAGGGAACATGTGGAGGGTTTGCTCGCTCCTTTCCTCATGAGGATCCCAGGGATGGAGCTCCAGTAATCTGCTTTGCTTTTTGCCTATTGAGTCATCTTCGTGAGTCCTTCATTTAAATTTCAGACTAATACAGAGTTTGTTGTATGCTGTGAAGTATACCTGTAATATTTTACTATTTTCAAGTGACTTATTGACTTAAGAGCTCAAATCTATTTACTGATTTGAAAGTTTTAGGGGCTGGTGAGATGGCTCAGTGGGTAAGAGCACTGACTGCTCTTCCAAAGGTCAAGACTTCAAATTCCAGCAAGCACATGGTGGCTCACAATCACCAGTAATGAGATCTGACACCCTCTTCTGGTGTGTCTGAAGTCAGATACAGTGTACTTATTTATAATAATAAATAAATCTTTGGGCCAGAGCAAGCAGGGACTGAGCAAGCAGCGTTGACCAGGGCAAATGAGCAGGACCGACCAGAGTGAGTGGGGTTGAAAAGAGCAAGCAGAGGTCCTAAAAATTCAATTCCCAGCAACCACATGAAGGCTCACAACCATCTGTACAGCTACAGTGTACTCACATACATAAAATAAATAAATCTTAAAAAAAATTAGTGTTGTATTTCCATGTGTGTCAATTGTTAATTTTCCTGTCTTCTATTCATTTATGTATCATTTTATGAGTAATTCTCTTTACAATGTCAGTGTTTTCCTCATAGGTTTTGCAAATCTTTTAATAAATTTACCATTCGGTATTTTGTCCTTCTGGGGGTTGGCACAAGAGAGGCTTTCTCTTCGGTTCTCTTAATTTACTGTTTGCATATATGAAGATTACTGATTTTTGTATGTTGATTAAAAACCCTTTTATAGCTTATAATAATATTTTTTCAGACATACTTCTTGAACCAAGCTGTCTGACCCTATTTTTGTGACTCTATGATTAATACAAGTTCCTTGCTCAAAAGCCATGAGTTGGTGGGAAAGACGTTTCCTCAAGGTCAGAAACTTTGGAAGGTGATAGAACAAAAGCATTCATCTTCCAAGACAAAGACCGTCTTTGGGGACTTAGCTTTGTAGGGAGGTAAGAGAGGGCAGGGTGGGAAGGAAGGGACAGGAGCAGAGGAGGCAGGGGGACTCCTATATTCTGGGCAGTCTTCATCTTGAATATGTTTTCCCTTTGCCAGAAGATTTTGATAAAGCATCTAAGTTTCATCTCTTAGGCCAGTTCCTATATTCTTAAAAGAAATGTTAGTTTCTTTTTCACCATTAATAGCCAAATACCTGGTAGAGCACCTTAAACGTGGAAAGAGGGCTGATCTGTGGTGGCTTGTTCCTGCCAGGCAGATGAGTATGAGTACTGGGACATGTGGCAGAGAAAGTTAGTTCATCTCAAAAAGGAAGCAAGCAGATTAGGGTCCTGTGACCCACTTTGTCCAGCTAGACTCACCTGCCAAGATAGGGCCACCAGCTATGGGAACCAAATATTGAAGATGTAAGCTTATGGCAGGGGGCATTCATATCCGAATGATTACATGTATACACTTCACTGCAAGTTAACCACTATTCCACCTGTAATTAACAAGACTGGCAAATGGTTGGCCCTCAGTTTGACAGGTCTGAGGGTGGGATAACATAGACTCTCTAAATCTAGAGAAAAGTTACTCATTAGTGAGTTTGAGACCCTTTTTCCAAGAAGTTAACCTACAGTTAGCCATTAACAAAAGTATCTTTTGCTGGAGAACAGGGAGAAACAAGAAAAGATATAATTTTAAAACACCAGGCAGCTTCATCTACAGCTAAGCCATATGAAGTCAAATCAAGTGAAGCTGAGGAGTTTATTTTCCTTGATTACAATTCTTCAGGCTTTTCTGGCTTTTCTTATCTTAGTCATGTCTGTTTCGTGAAAATGTTTGGTAGTGTTGGAAACAGCATCTTTGTCTTTTTCCTCAGTTCTATGAGAATGCCTCTCCTGAAAATGATGGTGTTTTTTATGGCCGGAAAACCTGTACTACAATCACATTGCAGCATAAGCTATTATTATTTGAGTGGTTTTTTGAAAAGTCGGTTTGTACCGACTTTTGTCATTTGTCAAATGCTGCTTGGCACTGATAGAAATTAGATTTAGCACCCGACCAAGAGATAAAAACCTGTAATTACTGTTTGCTGTATCTAAAGAACTGATAAGACAAGAGGAAGGGGACCCTGTAGTACTACAGAAGGGGCTCCAGGAAGTAAAAGGATGGGATTAAAATGCTTGAGCCCCAGGCCTCTCTTGTTGATGGTGTCCATGAAGGAGTGTGAGGACAGTGCTACTGTGGAGCCAGCAATTGCTGCTGGAGCCTGGTGCTGCCAGGGTGACTGCTCTGTGCCCAGAACAATATGCCACATTTTGCTCATTGCCTTCCATACTTCTAAGACCCTGCATTGCTGTAGATTAAAAGGACCTGGCAAGAAAAAGATGATTTGCAAAATCCTGGCCATAAGGCAGAGTAGAGAAGTATGGGTGGGAGTCTGAGTAACACTAATAGCATGAACGTGTGTGCATGCACACACATACACACACACACACACACAGGTCAGCTGTGCTCACAGTTGTCACACGGATGCTCACAGTCAGCTATTGGAACACCGATGGCAATTTTTAATTTTCATTCATCTCTCACAATACAATATAGAACTACACTTCAGATACTAACTACAAAACCTGCCATTGAACCTTGCTGGCTGTGAGTTAACTGTATAAAACCTACTGCTGAGAACTGTTGACTAGAAGTAACTATCAAAAAATGACCATTGAGCTCTGTTGACTATGAGTTACTACCACAGAACCTACGAATGCACAACGAGGTAGGATTACAGGACAAACTGTTCTACACACTCAAGGCTGTAGAATCCTCCTTTAATCTTACATTGCTCTTAGAAACCAGATGTTTTCTGTTCTTGTGTAAAGACAGGCTGTGGCCTCTGACAGAGATGCCCAACTGCAGATGTGAGTATTAGGTGGATTCTGGGAGTAATGATGCTAGCTGGCAACTACAACCAACTGGCACTGTTGGGCAAAATGCAATTACTAAGGTGAAACCCACAGAAAGTGTAAGCAGTGAGGGGAGGCCCTTTCTTTATCTGTACTTCTCTCCTCTAGTGCCCTCTAAACAGGAGTTCAGCTAGCAAAGAACAGAAAATTTCAGTCTTGGTATCATACAAATGTCACGTGACAATTGAGGCAATGGCTGCCATGCATTTAAAAAGTGGACTTTAGCTAGTCATGCTGGCTCACATTTGTAATTCCAGGTTCTGGAAGCCAAGATAGGAATATCATGTGTTTGGAGTCAGCAGATTTTAAACCACCCTAGTACACGGTAATACCCTCTTTCAAAGCAAAAGGCTAAAACACCACAAGGTTTCAGGATCCATAGCTGTTTACTTATCAGTGCAGTGACAAATATTCCTAGACCATTGTTTGTCTGGCATAGTGTCACAAGAGACAGCTATATCAGGGTCCTTAGCTATTGGATGGAACACAGGGCCCCCAAAGGAGGAGCTACAGAAAGTACCCAAGGAGTTGAAGGGGTCTGCAACATATAGAAGTGGATGCTTACAGTCATCTATTGGATGGAACACAGGGCCCCCAATGGAGGAGCTAGAGAAAGTACCCAAGGAGCTGAAGGGGTCTGCAACCCTATAGGTGGAACAACAATATGAACTAACCAGTACCCCCAGAGCTCGTGTCTCTAGCTGCATATGTAGCAGGAGATGGCCTAGTCGGCCATCATTGGAAAGAGAGGCCCCTTAGTCTTACAACCTTTATCTGCCTCAGTACAGGGGAACACCAGGGCCAAGAAGTAGGAGGGGAGGGGAGTGGTGGGGAGGATATAGGGGACTTTTGGGATAGCATTGGAAATGTAAATGAGGAAAATACCTAATAAAAATTGGAAAGCGGGAAAAAATTTCCATCTGTATCTATAGCAAACTGCTTTATTAAGTGTTGATATTGTAATACTATTTTCAAAAATGTAACTACTACCTAATCATCACCTTTCTCGATGTGATCTGTCCTGTTCTTGTCTGATCTTCCTGACATATAATAAATCAGGATATACTGTCCTGAGCATTTACTTTTTCTATGGCTGGCAAGTCTAACAGAATGAGAGTTCAGAAAAAGAGCAATGGGAACACTTTACTTTTGCCAAATCCTGTGGATTTATTTAGACTCACCTAAAGAAAAATTAAGAAAACCACGTTACGATTAACTTACAACTATAACTAAATAAGGATGTAATTTAGCCATATAAATCCAACTGTGTAAAACATAAAAGGAGAATATTGAAAATCCCAAATAGCATAGTAGTGTGGAAATTCTGACTGAATCATGTATTTAAGTTTGAATGTTTTCTCAACAATTGGAAGTTCTTTTGCATTTTCTCAGTCTGTCATATTGTTTGGACGCTGCTTCTTTCTGTCACATATTAGCTGCTTTCAAGTGTCTCCCTGTAAGTGAACCTATAACTCAAAATACGACACATAGAGCTTTGTAAGGAATCAATAAGTGAGTAAGGATTTACAATCAACAACTCTTTAAAAATGCACTAACGGGAAACTTATGGAGACAAAAATAAATGATAATGTTTATTTAGATGAAGGGCAAGATTTGCTAATGGGGTCTGTAATAAAGGTAAGAGCCAATATAGTTTAAAACTTCTCAATCCTTCAAATATCAGTGGCATTAGTATTTTACCCTAGAGATCTTGTTAGTATGTTTATAAAAAATAAGTGTGATGCTAGTCTAAGTCACACACATCTAAGACTTGCTCTTATGGATACATGCACTGTGCATTTGATACTAAATAAATGAACTGAAATAAGAGTAACCAAAAACAGATTATATGAAAATCAAAAAGTAATGAAAAGTGCATATGAAAGGCATTATGGATGTTTGCACAAATTAGACAACCCATTTAGTTTTCAGATGTTTTCTAGGTCAGCACAAATGAAATATAGGGATTCTTTTTGCCTTAAGGAAATGTTGCTCTAAATATATCAGCTGACCTAATAAGCTATACTTTACTATAACAAATCATTAGTTAGATATGCCCAATTGTGTTCTTTTCACCAGGGGGACTAATAGTTTCTGCAAAATAAGATTGTTGATTTATCATGCTATTATCAATCTATTACTGGTGATATTATAATTTAAAAAGCTTATTAGTGATATATTTTTAGTTTACTCCTTTTATATTTTAATGAAGATCTACTCTCTCCTGTGTACCTTTTAAATTTTCTTATATTGTAGCTCTTATAATAACAATCTCAATGTGTGATGAATCGATGGGAAAATAAAATTAATGTCATCAGTATTCAAGTCCAGCAAGAGTTCCTCTTCAAGGCTTCTTGTAGATGAGTCAATAGTAGTTCAGAATACCACGACGACATATTCTATTATCCATTGCTCTACTGTCATGCCTTCCTTTCAAAGCAGTATGACAATAATACAGAAATGTATATTGGTGACCATTCAGACCCACAATCTAGATCTACAAATGCAAAAGAAAACTTCTGCAGAATATAAAATTGAGCTTTCCCATACTTAGGCAGAATCTGATCTCCTAACTAAACCTCCCAAGTGCAGACCTTGTCAAACATTCTTTAACATTTGTATAAACACTGTGATGTAGTAAAGTTAAACAGACCCAAGGGAGTTCAGAGAACAAACATGGATTAGCGATGTTAGAAACAGACCCCGTAGAATCTGGGAATAGTGATTTCTTGCAGCAGAATTTTGGACTTTCTTGAACTCTCATGTTAAAACACAAAATATCAGGAGGGTCAAACACATGAGCAGGTGGGAATATTTTCAATAAGGCTAAGTGAAAAGATATCTTCCTAGTATTAGTGGGGAGCAGAATTCTACTTGTAATGATTGCCTCTTGATCATCTACTGTAAAGGAAGCAACGGGAAATAATTGGGTACCTGACAAGCAAGAAAAGAGGAGAGCCCCAAAATACAAAGCATGTATTCATTCCCTGGAGAATCTCACCTAATAATCCAAGTTTACAAGAACTGCTGAAGCTAGAGGGTAAGTCCACTGTACTTGCAGAATAACATGTGTGTTACAGTAAGACCTATTGGGATAACTGGAGTCTAGGGTAATGAGACTACTGAATGGGATTAAACACATATATGTGTTTCCAGATCAGGACATGCCCACTGAGGATCAGTGAGGGAGACAGTCTAGAGCAGATTATGAAGCTAGGGAACTGCAGAAAGCAAGATTTCATATTTGAACTGTATGCATATTTGTATGTATGTGTATATATAATATATAACTATATATTATGCATTAAGTACATAACCTATTAAAGTTTTTTCAGTAACCAAATATTAAAGCAGAAAAATAGATTTCTATGGAAAATGTAAACTCCAAACAATATTCAGACCAATCTACTAAAGATGTCACAGAAAAATAATAGAGCAAATTACTGTAGGAAAATTCAAGATGGAATTAGGAATGAAAAAAAGTAACAACAACAACAACAACAAAAAAAGTAGAAGAGACTTCTCTACCTAGACAAAGAAAAAAAGCAGGGTTACCAAAATAATAAATACTACTACAGATGATTGTGAGATTACAAGGACTTGTCCTGAAAAGAAAGGAAATCTGACCTCATGGAACACTAATGTAAGAAACACTTCATCCTGTAAAATGACCAGAATGCAAAGAAAACTCAATATGCATACTATGTGCATCTGAGTAAAATAAGTAATTCATAAGGAAACAAAATAAAATTATAATAATACTTCTCAACAGCATTGATTTATAGCATGAAATGAGATTACAGTTTCAAATGAAGTCAATGGAAGCAAAAGTTTTATAGTCAACCAAACTAGTTCCTGGATTAATAAAAGGAGCACTATTAATGAAAAATAACTAAAAATAGTTTCTTTTTGGTTTGTATGAATGCTTTTATTTTATTTTATTTTATTTATTTTTCTAATTCCTTTTTTTTAACCTCTGGGCTTAGCACATTCTAGGCAATCTCTCTGTACTCATCTATATTGCAGCCTTTATATTATTTAAGTTGTATACAATTACAACAGTTGTGTTTACTTTTTATCAGTATATAGACTTAATTGAAAAAATTATGAAAAGAAAATTTATTTCCATTTGATAATAAAACTGGAGAAGTTTATATTGTATTACTGTATTTAGATGAATTTCTTTCCTCCTTCCCCCTCAACCAACCAATCTGTCCTGTGTTCTTCCCACTACCCCTCAAACCCATGATCTCTTTGTTAATGATGTGTGTGTCTGTGTGTGTGTTTTGTGTGTGTGTGTGTAAATACAGCCCGATGGGTTCATTTAGTGTTGCTCATATGTACATAATCTGTACATATGTTGAGGGCTAAATAACTTGGACTAAATAACCTACCAGAGGATCATCCTTTGATAAAGCTAATTCTCTCTCTCAGAAGGCTTTGACTGCCTATAAGTCTTCAATGATAGGGGTGATATTGAGAGATTTCCCTCATCCAGGCTGACATGTCAGCCTGTGTCTAGGTGCTGTTTAGGCCACCATCTTGGTCGAACTTCCTGGGTGTAACTTTTATGCCATATACAGAAAACACTATCTCATAGGAGGATTCTTGTTCCTTTATATTTTAGAAATTTTCAATTGTAAAATTTCAACATTTGTAAAATGTAACATGTTTTCTGCCATTTTCCTTGAGCCTCAGTTGTAGGGGTTGAATTGTACATGCATTATTAGTTGATTTTGGAACTCTACAATCCGTTTGAGCAATTTTGGCTTCTTGTAACAGTCACCATGTCAGGCAAAAGGAAGTGTCTTTGATGAGAGATGGGACACTCATTGTGGGTTTAGGGATAGGTATTTATAATGCAGTAGGAATTACAATGGTTTTAGAAAGTGGCAGTACTAGATTCTCCCTGAGGATCCATGACCTGCCCAGCCTCAAGTAGTTGGCTAGATTTGCTATTCCAAGGGTGAATTCCATCCTAGTCAGTGGGCTGAAAGCTCAGTTAGGCGTGTGCTGGTACATGCCACAAGCACATACTTAGAGGTGTCTTGGCCTTTCTATGGAAACTACTATATAACTCCAAAGCACAGAGTTTACAAACTTCCACTAGTAGTTAGAAGAGCTTTTTTGATAGCCTTTTGTAGACTTAAAGATGAATAAGGGGCAATGTGAGACATTGTGAGAAATGATAGCAGTAACTAATGATGGAGACAGAAAATAAACAGCAATTAGAGAAATGAGGAAAAAGTAACTGCTTTCACTAATCTAAATGAGAATATTAGGATGGCTATCTGGAGTGTTCTACAGGTAGTACACTCTGAAGCAAATTAATGCACACGCAATATATGAATCATGCAATTCCCCGTGTGTGTTTGTGTAATATGACTGTGCACACATGTGTGCAGGTGTGTTTATGTGTGTATTCAGCTCAGAGGCTGAACCAATCCACTAGACTAGACTTGCTGGCCAGTGAGTGCAGGATTCTTTCTCAATTCTGATGTTCTCTGACCATTAGCCATGGCCTTAGAGGTGTTTGCTGCAACAGCTTTGTTTTCTTAATGTGGGTGCTGGGTGTCCTGATGCAGATCTTAATGCTTGCCTATGTGTCAGGCAATTAACTGACTGAAGTACTTCCTAAGCCTCCTTTGTTCTTACCAGGGATCCCTAGTGCCAGTACCAATTAAAGAGAATATATTACACAACAGGTCTGGTTAAAGCTACCTTTACATGTTGTACTACTAAATTTGAATTAGAAATAAGTATACTTCACAATATTTTTATTAATTCTTTGAGAATTTTATACATGCATATGTATTTTGATCATATTTGCCCTCACTTCTCCTCCTAAGGACTCCTAGATCTGATCCAATTTGTGCTGTCTGTCCTGTTTAGATTATTATCGACTTGACACAGTGTAGAATTATCTGCAAAGAGGAACCTCAACTGAGAACAAAAATCCTTCCATCAAATTGCCTGTAGTGAATTTCCTTGATTAATGATTGATGTTAGAGAATACAGCCTGGTGGAGGAATTTGGTTCTGTGTGAGATAAGAAATCAAGGTGATCAAGCTGTAGAGGAAAGTTCAGCAAGCAGCACTCTTTTACTCTGGTTCAGTTCCTGTCTTTCGATGCCTGCCTTGAGCTGTTTTCAGAATGGACTATGATCTGAACCTGGAAGCCAGATAAACTTTTCCCTCTCCAAGTTGCCTTTATTTTATCTCAACAATGAAAAGCACAATGTGATGTTATCCACACAGTTACAGGTTTGGAGCCATACACTGGAGGATAGTCTGGCTACCAGGGGTCACACCTTTACAAAAAATTGACTCTTCCTTTTTCAGAAGCCATTGTCTGTCAGTTGCTTCTCAGTTAGGGCTGAAGACTTGTGAGTCCCTCCTGCCTCAGTTCTACAATATTGACTGGCTTAGTAAATTACTATTTGATGTAGTCCATTAAAAATCCTTAGAAATCATAAACTGACAGAGTTGTAGTCAGTGAATTATGTACTTTAAACACTATTTCATAAAATTAAAATAAAAGATCTCTAATAATTCTTAGATAAATATTTGTTTCCGTTGCTGAACTGGATAGAACAAGATAAAAACAGAATCATTTTTGGTACGTGAGATATAAGGAAGGAACTGAAAAACCACTAAGACCATTTCAAATTGCAGGAGTCACTATGAGCATGTGAATTGAGACAATTTAATTTTCATTAGCAATAGAAAAATGTGATGAATTGAAACACAAGGTATCCTTAAATCAATGAGCTTTCAGTATGGATTATTTTGGGGGAAGACCTGAAGCAAAGTTATTAGTTTGATAAATTGTTATATGAAGGCAAAGAATTAAGACTTTCACTATTTTTTTTCTCTAAATTAACAAGACTGCCATTGTACAGCTGATGTATATGACCAGTGTGATGGAATTAATGTATCACTGTTTTGATACATAATATATTTCATATAAAGGGACTTTGAGAAACAATGCTTGTTAACACCAGTATCATATGAAGTAGTCAATACATGACTGGTAGAAAGAACAGCCTGGGAGTCTTCTTGCCAAAGTAATAGACCATACAAACATTTAATGCTGTGCATCTGTTAATACAGTTAGAGGCACTCCAAAGAGCAGGGGAACATGTTGGCTAACCAGCAAAACCCCTCCAATATTGTCAATAATGGAGATGGTATGGAAGGAAGGGCAGTCTAGATGTCACAGTCATTTCATTTTTTTTTAAACTTAAAACTTCTCAAAAATAAAACTCGTTATTCCTGTGTTCAAGGTTGGGAAAAGGATGCCTTGAAGAAGAGGAGGAGTACTGAGATAGTGGAGAGGAAGGCTTTCTGGGATGCTGGCTAAGTTGACATTCTGACTGAGTGTTGGTGCAAAAACACTAAAATCGTGCATGATACATGTTTTCTGTGACTTTAAAAACTATTTTAAATTATTTTCTTTTATTGAAAATAGTTTTTCCCATATTATATCCTGATTACAGTTTCTCCTTGATTTTAAAGGCAGTTACATCAGGCTTTTCCTAGGGATCTAGCAATTACTTGCCTCTGGGGACAGTTGCACCAGGTACTGGTTCTCTCTCTCTCTCTCTCTCTCTCTCTCTCTCTCTCTCTCTCTGTGTGTGTTTCCAGTGGCCCCTCGCTTCCCATTTCTGTCCTTCTCTATTCCCCTTTTCTCTGTCCTCATGGCTCTGCCAATATCTGTCTGCCTCTATCTACCCTTTCCCAAGTCCTCATTACTTTCCTCTCAGTTCCTCTCTCTCTCTGCCTTTAGCTCACTCCTCTGTCTTTACCCTTTCCCGGGTCCTCGCTCCTCTCCTGTCCCCCAATATACCGTCTTTATACAAGATCTGTTGCATAACATAATTACTTAGGGCCAGGAAGGTATCCCCTCATCCCTTTATAGTTCATAACATTGGTACAGAGACTCATTAGGCTGTCCTGGTCTTGTACTCCTTCCTGTGGGACTAAGTCACACACTGGGACCCTGTTTCTTCCCATTGCCACCAGCAACACATCTGCTTTCCAGTTCACTGATTGCTCAGCACCCCATCCACCATTGACAATTAAGTAAGTTTCCCTTTTGGTTTGTGTAAACATTTCCCTGAGTCCCAGGAAGTGACCTTTGAATGTCCAGCACTCCTATGATACTCTTGAAGGCAGAAGTACTCCCAGCCAGGGCCTTTAAGGCCAAGGTGGGTCATCTTCACCTGACACCATTGCAAAATTCTTGGTTCTACAAACCTGCAGCTTCCTTAGACCTGACTGGGCTATGGGATCCTTCTTTACCTTTCCTGCCACCTGTTCTCTGGAGGTGCTTATATACCCCACAGTGTCTCTAGGCCCACTTAGCTTTTGCAGCTCTGTTCTTTAACCCCTTACTGTGGATGAGACCCTATTACTGGAGCTCAATTTTCTTCCTTGCATTCTGGGCTCTACAAAAGCCCTGATACAGGATACCAAGTCTCCTCTGGCTTATCCAAGGTAGGCCTCTGACTCTGTTGACTATGGGGATGACCCACTGAATGAACAGCGTGGTCCTAGTTTGCACCTCCCTGAGTCCTGGATACCCACAGCTGCAGGCTGCAGTGAGATTTTCCTTTTCCTCATCCACGTGAACTGTGTCTTCCTCTCATTTCCACTTTAGATTCCTCTTAGAAAACCTCCAGCCACTATACCTGAAACCCAACAGAAGGGCCCTAAATTTATTCACCTTTCCAATAAAACTTCTAATATCTCTTGGGAACTTTACAAACACTATGCAAGATTAATGAAATGGAAAAAGATTTCCTATTTCTTATTTCTCTTTTCCCCAGTGTCTTCCTGTCTGTTTTCCCTTCCTGTATTCCTTAAATATCTTTTCTGTAAGTTACAACAGGTCAGGGCAAGGTAGGACCAAGGACTGCAGTGCATACAAACACATTTTCTGCTGTAGCAAGCAGCTGCTCTCAAATTTGCTCTTGAGGTACATGCATACCATTGTCTGTGAATTTCATTCTAAATTCTAGCTAGAGTCTGATACCTCCCATCACCCTCCTGCATCTGGCCTTCACTAAGCTAAGCACACAATCTCTTTCTTCCTTCATGGACTCATATTTTATTATAAATTGGTACACCTTACTTGCAACTTCTCACTGCCATGGACAAATGATTCCCAGATGTCTAATTTGTTCTATTCTATATTCCCAAAGACTCCTACGTCTAAGGCTCTACTTCCACTTCACTTTCTTGAAAGTCTTTTATCTATTGTCTCCACCAGGCCCTCTGCACAACTAACATCCCTTTGCCAATACCCATCCCCCCACACCCAAATTTCCATGCCCACAGAATTTTCCTGGGCAGGCACATATGCCCTGAACTGCTTCCTGTCCTTCAGAGCTTCTTTGACTGAGCACTATCACCAGAGCTGCTATGCCAAAAACATCTAGGTTAGACCCTTTCCCCAGATCTGAATCCCTCTCTACCAAACCCAGCTGCTTTGAGACAAACACTGCACCCTGAGTTACATTGTCCTGCCCAAGGCTACCCACCAAAGACTTGCTATACTGGGAACTTTCAGATTAGGCCCACCATCCCAATACCTGCTATACCAGTAAAACCTAAGGACAACCAGAGGACTTAAAACCAGCTTAAGAATACAGTCAACAAGAGTCAGTCCAATATGGCAACTTTGTTCCAAAGCTACCCCACTTCAGCAAGCCCTGGATATCTTAACTCAACTGAAAGACAAGAAAATGATCTTAAATCCAATCTTTAAAAGATGATAGATGTTTTTAAAAAGTAAATAAATAAAACCCTTAAAGATTTTCAGCAAAATACAATGAAATATATAGAAACCTTTAAAGAGAAAATAAATAAATGCTTTAAAGAATTACAGGGGAATACAATTATACTGGTGAAGTAAATGGATAAAACAGTTCAAGACATGAAATTGGAAATAAAAGCAATAAAGGAAACACAATATGAGGGAGTTTTGGAGATGGAAAACCTAGTAAAAAGAACAGCAACAACCAAGTGAATACAAGAGATAGAAGAGAAAATCTCAGGCTGAGAAAATACAATAGAAGAAATTGATATGTCAGTCAAGAAAAATGTTAAATCTAAAAAATTCCTGATGCAAAGATCCAGGAAATTTGAGGTACTATGAAAATCCAAACCTAAGAATAATAGGAATATTAAAAGGGTCAAAGTCCCAGCTCCAAGGACCAGAAAATATTTTCAACAAAATCATAGAAGAAACTTTACCAGCCTAAAGAAATTGATGCCTATAAACATAGAAGAAGTTTAGAGAATACCAGTTAGACTGGACTAGAAAAGAAAATTCTCCAGCCACATAATAATTAAAACATTAAACTTACAGAACAAAGAAAGAATATTAAAAGTTGCAAGGGGAAAAGGCCAAGTAGCATACAAAGACAGACCTATCAGAATTACCCCTGACTTCTCAACAGAAACTCTAAAGACTTTAGGGTGTGATAGATGTCTTTTAGCCTCTAAGAAACCACAAATCCCACCTGAGACTACTATACCCAGCAAAACTCTCAATAGCCATACATGGGGAAGTCAAGATATTCCAAGACAAAACCAACTAAAACAATATCTATTAACAACCCAGCCCTACAGAAAACACATGAAGGAAATCTCAAACAAAAAAGGAT
The DNA here is from genome assembly GCF_978045245.1 of Mus caroli. Lineage (NCBI taxonomy): Eukaryota > Metazoa > Chordata > Mammalia > Rodentia > Muridae > Mus > Mus caroli. The sequence continues at coordinate 65,933,683 of NW_028227265.1, forward strand.
AACTACACAAAAACACGGGGGTAGAAATAATTCTACACAAGCAAAAACAAAATAAGGAAGCACACAAAAAGTAATACATATACCCACATGCACATACAGTAACATCACCAACATCAAAATAATAGGAATTTAAAATCATTGTTCACCTTTCAATATTAATGTACTCAATTACCCAATAAACAGATGTAGGCTAACAGGATCCATTATTCTACTGCATACAATAAAAAGAGAAAAGATAGACATTATCCCAGAGTAACAGAGAGGAAAATAATTTCCAAGCAAATGGACCCAAGAAACACGGTGCTACAGCTATTAATTATCTAATAAGATATACTTCCATCATAATTAATCAAAAGAGATGGGAAAGGACACTTTATATTCATTAAAAAATGCACAAAGATGAAGTTTCATTTCTGAACACCTATATCCCAAATGCAAGGGTATTCAAAGAAACATTACTAAAGCTTAAACTGCACATCATCCCCATACATTATTACTGAGAAACTGAGAAGGAAGGAAGGAAGGAAGGAAAGAAGGAAGGAAGGAAGGAAGGAAGGAAGGAAGGAAGGAAGGAAGGAAGGGAGGGAGGGAGGGAGGGAGGGAGGGAGGGAGGGAGGGAGGAAGGGAGAAGAAAGAAAGATATTAAAGACTTCCATGAATTAAAACCAAACTAAATACAAGGCAAAAAGACAGTTTCCAAATTAACAAAATCAGAAATGAAAAGGAAGACATAACCCCAGACACTGAGGAAATTAAAAGTTACTTCAAAGGCCTGTACTCCAAAATTGGAAAAACTAAACAAAATGGATGATTTTCTAAACAGACATCACTTACCAAAGTTAAATCAAGACCAAGTAAACTACACACATAGTCCTATAACCCCTCAGAACACAGAAGCTGCCTTTAAAACTCTCCCAACTAGAAAAAACCCAGGACCAGATGGTTTTTGTGCAAAATTCTACCAAACTTTCAAAGAAGAGAAAATACCAATACTCCCCAAACTATTCCACAAAATAGAAACAGAAGGAACGGTCCCAAATTCATTCTAGGAGGCCACAGTCACCCTGATATGTAAACCACAAAGGAAGGAAAAAATTAAAAAAACCTCAACAAAGAAAGAGACTATCAGACAAATTTTCGTTACCAACATTGATGCAAAACTTCTCAATAAAATATTCTCAAACCAAATCCAAGAACACATACCAGGGATGCATGGATGGTTCAATATATGAAAATCAACATAATCTGCCATACAAACAAACTGAAAGAAAAAAAAAACGCACATAATCATCTCATTAGATACTGAAAAATCTCTGACCAAATCTAACACCTCTTCATGTTAAAGTCTTTGAGAGATCAGGGATACAAGGTACATACCTAAACACAAAAAGGCAATATACAGCAAGGCAATAGTCAATATAAAATTAAATGGAGATCAGGGACAAGACAAGGCTGTCTTTTCTCTATCTATTCAACATAATACTTGAAGTTCTAGATAGAGCAATAAAACATTTAAAGAAAATCAAGTTGATGCAAATTGGAAATGAAATCAAAATATCATTGTTCACAGATGATATGATAGAATAAATAGGTGACCCCAAAAAATCTACCAGAGAACTTATATGGCTGATAAACACCTTTAGAGTGTTGTCTCCCTGACTTCTTTCTCAGCCAGGTGTATAGAGACCAACTGATCATATTTTTTGAGTTAATTTTGTATCTGGCCACTTTGCTAAAGGTGTTTATCAGCTGTAGGAGTTCTCTGTGAATACTGATACTTTGTTTCTTTCTTTCCAAATTGTATCCTCTTGGTCTCCTTTAGCTGTCATATTGCTCTATTTAGGACTTCAAGTACTACATTGAAGAGATAGGGAGAGAATGGACAGCCTTGTCTTGTCCCTGATTTTAGTAGAATTGCTTTAAGTTTCTATACATTTAATTTGATGTTGACTTTGGGGTTGCTATAAACTTCCTTTGTTGTGTTTTCAGGTATCCACCTTGTATCCCTGTTCTCTCTAAGACATTTACCATGAGAAGGGGAGGAGGGTATGGAGGGAAGAGCTATGTGAGGGAGGGACTGTGAGATATAAATTGAATAAATAAATAAATAAATGATTAAAAATAACTTCCAGAGGTATTACCATGCCTGATTTCAAGTTACAATATGAAGTAATAAAAACCACATGGTATTGGTATAAAAACAGATTGATCAGTAGAATTCAGAAATAAACACACACACACACACACACACACCTATGGACACTTGATTTTTGTCAAAAAAGCCAAAACTATGCAATGGAAAAAAGAAACTATCTTCAATAAAGATAGGTGCTAGTCTAACAGATGTCTGCATGTAGATGAATGGAACTAGAATGAACTTTATTACCCTGAACAAAACTCAAGTCCAAGTGGATCAAAGACCTCCACATAAAACTAGACAAAGTAAATCTAATAGAGTAGATAATGGGGAACTGCCTTGAAAACATTGGTGCAGGAGAAAAATTCTTGAACAGAATGCCAATAACTCAGGCACTAAGATCAACAATTGAACCTCATAAAACAGAATAGCTTTTGCAAAGCTAGGCACACCATCATTAGGTCAATAGGATAAAATAGCAGCCTACAGAATGGAAAAAGATTTTTACCAACCCTACATCTGACAGACAGCTAATACCCAAAGTATATAAAGAACTCAAGAAATTAAACATCAACAAACCAAGCAATCCTACTTAAAAATGTTGTATAGAGCTAAACAGAAATTCTCAACAGAGGACTCTTTGCTGGCCAAGAAACAAAGAAATGTTCAATGTCCTTAGTCATCATTGAAATGCTAACCAAAATTACTCTGAGATTCCACCTGGCTAAGTTTAAAAACTCAAGAAGTCACAGCACATGTTGGTGAGAATGTGGAACAAGGGGAACATTCCTCCACTGCTGGTGGGAGTGTATACTGGCAGAACCACGTTGGAAATCAATTTGACCATTTCTCAGAAAATTGGGAAAGGTTGTGCCACAAGACCAAGCTGTACCACTCCTGGGAATGTACCCAAAAGATGCCCCACTAGACCACAAGGACACTTGCTCAACTCTGTTCATAATAACTGAATTTGTAATAGCCAGAAACAGGAAACTACCTAGATGTCCCTCAACTGAAAAGTGGATAAAGAAAATTTGATACACCTACGCAGTAGAATTCTATTCAGCTATTTAAAAACAAGAAATTTTTAGGCAAGCAGAATCTCATCCTGAGTGAGATAACCCAAACCCAGAAAGATACACATGGTATGTACTCACTTATAATTGAATGATAGTCAAAAGTATGCTAGCATAACCATGCTACAATCCACAGACCCAAAGAAACTAAGTAATAAGGAAGGCCTAAGGGAGGATTCAAGAAACTCACTTAGAAGGGGAAACAAAATAGTCATTAAAGGTGGGATGAGGGTGGGAACTAGGTGACAGAAGGGGTGAGGGGGGTAACATGGATGGGGATCAAGTGTGAGAGAGGGCTGGTAGTGAGAAGAGCAATCAGTGGGGAGCACCTTTGTGAATAGCTAGAGACACATGACAGGGGAGGCTCCCAGAAGTCTGTGTGGGTGACCCTAGCTGAAACTCCTACCAGGGCAGATATGGAGAATGAAGTGTTCATCTCCAGTCAGGGCAGGGAGACATCAATCCACCCACAAAAACTTCAGCCTAAAATTTTCCTGCCTACAAGGGGAGCAGGAATAAAGAGGGAGAAGAGTGGAGAATGGTTGACTAAAGAGATTGAGAGAATGCCCAAATTGAGACATGTAAGAGAACCAGTCCATGACACTATTAATAATACTCTGCTGTGCCTGCACACAAGAGTCTAGCATAACTGTCTCCTGAGAGGCTTCATCCAGCAGAGAATGGAAACAGAAGCAGAGAGCCACAGCCACACATCAGGTCCCACTTGGAGAGTCTTATGGAAGAGTGAGCTATAGGACTGAATGATCTTAAGGGGTCAATAAGACCTACAGAGTCAA